>NW_020884879.1:1130007-1765106 GCF_003945725.1 Corapipo altera | reverse complement strand
AGACAGGACAGACGGCAGCAATGAGGTGCAGGGCGAGCCAGATGAGTATAGTGACCAGCCACAGTTAGCATGCACTGGTCTTTTATATCCCATAATTCTCCCCCACTTGTTATTCTCCAAACCACCATGATCCCTCCCTTTTGCCACTTTTGATTCCTCCCCATAACATCCTGTAAGTTTGTTCCATCCCAAGGTGCTGTTCCCTGCATCTCACAATGTGCCAAACCCCTCAGGAGAGCATCTCCTGAGGTGACACCCTGATGGATGTCACCCTTGGCCCGTGGGGCTGAGGTTCCCCCAGGACAGCCCTGCAAAGGGCAGGGAGGGACTCATGTTCCCAGTGAGGTTATAGGGACTCCCCACCTGCTGTCCTCCCTCTGTGCTCCTCTTAGGGGATGGTGAACCTTTTGTCACATAACAACACGAGGTCTGACACATGGAAAACTTTTTGCCGTCTCAGGTTACTTTGAAAGCGTTGCTTAAATAAAAGCATAAATTTATACAATCTTTTGATTTTAGGGGCTGCAGCTTTGTTGATACAACAACTGTGGGCTTTGCCATGACCCCAAAAGCGATGCAGCAATGAATTTGGGAAAGTGGAATGGTCTGAAAACACAACCAAAATACCTAAATGCACACACATAAATAGTAAAAGAGGAAGAGTGCAGAAGGGCTGTCAGTAGGCCAGGAAAACCCTGGAATTTCACATGTTGAAAATTCATCCAACGTCCTTGATATAAAGTTACATGCAGGCCACTTCTGAGCAATAAATGAGTCTATATTATCCCAAAGCCTTAGAAAAGCTGAACAGGTTAGTGAGTGGGCAGCTCGGAAATCCTCCTTGAAAAATTCTTCCTTTCGGCATCAACCATGTCCAAGGAGTATCAGGCCTTTTATGTTGTAGCTTTTTTTTACCTTCAAAAAAATGAGATGTGCACAGCAGCAGATATGCTGCTTGAGAATTGCAGAGACAGCAGCCACACACATAATCACATTATTTTAGTTTTCTACGCTCCGTTTCTGATATTTTCCCACATGCATGATTTATTCTTGGCTAGTATGTAGCTCAAATCTATTAAAAAGATGCAGTGCCCTTTGTCTGAGTGGTAAAAATATACAGAAAAAGAGGCAACTAAGATTTAAAATACACTAAGCCAATTTGAAATATCTGATTCAACAGCCACCAGTCGTATGACAGTACAAGGAAAGTCACCAGAGTAGGTTAATACAGATATGTGTTTTGAAAGTGGATGTAGAATAGGCCAGGACCTGAGAAGACGGTCTTGGGCCATCCTTAACATGCTTCTCTGGGGAAATGGAGTAATTTCACACAAAACTCCCCACACATGGGTTGCCTTTGCCAGTGCCCCAACCTACAGCTGAGCTTTCTGCACTGGGATGAAAATTACAGCAATTTCTAATTGCTGAACTCCATCATGTTTTAGTGTGTCTTGAGTCTCTTGCCCTTTGAAACAAGATCCCCTTTTGAAAACCTTTCAAGTTAGTCTGAACCAAAAGCCTGAATCCAGAATTGTGAGAGAGATGGGAAATTGCTACGGAAAATATTTTACCACCAGGAATGCAGGTGATTGCCCTTGGCAGGCAAGCATCAGTTTTGTTCCTGGAAAGGTATGTACATCTAGGACATGGAAGAGTTGAGCAGATTAAAGAGGGGTGATGCCTCTAGGTAGCAAATTAGGGGGGCAGAGGAAATGTTTGTTTTTGGGAGACTCCTGTGAGTCTCATAACTGTATGTGGAAGGCAGTTCCCTCTAGGAGAATGACTCAGTGCTTACTACAGCTAGTGGGTGTCTTTGCCGGGTGTAAAGAGCTGCCACGAGTTATGGGGACATGGGTGAGAGCCCCTAGATCAGGTCATGTCGAGTTTACAGACCCATTTGGAATAATCATTTGTAGTCTCTCTGGGTAATTTATAAATGCCTTAAGTCTTAGTGTTCCTGTTCTCATGTCCTTCCCAGTTCAGTCCTGAGATAAACAGATTCTGCAGAAGTTTTCTTCTGAGAAATCCCATGAGATTTATTTTTATTTATACTGAATGGGAATTTTTTTACATCACAAAGGGAAATATACTTTTCAAACAATTGTTTCAGTGGCAGCTCACATTTGCTTTAACATAAATGCCTTTATAAATGAACCCTATTCTATGAGGAGATCATGTATGCAGTAACTTTAAACAGCTGGCACAGCCTGGAGACCACCAGTCTCCACAGCACATATCTGTCTTTTAAAAAAAAATATTGATCACATTTAATGACTTAAAAATAAGACAGGTATTTCCATATATTTCCATAATGCTATGGTAGAACAGTTTGGTCACCTGATGTCTTGACAAAAATTTCAGAAAAGCCTCCTTTGTTTATCCTTAGAGTGGAGAAGAGCCTTAACAAAGAAAGAGCCTAACTCTTGATGAGTGCAGTTGTAGAGGGGCTTACCAGTAAGCACCACTAACCCGACTCCCCTGGCTCAGTGCTATCCTTTAACTAAAGTAGAAGATGGAGCAGATGAGAGATATATGCAATTCCTGTCTCAGGAATGCATAATACTTTTCAAGAGTAATCACTAAGAAAATACTCAATATTCAGAGGTTGAGCAATAAAAAGGGTTTTTTGACAGACCTCACCACTAGTTAACTCTTTCAACACAGGCTGGAGAAAAAAAGAATCATATTTCCAATGATTTCATGTGCTTCTCTATTATAGACCAAAGGAGAAGTAGAGGGAAGTATGGCTAAAAAAATATTCTTTGTAACTTTTTACATTTCCTTTTTTCCTTGCTTAAGTGTCAAAGTATTAGGATTAAACTTCAAAAGTCCCACTGGTGTCTCTGAATTATTTTCAAAGCATTTAACGATTTATTAGCAATTAATAGAGTGTGCTTGGCAGGCAAACAACCTGTAAAGTATTCAGCTGATACCTAGCAAGCAAAACATTTTAGAAATGCGTATAAAGAGCACAGTGATTCAGAGAGGGTTGTCATGATGAATTTGAGTTTCTTGCCAGCCTCTATTAATTTGACAGTAATAATATAAACTGAATTTCATTAGGACAGAAGTGAAATACTTCAAGAAGTCTAGTATTTCAAATCCAATTATTTTAGATTTAATTTCATGGAAAATTTTGCCTTTTTGTTCTGAAGTGGAACACTACTGTGACTTAAGATGCTGGATATTTCCATGTAATAGAAATAAGAAATTAGCTTTTCTGATTTGCAACTATTAGTGTCTTGGTTCTCATTATATTCATCCTTATATTTGTGTGAGAGAGTACCTGTATTTTTGCAAACTATCTTAAGTAAAAGAAAATTTGAATTAAAATAATTGCCTCTTCTAGGACATCTGTTCAACATTAAAAGAGTATCAACTCATTATCTGATACACATTATCCAAGATAATGTTAGCTTTTTTTCTCATTTTATGCTTCTTTTCAATTGCTGCTTAAATTCCCAAGCTCTCTGAAATGGTGAGTCATTAGGAATGTAATTTCAAAGACTGTATTTAATCTCTTTATCTTTTCCCACAACTGATTTACCCAAGGGCACAAGTAAAGTACATGAAACATATTCCTACAGGTCCCTAAATCGTTATTTCTTTCTTATCTAGCCTTATTTTATTCTCACTTTATTTAAAATTGCTCTAAAAAGACTCATCAAGTTGGTAATTTTGACTGGGAGGGAATTGAGCAGCTTTTATCACCACATGGATTTGAGCTGATGACTGGATCTGAATTTTTTCTCTTCTGCTTCTTGTTTCATGTGTATCCGATCCATAGCACAGTCTCCTGTCTATTCCGACTGGCTTTGGAGTACAGGCATGTAAAGGTTTTGTCCTTTCTATGACTATGCTTTTTTCTTAAAGCCTTCTCCACACAAAACTGTTGTCTAAGTAGAAACCATGTCCGGTAAGGTATTAAGTGAAAACGAATTCATTCAAAACAGTTATTAAAGTTGGTGACTATTGAAAATGAAAAAACCCCAAACCCAAAAACCTAACTGATCTCTACTTTGAAGTTTAAAATCCTAGGTAAGAATGTAAACCACTCAGAAATAAGAAGGGAGAAAAAAGGAGATCTTCTGTATTTCCAAATTATGGTTAATATTATATTTATTCTGGTACAGTAGCTGAAATATATTAATATGTGTCATCACCACATGGAAGTAGTAATCTTCGTGGAAGAAACTGGTGGAATAGAGGTAGATGGGGAAGTTTTCCTACCATTATTTCTGGGGATATTTTCCTCACTTTTCTTGTCTGAATATATCATGTATGTCATCAGATTGTATTTAAAACTTTGCTGGTGCATTGGCTGGTTCCAAGTGTAGTCACTTACTGGTGTAGAAAGTAGGTACCAAATGTTGCTGTTCTGATTTGGTTTGAAGATGCCTTCCTAACAAATACATGCTTTCAGCCTAAATCAGCTTTCCCCTCTGTAATGAAAAACCTTTCTCCCATGTTGACCTGAAGCTCCAACTAATTTTTCTAATAAGTGACTAAAAAGGAGCCTTGGCTATAAATGAAACTGATAAGCCTTGTTCATGGCTGCAGCTGGAATGCAGACAAAAGCCACCCAAGGACAAGCGGTCTTCAAATGTCCTTCTCAAAGTTCCTGCTGGGCAGGGTTATCTCCCACCATTGCCAAGTGTGGGAGACATGCGTCGCTGCCCTTGACTGGAGGCTCCTAGTGCCTCTCTTCACAATGAAGATGATACAGTAATTTCTCCCAGCCACCTGGATGTCCATGTGGCTCTGCTACGATGATGCTTGCACCTCAAGCACTGCCCAGGATGCCAAATGTCTAGCCACACACGCATCCTAAAAATATTCTGAAGAGGAGAAGCAGATTTTGAAAGAATGGGAGATGGAAGACAACTGTAACCCAGAAAAAAAATCTCCTATCAATATGACCATCGAGGGGAGATTTATCTATATTTACAGGACTCATAAATTCAAACTTGATGATCAAAATGCATTTTGTATTGCTATAACACATCCCTGTCCTAAGACACAGCAACCTAACATGTGCTGACCCATCACTTTGTAGCCTGTAAAATAATTCACAGAAGATAACACTGTTTATATCATCTACAGAACATAGTTTTTCCATGTGCTGACAGGAACACAGACTGCAAAGCACAGACTAAAGAAAAATGCTTTACATTTGTTTTTATCCAGAGAAACTACATGGACCTAAAGCAAGCATGGTCCACCTTCCATTGAGGTAAACTTTGGGCTTATTTCTGCACTGTCTCGCTCCCTCCCTTGGTAGTTAGGTGTTCATACTTGCACACAGAGAATACTCCTGGAAATTTTATGCTTACTCTGGGCAGGAACAAAGCAAAGACCAACTCTGTTCAGATCGAGCAGTCTTTCTGCACTAAGACACAAAAGACACAGGAATCATCAGCTCCTTCCAAATTTTTCACAACTGATTGATTTGAATACAGCAAATCCCTTTCTCTGAGGATTGGGGCCAATGTTTATTATTTCTAAAAACAAGAGTCCACTGATACCCCATACCATGATGATACCATCAACAAGCACCTTGTCACTCCCTTCTGCTCCCTCCTCTGTTCTTTCCCTGCCTATGATTTTGTCCTCTTCTATTGTTTTTCCTTTTTCTTTTGACAGGAGTTTCTAATTATCAGCAGATATTGTTTTCCTCCTGCTTCATTAGGGACAAGGCATTCATCTTTTCTGCATGAGAAAGGCAAAGTTCAAAAGCACAACTAATTAAAAGCAACTAATGATCAAGTTGGCCTCGAAGGCACTGCGGGAAATGCAGTTTGCCTGTGGACATTTTACCAACAATCTGTATGACTTCTGTGCTTCAAGCAGCTCCCAAAATGGCTTTTAAACAAAGGCTTGCTTCTCAGGCTGAGATCCCTTTGCAGACCCGGCAGATAACACTCTGGAAGTGCTAAAGCCATCACCTTGCCATCTTTATGTTTTTGGGAATGACACTAAGCCACTGACTTGAAGGTTGTACAATTGTTGGGCCCATACCAGTGTCTGAACATCACAGGCTTTAATATATGCTAAGAATCACTAGGAATCCAGGGGCAATGGATGCACGGTACTCCAGTAGTCCAGAAGGAGCTCTGCTGGAACCCCTGAGCATTACCTTGATCCGAGTATGGAAAAACTGACTTTCAGAAGCCACTTCAGCCCCTTCCAGTGATGATTGTTTTTGATGTCAAATGGATGTGTTCTTAGGTATTACTGTTTCTTTGAGGGTTCTTACTACATGAATGTCAAGTCTTCAAGCTCTTCCAATCATGGCTAATGTCATATCATTATTTATCTACATATCTACAAGAGGCACAAATCCTAGCATCAATTACGCTAATTTCCCCCTTATCTCATAAAATGAGAAGAGGCACCATGAATCCTAAGACACAGACAAGAAGAGGAACCTAGAAGACATCTGCAGCTGTCCTGGCTGTTCTACCAGATGATGGATGCATGACCCAACAGGTACTGCTATTCAGAGATTCTCCTTTGCATACTCACACCTGAAGAAATTTCTCCCACTCTCTCAAATTCTGAATATTGGCTTCATGTAAGACAGCAGGCAATTGTCCCAATCCCCTCTTAAGAGACAGGCCTACTTCAGTCTACAGCTTTTATCCCAAATTTCCTTTCTTTTTCAGTGCTTATAGATGTGGAAAAAACCACCTCAAAACCACAGTCCACTCCTCTGACAGCACAGCTGACTGCAATCACAATGTGCTGCCATGCCATGAAGAGGATAGAGACAGCCAATGTTAATTATAAATGTAACAATATTTAAAGTTATTTTTTTAGCAGACTTTCTTGACTGGCTCCCTTTTTCCTTCAATTCCTCTGGGCTAAAGACATGCTATTGCAAGAGTTTGCTAAAAAAGCAGGTAAACTGTAATTAGAAGTGACTGCATATAATAATCTTTAACTGAACTTCTAAAATTTACAAATGTCACTCATCTTTTTGGTACCCAAACGTTCCTGAGACTACTGATATTTCTTTAGGATTTTCTCTTAGTTTTTTGGAAGGGAAATCAGTCTGCTTCTATTCTTGTTTCTAGACATTTTTTAAAGTGATCTCTTACTTGTGAAGATGAAACACTTTTTCTGTCATTAGAAGAGCTAGGCAAGAGATCTACAGTTTTTAAATCTACAATTTTAAAACCAACTGAAGTCTTAAAAAAATTGGCTAACTAAAAGAGAAAGGGTAGCTCTTGCACTGTTTGAAACACAAAAGCAGTTCCTTACTGTCCTCTAGTGGAGTAGTAATATCCTCACAGACAATATCTGCTCCTTTCCGCTTGTAACTAAACCTGCTGCCCCTTGGTAAGCAACCCTTCCTGTTTACTGCTTCTACACTTCATGACTTCATTGGCATCTCTCACAATCCTTCTTGTGTGTAAAGGGGTTCTGCTCTGCAAATTCCCCCCTCTTCTATATCCCAGTTCGACTTGCACAGTGAATAATGTAACCAACTTTCTACTTTGCCCTCCACCCTTTCTCAAAACATAAAAAGGCTGAATGAAATGGGACCTAGCAGAACCCCACCGTAATTTCCTCCTGCTGTGATGATTTATGTACCTTTAAACAGGTGATATCTAGGAAAGAACTCCTCATTTTGTGCCATGACTTGGTTCTACTGTGAGCTGTCAGATGAATCGTGCTTTGACACCTTCAGAGTCCAAAAGACCATCAGAATGGCACCTTGTAAAAGTGTCATCTTTTCACATCATTCTTATCTGTAGGTTTGAAAATCTTGTTTGTTATACTCTTACCAATTAGCCCATTTTCCAGTACTGTATAATAAACTCTTCAGGCTGCAGTACCACTGATCTCCTTCAAGTCTTTTTTAAAGCCTGGTGGCAGAATTGTCACTTTGTTCTTCTTAACCACCAAAGCTGCTCTGGTGTGCCCAGGTGGCCAAGAAGGCCAATGGCATCCTGGCCTGTATCAGTAACAGTGTGGCCAGCAGGACCAGGGAAGTGATTCTGCCCCTGTACTCAGCGCTGGTGAGGCCTCACCTCGAGTACTGTGTCCAGTTCTGGGCCCCTCAGTTCAGGAAAGACATTGAGGTGCTGGAGCAGGTCCAGAGAAGGGCAACAAGGCTGGTGAAAGGACGTGAACACAAGTCCTATGAGGAGAGGCTGAGGGAGCTGGGGTTGTTTAGCCTTGAGAAGAGAAGGCTCAGGGGAGACCTCATCACTCTCTACAACTCCCTGAGAGGAGGTTGTAGGCAGGTGGGGGTTGGTCTCTTCTCCCAGGCAATCAGCAGTAGGACAAGAGGGCATGGCCTTAAGCTGCGCCAGGGAGGTTTAGGTTAGATATTAGAAAGAAATTCTTTACAGAGAGGGTAATCAGCCATTGGAATGGGCTGCCCAGGGATGTGGTAGATTCTCTGTCCCTGGAGGTTTTTAAGATGAGGCTGGATGTGGCACTTAGTGCCATGGTCTAGCAACTGTGGTGGTAGTGGATCAAGGGTTGGACTTGATGATCTCAGAGGTCCTTTCCAACCCATCTGATTCTATGATTCTATGAATGCCAGGTTCCATGCTGCAGTGAGGGATTTAGTAGTTTCTTCTCTCACTTTCCAATCCATGGGAGTGGGCTCCAGTCCTGGCTGCCATTGACTTTCCCTGCCATTTCAGTTTACAACAGCTCTGCTCACCCACCCTACAAAAGAAGGTTCTTACGCACTTCCATAACGAACACAGCTGTAAAAATCCCACTTTTCTCATCTTACCTTTAAATGTTCTAATTATTGTTTGATCTTTTACTTTACAAACTTACTGTGAAGTTTGTTCTTTCTCATAGTTCTTTAAAATAGGATTTATAATTAATTCTTTTAGAAATGTTCTCAAACAGCCTATTTCATAGCAAATTTTACATTTGATGAGTTACAATGTGCCTCCAACTTTTCTTATTGTGGACACAACTTCTACTTTGTAAAGATTCACCCTAGTTGAAAGCAGTCTCCTACCCTTCTTTTTGTGTTAAAAACTTCTTTTTTATGGATAAATATTTACTCAGAGCATTTAACAGTTGTCTTAAAACAATTTTCAAGATATCTGCAAGAATTCCACTTTTTGGCAACACCCATTAATTTTGTTCAAAGTTTTTTCAGGAAACTAGACTTACCTTGGCAAGGTTTCTTTGACTGCCTGCTCCAAGAAATGAACTTCCACAGCGTGTAAACATTTACTGTCAGCATGTGTTATAATATATGGGAATGACCAAAGATTTTAATTGTTATTTGGCTTTATGCCTTTGGTATGCCTTAGGATATACCCCTGTGAAAGGCTAAAGTAAATATATCAACTAAGCAGGTAGGATGGGGACAGTACCTACTGTTATACCTTCTTCTGTCTTTCTGCAAGGTCTGTGATTTCAACCTAAGAGGATTTGCATTACTTAGTGTTACAGTTAAATTGATTACATTTTTTTTTTTTTTTTTTTTTAGGCCTATGCCCTATATCGTACTGATGGAAGCCTGTTCAACCTAAGGTGACTGAAGGCCCACACCAAGACCTTAAACCACCTTGTCCGGGAGCTGCCTTATGCTGATGATGCCGCCCTCGTCGCCCACACAGAAGCAGCTCTGCAGTGTTTAACATCCTACTTTGCAGATGCTGCTGAGCTCTTTGGGCTGGAAGTCAGCTTAAAGAAGACAGAAGTTCTCTATCAACCTGCACCTCAGGAAGTCTTCCATCCTCCCCATATCACCATTGGCCAATCAGAGCTCAAATCATTCCAGCAGTTTAATTACCTAGGTAGCCTCATCTCCTTGGACGGTAAGATTGACGGAGAGATAGACAACAGGTTAGCAAAGGCATAGAGTGCCTTCGGAAGGCTTTATAAAAGAGTTTGGTGAAATAAACACCTGAAGAAAAGTACGAAGATCAGTGTTTATAGAGCCATAGTGCTGTCTACTCTCTTATATGGATCTGAATCATGGGTCATCTACCACCACCACCTGCGTCTCCTAGAACGCTTCTATCAATGCTGCCTCCGTACAATCCTAAACATCCACTGGTCAGATTATGTGACTAATATGTCTGTTCTAGAACAAGCAGCAATCACAAGCATTGAGGTCATGTTGCTGAGAACACAGCTGTGTTGGGCAGGGCACGTCTCAAGGATGAAGGACCACTGCCTCCCTAAGATCGTGCTTTATGGTGAACTTGCCACCGGCTGCCGCAGAGAGGAGCCCTGAAGAGAAGATTCAAGGACTCCCTGAAACAACATCTCAGCCTTGGTCATATTGATCATCATAACTGGTCTGCTCTGGCCTCCAGTCGGGAGGTCTGGAGACACACCATCTATAACGCTGCTGCTTCCTTTGAGAACACACGCAGGATCACTGTCGAGGAGAAAAGACAACGCAGAAAGAATCGTGCCTTGCAGAATATACCACCTAAGGAGTCTTTCTGTTGTGCCTTTTGCAACCGGACGTGCCTGACTCGTATTGGCCTTTTTAGCCACCAGCGCGCTTGTAGCAAATGTGGGTAGAGTCCTTCCCAAATCTTCGTTCATGAAGCCTAGCCATCATGATGCCCTGACCTCTCCACCGGCAGAACTTGCCAACATTTCTATATAACTACACCTGTAATCAAATGGTCCTATCCACCAAGTTTTTAAATACATATTTTTATACACACACACACACAAACACTCTCACATAAACACACACACATATCAAATACAAGAATAGAAATTACAGATATATTTATATATATAAAAATTTTTAAATATATAAATCCTTGGAGTATCTGTATTTTCTATTATTTTATTTTGACTTAAGGCATTTAAATAGTTCCTTGCTTTATGATATCTTTTTTAAAAAAAGAGTTCTCACTGGTTGAACCTAACTCTGATTGTAGCTTCTTTATTCCTCAGTATCTTATAGGTAGGCAAGCCAAAGATCACTAGGTAGGTATTACCCTGCCTCTGTTGATACTGTATGCTCTTACTTCCTAAATGCAAGTATGGAACTATATTGCCTGTTACAAAAAATTAATTTAAAATACCTCTGGACAATCCTTTGTAATCTAGGTGATGAGCATTGCTGTCCACTAGGAGAACTCTAGGTAGAGTTGTCACCCAAATTTAGAAATAGCAATGCTTATATCTATCAACAAGTGAGACACAGATATGCAAAAAGGTCCAAATTAAGAAAAAAAAAAGAAATATTGGATATTCTAATTTAAATACTTAGGAAAACACGGTGCTATACATTTAACACCAAAATTTAAGAATGACACTTAGACTTCATGGTTTTCCTACCTCCAAACTATTAACAGTAGATACATTTCATATTTAATACAACTTTATTACAAGCAAATATAACCATTACTGCCATAAGAGAAAGGCCATATAAGAAAATCCAGTGCAAAATAAAAGCACCCTAGAAAATCCACATTTCTGTTCCCATTAATAGACATTTACCCTTGCAAGAATAAATGATTTCAGTGACTTAAAAGCAGTTACTCACTGACACAAAGTTTAGACAGGATTTGCTGCAATTTTAGCCGTTGACTTCAAAGGAAAAAAAAAAAGTGAGAGACTCATTGTCTGACAGGTGCAAAAATTAATACAAAATGTATTAACACAATATGAAACAAACATACATTAAATAGTTTTTGTTTCCTGCTAAATCAGACTTTCAAATGAATTCTATAAAATTTACATATTCAATTAAACAGTTTATCTATCATTGTGGAAAACATAGTCCTTTATTTCAAGTTTATATTAACTATAAATATCTATGGGTAGGAAAGATACGCTTCAAGTTGGCAGGCCTTACTTCCCCATCCTTTATGTCTTTTGCTCTTTGCCTTTTGGAGAAAACATCACAGCATAAGGCTGCCGTCTTTTTGGACGCTGACAGGGAGCAAGATCCTCTTTAATGTATCCTTAAAAGAATAAGAATAAATCTGAAGTAAGAAATATAATACAAAACCAGACATAACTTTAGCTTAAATTTGTGTTTACCCTCAAAAAATAACTTGTGATTTTTATTTCCTTTTGTGGGAACTGGTTCTCACTTCACAAAAAGTTATGAGATCCCAAGGTACAATATCATTCATTAAAACACTTCTCTGCTTTCTAGTAGGTGAGTGCACAGTAATGCTCTGCAGACAGTCAACACTGAAGAGAATGGTAACTATGAATTGTTCAACTGTTAAAAAACAAAACTGCACTTTTCATTTTCTTTTCTACAGAAGATTTTATGTAAGTAACAAAGTATGCAAGCACTGCTAATTCAGTTGACTAATAAAAACCACTTTCAAAAATGTAAATCCTAGTCATGCAGAGAAATGGCACTTTAGGCACATGTGCTCTGTGAGTCTAAACAGCACATCCTTCTGTTTTAAGGGCACCCTTATTTATTGAAGACTTATCCACCTGGAAAAAGCCAAACATGAACCGACAGATCAAACACACCTTGAAAGCTTTCTGATAAGAAAAGTGTATAGCAAATTTCTATAACATACTCAACTTAGCTAACACTGACAGTGAGCAGACATTTTATGCAAGTCGATTACAGCACCTGGCTTTTGTCAAACCCTTACTGTTTATCAGGAACAACATCCACCACAGTGAGAGTAGTAGATTCCTTCTTCATAGTTGGAAAATGCTGTCTATGTAACTCAGTTATTTAAAAAAAACCAACACAAACCACAATTGGTTCAAAATACCAATAAGAAGTAGAAAATACATCTGTTGTACCCCACTACTTTGGAGCAACGGCTGCAATTGCTCATTGTGGGAACTCTCTCTGGTGTTCTGGAGTTTTTGCTGCACCGTTACATAATTTTTTTTTTTTCCAGGGGAGGGTTGATCTTAAGTCTGCCTCTGATATGCTTTTGAGGACCACTAACAACTGAACAGCTCTTATTCTAGCATAATGAGGAGACAGCCAAGAATTTTTAAAGAGTCTGTAAGCAGATTCCGAATGGGTAGCAACAAGTCATGTAAAAATCAAAGCTCCCTGTTCTGAAAGATTAAGAATAATACTGCAACACTACCACACAAGAACACATACACATCTCTGGCTACATTTTCCTATGCCTGACCTATGTCTGTTGTTCGAAGATTAATTCTTCACAGCTAATAACAAATGCACAAGTAAAGATATAAGTAACTCAGAGAGTTCATACAGGGCTCCTCACCACTTCTGAGGAAATGTATATAGACTGTACTACAAACTCACCGTGTTTTAATATAACTAGAAAAACCTAATTTGTATAGCAAGCTCTAGGATTTTGAAAAATTATTTAGGAAAGAACAAACTCCTGGGTAAAGAGAAGTCAAAGAAACCCCAAAACCCAAACAGCACAGTTTTTTATTGTCACTAACAAGCAGGGTATATGTATTAAAAACTATTTAATCACACCCTACCTGCAACATACCCATTATCATGTGGTGTTACGAAGCTCTAAAAATACTGACGAAGGACATCAACAGTGCTGCCTGTCCCTCCTCAGTAAGTAAAATCTCTCAGCCTTTGCCTCTGAAAACCCAGTTCTTGCTTTGATTCAAAGACATGTAGGGTTTTAATTAAGTTCTAGGAAAATCCCAATTATTTCTGCCTTCTCTATCTAGGGTCTAAGAAAGTTTTCATATATTCCTTTCTTAGTAGTACAGGAGCTGCTAAAAATAGACAATATTTATTTAAAATAATGGCTGCTGATAAGTAAACAGACCTCAATAGGACTGGGTGAGAAAGGCTACAGATAATTTCAGGGAACCATTTCTGGTAAACAAAATCAGCTTTGAAAAGTGCTTTGTAAGATTTTTTTTTTTTTTCACAAACCTCTTTCCATGCAGGTTTGGGTGGAAGGAAATCCAACCTCCCAGAAATTTTCAGGAGTATTTGGAGGAATGTAGCGAAATCTGTGTCTGGAACAGGAAGCTAGTTTCTTCTCTCTCTCTTCTTCTGGAATGTCTGCATAATACTAAATATTAGGGGAAAAAATCCAAGTTAACAAATTCATACATATACAGCAACTGCTTTACACAATGACATTGTCAATCACTGTGTTTATTAACACAGTTATCTAAAAATGGTGAGGATAGCCAAGAGTAGAGATTTGTTATCCAAGTGACAAACACCTGGCAATTATCCTAAAAGCTTACTGAACTTACAGATTATTTATGGTGGCAAATTTGTTAGCTTCCTATCTTTTAACATACCATAGGTACGAGGTTTATGCACGTGTATAATTGCTTATGTCAACCATTTTACTGACTGATTTTACAAATATAAGTAGCACAGGTGTTGAAATAGATGGGAATTTTTAAAATTTATTAAGTTTCAGCTTGCATTTACAAACAAAATTAAAGAAATGAAGAAACACACTACAAAAGCCCCACTGCAGAATTATTTCATGTCTACATTTATATCAGCAACAGCAAACTTAAGTAAAAATTCTTCCTTCTTAACAATCCTGTAATTAGGAGTAAATAAAGAGCTAGTTTAACTAGCTGTCACTGAGACTCCACAAACTGTCTGCCAACCGCACATTCTCTACAGTAAATTGGTTACTCTTTTATTCCTGTCAGCTGTACTGGACGTTGCAAAGACTTCAAACCTTTTTGCTGCATGTTCCCATGAGTAGCATTAAGAAAGTTAGGGTGGTTTTTTTTCCATGCAGTTTTGTACTGTTTCAGTTTGTAATTCTAATTGTGTCTCCTAAAAATACGAATCTGGCACTTTGATATTAGAGAATGCCAAAATATTTTCAAAGCGAATTCACCATGTGATTAAGTGGCAAGCCAACAGTCACAGCGACACAAGAAACCTGACCCTAGTAGAAGTGGCAATACAATTCTACTGAAATGACAGTGTTACAATTCAAAAAGGCAAACCAAAGTTTAAAGCTCATTCGATCAACTGCAAAGTGATCTAGACTGGTGAAATCAGAAAAGGAAAAGGAGCCAATAGAGATTACTTCCTTTCCCCAACTACTAGTAGGATTTTGCATAAAAATCCTCCTTCAAAAAATCATGAGATATAAATATTGATGATTGTACAGAAAAGAGTAATCACAGCTCTGAATATGTCAGTGTCAAAACTGCATGAACTAGGAAAAGCAGACTTGTTTCATTTTGTGATTCTGTAGTCCATGGGAACTGCAACTCTACCTAAAACAGGTACATTTTCTCCCATCCCAAATCAATTCAGACTTTGTGCCATTTCACAAAGTGTGAGACCAGAACATACTGTGCTCTCTCCCTTATTAGTACAGGCATCTGTAACATGTGGATCTCCCAGTCAAGAACACAGATTTAGGTTGTTAGCAGGTTGTAACCAAAATTCAGGTTATGGTCTGTCTACTATGAAGTCCAGGAATGTGGGACAGAATAAACAGCCCATTCCATATATAATATTCAGGAATTGTTATGAGCCCCTAGTAAAAGGTTCTTCAAAACTTTTTGAGTTTAAGTCCAGGATCAGTCACTGAATTTGTAGACGCTTCATTTGACAATGTTTGCCATCGTCTTATAAAACGTTCCCTTAAAGCAGAAAAAGCCTATGCCAAGACCAGAACTTAAGTGGGTATCATCAGTCTCTTGGGGATTGAGTCAGATAGATTAAGGTTACTTTTCCAGCTAGACTTCAGAGACCCATCTGGAAAGATGTTTGTGTCACTCAGTTAAATATCTAGAAACTAATGAAAGAGGAGGAACAAGTAATTATCATCTGGAACACATCAATTTTCCCTGCAAAAGGTAAGAACATGGTGTAAAGTCAGCAAAATTAATACAAGAATTCTACAATATCTGTATAAGCCAAATAATACTAAGTCTTATTTAGGGATAATTAGCAGTGCTCCATATTTTTGTCCTGTAAATAGCCTGAAAATTTAGAAATTGACCTACTAAAAGTTTGTAATGTGCTGCATTTTTTTTTAAATTAAAACATTTAGATTGGTAAGGAATATTTATAGATCCAACAATGAAAAATACAGTACAGTTCAGTGGCAACAGAAAATAAAAAGACCAATCAAAAATCAAGACAAGTATGTTTTAAATAGAAATTAGAAAGTAACTTTTTTTCTTTGCCTTGTTCAGAAATCTGTTAGGGTTGACATGAGAATGGGAGAGTTACGTATGTCAGCTAAACAGCAGTAAGAACTCTCAGCTGTTTTCTAGATTGATTTCCCTGTCCACAGCATTTTCAGTCCGCACAAAACATTCGAGCTAGGGTTTTCCATGGTGAAGATAGGCAATACCTCATCCTACAGTGTCTTCTCTGTAAAATAACTGTTTACAGAACTCTACAATTTCAAGTCTCAGAAAGGGAACTCCCATTAGTTTAGCATGAAGTTACTTACAGAATAATTTCTGTAATCTAAATGCATATAAAAACATTTGACTGATTCTCTTGCTCATCCAAAGTGTAGCTAGACTTTATAGCCACACTAACAAATGTTACTTTTACAAGCTACCAGTAACTCCTGCCTACAATCTTTCTCTGATAGCATCGCAAAGTTGTAACAAAACAAGAGGTCTTATCAAAAGTTCTACACTGTAAAGTGAATGAGATGCTTCCACAATTTTAAGATAAGCACTTATAAAGGACTGTAATATCAGTCTGCTGCGGCATGTGCAGAAATTAAATCTGCCAGGTCTTTTCAGAGTGACAGGTAACTCACCCTACTCACATCACTTGCAGCACACAGCCAGAAACAACTGACTGATATCTACCCACTCCCAAAATATTTCCTAAGGCTTTGGTGACTTTTCAAACCCACATGGCTAATCAGTAAGCCAAAACTTTTTAAAAGCATCATTTATGCTTTATCCAATACTCCCTTCTTCCATAGGCATTTAATTCAAAGCTAGTTTTATTACTGTGCAATGACAGAGCCAAGCATTCCCTACATTTCAAGACATTCATCTTGAATGGCGTAGACTTAAAAAAAACCTCAAAAAACCAAAATCAACAACAAAACCACATTTTCCTGACACTTAATGTAAAAACCTACTCTTATGAAACTGGAGCTGTGAATGTTTTCAGACACCACAGTTACCACTCTAACTTGACAGAAAGTAATAAGAACTGCATTTGCAGAGAGAAGATCTGCAGGTTACAGAAACAGGAAATTAAAACACTAACCACATGGCTCTTGGACCAAGAAATAGACTGAAGGTTTGAGGGGTTTTTTTTGTTTTGTTATTTTCCAATATCTTGTTTTCTTTCAATTAAACATATATTAAACATATATTTTATTTTCTTTAAATTAAAAATATTTTTGAAAATGGTGTTTATAGTTATAAAACTTAAATATCTGTATTTAATGAGTTTCATCAAAACTATTTTTCAGGAATGTGTTTTAATTAAAAATATAGTCTTATAAATTTCTTCAACTAAGTAAATGGGACTTGACTGCAAACTGAATAGCAGAAGATTCTATGAAAAATGTTGATTCTATATGGGTGTGGAAATTAGGTCAAAATATTCCAGAAAATCCAGCATTATTCAGTCACCAATCCACATTTCTAGTGAGTCATAATTTATTAGATAATCACCAATGATTAAGTTCAGCCTGAAAGCCAAATTAAATATGTCCTTAATACACATGTAATTACTTCAATATTTTATCTCTACACCAAGTATCTGAAAGCAGTTTACTAAATTGAAAGGGAGGAAAAAAATGTGAACATGAAACCTGAAATGTAATACCTTTTATCCTGCTAATGTAAACATTTTTGCATGCATTTGCACATATAAACACACTGCCACCTATGCTGGTGCAATTATTTGAAAAACTTATCACAGAAGCAAGGGAAAAAACAAGCAAACCAAACAGAGATAGATATATCTATTTATAAACAGGAACAATCCAGTCCCTGTAAATTTCAGTAGAGCTTTTGAGCTGAAATTTAAAACTTTTAATAATTCTTTGACTTACTGATCTTATTGGAACCATGATGTTAGAGGCTTCTATAATACATATACACAAAAAAACCCCAATACTTTATATGCAGTTACTACAGCTGAAAACAAACCAACCAACCGCAAACTTGGTAAAACAGCTTTGGTAAACACTTACTCCTCTGCTACTGTAGGTAATGACAATGATGCAACCAGATTCATGATTTCAACAGCACTTTAGCACTTAAATAATGTCAGAGTTAGGGGAATGGAAGACTGACCAAACTTTTAAAGCATTACTTACTATTTCACATTCCTTACAAGTATGGCCAAGTAATTTTCTTCTTTCTTCTTTTTTTCGAATAACCTCAATATGAGGAAAATCTAACACAGTATTCTTTCTGAAAAATAGAAACATTTTCACATGATAGTACTTTTATTTCTTCTACATAACTGGAAATTTCTGTTTTTTAGAACATAATGATGGAGAATCAAGGAAAAAAAATATCAGATAATGCCTGCAAAACCCAAATCAGATTGTATTTCATAGCTGAATAGGACTATTTTTATAAATAAAAGTTTTTAAATGTAATACGATCTTTTACATAACCAGAGATGTATGTCTCATTATTATGGCTTTTCATTGTGTGAAAGTAATTATTAGATAGAAATTGTTCTGCAGAGTATTTATTTTTGCCTGAGTTGTGCTTGCACTGATTTCCATGAGAGGAACATATGTGGGGGTTTAAGACCAGAACAGATTCTTTTCAACTTATCTGCTCACAAAACACTAAACAAGTTTTCCTCTACAAAGAAAACATACACCAAAGTGAAAAACAAAACAAGCTAACTGAAGGGCTTGGTATCATTATGAAATAAAGACACAGACTTCCAGTGATGATTATACAGGCAGCAAATAGAGGAGGCACTAAGAGGCACAGTTGTTGAACATTATTCATTTATTGTGCAGAGCAAGGGGCAAAAATATCAGAGAAGGAAAGATTTTTATTTGTACAAGCAACCTATAGGTTCTTGGCTCTTAAACTCATACATGACCACATGCCTGTAAGAAACCACATGGATTACAAAACACTGTGTTTCATAAATTATAAAAAGCAGAACAGGCACTACCTTCTCTTCAGCAAATATGATAGGCATCTCAACATGGTTACTTTTTTTCCCCTACCCCAGCTTTTATCTAAGGTTTTTATCTAATTAAGTAGATCTTTTGCCTGTGCATCTTCAACTGCTAATATATAACAAACATGTTGATTTTATGGAGGAACAAGCTCCCTATAGGGAGAATATAAAGAGCCTTAGAATGTCTATACAGAACAAATTAAATTACCTTTCATCACTTTTGAAATATGGCTCCACAAAAGCTTTCTGTTTGGCTTTATCTTGTTTATCCTCATGCTCTGTACATATACATGCAAAACAAAAAGTTACATATCATATAAGGTTAACAGAAAACTGCCTGGGAAAACTTCTGTAAAATTATTAACCAACTAAAACCAATAAAACCTCGTCATGTACATTCAGTCTGAGATAACAGATTCAAGTATGTACTAAAAACAATATAGAATTGACTGAACTGACAATCAAAAAACCTTCCTGGAGTAGCAGGAAAACAGTAGCAAGACAAGTAAAAAAGACAAGCAGAATATTAAAGGGAAGGTTGCTTAAAATACAAAATACTGTAAAATCTTTGATAGAACCTGGGATAGGGAGAAGAAAGGAAGTAATTAATCTGTAGCCAAAAACTAGTATGACTCTTTGGGATGATCTTGTGCAGGGCTAAGTTGGATTGATGATCCTTGTGGGTCCCTTCCAACTCAGCATATTCTGTGATTCTGTTTGCTCTAAGAGTCACTTTGCTGTCCTGCTGTTCTGCCAACTTCCATTACACATCCCACATTTGGGTGGTGACTGTATAAACGAACTAGTGAAATAATTATCATATTGGTTTATCTTATGTCCTTACAATTAATCAATTTTCACATGAATATATGAAAAAACAACCGATGGTTTACTTGGCATATTTGTTCCTAGAGAACAGAGCCTGATTTCAAATCAACTTTTGCAGTTTAACTAGTCTAATAAAGACAAAATCAAATCATATCGCACTCTTTAGTTTCTTGCTTGCTACTGTTATTCCCTTATCCCGCTCTTCATCATGAAGAGTTTCTTTTTCATCACATGCAGAAGGACTATCTTCTGGTAGGTAGGATTCATATTCTTCATGGGTTGTCCGATCAAACATCTCTGTTATTTCTCCTCCTATTATAAAAAGTACAGTGAACATCCAAATCAGCCTCTCCATGATTTTAGTCAAGAAAGTGCATTTTGATTGAATGTGTATCAAAAGAAGTAACATTTAGTCTTTCCACAGAAAGTCTAGTATGATGACATAGTAAACTTCCAAAGCTGCTTGTTACAAGAGTGACTGTTGCAGGTGAGAGCAGAGCTGTTACATGGTTAAGTATTTAACTCTTTGAGCACTATAAATGAACTGGCTCTCTTGGCATAAATCCTACCATTTTCTTAATCTTAAAAAAAAAACCTCAAAATCCACAACCAGACTGATCTGTGCAACCTATAAAAATACATCAGCAGTTTTTTACTGTAAAACATTTCTTACTATATAGTCATACAGGGAAAAAATGCCATTCACTCTTCCCTTCTCAAAAAAAACCTCCAAACAACAACCCAACAAAAAACACCCCAAAACCCAACCAAAAAAAAAAACAACAAAACAACGCCCCACACACCACAAAAAGCAGCAAACCAAAGGGGAAGAAAAAAGTCTTACTTGGACTGCTTTCCTGATTTTGCTCTTGATTTTTCATTTTTAATAGCACACTATCACTAACATATGTGTAATCCATATCAACAACTTCCCCTCCGACTTTGCTCTGAGAATCACCCTAAAAAAAGCAAAAATGACAATGGCCTTCAGATGCAACTGGTGTAGTCAGTGTCAGTTCTGTGTATTCTGAAACACTTTCATAGCAATTACTGGCTTCTTTTTGGACACCCTTTTTTTCCCCCACAGTAATGTCTGCATGATAAAGATATAAAATCTATGTAAAGAATAACATGTTTTGAAATTCAAGTGTGAAGCATTTATTTGATGGGCAAGAAATGCCTTAAAAAAATTTCATGTTAAACTCTCCAAAGATAAAAAGTAACATTGAAACATACAGAAATGAAAGACTGGACAAATTAATAGATTTTAAGATAGTCTTTAAGTGAGAGAGACAAAACAAGCAGACTTCATTAAAATTCTCAGAGATCTTAATAACCAAGTTGCACTCAACTCAGTGAAAGATAACAGTCATTATTGGCACATTTTCTATCACTTAACATAAAGAGATATCACAGATGTATCACACTGAACATTTTCACAGGAAAAATAATGTGATTTAGAATATTTTTTGTCTTAAAAGAAACTCAAAACCACCTCCAAAAACATCAGTTTCATATGGAGTATATGTCTGCTGAGTTTATCAACTAGACAGTGGAAATGTTGTAGGATAACTGTAGTGTACTACGCAAAAACAAACATTTCAGGTGTGCAAACAAATATTAAATGAGATGAACTTAGAATTTTGGTAGAAAATGGGTTTGGTCTGCCCAGAACAATGTTCATGATAGTTTTTCAGGTTTTTCAACATCACAGAACATGCAGACTTGTTACAAAAGTTTACCTTGGTATCAATCACAGTAATGTCCATTTTGTACTGTGAAAGGTCAGCTCCTGGGTCTACGCTCCACTGTAAGTTTTCTAAAGAGGGTTTATCTTTCAGGTCTGGATGCAGAGAATATGAGGAAAAAAAAGACAAACAGAATCAAAGTCTGCCAGCAGCACCCTATAGTGTGTAATTTACATCGGCTTCCCTTTTATCAATTCATCTATGGGTTTAGGGATTATTTTTCTCCAACAGGCTCATTTGGTGTAAATCGTATTTTGTCTGAAGAGTCAGAAATAGATCTTTTAAGTTTTTTTGTCATATTCAGGAAGCACACTACACCTTTGGGTTTGTATGAGGCATATAATACATAAAATACACTTGCAGGTAAATCCTCTGTCAGGTAGTATTGATAATGCATAGAAGACATTCATAGGCTCATAGAATTGTTTAGGTTGGAAAAGACCTCGAAGATCATTGAGTCCAACCATTAAGCCAGCACTGCCAAGTCCACCACTAAACCAAGTTCTTAAGTACCACATCCACAAGTTTTTTGAACACTTCCAGAGATGGTGAACTCACCAATTCCCTGGGCAACCCATTCCAATGCCTGACAACCCCCTCAGTGAGGAAGTTACTCCTAATATCCAATTCAAACCACCCCTTGCGCAAAATGAGGCCATTTCCTCTTGTCCTATCTGGTTACTTGGAAGAAGTAGGTGACCTCCACCTGTCTATAACCTCCTTACAAGTAGTTGTAGAGAGCGATAAGGTCTGTCCAAAGCCTCCTTTTCTCCAGGCCAAACAATCCCTGTTCCCTCAGGTGCTCCTCATAAGACTTGTGCTCCATCCCCTTCACCAGCTCCATTGCCTTCTCTGGACATGCTCCTGCACCTCAATGTCTTTCTTTTAGTGAGTGGTCCAAAACTCAATACAGGATTTGAGGTGCAGCTTCATCAGTGCAGAGTGACAGAGTGATAGCCACCAGTGCAGAGTGACAGCCCTGGTCCTGCTGGCCACAGTAGTTCTGACACAGACCTTTTTGGCCACCTGGGCACACAGCCACCTCATTGTTCAGATGGCTGTTGACCAGCACCCCAGGTCCTCTTCCACCAGGCAGCTTTCCAGCCACCCTTCCCCCAGCCTGTAGCAATGTTACATGGGGCTGTTGTGACCCAAGTGGAGAACCTGGCACTTGGCCTTCACAGAATCACAGAATATGCTGAGTTGGAAGGGACTCACAAGGATCATCGAGTCTAGCTCCTGGCCCTGCGCAGGACCATCCACAAGAGTCACAACATGTGCCTGAGAGTATCATCCAAATGCTTCTTGAACTCTGTCAGGCTTGGTGCTGTAACCACTTCCTAGGGAGCCCAACCACCCTCTAGGCTAATATCCAACCTAAACCTCCCATGACACAGCTTCAGGTCATTGCCTCAGGTCTTGCCACTGGTCACCACAGAGATGAGATCAGTGCCTGCCCCTCCTCCTCACCTCATGAGGAAGTTGTAGACTACGATGAGGTCTCCCCTCAGTCTCCTCTTCTCCAGGTTGAACAGACCAAGTGGCTTATACCATTGGCCTCAGCCCATCCATCCAGATCCCTCTGCAGATCCTTCCTACTCTCCAGCAGATCACACTTCCACACAACTCGAGCTGTCTGTAAACTGACTCAGGCTGCACTTGATACCCTCATCCAGGCCATTGATAAAGACATTAAACAGGACTGGCCCCAACACTGAGTCCTGGGGAACATCACTGGTGACCAGCCACCAGCTGGATGTAACTCCATTTGCCACCACCCTCTGGGCCTGGCCATCTAGACAGTTTTTTACGCAGTTAAGAGTACACCTGTCCAAGCCATAAGCACTCAGTTTCTCTAGGAGAATGCTGTGGGAAACAACATCAAAGGCTTTGCTGAAGTCCAGGTAAACATCCTCAGTCTTTCCCTCATCCACTAAGCAGGTGTGGATGCCTCATAGACTTGTGTGTCTCAGTAATGCAGCAGGTTGCTGACCCTTTCTCCTTGGATTATGGGGGCTTCATTCTGCTCCCTTTCCCTGTCTTCCAGTGCAGGGGACTGGGTACCCTGAGAACAACTCATCTTACTATTAAAGACAGAGGCAAAGATGGCATTAAGTAACTCAGACCCTTCTTCAACCTTTGCCACTATGATTCCCCCTGCATTCAATAAAGAATGGAGATTCTCCTTAGCCCTCCTTTTGCTGCTGATGGATTTCTAGAAACATTTTTTATTGTCTTTTACAGCAGTAGCCAGATTAAGCTCTAGTTGGTTTTGGTCATTCTAATTTTCTTTCTGTGTAACCTCACAACATCCTTGTAGTCCTCCCGTCATCCTGAGTTGCTTGCCCCTTCTTCCAAAGGGTCATAAACTCTCTTTTTTAATCCCTGAGTTCCAGGCAATGTTCAGTCAGGTTGGTCTTCCTTCTCACCAGCTCATCTTTCAGCACATCAGGACAGCCTGCTCCTGGGCCCTAAAGATTTCCTTCTTGAAGAATGTCCAGACTTCCTGGACTCCTCTACCCTTCAGGACTCCCTCCTAACGGAAAACTGTCAACCAGTATCCTAAACAGGTGAAAGTCTCCCCTCCAAAAGTCAAAAGTGGCAGTTCTGCTACCCCCGACTCCTTACTTCTCTGAGAACTGAAAACTATCATTTTGTGACTGTTGTGCTCAAGATGGTCCCGACCATCACTTCACCCACCAGTCCTTCTGTCCACAAACAATACATCTAGGGGGTGCCTTCCCTAGCTGGCTTGCTACTTACATTAGATCAATGAGTCAGGTCTAAGAAAAAAGCACAGAAGTGTAAGAAAAGAGTATAGAAGTGTCTGGGTGTTGTTCCAAAGACATCTCTTGATTTGTCTGTGAAGAGAATATTTAGATTCCAAGCTACACAGCCACACCAACTAGTGACAGATATGTTTTAAATTCTAATGCAAGTATTTCTAAATAAAGTAGGCAGTGTAATAGCTCACCTAGGGAGTACAGAAGCCTTGATTTTACAATCCTAGTTCAAAAAATCAGTTTTCAGACTGAGAACATTTAATAGGAAAGAAGATACAAGGAAGAGTATATATACAGGAAGAGTATATGGCAGCCTATGTTTATTATCACTAAAGGTACAAATTTCTTTAACAGATCATTAGGAATAATGAAAAATATTAACTAAATAGTTTATCCTTACACTTAAGTACAGTTTTCAAGCATTTGAAAAAAGTTTAAACCCAAACTTGCTGAGATTTTTATTATTACACTGCTAAACAATAGCAATGCTAAACAAACAAGAAAGAACAAGATTCCTAGCCTGTTGAGTGTACACCTGAATACCAACGATATATTTATTAAACAGTGGCAAAAGAATGCCAGGAAGATACAGACTGTAAATGTGGGGGGTAATCTTTAGAAGTCCTGAATAGAATGAGTCTGAGTTAGAAGCAGAACAAGTGATTAAAATGGAAGAAAGGAACATATGAAACATTCTACTCAACCATAGCGCAGGCTGAGGCGGTAGGGCAGCAATAAAAGGAACATTTTCATCAAGTTACCTTGCTCATTTTGCAGTACTTTACTTTTTGATACTCTGCAAGGGTTTGGTTGAAGCACAGATGCTGGTTCAGACTCTCCATGTCCTGTCCTTGTTTTCCTTCTATTTGGTACGTGGCCACCGGCAACCTAACAACAAATTGCAATTTTACTATTTCCCAAAACTTAAATATAGTATTTCAAAGGAGCAGAAAAGAAGTCAGAAAAGTGTACCTGTAAATCACCAAAAAGTTCCTCTGTCTCTGCAGAACTTGGCAATGGTGCAAATTTGAAGGGAGGAACTTCTTCTTTCATTTGGATCTGTTTTTTCTTATCTGGGAATGTTTTTCCCAGCATTGCCTCTTGTACATACGATTCCTCTTGTAAATCTCTACCGAACAAACAGCTCTCGTTGGCATTCTGAATGGACGATAAACCTTCAGGAATGGGCTTCCCCAGGTGTGAAAAAATGTCATTCAGAGTCACCTGTTTCAGTCTATTTTTACATGTCTCCTCACCTCCTTGTTTTTTCTCTTGACAACGAACTCCAGAGAAGCGATCGGACAGATCCAAGGGCTTATCAACTGTATGTTCCCCATTAATATGCTGAACATCTGATCGAAAGGGCACAGAGTTCTCTTTGTTGAAAGATGTTTTTTCACAGCTAACTGCATGATCATCTTCAGTTTTCTTTCTCTTAGCACACCTGCCTTCTAGCTGCTTCTGGTGCACGAGAAGGAAATCGCTCTTGATCACCTCATTTTTAGCTGTGCAAGTGTTTCCAACACAGGTTACAGCCTCACTAGTATTCTTTTTCACAACCATCTGCCTATTGATAGACGCCTGGCTGATAACTGAGTTGATTTCTGTTCCAAGATTCAGTGGTGCAACAAAAGCAACATCTTCAGATTTTGATTTACTTTTATGAGATCTGGAACTGGATGGATTGTTGAAGAGGTTGGTTTTGAGATTAGCCTTCAATCCTGAATCTAAAATACAAGGAGCATGACCTGTACTTAAGTTGTTCTTCATACTGCTAGAAGCTCCAAAAACAGGAGAAGCTACCTGAGAATCCCAGTCAACATGTGGTGGAGTGTTCTGAGATGGATCTGAAATACTGAATACAATGCGAGATGAGAGATTTTTCTGGTGTACACAGGCTGGGAGGAGAGAAAGGGATATACAGAAATTCTAAGTTTCCTATTACTGATCTGCTATAAAGCTGTGCAGGTTGCTAGTATTAACTGAAAACAGAAAGAAAAACCAAAGGGAACTTATTCTAGGAGTAAGTACTGTTGCAATTAAAGAGCTATAAAAGGCAAACAAAACACAGATCTTGCCCTTCATTTTGGTATGGTGTGAAAATCTGTTCCACATTCAACTGAAAACAGAGGACAGACCTAAGCCTGCCTAGGAATCTCTTCTATCCAAGGACTCCCTACCTTTCAGTGCAGTGAAAAGGAAGAAAGAGAGAAAGACTGCTATTGCAACCAATCTAGGTTCTTGTATAGATCTTAAAACCAAGACAACATATTCTCAAAGCTTCTCCAAGTGAAGGAAAAAAGTGCAAGCTTCTTTCAGGTACTCTGTTTTTTACCTGTCATCAATAAAATAAACATTTGAGATGACAAATAGGGCCAAAAAATTTCAGTTTAGACCACAACATCCTTAGGAGAGTGGGAAGGGCAACACTAAATCAGTATGACACCTAAACTGCAGAAAAGTTTAATGATCATTTTCCTATTCCAGCTTTAGGCCCATTATCCCCAGGGTTATGAGCCTCACACGATGTCTTGCAATAATGACAAGCTGGGAAGGCAGGGACTGTGTACACAAAAAGCCCAAATCAGAAGTTTGTGAATGAAGTAAAAGTCCACAGTTTTGCATTTTATCAGTTTCTTTGCTTCCAATGTTATCTACTTGAAAGAAACACCTATGATATGAAAACACTTATTTCCATGTGTTTAAAGCAAAATGCTGTTAAGGTTTTAAATTCTACTAAAACCAGAACTTCCTATAAGCCTGTTTAAAACAGTATTATTATAACTGTGTGGAAACACACCCTAAATTGCTGTCATCATTTCTTGATTCAGAAGCTGGATGCTTTCTTGAGTCTTCAGTCTGCATGCTCTCTGGGGCCTGGTTCATAACTGTATTAGTGTGGGGAAGATTCAGTACACTCTGGGACTCCTATAGATGGTGAAGGAAAACAAAGAAAGGAAGCGTGAGAAGATACTGGAATTAAAAATTAGAAATATCAGAATTAAAAACTAGAAATGTGCTAGATTTGCACACAAATACTCAGAGGACCCATTCAAATTGAAACATTCAAATCTTCATGAAAAATAGTAAAAGCTAGGAGATGAACTTTTGGCCAGCAACTTTAAAGAAATCTTATGGAAATTGAAAATAATTCATCATTCAAATGCTCACACAGAGAAACAGTCTGCATACTATAATTTTCATGGTAGTTTCCAAGCAAAAACATCAAGTAATCTGACCTGGAATCACCAAACAGTCTCATCACCTAATACTCTATTTCAGTGTCTTAGACTTGATTACTGCACAAAGGGAGTTTGGCAGACCCAAGGGTTTAGATCACTGTATTAATAAAACTTGCAAGTTCTATACAAAGTGGGAACCATGTCCCAACCCTTCTCCCCAACCCCCAGATAGTCAGCTGAGTTGTATCTCTTCTTGCTAGAGCAACTCAGTAACGAGTAAGCAAAAGCAAACCAAAGTGAGCTTACTGGAACTCAGAATACCTTTGCAGAGTCTTAATGCAAAAGTGGAAAAACATGGTTTTGAAAACAACTGGCCCAAAAAGCTGGTTATGTAAGAAATTTGGGAATAGTACTTACAGATTCCTCTTGAACACCAAGTCCAATAGTTTCTGCGACAACTGCAGCCAAGTTAAAAGATGGCTTTGGATTGGGATATCCTCCCACTCTTGGTTTATCTTTGTGAGAAGATCACAGTAAGTTACATATATTTCATAGTCTCTTACTCCACTCACACAAATGGTACAAACACAGAACTAAAAAGTTCACAAATTAAAACTGGCATTCATGGAAATAGTTTGACCTGTATCAGATAAAAATCATATCTGAAAGTGCTAAGTGGAAGAGGGGGGCAGAAGAAGAATTTCTGATGAGAGCAAACTGCTGTATCAGCACA
Source organism: Corapipo altera (assembly GCF_003945725.1). Lineage (NCBI taxonomy): Eukaryota > Metazoa > Chordata > Aves > Passeriformes > Pipridae > Corapipo > Corapipo altera. The sequence goes on along the minus strand of NW_020884879.1, from coordinate 1,736,796 downwards.
GAGAAATATGTTTCCAATATGAATATAGCTTCCAAAAATGAACATACAAAGACAAGTCAGTGTAAAAGTTGCTTTTCAATCTCCCAGTCCAGGGCAGGAATAGTCTGAGAAAAGCACATAGATCAGTGGTGATGTATATTTATAGTAAAATGCTTCTCTTGCATATTTCCTTGGTGACAGTCACCATTATTTTTCCTATGTTTTTATTAGAAAAACAAATAGATGAGTTTCCCTTTGAGGGGTTTAACATTACACAGCCCACTAAGCTGGGGCAAGTTAATAAGATTGGAAAGTACAAGAACTACAACCACTACAACCATGACCTGAACGAATGATTCCATGCTAATTCTCACAGTCATTAGTTAAAAAGGTTTGCACCTTTTTACATTTCTTTGTTAAAGAGATGAACCCTCAGTTTTACAATATATTTGCCTTATTTTGAATGGAATTAGAACTAAATCTATTAACACACTTACTTGGTACAGGGGACAGTTGTGGATCACAGGTGTCTGCCACTAGTATCTCTCCTCTATGGTTACTGCTCACTTGTGTGGAAAAGAGTGGAATTTTTCCAAACTCTAGGAGATGTAGAAACATTTTCACTCAGTGAAATTAGGTATCCTGTTGTGATAATTTTGTGTAGATACAGACAATGATCCTGACCTTAAAAGCGCTTGAATATGAGTTTTGATATGTCAGTAGATCCAGTAATCTAAGCACACCTGATAATTTGTCATAATGATACCTCAGAATAAAGCCACAAATATTTCATATAAATCCTTTTTCTCACAAATATGATCCCAGCCAGTCAGCCCTAAAACAATACTAACAAAGAATTACACCACCGTCTATACTGACCACATAAATATATGTATTCAAGCTCTATTTTACCTGTTAATATGGCAACAAAACAATTAGAGAGTAAACCATCCAAGGGACTAATGTTCTGCATCAGCTAACGTAATAAAGTGAAAAGGTGAAAACCTGAGATCTGAATTATGGGCAACTCTGCCATGTAGTCTTTTCTGTCCAGATGACCGACAGCTTTTCATAGGCATTAACTGTGATAGGTATTTACACCATTTCTTACATATTATACTTTGGATTCATTTAGTAGCTCAATTTTTATATTCAGAAAATGGAGAGGTATAGCTATGCTTAGAAAGGAGAAATTATTCACAGTACTAAAAATTTCAAATGCAAACTAAAGGCTATGAATAACCAGCTCACCCTTTTTACTCCACTGTTGTCCTATTTTTATTCTTCAAAAGAGGCTTTTAGTCAAGACTCCTATTTAAATATACTCATACATTATTTAAAATACCTTTTCTTATGCCAGAAGATAGATTAACAAAATAAGAGCACCTGGATTATCGTATTTCCTGTGTATCATTAAAATACAAGCACAAACCCCCTTATTTCACAAAAAATATTTCTCATAGTTATAATACATTAGAACTTACAGAACAAAGTCGGGAAATAAACTGTGGACAATACTCCTAGACTTAAGACAGAAAACAAATGCAAATGGTGTATCAGCACTAGAAGAAGAAAGATCATGTAGGTATCTACCAGTTTCAGTAAAATTACTTTAATTTGCATATTCTGCAGAGGAATTGCAGAATGTGGCAAAACATTTGTTTCCCTCTCCGCTAGGTGGTGGCATCGCTGCATGCACAAGGCAAACCCGAACAGATTTTTTTTTAGCTAATTTGTACTTACAGAAGAAATACAGGTTGAAAAACTGTTACATTTGCTCATGGATAAAGAAAAGTAGAAGGTTGAGATAAGTTCTGAGCATACTGCTGACATAACAGTTGCTGCCAAAGACATTTTCCCCTGACTCACGTATTATTGCACAAAAAGGAAAAAGGTAAACCAAAAAAAGGCACAAGATTATTTTTTTTTTTTTTTTAGTTTTTGCCCTTTGCAATCAAATTTATACATCATCTTTCTCTATAGCCCTTAAGATAATTTTTAAGTTAATTAAAAAAAAATCAAAACCAATACTCTTACCACTGTTGCTAAGTTCCAAATCTGAGTGTGCATGTTCTGTGTATCGGATATGCCTATTCTCTTTTTTTCTCCTCATACGATTAACCACAGAAAATGAAGAGGTCAGAACTGGAGAATCTGGAATGATTCCTTCTTCTAATTCCACTGCTTGCTGCTTTTGCTCCCTGGAGACCAAATCAAGTGGTCAAATAAAAATCCCCAGTCAGCAAGATGAAGAGTTTACATTTCAGCAAGCAGGACAATCATATGGTCCAAGAAAGCAACATTTACGAAATGCAGCCATCTCAAAAGCATCACAGTGTAAAAAAGTTATATTACAAGCCGGTTTTTAGATATATCTAAAACCAAATTCACCATTGCTCCATCAAGCCAAGGAACAGCATAAAACCCTAGCTCTTCACACTTGAAGTCAACGTATAACTACTGCAATGTGGAAGACTTTTTCCCTGGAAGAACATAGGCATTGGAGAGTTTATAGCTTGCTCTCTGAAGCATGTGCTACTTTAAGAAAAGAATGCTGAAACAGATGGATTAGTGTCTCTTCTCCCAGTCCATCCCAAGAATACTAACTCTCTTAAACACAAAACAAAAGCTTTTGGACAATTTTAAATAGCAATGGGCAGCACTCAAAGCAATCCCTCTCCAGAGCATTTGATGTTACCTCCAATTCACAAGGTCTTCAGAGATTGATGTAAAAAGCATGTAAAGCAGGTAATGTAAAACAGAAAATCAGTTGCAGCGTTTATCTTCTCTCAAACTGTCAGCTCTAACAGCCTGTTGCAGAGTCAGTATATAAAAACTGGCATTAAAAATAACTGTATTTTCTTTCAAAAAACTGTATCTAGACATAGCAAGGAAATAACTACAAAGAAAGTGTTAATTTTGGATCTTTTAACTTAAATACACTTTGTTTAGTAATTAATAAGAGGCTACCTGCTCTGTGGTGGTGGCAGTGAGAAATGGAAGAGGCAGTAAAAGAAAAGTACACAGAAATCTAACTCGAACTGCTTGGTCATCTTTCTGCAGTTGCACTTTTCCTTACGATTCTCAAGAGAAAACACAGGCCAAAAGATCACTTCCCAACTATAAAAAGAAGGATATAAGGTTTTGATCTAAGGGAAGAAGAGGAAATGTTGATATATTTCTGCTTGGATTGAAGTGAACCACAAGATCTTATATAAAATAAGGTAATGGAAAACTGTAAAAAGCTGTCTGACTTACGACAAAAAGCGTTTCTGCACTTAGGCTTTTTTACTGTGATTAACTCAGAACACTTAATAACAAACATTGACGCACTTGATGCTCCGAAGCCCTGACGAATCCTACTGTGTGATTTTGTAATTCCTCTTTTCTAGCAGATTTACAAAAAAAAAAAAAAGCACTTGAAAACTGTATCATCTACTAGCAATATCTTAAGAAACAAATCAAAACAAACAGTAAAACAATACATTCATCTATTTACTTTGCAAATTTAAGTTGGCTGCTAAAGTTCTCTTCAAATTTACTAACACGTGTGGCCTTGTATGACAAATTAACCTACTATAAATGTATTCTTCAGTATGTTAGTTCCATGCAAACTAAGAGGTAGTTCCTACATACAATCACAAAACAACACCATCAACTGAAAAAGCTGCTATATACATAAATACATAATAAATTATGAACAATGGAATTATCTGACACCTCAGAAAAGGTTTTAGCAGAAATTTCCTTGCTGTTTCCATCCACACATAATCAAATCCTAACTGATAAAGAATCAGATAATACAATTCTTCTACAATTTCATTGATTTCACTTTTATGGAGAATTCTTACATTTTTTTCTCTAATATTACACCTTGGTAACAAAATACAGAAGACTGCAAAAATCTGATTTCATGTTATGGACCAGAAACAACTTGCTATTTTACACCTACACATTGATAGTATATTGATCTAAGTTATTACTTCTAAATAAAGTAACATGACTATAGTTAAACCAAAACATCCAAATGCAGTGACTATATTATAAACACAAGGGTCATCCTTGTTAATTACTGTTTATCCACTCAAGTCTGCACTCATTTACATGACCACCTAACATGCAGAGCAAGTAACTTAGCGTTACATTGGTCATTCTCAACTTTCCCACATTGGCTGAAGATTTTTACAAAAAGCTAAACCACAAGACTGGAGATCAAACTCAGTGAATTAGGACGGATCTGCCTGGTGCCAATTTTTTTCAAGTCATCTTCTCACTGCATAGAAGAACCATTACTGAGCAGCAATTACACATTGTGAAGGATATAGAAATTTGTTCCTACTTGGTACTAAAAGGTAATACTCCTATGGTCATGAAGTACATTACTCCAAGAAGATTAAATGCATACAGAAAAAGAAATTACAATTAAGGTGCAAAGGATGGGAGACAAACCAAGAAACACAAAGTAATAGGACCACACTAACTCTGAATAGAAATCCAGTTGTTTTACTTCTCTACCAAAGCTACCTTCTGACAAAGACAAGAAGAAATTAGGTGCATAAAAAGGCTGACATATCACGTCCACAAATCCTGCCCCACTTCCCCCAAGCATGTACACAACTTATTCACAGATATGCAAAAGTGAGATAAGTTTCAGATGATGTCAAATCATAACAAGAATGGAACACTACCTCTGATTTGCACAGTGCACCATATTTGCATATTAACCACAACATTACATGGCACATTCTTGCCATTTCAAATTAAAATTTGATGGTCACTTCGTAGCTTCCCATTTTCATGGTTTTCTTTCAAAATTTACTATGGTCTTTTTTCTTTTAAAATTGTAACATTATTGTAAGTTTATTTTAAAAATTTATTGTAAGATCCTGGGATTTTCTAAGAAACTACTTTTCTAAAGTTTTAACCAAGAAGGAAAGAATTGATAAAGAGTTGACTGAGGAATAAAAGTACGAGACATAAGGCTTTGCTATATACCATGACCAGAGGTCAAAAAAATTCCTATGACAGATTTACCTCTCTCGGTTTAAAAAAAGACATGACCATTTAAGAGAAAACATAAAATCTGCACAATAGAAAGAGGTTAGGTTTATGTTGCTACAGTGGCAGAATGCTATCTTTTCACAATCTATCAAAATAAGGAAACCAGTTTTAAACACTTAAAAGCTGATGTTTATATTCCCAGACATTTCTACTGGGGAATAGGGGAAAGGGGGAAATATCTAAAACAACTCAAAACTTACTCCAGCTCCTTCTGTAATTGCTGGAACTGTTCAGTTATCTTTTTATTTTCATCCTGTAAGTTGTTTTTTTCATTCACTGCAGTTTATACAAAAAAAGAGAAAAAGAAAATCAACAAACATATGTTAATATCATAATTTTGCCGGGTCCTTTAATTGTAATTGTAACTAATTACAAAATGTAAAATTGTAAAATGTGAAACCCTCTCTATGGTTTACAAAAATGAAGTTTCAAGCTAATCATTAAAAAGGTTGCAAATGATGTGTTAGAAAAGGGAAAGGTGTCACAATTACTGGATCATAATATTTGTTCTACACATTCATTAATTACTTTTGTCCATGTACATACAAGCGAGACTGTGGTGTAAATATGAATGAATTGCTCACTTGAATTCATGGACAAAATTGCTTCCTTAGACTGAGGATAACCCATGAAGTATAAACCAATTAGAATTTGGTTTTAGCCACTGAAGCAACCAGCTAGTTGAAGAGAATGAAAAAAATCCTCCAACAAGAATTTCTTTAAAATCAGTTCAATATTTTGGAAATTAAGAGAGACTAATCAGAACTTTTTGATTTTAGTTTTCTTAATTTTCAGTTCATTCTGTCTGTGCTTCACACAAGCTTATGGCATCACCCTTCAGTCTTTTTTCCATGCTGTCTCAAACTAACATAGTGATTAGCTCCCAACTTTTCTGTTTGCTTTAATTTTTGTATTCTTGTTCTTATTTTGTTGTTCTTGTGTATTTTACCACTGGATTACTTTTGACTGACCTTTTCCACTGGTTGTCATATAGATCTCAACCCAAATCCACAGAATCCTACTGTTCTGTCAGACAGTGTTCCAGAAGGTTTGTACCTAATAGGTCTCACCCTGATTTTTAAGGTTCCGAGCTTTATTTAAAGATTAACAGGGTTCAGCCAATCATTAAACACAGAATTCAGAATATTTTTACACAAATGTGCAATAATAAAAAGCCTTGAAAAATTGATGTATTTTGTATTAGCACAGAACATAATATTTCCATAACTTAATTAAGCATTGAAAAGCTACCTTTTGTATTTGGAATTTCTCATGTATTAAATCTCATTGAAAGTCTGCTTGCTCTTGATCAAGCAAGACAACTAAATAATACAAAATAATTAATGGTAAAGATACAACTAACATTTTAAAATCCTGTCCTGTATTATTTAGCACTTCATACAACCAATCTTTCCAAACTCTCTTTATGAATGCATTTGTGTCCTGCTTGAATGTCACCTAGAAGAGTTTATTTTGCCCCACATGTACTACTTCCTGATTTCAAAGTGTGCTGCCTACAAGCTGCCTGGTGTAGATTCTTTTGTGGTTTCCGTGGGTCATGTGAAAGTTATGGGTTTACTGCAGTTAAAGTTCAAGTTCAGCTAACTCCAGGACACAAGCTGGACCCAGGGCACTTAGTCTGAACTTGCTACTTTGCGATCACCAGTTGCTTTGAAGTCATGGCTTCTTTAGGAAAGCTGGCAATCAGTCATTCTAGCTGCAGGAATAAACAGAAGCAGCCACATTTTATCTAAAGTAGCTACTTTACACAGTAAGATTTTCCACGTCAGTTCACTTTCGGTATCAGCACTTCAATCTAAGAAGGTGGGTCAAATGACTAGTAAGTAATTGGTACGTTACATATTTTCAGACTGTAGAGTTAAAGTATCCCCCGACTGAACTTTTTGGGTTTACTAAGCACACCACATATAAATTATATCAAGTTACAGGAATTCATGAAGAGCTAGTCTACAAAATAGTATGTTTTGTCTTCAGACTTGTGGATAAAACTCACTAAGCTCAGTAATAAGTTTGAGATTCTGCTGCCGGATGTTTTCAAACTCTTGCTGCTTCTTTCTCATGTGTTCTTCAGTTACAGCACATCGATCACATAATCCTGCTCTTAACCTACAATAAAATTGAGAAAAAAATGTCCCTCTGTTAAGAAAATATTGCCATACGTGAAGCAGATATCCACGTTAACAGACCTTTCGAACAATGAATACCAGAAAATTTGTGACAACTGTGCAGAACGCCACTAAGTACTGTGGGTTTATATGTTGACATAGCAATATTTTAAGATTTCCAAATGACCTAATAGTACATGAACTAACATTTGCATAAATGACTGTAAATACTTGATACTTCTAAAGTAACATGCATTACTTTAGTAAATAAAGTAGAGCATGCTACTCTTTGCCACTGAAAGCCTTTGTGAGACGTCAGGATAATGTCAGACATAAATTACCAGTCACTGTAAGTAAAGTTCATTCAAGAAAATACAAATAAGCAAACAATTTCAGTAAGTATTTAGTAAGTGTTTCAGAAAGTATTCAGTATTATTACTTTATCTAAGAAGGATATATTACTGTCATTAAGCAAAACAATCAAATAAAAAGGACAAAGTTCACTCTGTAACAAATGCCATGCAAATGTCTTCTTTTATGTAGACACCAATAACTAAAGTGGATCCAAAAGTTTATGTCATGTGAGGCATTAACTTCGCTGTCTCTAATGGTTTAGATCAGCTGTTTAAAGCACATCTGTGACCAGAAAGTACTTGTTACAATCACTCCATCTTACCTGGCACATTCATTCATGCAATGAAATATACGTTCATTTTATAGGTGATAACTGAAGTATATTTATTTCTGGTACACAATAAAAGCTAACAGTATTACCAAAGCAAAAAGTAGACTCTCTTTTGTCTGCTAAATAAGAAACCAGTCAGTCAACAGTTCTGCACTGCTGCTGCTACCACATCAAGTATTAAAAAAACTCAAGCAAACGAAGTTTCCAATTTCAATTTCCAATTTCCAAACAGTTGAATATTGGAAGTAAGAGCCATACTGGTTTATTGGTACTCTAATATTGTGGAATTATGGAAAGAATAAATACTGAAATGCCTCTTCATATTATCTAATTGTGTAATAGACAACATATTATAATCTCGTTGTATTAAATCATTTTAAGTACTCTTTTAGTTTTCTGCAATGTAAACTCTTCCTCTGCTAAAGGATTAGAAAAGTCCATCCACACTATGAGTGTCCCTTTAATTACATGGTGTGAAAGTTTATTACTTGCACGGTTACAAGTTTATTCCTAAAGCCTTTCACAGAGAAACAGAGTTGAAATCAAAATTTGAGTATCACAGCTCTAAAATTTGAAGTAACAGGGAATGTTGGAAAATAATTTATTACGTAATGATGTCCTGTTCCCAGAAAGCTTCTGAGAGCCTATTAACAGCAAATTTAACATACATGTTCCAAAACAGGTATAACTTTTAAAGATGAAAAAATGCACTGTAATTTCATGTCTGTTGGTTTTGTTTTGCTATACCAGATTAAACAGGAACAAATAAGGGAAAGGCAGAATGGGTCAAAAGGCAATGAGAACAACTAAGCCCAAAAGAAAGCAAAGCACAGAACCTGTAATTAAATTTAGGTAAAACAGACAATTGGTAAAAAAGATTCCCTCAAATTTGAAAGATTTCCGAATGAGTTGTTTAATGAGCTTCACAATATATTATAGCCTTTGGATTTTGTACTTGTATTATGTCTTGGCTGATATGTAAATTTACCTCTACAAAAATGGATGTAAGAGAACGCACCCTAAAATGTCTGTTTGCCTCCCAAGCTGCTCTATTTTATTTATCTTAACTGAACTAAGTAAACTAAGCACTTCAAAAATAACAATATAACAAAACAACCAAAACATAATAAATTCAACGGGCAAAGTATCCAGAGCTACTCTGTAAGAGCAAAACACAGCAAACTCAAAAGCTAGAAAACACTACTCCACCTGTCTTCTAAAACCTTGATGGTGTCATGAAGCGCTTTTTGCTGTTCTCTGAGCTGTTGGTTCTTGGTATAGAACTCTTCAAGCCTCTCTGCATCCCTGAAAGCAAACAGAGAAAAATTAGTTCTACCTTTAAATTACATTTTTCAATAGAGAATTCTCTCTGGGATGTTTCTTTCATATTCTTGGGAAAATCTTATTATCTTCAGCACAAATATTAAGTTGAAGACAAACGAAGCAAGTGTTTGTGACGAACGACAATTTAGAAATGACTGAATTAGGAAACATGCTGCTAGTTTCTAATTTGTATTACGTTGATCTTCTGTTGATAAATCTGATTTTTGCTCAGGTAAAAGTTAAGAGTTGACAGTCAAAGCACAAAAGCTAATAACATTCAAGCAACAATCTCAGAGAACATAAGCACAAACACTTCTCTTACACTTTACTATGTTGTGGAGCTGTTGGGAATCTAATGGGGGCTTTCACAATCAAGTCATTTTGGTCTTTTCTTAGCAGGCAGTGAATCTTGCAGTGTGGCAAACCACATTAGGTTTAGAAATGTCTGAAAGGTCTTTAGGTCCATTAGAGGTTTACTTTCTCAAGAAACAATTTGCAGAGTCTATAAAGCATGTATTCCTGTAATATGAATACAGCGAAAAAAACTCTCTTTCCAAACCCATCAGAAATAGAAGATCTTGAGAAAAATACCTTCCCTAAAAGCCAGAGTTAATTAATTAGCAAAGAGTATCTCCTCCTTAAAAGAGGTAAGGAAAAGCAGTAACATTAACTTCCCAGTTTTATCTCCCCTTTACTTTTATTACAGGATCACCCCACCTCCTCAAGATGTAAAGTACAAGCTAGAAGAACAATTTTTTTCTACAAGGCAATTAACATTCAGTAAAAGCTAAGCAACTGAATCTGTGTAACACGACAATGACAAACTTCTGAGAATTCATTTCCAGCTCTTTTTACCACAGAATCCTTTGTATATATCCATGAAAGCGGTTGTTTGTTTTCAGTGTGCCTGAGATGGATTATTTAAGGAAGTCATGAAATTGGCTCACGAAAAGCTGTTAAGCTCACACACAATAGGAAATGAAAACATATTTACTAACTTGTTGATACAGCTCTTTTACACAAGCATACTTTTATATTGGCACTATCCCTTTAACATATGTTTAGTCAAACCCATTTTCATATTGCTGGCATTCCAGTAATACAAGAAATTAGAAATCATGGGGCACAAAGTGAATGGGACTGCTGGAAGCTTCTACAGAGTACAATCACAGACGCGTTTTATTAATCCTGAATTTTAAATACAGACACTTTATCTTTCTGTACTACCATCAAGACCAATTTAGGTCTTTTCAATTCCATATTCAACCAACAAAACAGTTACATGCAAACAGCACGAGGGACCGTTTAAGACTTGTACTTTCACTTGGGGAGGCCAACCCGTAAAAGTTCTGTTACATCAGTTCGTTAACCAAGTACAGCCAGGCCATGGTAAAATTTGAATTGAGAAAAGCAATCTGTATTTTTCTGGTGTTTAGGCATTAAAAAAACCAAAAATCTCATTTTTTTTCAATTTATGCAACTTACAGGAGGCCTAAAGTAGCAAATTTTTAAATCATTTCTCTAGTTTAATTTAATAAATAAATAAGACAATAACATACACTAATACTACATGCCTTCCACCTAAACCCTATAAAATGTTCCATGAAGGTACTAATATGACAGAAGGAACTAGGTTGTTGGTTGTTTTGTTTTTTTTTTCCCCTTAAAATTCCAGTGCAGCTGATAAACGTCACAAGACATTTTTGGCTATGAAGGCACCCTGCATAATGGCTGGTCTCTGACCTAGAATTTACAAGTCATTAGCCTCAATGCTGGAGTGGGATACAAAATAAGGCACTCATTGTCAGCTGATTACCAAGTCTGAAATACTAAACCTCAGGTATTCAGATGCACTAAGGAGAACAAGACCTCCTATGTAACAGTACTGTATCTACATTGTGGGAGTTGTAGAGAGATTCCAACAAATAATGATTAAACCATTTGGTATGTGTTCAGTCACACCACTGATAATATTCATCATCTAGAAAATTGACTGATCATTTAAGATTTTAGAACATGGAAGCAACTTATGATACACCAGGCTAACAAAACCAGCAAGAGATAATTTAATTCTTTTAGATTAAAAAATTAATAACTACTTAATTTATAAATTATACTTAAGAAACAACAAGATGTTAAATTGATTTTTTCCAGAAGCATAAGTGTAGTCTCTAAGAATAATACATAGCACCACATATTGGCTAACTGAAAGCTGAAAAATAACCTAATATAATATTATGTATTAACATAAATATATTCCTTGTGATTCTTCAGTATAAGATTATATGTCTTTGACTGCAGATGGCAATGCAAATCTGGAGCGTTTTTGCTACTTCTCAGAAGAGTTTAATTTCTTTAATATATCTAATATAATTATATTGTTTTCCACAATGGAAAAAGATCAAGTAATTTATTCCTATTCCTCCTACACAGCCACTTTATAAAGTGCAACTCATAATATAGATCATATGTAATAGTACCATAATAGTAATGTAATCAAATCTGAAGTGAAAATTTAAATAAACAATCACAGGCATAACTGTTATCTTTTAATTAAATATGGCTGTAGTCAGCAGAAGGAAAAGAAATGCTAATTTAATGCTGTAAATACATATTATAATTCTACTGTACAGGTAAATCTTGTAATTCAGGTTTTTCCCAAATTGCTTCTAATGAACAGAACTAAAAATAAGTAGCATATAATGACTGCAAAAGAAGTTGGATATGTCTTAAAATATAAGAATTGAGTGAAAATTAACAAGACTATTAGCAGAATCTTTACTGAATGACTGAAAGCTGAGTTAAAGCACAATACCTGATATTAAAGGCAAACGTAGCCAAAAAGAAAAAATCTAAATAAAGTTGGCTTCTTGTCTTGTCCCTTACTTCACTTTACAGATTTGACCTCAATTCTGAAATGCCTCCTTAATTATCTTTCGTATTAGCAATGCCAACATCTTGACTGGCATCCTAGAAATACTACAGATAAGAAAACTGTAGGAGTCACTTGTTCAAAGAAGGCAAACGCAGTGTTCAGGTTACATACCCTATAAACAGTTACGTACATCTTCAGATGACTTCAGCTGAACTACTAAAGTGAGCAGAGTTTTGTACACAAGTGAAGGAAGATTCCATGAAATCTCAATTGATCTTACAAAAATTACAGCTCATTAATGGCAGTCTGATTCTCTTTTAATAAATTAGATCATTGGGATGTGTACTTACAAGCATCTTTCCTTTTTTAACTTAGATATTTTCAGCTGTAAGCCTGAAAAGTAGAAAGAAGAAAATACATGTTATAGAATTCTGATTTTAAAAAACTAGTGAAACAATAAATTAACTTTCCTTTTGCCAATGACATCTGCAAAGAGACAAAAAAAATGTCACTAATCTGGAGAGAAGATCACAGAAATCACAGAATATTCTGAGTTGGAAGGGACCCAAAAGGATCATCGAGTCCAACTTGTAAGTGAATGGCCCCTATGGGGATCAAACCCACAACCTTGGCATTATTAGGACTGTGCTCTAACCAACTAAGTTAATGGTTCATTCTGGACTTTTCAAGTATGTTCTACAGGATATTGGAAACAAATATAGTTATTACAGTCTCTAGGAAGGAGGGACTTCTTAAACAAACACTCAGATTCCCACTTAAACAGGTATAAAACACTCTTGTAAAAAAACCACACATGAATAGGTAGCACCATCAATATATTTTCATTGACTATGCCCACCTAAGTAGCATAAATTATGTTCTATGTGCACATAAATGCATAATACTACACTGGAAATGAAGCATCCAACCACTGAACTGTGAAATGCATTACAGTGTATATGCAGAAAGGAAACACTAAAAATATGTGATCCAAGGCTTTAAAGCACGAAAGAACAACACACTCCATTGGAGATGAACTACCAGACTCTCTCAGCCAAAGCTTCTTTGGGAGATCTTAAGGTGAATTGAGGAATGATACTTCATCTGTGGCCTTTCTCCCAGTAAGACTCCCACACTCCTAAACATGTATTCTGTGCAGAAGTAAAAAGTTCTGCAAATACAACTAATGTTCTCAGCAGGAGTGGCCTGCTGACAGCCCAGGGGACAGAACACTGTCCAACCAATCTGCTTGCAAGGTTTTGGGTGCATTTGTATGTGCACAGAGGGAGGAAGGCAAAGGTGCTCCAAGCACAGCACAGCTTAACAAGCTGGATGCAGTGCTATGGAAGTGTATGTGATTACCCACACACAAGCTGGCCATTCCTATTCAAATAAATGGCCAGAAATAATCAGACCACAATGATAGAACATTTTCTTAAATACAAATCCAACAAATTTTTGTGTGACATCAGAAAATAACATAATTTTTTCCTAGCGCCATTATTTTCTTCTAACTATGAAAGGCTGCTACCAACTTCAAGTTGAACATTAGGTGTCTTGTAACCTCTCTTGCAAAAGCATTATGCATTTTGGATAATAGGACAAACTTATGAAACCAGAAAACTTTCAAGAAAGCTTCCAACAAGTTTGAATTTAAGTCAAAACACAGAGTTGATACTACTACAGAAAATGTAGGTTAAGGCAGCTAACAGACTTTTTTTTTCTCCCCTACCACACTCAACTGGGAACAAAGGGGAAAACTATTTGCTTGAGAAGGTTCACTCTTCAGGTCACTTACAACATCAGGCTAGCCATAGCCTCAGTGACCCCATGCTTGCTTCAAGATGCCAGTGAGACAATGAGATAAAAATGCAGAAAGACCATTTAAAAAATAGTTAGGAAATACAGCAAGATTTCTTTTATCTCCAAGTGTTCAGCACCTGTGAGATGTTATGTTCTATCATGCAGATCAGCACAGAAAGAGGGTTTATTTTTTTAAGTAGTTGCTATTCATCAAGTCAATTAGGCATCTGCAATTAGAACCCCTATAAAGCGTGCTTTAATGCTGCTCCACACCCGTCAGAAGGAATGAAGCTGCACAACAATGCATCTCCTGTATGAACAGGTAGTCTGTTCAGCAAGTATTTAGGATTGTAACTTTGGCAACCTGAGCCACCAATTGAAGAGGCAGGGCTCAAAAGGCCCACTACTGTGCTACAGGTAACACTATCTCCCCTCTCACCTGAATTCAGGAGGAACTAAACTAGTTACTTAAAGGTTGCATTTTTTCTTAGTTCAACGACTGCAATGAGAAGGCAGGAAACCAGACTGTTACATTTATCCAAGAGCATTGAATTACTACATCTGGTATAATCGCTTCCTTTTGCTTTTCCAGGGCCTTGGGAGGTTTTAAGCATACTCATTTAAGGAGCTTTGCTTTTTTAGGTTTCCTTATTTAACACTCTAGTGACTATACAAACCTATGTGGAATTGCACTACGTAACTTCCCAATTCAATTTTATCTTTCACACAACATTTCTATGGAATAGAGAAGCTGCAGACTATATAAATCTACGTTGCCTAAAGCTCCTATGAGCATTAGTAAAAGGCACACTATCCTCCTTAAGGTGATGGAGATCTTTAAACTGTCATTAGGCAGATTAATAAAACACACAACACTATTTTATGAACCTTGCTACTTGATTAGACTACATACCTGTAACATTTCCATTAATGGCTACGACAATTTCTGTTCTGATGAATTTTCAAGTGCATTAAAAGCATTTTCCTAGAACTGACAGTGCCTGGGAGAACTGTAGAATTTTTATCACTAATGTTTTCTTGAAACAGGTTGGACAAGCTTCTGTCAGCAATGACACAGACATAATCCTACCTTAAGGGTATAGAGATGGACTAGATGACCTTCTAAAATCCCTTCCAGCTCCACTTTCTGTAATTATTTACTTTTGAGGACCTTCCAGCTATTTCCTTTCCTACAGCAATCTATCGACAGGATTGCTTTCCTCATAGTTTTCTCTGCATCTCTGACTACAGTTTTTTGTCTATTGATATCTTCTGCTTTTCAGAGGTAAGGAATAATTGAAAAAAAGCTAGGCTAGTTCTTGTACATGAAACTCTGCTTACAATTCTGTGCCGATACATATATATATATAAAATATATTTTTTTTAGTACAGAGCTTTAGACTTGAATTAATCCTCAGAAACCATCTTGATATGATCCATATGCACCAAGTATCTATATAATTATTTCAAGCCAGAGGTAAGAATTAACATCTGTAGAAATAAGTAACTTTACAAAAAGCATTAGTAAATTCCTTTCAATTTTGTGAGCACTGTGCAAGTATCCCACACATTCTACAGACAGGAAATAAAAGCAAATATAATCACCACTATTCTGAGCTGCTGAGCACTTCTGAACTCTATGAAAAGTCAACTGACACTGACCATGCCCAGCATCTTTGGAAAATAGGTTGTAGGTGTCCTACCAATTGCCTCATAATGAATTTGAGCTAAATGATAGCTGTTTTGTCTGAAGAGGACCAAAATTCGGAATTTTTTGCAAGTCATCAGTTTAAAAGAGTAAGAAGCTGGATTTTTCTTTAGATAACAACGGAAAAACACAACCTTTACAATAAAGTAACATCAAAATGCAATAAAATCCATTTCAAACTGTGTGAGTTTAAAGTATTCTCTAGTCTATATTCTATAGATATAACTTATACAATATGTCCAACCATTTCAATTTCCTGTGTCATAAATTCTACTTGTCATGGATCGTTAACAAATAATAAGAATTCCACCATTTCAGTGTTCAGTATGCTGTGCATTGTACACACCAAAAGACTTTTCTCCAACTACTAACTTTCCCTTAATCCACCTTCCACCACCTTTAAAATAATTTTTTGCTGACATTTAGATTGGAAACTCATGAGTCAATTTTAATTCTTATTTATAGACTTCAGGAACAAGCGAAGTCCAGGCAAGCCTGTGTTTGATGTTTCTAAAATATCTTCCAGTACCATTTTCTATAAGAGGATCCCCACCTTCTGAAAAAATTAACTATCCTTCAGGCATGTCTTTGATGTTATCATGGAAGACCTAATTTTACCTAACACAGTGCGGTGCGGGACATACTGACAAAGGGCTAGGCATGAAAAAGACTGCCTGGTGGCAAAATTACCTGGCCACACCCAGCATGCACTCTAAAGAGGATCTTGCTTGCATAAAGAAAACCAAAACTTTCAAATCACGTGCTGCACATCCCAAGAAACTAGAGAAAGGGTCACTTAACACAGCTTTCTACATGGGAGCTTTTTGTTTGTACAGTTGTTGTTGTTCAGACATGCCACGGATTGCCAGATCCCAATTCCGACAGCACTTCCGCATTTACCTGTGCTTGACATCACACCCACCCCGAAAAGAACCACCAACAATTAAAAAAAAAAGTCATTAAGAAAAAGTAAATTTTCGGTGTGTTTTGTAACACAATATAAAATTATATTTCATATGGTTAACACAGACTTTTCTTCAGTGTAACAAAATGCCACTTTCTGGTATATCTTTCCTTTCAGGTACCAAAACGATAAATGGTTTTTTTTGGTTGGTTGTTGGGGTTTTTTGTTTGTTTGTAATAATTAGTAACACGAAGTGTCACAGCCCAGTGCTGCAAACTATTGAATCTATACATGAGACTTTAGATTAGCAGAAGAAAATGTTAACTTCTTATGAAAAGTTTCCAGCAAAAAAATTTATGAATACTACCTGTAAAACAATATTACAATAGCAACACATATAGTGCAATAATTCATCTTTCCTGAACTACTGAAGAATGAACAGACACTAACAGTCAATCTGTAGTAAAACTGTTATCACACGTCACAAAATATAAAGTAAGAATAAACATTTATAAAAATATTATAAATTTTGCTGAGAAAATCTAGAACACTACAAAGCGAAGGAATACTTTTCATTTCAGTAACATTAATCTACAGTGGTATTTCACACAAGTTAGGGAAAATAAACAGTGCAAATCATTTTAATGTATCTAAAGTAACTAAAGCCAAAGAAAGAAGAAAAAAAATTCATTGAATAACATGGTTTGGAAACTTTGAATCATAATCCATTAAAGGTAAAGTACCACTTAAATATTTTCTAAGTAAGCACAAATTCCATGTAATATTGTGTTACTTTTTCTTCACTGATCTAGCAAATCATTTATCCTTGTTGATAGCTTAATCCTGTTATACCAGGCTTAGGTGGTCAATCTGTAAGGATCATTTGTAATCATCCAATCAACTTTCTGCATAACTTAAGACACTAAAAATCTATTTAGTTCCATGCAATGTATCTAGGTTCAAAGTCTTCCTGTGGCAATTGACAAATCCAAGCTTTAACCTGACAAGCCCAAACCTAAATGATTTACCTTGAACTTCTTTATCATGACATTCTTTCAGTTTGGACCACAATTCCTTGAAGAAATCTCCTGAAGGTTCTGCAGAACTAGGGCTCCCACAGCTTCCTCCAGATGCATTCATCTTGCTTTTTTCTGCTCCCAGCCTCCTTGACTTATTTGCAGAACTGGCTCAGTCTCAAACTTTGTATTTTAAATTACATAGTTATGAAGCTGTTTCTGAAGACAGGTGTATACCTGTAACAACAGAATGACAACACTTATGTTTGCATGTATCAGAGTATAACTTGTAGCCATAGATGAACTACAAAATTTACTGTCTATCCTTGTTGAGGATACATATACTATATATAGTTATATACTTTTATACTGACAGTCACCCTGAAGGCTCTGATGATGCCAAGTATTTTGCTGCAAAGAATTACAAACTAACAGATTTTCCCTCCCCTTAAAAAGGTATCAAGTTAAAATCAGATTAAGATACTTAGGAGTCTTTATGCTTTTCCTATGTAAAGATACAGTTAAACAGAATTCCTGCTTTCCAAAAGTAACCCAAATCCGTGAGCCAAAATCTGGCTGCCAGCAAAAGCATTTGTCAAAGTTTTATCACAGATGTATTTGTGTATATACATCCTTCACATAAACATGAATTCAAATGACACCCTTTTGCAAAGAAAAGCTCACATCTCCTTGAAATCTTCCTATTTCTACAGTGAAATGATTCCCACTCCCTGATGAAAATTGGAGAGTAATCTCAAAATTAATAAATCTCCAAAACACTAATATTTGAGGAGAACTACCAAAGTCAGATAGTTCTGTCTTAAAAGCTTGACCACCTACACAGCTCAGGATAGTCTTACCCACAATTCTATCTGTTTTGAAGGGTTTCTTAGAACAGATGATGCCCTCAGGTAAACTTCAGGGGAAGCACAGTACTCAAATCTGGATCTGAGCCAAGATAAGATTTTTATCCTTCAGTTCCCTGTGTGTGAAACTGGCCATTCTAAGTTTTCAGCATTTTTATGCAGTCAATTTTAAACAAACACTTTTGAACAGGCACTGTGTCATTAGCAGCTGGACATGGCTATCTCTATGACTCTGTAATATAAAATACAAGAAATTAAAAAAAAATCTTAGGTTTTTTTGTACTCTTCCCAAATTAGCAGCCTGAGCAAGCAAACCACTATGTCTACATAGACAAATAAAAGGAACAATTTGCTCCCAAATTTTTGAGGCACAAGTTACAGCTGTAGTTCAAAAGATGCAAGGTCTACAATTAGCCAAGAAGCTGCATTTCCTTCCTTGAGAGTCTTCGAGCAACTTAGAATATCTGGGTGCAGCTACTGGTTCAGCTGGTCCCCTAGATTCACCATGATAAAATGTTCAGTCCAGTGGTCAGTAACCAAGTGTAGGGCCTGGAGGCTTTGGTTCCACTCTCCTTTCTCATATCTCTGTGCACAGTTTTAAGCCACTTTTCTTTCAGCCTGGCTGTCTTTAAAATGGAATAAAAATAATGGAACAAAACATTATTCTCAATAACACAGAAACACTCGAACTGTACATTTTCTATAGTAGAAGGATACTTAGATGTCAAAGTAATGCTTTAACATGCTCTGTCCATAGAAAATTCAGAGCCTATTTCAGTATCTGGTTTCAACCTAGCAAATGTTATCTTCAAAGAGGTCCTTCATAGAAAATAAAATTACCTTTTCAAATTAGCAATGACTACAATTCCTTGGTGGAAGTAACAGTAATCTGCTTGCACCTTTGCAGCTGAAATGCTCCACTCTTTGTGCAGCCACATTAAGCCATCTCACAATGCTTCTTTGTGGGACCAATTGCCTAGTGACATTAGGAATGTCTTTTAAACTCTTGTTTTTCCAACTTCAGCAACAGATATTTCAATCTTTTTCCTCTGCCAAGTGCTAAGGGCAGTGAAAACCACAAACCTGCTTTCACTTACTGTTTTAGATTTGTGTGTCAGATTAATCATTTTCTAGGATAAGTCGTCTGACTCTTGACAGTAAATGCTGCCCCTACTGTTTGTTTTGGTTTTGTTTTTTTTTCCCCAATATGACTTTGAGAAAAACAAATGAACAAAACTTGCTCGGAGTTTCTGCAAATGATTAGTACGTCGACTAAATACAAACAGAGAAAAAAAAAAGCAACTAATTTTCCCAAGCTTAACCTGTTTCAAGATCCCAAAACGATACATTGCTTCCTACAGGTGTTCAACCTGCCTTAAAATACAGGAACCCTAACAACTGTTTAGATCGAGCCTTTGACAGGCCTGGGCAGATGCACAGGTGTAAAAGTGATGGCTTAGTCTCCAGTCCTAAGAAAGGGCTTTCCAGTCCTTCGGGAAAAAAACCCCAAACACCTGAGCTGGATGTACAGACACTTGCAGGCAGGGACAGGACTGGAAGCTGCCTGAGGGGGGCTGGAAGCACCACGCCAACCCCTCTCCCGGATATCCTGCCGACCGACGCTCTCATAAAACCACTTAAGTACGTCCGTTTCCCTCTTCTTCCACACAGCATCTCCGTCCGGCACCGTAAGGCTCTGCAGGGCTTCACGAGTGACTGCCTTCCAGCAATGCCGCAGCACCGACAGCGCGCCGAGGCTGCTTATCCGTGTTTACACCTCTCCGCCGGGAACACGCCGCCTCTCCGGGATTCTGGGGAGCACACGGAGCCCCGATCCCCACCAGAAACCCTGGGCACCAGGCTGCTCCTACAAACTCAACTCTCCTCTACCTCCCGGCGGTGAACTTTATTCTCCTTTCCCTCCTGCACGAACACCGCACAGAAAACTCACTCGAGAGACACGCCGGGATGCTCCGGGAAATCCTGCCATGGGAGCTTCCCGCCAGCCTTGGGTCACGCCCAGCAGCCGGGACGGCCGGGGAGGGGTCGGGCATGTCCAACACGCCCCTTCCTGGGTCAGGCGGGGCAATGCCGGCAGCGCACCCGGCGGGGGCCCCAGGCCTGGCGGGGCTGTGGCGAGCCTGTCCCTCGGGCGGAGCGGGGGCGGCGCGCGCGCCGTTACCTGGTTGGCTCCGGCGGCTCCGCCCGCGAACGGCGGGAAAATAGGAAAAGCTGGAGCGAGCACCTTCCCTGCCCGGGGGAAAGGGGGAGAGAGGCGCGGGCAGCTCTCGCGAGGCTTCCGCGCTACTCTCGCGAGAGAGCAGGGCGTGAGGGTCTGCCTCCCCTCCCCCCACCCCGGCGGGGGTGCGGCAAGCGCGGGGTTGGTGTGCCGGGAGTGGCACAGGATCGCGGGATCAGTTAGGTTGGAAGAGGTCTTGGGGATCAGCGAGTCCAACCTGTGACCCAGCACCACCATGTCAACTAGACCATAGCACTAAGTGCCACCTTCAGTCTTTCCTTACAGACTTCCAGGGACAGTGACTTTACCACCTCCCTGGGCGGTCCATTCCAATGTGTAATCACACTTTCTGTGAAGAAATTGCTCCTGATGTCCTAACCTAAACTTCCACTGGCACAACCTGAGGCCATTTCTTCTCATTCTGTCACTTGCTACTTGGGAGAAGAGCCCGACCCCCACCTGGCTACACCCTCCTTTCAGGCAGTTGTAGAGAGGGATAAAGTTACCCCTGAGCCTCCTTTTCTCCGTGCTAAACAACCTCAGCTCCCTCAGCCGCTTCTCACAAGACTTGTGCTCCAGACCCTCAATATTCTTAATGGGTCAGAACTGAACATAGTACTCGAGGTGTGGCCTCACCAGTGCCTGGTGATCCAGATGGCCAGGCTATTTCTGGTACAAGCCAGGATGCCATTGGCCTTTCTGGCCATGTGGGCACACTGCTGGCTCATGTTCATCCATCAATGTCATCAGGCATTGTCCCAGCCCTCTCCTCCTCTGCCCCAGTGCTTGAGGTTTCCACAGAGAGCTACCAGAAGAAAGCCAAGGGGACAAGCCAGGATTTTTGATCTGCTGATTACTGGGATTTACACACAGATGCATTTGCAGTGCTTCCCCCTGCCTTCTTGATCAGAATGGTTTCCATGGTTTGTCATTTTAGCACACAGCAGAACAGCCTGGGGCACATTTTGGTGTTTTATGTGAGTATGAAAACAGGTAGGCTCATATAATTATTATTGCATAAGGCAGATGAACTCTGGTGTCACTTTTGACACTTCTTGCAACACAATTTTTTTCCCCAAATTGTGGATCAATGTTCCTTCATTCCTTGGGACCAACCCTGCTGTCTGCAATGAGATAAACCCCTTGATTTTAAGTTTGTAGTTCTTAGTGGTGAAATAGAAACAAAATACATCTTTTCATTATCACTGCTCTGCCTTCACATGATTCCACTGGACCATTTGGATGTGTATAGGGACACCTACAGAGACAGCTTAGTGGCATGACTAGAAGACACAGTGTGGTGATCAGTTTGCAAGGGCCAGTGCTGCAAACCTATACTTTCTAGATCGTTAATAGCAGTATCTAAAAAGTTATGTTTTCGGATATTTAATAATTGTTAGTAGCTGTTCCATCTTACCTTTGTTACATATTCAGATCACTCAGATCTCCAGAAGGTGTCATAAACATGGAACTACAGCGTAAATAAGACTGGATCTGAAATACTGTTTCAACAATTTTGAAGTATTTTGAAATACTGTCAGACAGAAGTCCAAGATGACCTGTGATTAAGCAGACTTCAAATCTGTTGCTAACCTTTGTTGAAAATACTCTTGGTTTCCCATAAAATACTTACCATGAATTCAGAAGTGTTTTGAAAAAATCTTAATAGTTAACTTTTCTGCTTCTTCCTCACAGTTGTTTAACCACTTAGTTTTCAACTAAGATAAAATAAATGCGATATTCAGGAGCTCAGCAGGAGATTGCTTATATTGTAAGTTTGATCCATTATCATATCAGTACACATATGGTGAACTAAAATAATAGGTTGTGATAGACACTCCAGTCCTCCTAAAAAAGCTACTTGTTGGCAGCTTTTCATTCTACTTTTCAAGCTTCTATAATCTAAAAGTTTGTGATGTAGGCAAGTAATCATTTCCTCAGAGTTAAGAGAAACGGATGTCTTAAATATACACATGGATCTGATAAGTAGCAATAAAATAGCCCTCTTACTGATTGATGAGATATTTTACCATAAACTGTACCTTTCTTTCTATTTATAGGAGGCACTCTGGAAAATAATTATGTCATCCCTTTTATTTCCCAATAAACTGTGTGAGCAGTTTGTTCTCGTATTCTCTCATGTTGAACTTTACAACAACATAAATCCACTGACTTCTACCGTGTTATTCTTATCTACTCAACGGTAAGTGATAATGGATTAAGACTAATGGTTGAACTTTACTCTTATCTCCCTTCCAGATTTATTTGATTTTATGTATTCCATAATCACATGGTGACTGAATAGGTCCCTGGCTCATTGAACATATTAGAAAATTACTGAAGAGTCTGATATTCCACATTCATTTATACTGGATGTTTTAAGCTG
This sequence comes from Corapipo altera, assembly GCF_003945725.1. NCBI lineage: Eukaryota > Metazoa > Chordata > Aves > Passeriformes > Pipridae > Corapipo > Corapipo altera. Next base: position 1,713,825 of record NW_020884879.1, on the reverse strand, counting down.
ACTTGTCTGGCTGGAACTGCATCTCGTTCACCTCATAAGAGTAAACACACACCTAGACAATAAAACTGTGGGAAAAATGCTTCACCGTTGTTGAGCTTGAACAGATACAACACTTCCTGTGGTGTCATGGCTCATGTCCAGATTTCAAAATAACCCTTAATACAGCACATTAAAATAAGTGACAGAATACTTATCCATGAGCAGCTCTGATAAAAAGGGAATCTAATTTTATCCTGGCCCTTTTTAGACCTGTCTGGTCTGAAATGTTTAATCTTATAATAGTATGTGGAGCTGTTGGTTTTCAGGTACGGTTTAGTGGTAATACCTTTCTTCTTGATGACTGAACAATTTACCAGCAAATCAACTAATGACTGAATTTCTATTGTAAGAGTAGTGCAATGTTGCATCACAGATAAAATAAAAAATCGCTCTTTATTCTCACGCTTGCACCCCTGTTTTCAAGTGTAGTGCAGAGGCTGCATCAGTGTTTCAAACCATTCAGGTAGCAGCAGGTGACCTAGCTCGCTGCATATGCATACAGAATAGGGCTAAAAGAGGTTAGCAGAAGGCTTACTTTTTTTTTTGCTTATATTACTTTAAATTTAGATTTAAACATTAAAACCAGCTTTGAATTAAAATGGGAAGTCCAACTTAAATATTTCATATGTTGTAAGGACAATGGTAACTATTTCACTCTTTGCCTGTATGTGTATATACACATACATATATATATAAAATAGTGAGGTCCTTATTTATTTGTATGAGATTGAATGGATTGCACTTACACATACATGGCCAGTGTGTTCACAACCTCCTTGACTTGCAGATCTGTAACTGAGGGATAAATATAATGTTTAACTCTCTAGTTGTATTAATTCAACGAATTTCATGTTGCAGTTGCCAGTGAGGACATCAAAGGAGACCAACTTCAGATGCAGCATATAAGACCGTGTGGCACAGTTCAGCTGCTGCCTAAATGGGATTTAAACTGGGAGTGTAGGAGCTGACAGTCCCCTGAATGGCATGTTTTCTTACAGCTGGGAGGGCACACAGAGAACACCACTGCTGTCTGGCACAGGTGGTTGCTTTCTCTGGAAAAATAGGGAGGAGCCACTCCATCACCCCCACTAGTTGAATTTGATTCTTCTCAAGCTGCTTGCGTAGCCACTTTTTGAAATCAAGCCAAGATCAAATTCCCTGATGCCAGTAACACTGTTCACTTTAAGAAACCCTCTTCTTTGAAGTGCTTTCACTGCTCCTCGTCTGTAGACAGAAAAAGCCAGGGCTTATTCAACTGAAACTCTCAGGTCTCTTAGAGAGTCTTGATGGAGGGAAATAAAAAAAGCAACCTGAGGGATGCTGTTGCAGGACCCCAGACCAGTGTTGCTGGTCTTCAGGCTCTAAGCAGCAGCACCTATTTGTGTTAGCTGCATGCAGAAATGTTTTGCTCCTACTGATGTTTCTCAGGGCAGCACGACTAGTTTGAGTAGTTATGTGTGTTTGTCTCAGCTGAAGTAAGTTTACAGATCTGTGCACAAAATCATGCCACCTACCTTTTACTGTAGTGAACGACATAAATTCAGGGCCAGAAAACAAGCAAAATGAAATAACATGTAGGAAATAATATTTTACTTACCATTTGAGAGAAAAAAAAAAGTCCCCAAACAATGGCCCCTGCTCTTCCAGCCCCCTAAAAAAGAGCAGCTGAGGAAAACCCGCATAAAACAGAACACATAAACAGGAGAGAGAGAGAGGGTGGCAAGCAGTATTTTGAAAAAGTGATTTATTTAGTTTGAATTTTAAAAATGTGCTGTGTAAAAATCCTAAAGCTTTAGAAATCAAAGCTCTCTTGTAGCATTTTATAGTCTCTACAGAGACTTCCTGTGCAAACCATACAGTTCAACCAGCTATAATTTTTTCTTTGGAAAATGGTTTATTCCTTATAATATTTCCTTACATACTTGATAGCAGAATCAACAGAGTTGATAAGAAAATTAAACTTTTTTTGTTGATAAATGTTATTACCTTCTGTGAGAATACAGAACTTTCCCTATGCTTTTTTTCTGTTTACCCACACTTGGAAGAAAAATTTTTACACACAGATACAATGCTGCTAATTAGAAGGTAATTTCAATTCATTGATTTTTTTTTTTTTTAAGTACTCAGGAGGCCTTTTTCTTGGCACTCTACAAATGAATAATATTCATTTTAACATCAACCTGGAAACAGCTGGCAAGTAAACACCTTTATAATTAAAGCTTCCTGTTGTGTGCCTACCATAAAGTCTTACATAATCCTGTATAGATATATTTGTATCTAATGGTTTATATCCACTGATTCTGAATATTTTTTTTTCACATCATCAAAGAGAATGGTGATTGTTTCCTGTAAAGATAGACAAAATTAAGATTTCTCGGGAGACGGAAGTAGTTATGTGAAGGTTTTCAAAAATGTAGCTGCACAGATGGCGAGAAGATTCACATTTACTTAAGTTAAAGAGTTATTTTGTCCTAACAGGCATGACAAAACCTGTCTTCATTCCTTTCTATTCAGCTCAGCAAGTACCTCTGTGCTCCAGTAGTTAATCAGTTACCAGATTCCACAGCTTTTGTTTTCACACTGTTTAATTTTTCTTATTTGACACAGAACCTGTGAATGGATTCAGTCACAGATACAGGTAGAACTTTCAGGTCAGCCTACTCTTTATGATTAGGACTGCTTTTTATTACCATTACCACCACCATTACTCATTCCAAACAGGTAAACTTCTAATAAATATGTAGAAAGCAAGCAGTAACAATGTACATTTCCTGTCTTACTATGAAGCTAATTCTGAATATGTAAATCTAGACTTAATTAATTTACTTTATAAAATTGAACAATTAAAAAAGTTAGTCTGGCAAGAATTAATAACTGCACATCTTACTGTGATGGCACCATGCCTTGTCACAGCAGTCCTGTTATGAGACAGGGATTATAAAAACACTGTATAAAAGAGAAGACCAATAGGCAATACTTAAATGACTTGCTCAAAATACTAAGTCTTTGGTAGTGGAGTTTCTATCTCTCACTCCCATGCTAGGTTCATTGAACTGTCTCTCCAGTAAAGACTCTTGCAGAGGAGATGATGTTGAGCTGCACACAGAAGGGTCAAAAAGCTGCAATCACAAAAATCCTGTCAACAAACACCATTGAGACTGGCAGTACTCGGACACATTAAGGAGATAGCCATTATACCACTTCAAGCATCAGAGAAATTTTTTGCTTAAGGTTATCTTAAATTAATTTTAAAGAAAGATTTTCAAAACTCACCCTTCTGTTTGAATTGTGAAAAGTTCTGTTCTTGATCGGGGTGATAAATATTTACTATTGACTTCCCCTCCAGCTATAAACCTCAAGTGTAAGTAAGATGAGGAAGCCACTGTGGACCACACTAGAGAATGCCGAGAGGAGATCTGCTGCACCTAAGATATATACAATGTGCAATGGATAACCTAATATGCCTTTCATTTAACTGGCTGGGCAGGTTTCTGCATTCTGGAGAGCATGGAATCATACCAGAATTTGTTGGCATAACAGACCCATCAGACCGGTTCCCGGGGCGCCCAGGAACCTGCCCAACCAGTCTGCATCAAAGGCTGGCCCAACATGCTGCAGCTCAGCTCGGGGAGGCTTCATACGCGGTGAATTATTCACGCCTCTGTCAACTCCCAACATACTACTCAGAGAGAATGATGTAGCCTCTAGCAAAGTAATTTACCGAGGGGTGGGGGAGTGATACATCCTTTTTAAGTGTAGCAAGATCTTATTGTTATAAATTTTCTTTCGTTTCATATGCAGATGCACTGGGCTAGAGCTCTTGCCCAGCATAAGTGCAAGGAGAAATAGGAAAGAAAATACCTTTTTTTTATAACACAAACCATACAGACTTATTATAACCAAATAACACCAAATTTTTAGTGTGACCAGCTAAAAACCCCTGAAATTATGCACCAAGACTTATTTATATATATATACACCTATTGTATGCCTAGGATTCAGCATAACTTTGTTACCACATGAGAAACGGGACACTGGGAGCTTGCATGTGGAATATCCACCTTGTGACTTTGGTGGAGACCTAGGTCTGTGCAAGCCCACCCGGAATTACTGCATAGTGTATTTCGAGGTGAAACAGGTCAGAGAACATGTTGTGTATGCGACATGCTTCCATAACTGTGGGGAACTGCAGCAGCTGCCCTGTTACAGTATCACATGGGCTGCCACAGCAGCTGCGCTGCTTCTTGTTCGTGGCTGCAGGGCAAGAATACTTGCACAGCAGTCCTGCATATTGCATAGTTATTCAGGCTGTAGGCAGAGATCAGGATATGCCCCGACAGAAGCCTGCATCTGTGTAAACTTACTACTTTTTTTTTCCCCAGATACAAATATAGTCCATAACTTTCAGATCTCCTGCCGTGATTGTCAGAGATGTTGAGTGAAATCAGTAAGAGCTGTAAGTCTAACACTTCTGGAAATGTGATCATGAGTACATACAGTCAGCCTGCTAAACCTTTGCCTATTTTTAATTTAGGCACCTGAATTTAAACACTCAGACTTGAAAAAATTAAATGTTGTCAAAGGCTCTGAGTAACTGCAGAAAGCTGTGTTTGTTCATAAAATGATCTCACAGTGGTATCATTTATCATTTTTTAGATTGTGTATTCTTACCCATTTTAATAATACTTACAAGACAACTAGTGATCAGAACAGGAAACTACCATCAAATTCAACCAGCGTTCTGCAGCACAGACAGTATTTTCATCATTAACCAGAATATGAAAAAGTAGACATGCTGACATTTGAATATACTCAGATTATTTTACTACAGGAAAGTAACCCTTCCTAAAAGACCACATCTTATAACAGACTTGAAAGGAAGGCTCTTTTCTGAAGAGGGCAACTAACTGGGCTGAAATGACAGATGTAAGCTGTTTGTGCTTGTAGTCACACAGCCTTAGGCTATGATTTCATACAGCTAAGCAGGGCTGGGCTTGGTCAGTACTTGGATAAATGATTTACAGAAAGTGCTGCAGGAAGTGGTTTTGGTGATTCAGTAGATTTTACGGATTTATTGGGCACTATTGCCAACTGTGATGGAGACATTGAGTTCTGGATATGCCACAGTCTTGATGCTATATACTGAAGTTTTTAAGCACTCCAAAGCCCTTTCCACAAGCACTACATCTTGAGCTGTAAGTCCCTGTCCAATGTGAATGAACTGTGTTTGCCTACAGTTTGTTTTCATGAGTGTCACATATTTGGATAAACTGTGTAACTGATTAACACAGGTAAATTACCACCCAAAATAGCTGTAAGACTGTATAATGTGGAAAAGGTTCTGCTTGCATAACAGACTTAAGGAGGGCTGATGTGCTTCAAAGTTGGTCTACTGCCAGCTATGTCAGCTGGTCTCATAAAAGATACTGTCTGAAATTTTACTTTCTTCATTCTGAGTGCATTATTAAAACTGGAGTCTTATAGTGAACCTGATGGTAGGCCTTTAAAAAACATTGTGCTCGCCATTTAACTTTTTACTGGAGTCTGAAAAGTATAGGAATAAAGGGGATCTTTACTATGTCTTCCTTTGACTTGAGAGCTTAAAGGAGACTCTTGCTCCCCCCAAACCAAAACCACCATGTACACACCTTAGAGATACAGCAGGGGCTTCTCACCAGTTGAGACTTCTCATACAGATTTGCTGGGAGAGTTGATTCATTAAGTTAGGCTTTTATATTCACTTCCACAAATAACAGGAATTTAATTTTTCATAAGTAAAAAGGTAAAGGTATAGGACAGAGAAGTTACTGTATGTATCATTACATTCTTGGATAAACATGACTTGACTCTTGTTCTCAGCCTTGTAACTCGTGGCAGTTCTATTAGTACATTTACTGCAGATATAAATATTGTAGTGTCAGGCTGGCTTGGAGTTCTCTGTGAGAGAGATTGCTTTTCTTCCTGAAGAAGGCAGTATTATTATCTGAAGTACCAAATCCTCTCTTATTTCAAATATAATTTACAATAAACGGATGTCACAGATGAATTCTCTTTCAAATCAAACCTATTATTAAATGCTTTTACAACTGAGAATAAATTATATGTAAATTATATATGATATATATATCATCTCCAGCTTCTGTGAAGAAAAGTCGCATAATGCTTATGTGTGAACTCTACCGATTTATGCAGTGATCATATAAAATCTTCTCCAGAAGAGTCTGAGAGGTGCAATTCTGAAAAGTAAGACAATATAAATGGTGCAGGCTTCAACTTGTTCTTATACTGAAGGTATGCACAAACATTCATGTCTACAAGTATTCATTACAGAGAGTTTACAACATACCTCCCCGTAGCTATCAAAAGCTGTTCAGTTCTTTCACAAGCAAATTCAGATAACACACGTGCCCCCACCCCCTATCAGAGTTAGGTAATATTTCTCTCCCCTTGACTAGTTGTGTAGCAGTGTAAGGACAGAAGACTGTTGGTTCATAAAGGCACATTGAAAAACAGACCAAGTTCTACTTTGGATAACAAAGAGAGGTAGCAGCAGTTAATTTCTGACCTAAAGGCTAACTAGAGAAAAATTACTTCAAGGGAAGCAAAGGATGCAATCTAAAGCATTTTCTGAAGCTTCTCTGAGCAAGAACAGGTTTAGAACTTGTTGCAACCAATTTGTTGATGACAACAGTGTCTCACCTACCTTGGCTGAGACAGCAGGACTGGACATTGGCAGGATATAAAAAACAAATTACAAGAGAACTATCATTATTCTCACTACAAGAGTAAGGCTGATATACAAGCTTGGCTATTTTCCTCTGAGAGGAAAAAGCCTTAAAATGTTCTTATTTTTGATGTCTGTCTAACTCTTTCTCTGCAGTTCTCAAGACTGTCTTTAACAGTTGGCCTGATTTAGTAATTCAAGAAGGGTAATTAGTTTTGTGAAGTTTTGAGTGTAGAGTGGTCTCACTATGGGCTGTAATACTACAGGAATGTTGTGAGGAAATGTAAGAGAAGAACTAATTCCTAGGAAATTCCAGCATTCTCTTCCATTCTTGGAAAGGAGGAGGGGAAAAAAGGAAATACAATCAGAAAGTGACTGAAGCACCTGAAACCATTACACTGGAATGATTATTTTGGAATGAGATTGCACAAATGGCTGGAACCTCCATTTTTGCCAAATTCAATGTGTAGGGGTACAAATTTCCAGCACTTTCTCATATAAAGAGTGATTTATTGTTACTTTTTTCAGAAAAGGCTGCCACAGATTAAAGTATCCCTTGTCACTGGATTTTCTTCTTGTCTATTTGTTTGTATTTGACCAGGTTTGAATTATTATTATAAAGCAGATACAGATATTTAGGAATATTTGGCTTTTTTTTTTAAAATGAAGATCGATCTTTACAGAAGAGTTAGCATTTGCTATAAAGAGAGTTACAAAGCAGGAACCAGAAGTGGCATTGCTGTAATTGTTTGGAGGTCTGAATAATAAATATTTTTCTGTTATTTGTCTTCTTTTCAGATGATATTGTATTAAGCAACAGGCTTCCTACATGGAAGCACAGGATATCATGGGAACCACAGTTATCTTTTCACATGCTGAAATTAGATATTTTATTTCTCTATTTTGTTATCTGCACCTTTAGTTATTTCAAATGTGAGAACTACTTTCTCACCCCTTAGCTTGTACTTATGCCCTCTTCTGCAGTCCTTGGTCAAAGACCTTGGAAAATCGAAGTAGACTGTCTACTACTCATTTATCTTCTGTTTTACTAATACACTTCATAGTTTTATTAAGAAGCTACAGTTTTCTGTTACAAGGCACTTGCTGAAATGTTCTTAGCATCAGGTTTCTCTTTGTGTTTCATATTGCAAAATGTAGTAATAGTTTAAATCAAGCTGTTACTGAAGAAAGAATTACTAAAATTTGCACTAGGTCGATTTTTTAAAAAAAGAATATGTATTTGTTGCTTTCTGGTTCTTTGAGAATTAGTGCTTCTACAGCTAAATGACAGTAATTTGTCAAGGGCTACTGATGTGTATCTAGAATATATAGAATAAGACCAGTCTTTCTTCATCAAAAATATCTACAAAATAGTTTTTTAATCAATTTTGCTAACTACAACATATTGAAATTACAAGGTACTATGAGAAGGGGTCTAAATCTGAAGTTAGCTGCTGTTGTTTCAAAAGCCACCTCTTTCAAAACAATCAAGTAACATATAGAAAACCTAAGGAAACTGATGTTTATATAGCTCCTATACCTGATTCCTCAACAATGTTCTGTGTCTTGGGGATATCCATAACTAAAAAGAAATTGGTATTGTCTCATATTTCTTCTATTTGCTTTTTGTGTAGAATTATTGCATAATTCGGGTTGGAAGGGACCTTAAAGTTCATCTTGTTCCAACTGCTCTGCCATAGGCATGGACACCTTCCACTAGACCAGGTTAATCAGAGCCCCGTCCAACCTGGCCTTCAACACCTCTAGGGATAGGAAGTCCTCAACCTCTCTGGGTAACCTGTTCCAGTGCCTCACCCTCAGTAAAGAATTTCTCCCTAATATCTAATCTAAACCTACCCTCCTTCAGCTTAATGCTATTCCCTCTTGTCCTGTCACTGCATACCCTTGTGAAAAGTCTCTCTCCAGCCTTCTTGTAAGCCACCTTTAGGTATTGGAAGGATGAAGTGAAAAGAACTTCTGACTTCTGAGAGTGCTTTTCTTTGGTCTTATTTGTCATTGATTCTCATGTTAAATTTAATTTTATGACCTCTGACACTTACCCACTGTCCCCACTTAAGTGTCTGAGCAGGTATTTATGTCTTGGCGTAATCATACTGAACTAAATTATTTTCTGTTAAAATTAATGAAACTAACAGGGAGATTAATTTGTCCTACTTCTTTCATCTGACCTCCTCCTCTCCTTCTCTCATAAGATTAGCTCAGTTGGTCAGAGCATGGAGCTAATAACACCAAAGTTTTAGGCTTGATCCCCATATGGACCATTCACTTAAGAGCTGGACTCAGTGATCCTTGTGGGTCCATTCCAACTCAGAATATTCTGTGATTCTGTGATTTCTTCAAATTCTGTCTTGTATGATCATTGTTCATATTCAGCAGCTACCAAAGTACTGCCTTCATTGCTTAAACTCTTGTCAGCTCTCTTAGGACTTTAAAAGGAATAGTTCACACCAGTCTGGCAGCGTTATTAAAACTGTATAAGAAGAGTGGTTTGTTTCTATGCCTCATCCACTATTTCTTCTTTATCCCATTTAAAATATAGATAATCTACCTTCTAGTCAATCTCAGGAGGAGGTGTCTTCTGGCAGAGGGAGGGGAAGAGCAGTGGGAGGTGGAGAAGGTGTGGGAGTGCCATCCTCCAGCACAAGCTTCTGCAGAGCTTCTGTCCACCTTCCTCTGAGATACACAGCTGGAGCCTGGACATTCACGAATGTTAAAGGGGTCATCACTCACCTCCTTGATTTATCCAGAAGCCAACTTTGCCATTGTCTTCAAATAGTGCCAATGAAAGTGTTTGTGGATTTTCTTAGTGGAGGGCATCAGTGAAATAATCTGCCTTAAAAATTCTATAATTAAGCAAAAGTAACTTTTAAACCAAAATTGTTAAATTGATGTAATGACAAAGCCCAACAAACCCGGTATGAGGATAGTTGAAGTACTGGCAAACGTTGACAGGGTAGACAAAATTGATGAACCCACAGGATTTTTTTCTTTAAACAAAACATATGTTTCACTTTGAAACACCACAGAGGTAGCATGTCTGAGGGGAGACATGCTCAGGCCTTTTTAATACATGAACGGCATCAAACTTTTGAGAAACTAGCACATGCACAGTGACCAAGACCTTATTTAATATGATATGAATGTTCTTAGAGGCCTTAATTTCATGAAGAAACTATATAATGAACTGACAGCTAGACAGCAAGTACATTACTGGACTAATTCTAGAAACAACACAACACATTTTCCTTATTCCAAACTGTTTATGACTGAAGAGATGGGATCAACAGAAAAACCCCCAAACAAACAAACACAGAAAAGGTAATTGTGATTTAACGGTATCTTTTGTGTTAGATTTATCTTCCTCCCTCAGGAAAGCTGTATAGCTAAAACATGAACTCTTCACCTGCACAGAAAAGATGTAAACTTTGAAGTGATTCTCTGTTACCTGATGCTGGTCAAATTTCGTTTTGCACTGTGTTTACTGTGCTGTGCATAACAACACAGCTTTTTCAAAGCTCTAGTGATCAAAAGAAGAAGTACAATACAGACACAATGTAAGTATTATTGTTTCCATAAGTACTTATGAACTTCTGAAAATTCCAAGGGAAGTGGTAATTTGCCATAAGGAAAGCGTAGTTTGCTCCTGACAGAAGGCAGGGTTGTCAGGACTGATGGCTCAGGCCACCTTTTTTCCAAGCCTCCACCTGAGGCAAGGCCAGCATCCAGCAGATAGCTCATGGCTGAGTCATGCTGTCTGAGAAAACAGATAATACAGGATTTCAGTGTAGTGGAGTTTTTTGGATGATTCATTTAAGCTAGACCAAATTAATCTGCAGCCACTTATACTGACTATATCAGCTAAGCTAAGTCAGGAAGTCTGGTTTGGACTGTGGATTTCAGTGATTAGACAACTTTTTGGATTTGCTCTGTGCAATTAGTTTAAAATCTCATCTTTCATCAGTGTGTCTGACATGGGAAGATTAGAGAAAAGTAAGCTAAGGCATGAATTTACAGCACTCTGGCTACTTTGCCCTATTCCCTTCCAAACAAACCCTTGTATTAAGTTTAAGTATATCCTACTGTCCAAGTGGACCAACTAGTGAACCCTGATGGCATTCCTTAGACTTCTTGGCGGTGGTTACCTTGTATAGCTGGGACTTAAATTAATCTACTGAAGCTTGCTCTATCCCACATGTGAGATTCATTTGTATTCTTCCATGACTAGCACAAAGTGGGCAGAAATGTCAGTAAGCCTGACCTGGAGCATCTTGTCTAAACTGGCGCTTGTACCAGTAAAGTGTGTAGATTAATTGGGTGCTATGTAATTCAGGTATCCACCCTTTTTGCGAGTTCTCACAATATGTTCTTCTTTAGGAAATAAATCACCTTTTAAGAGATGTGTTTTTGAAATTAAAATAATTGGAATTTGATCTAGAGTTAAAAAAATCTCTACTTGTTCAGTGTAAAGGCCTTGAGTATCTCTATTTGTAAATCAGCAATGTGATTTTCTTCTCACCTAAGCATCTAGAAATGCAAAATCAGAACACAGTGGTGAAACCATTCTTTTTTGGCCCAGAATGCACCCTCTGGAATTAACGTAACCACATTTATATGATGTGTCCCCCCCACCTTGTGTGCACCCTAATAATCTATGTCTAGCTAAAACTAACTGAGTAACAACAATCACTCTCAGCTGGCCCAAATACAGACTCTCCACCTACCTACTTATAACTGGGCTGACTCATACACAATTGAGACCAGACAGTATGCTGTGTAAAATGGCAGCAAATAGAAACCTAAAAGGCAACAAAGAATACTGTCTAACAAACCCTGTTTGAATTCAGTGAATGAAAATGTGTGAGCTAAATGCAAATCTAAGAGAACACTTTCTCCCACCCAAGCAATTTAAAGTACATATGGAATAGTGAACAAACAGTGTATATGTACCTTCAGTCGTATTTTTTTTCTGACACTCATGTGTATAGTTCACTCCTGGCTCCTATTCAAGCAAGTACAGGAATAATTAGTTCTAAGAACAAATATCAGGGACTCATATTTGAGTTATGCTTTAAAAGGCACTGAAACAAAAACATAAAGTATTAAACAACATCTAAGGTGTTGAACTAGGCTCTGCTACCATTTAAGCAGGCTTCTTTTTATAAATTGAGGGATTGTTATTTCATTAAGGAAGTGCACAAAATTATTTTTCATCCTGAAATGGATGATCTCAGTGTAGGTGCATGAAAAAAATGTTCTTTTGTGCTTTCTCCTTTTATTGATTTGCTGCTCTTTAGGTTTTGTGTTCTAGGATTCTTCAGAGACTTCTCTCTATTTATTCTGTGGGGTCACACAGAACCAAGGCATGAAATGGGTTCCCCTGTTTCATAAACTGGGCTGGCAAGGATCCTGCTGCCTAGATGTCTGTGCTGGAAGGGACATGGAGTGTTGTTGTCCATGCAGACAATTGCTGCATCCCCTGTGCAGCCAGCTATCCAGTTCTTCCACAGTAAAAGGCCAGCAAAATAGATAAATGTTGACTATTTTGGGGTGAGAGCAGAGGGGAAGGAGGGAATATATCTCCTTGCAGGAGTAATCTGCTGCTTCCACTTTCTTCCCTGCAGCAGCAGGGGTTAAACCCTCAGTTCTCTCATTTTGTCAGCACATGAGTTACTTTATCCTCTTTTTTAGGGTGCCAAGATCCAATATTCCTTACATGCTGAGAAGGACTGGGACAGCTGTTTTCTAAGAATTCTGCACCCTTATATACTTACTGCTGAGATGATATCTTTGCTGGTTTTCCAATCATGTCTACCTTTGATATTTTAAACACAAAGTAGTACAAGGATTAATGCATACTGGAATGTGCATACTGGAACAAGGCCTATTTGTTACAGGAAACTATTGTCACGCGTTACTGACAATCTGACATAGGCTCAATTGTCTGCATTGCAGCATAAAACTTACCTTTGAGGAAATACAAACCATTTATCAATGGCTAATCTCCAGGTTGTTTTCTTAACATCAGTGAGAAACAATAATTCAGTGACAGAGAAGTTGTTTTCTGGTCATAGGTACTCTACCTGGGTCACCAACAACACCAGGGGTATTTTCTTTAGTAAATATTTTTTTTCTTTTCCACATTATTGCAGTGCTAAGCCAGAGGAATAGCACCACCAAAAAACATTCTGGTCTCAGCCAATTTCCTGGTACATAGATTGATTTCAGCTAGTACTGGAACTGGTTTAAAAACTGAAAACAACTGCTTTGGTTTCCCCTTCTTTATTTAAAGTTTCTAGACCATGTTTTGCCCATTGCTGTGAAAAAACATGAAAGCTCAAGTGTACCCTGGCCACACACCACCTTTCGTGCTCAAAAACTAGGCAGGATCTGGCCCTGCTTCTGTCACTGAGATCAAAATACCTTTTTTAGCATAAAAAGGAATTTATTGGTAGAACAAAAGGCAAGTCATTGAAAAGTTTCTTTTAAGGGACACCAGAATTACTGAGAATCCAAATAATATTTATCTTCAGTAAAACTGTTTCTGTCTGCCATAGGCATGACATAAAGTTTAGACTCAGCCCCTGGGGGTGAGTAATATCAGGAGTGATCAAGGGCAGGAAAGCTGGACAGGGCGCTAAGTTTTGTTTTGCTTCGGGCTTACAACAGCCCTATTGCACTGGAACAGCATCTTCTCTTTTTCAGCTGGCCTAATGAAATATTCCACCTCTTTTGGATGTGTGGGTTGTAGGGACAGAGGGAATATATACAGCACTGAAAATCCCATTTGGAATTGCACAGCACACTCCAAAGCGCTTGGCTGGTGGGCTGCAGCCTGTACAGCAGCACCCTGTGCTGTGGTTGTTGACAAGTCTTGCTAAGGCCAAGGTTGGAGAAGGCAGCAGCTGACACCAGTGGTATTATTCAGGTTGTGATTAAGGGAAGAAGGGAATGGGAACAGAAGAGATGACAGCTGACATAGCAACAGAAGTATGAATCAGAGTACAGGCAGGGGGAAGGAATTTGGACTAGAACAAAATCTGGATTTAAGTTTGAAAGTTTTCTTCTTGTGAAAGTAAATGCCTGCTGCTACTTACTCTGAATATACTCATTCTCAGGAGTTTATACTGTTACCCAACTGCTTATGAAGCAGTTCACAAGTACTTGTCAGAGGCAACCTGCATATTTATTTTCCAAAGAGAATTTAATCTTGTTTATGTGGAGGAAGTGATTAGCACCTTTGCTAAGCATATTGTAATCTAGAAACCAGACAAAAAAAACCCAGTAACATGAGTGTTTCAAATCATCAGCATAATTTTCAGCAGTATCAATCAAGCAACATGCTTAAGAAATCAAGAAAACATCTTTATCCAAGCCACTTTCTCCCATTTCTATTCTGGTTCAAATTTTCCTCTGATTCAACTTCAGAATAACCACCTTATGGCAATTGTTAGGAAGGCTGGAAGAGTTAAATCAGGGTGAATACGGCCCTTTTGTTTGTGCTATCTGTACTTTTTGTACTCTAAAGCCCAGGGTGACACTTGATATTGTACTTAGTCAAAGCTTTTCAAAGGGCGCTCACTGTATCAGATTAATGATGCTCTGAGTTACACAGGCAGCAAATCAACCAAATCAATACACATACAATAGTTCAGGTGGACTTTTTTTTCTTTCTTTTTTTTTTCTAAAGAATGAAGGACTTGCTGTGGCAACACCACCGGAAAGATAGAAATATGTGGGCAGATGGCAGTAGGGTCTCGTTTGGACAAGTGAACAGCCTGAACTAGTGTCATCTCACCTGGCATGTGACCTGAGAGAATTTGCCTCTGAGTTCTTTCCTCCCTTTTGCATGGCCCTTTGTTCATTGTCTTTCAGCAGTGACTGATGTTTGAAATACATATGCTACTGCTACTGCTGCTTACAGAGCTCTAGGACCCGAGGAAAAAACAACGTGAACTTTGGGGACATTTCAAAAGCAAAAGGACATATCTATCTTGGGACAACCATTTAGTCTGATGTCTTTATAAAGTTTTGCCCCTGAAAACACAGCAACTGCCTAATTTTGAGCAGCCATGACCTTACTTTTACTTTGAGGGGATAGACACTCAGGTCAGCTGGGACCTCTGCCCTTCCATCAGGACAGCCAGCCATCTCGATAGTAAGTGCAAATTGACGTGTGAAATACTTTAAAAAAATCCCGATGCTAGGAGAAAAAAAAGAGATAAACCTGCCCATTTTTATGCAAATGTTTGGGTCAGAACATTAAGAAGGTCTCAACCTGAGGAGTTTGCCTCTGCGAGACCAGACTACAAGCCTTCTAGAGAAATTCCAATGAGATTGTTGTTACAAATGCTAAATTGGCTTTTCTGTTTCTTTTCTTCTTCTTCTTTTTTTTTTTTAATTAGGTTACCTGGTTTTATCACGAAGGAAGATCAAAAGACACACAAGCACCATAAAAAAAGCTAGGTGAAGATACAAGTGCAGAGAACCTGGCAAAAGACTGCCAGATGAGTGACCCTGGGGAGGCTGAGCTGGCTTCTGGCTGAGTCTGAGATTCCAAAATCAAACTGAGCAAGTTGCATTCACTGCATTCACTTAGGAAAGGCAGATGCATCACAACTGGAGTTTTATTTCTGTACTTCTTGTGTAACTGGAAGACGCCTAATAGCAGGAATGCTGTTCCCTCAGATCCCTACTGGAGGAGATGATTACTTACGGCAGAGCGTGTGTGAGGAAAAATGTTGGCTTCCTCTTTGGTAGTACTTTCCCCAATTTGTTACACAGCATGACAAATAGAACAACACTTCCATGATGTTTATATGTTTTATAACACATGTTAGCAGTAGAATCAAGACCAAGTGCCAAGATACTTAATTAATTCCACTTTCCTGAATTATCCATAAGGTTTGAGTTATGTATGGCAATTATCTCCTTTAAACTGTTAAGCATGCAGAAAGTGGTTATTGCCCGCTGTCCACCATGTCAGGGACAGTGAATCTTGCTACTGTGTGCTCGTATGGTGACACAGTAGTGCCACACACCTTCCTGCTGCTGTTAGAGCCATGACAAGCTGCTCTGGTGGCCCTGCGGTGCTGGGCTGTGCTCCTGTGTGAGGCTGCCAGCAACTCACCGCCTGAGGAGTTCCCATTCCAGGAGGTGAGGCAGAAAAGGGTAAGGCACTGGTGTATCATCATCATGGCTGCAATATGGAGGAGGAGAAAAGATACAGAGAAGTGGTGACAGGTCCATGGTTGCCCTAAGAAGCTGGAGTCACTGTAAGGAACTGAATTCCCCAGGTAATCTATGTCTCCATCCCAGGACTTACCCACAGAGCTACCTGTTAAATCATAAAAAACCTTAGAGGTTTCTTTTAGAGTTTAGTTTCCTCATATTGCTTAAAACAATGCCAGTCCCTGGCCCCATGCTTGCTCCATGTAAGTTCAAGGGCTCTGGCATCTTGAGCAAACAAGGAAAACCACAATCAAAGGGCAAAACATGCTGCTCCTTGCTTGGACTTCTAGTTTTGTTCTTTCTGCTGAAGGTGCCTGGTTTCATTTTAATTATCTTAATCTGATTAGTCTTCACTGGACATGTTTTTTGGTAATGATCCTAAACTTAACAGTCTGAGGCTGCTGTGTGATTCTGTAGGGTGATATAGGACCTCCCAACCTGCTTGCAGGACCCATTACAGGCCCTCTGTACAGAAGATGGTGAATTAAGTGGTTCTGGTGCATTTGGTGTTTTATGGCAACAAATTACCAATGTCCTGTGGTGGGTCTCATGGCCCTGATAGAGCTCCCTAAGCCACATGTGAGGCTTCACTGCATAGAACCAATGTACTTGAGTCTGCTTTGAGATGCATGGTTTGCTTCAGTGGTTCTTCTGTGGGCTTCTGGCATACTCTGAGATACAGCTCTCTGTCAGTTTACAGGATAAAGATGATGTAGCTGGTCCATATTTAAAAGGTAGACCACCATCTGTCCCAGCAATCCGTAGTGAGAAGTCAAAACCAGAGGGCAGTGCATGAGCAAATGATGAATTTCAGCTCCTTCCCAGAGAGCTGGGCAGGGAGGAGGAGGTGTTCTCCAGATCACAGCTTTTCCTGTTGGTCTGGGGAGCCACAGCAAATGGAGGTGGTAGGAATCCAGCTCAAAGCTTATAAAGCTGGGGTCCCTGGAGAGGGACATTGCTATAAAAATGCCTGCTCTTAGCCTACTAGGAAAAGAAAACAGTTAATGGTGAAAAATTAGAGTGTTTTTGCGATTGCATTTAAAACCTGAGGAAAGCCTGTAATGGGCTAAATGGACTACTTAGAGAAAAGCCCATGTTTTCCTCTTTTTTGTGTGTGTTTTAATTTACTGTGTAGCTGCCATTATCCATAAACCAGAACTTACTACTCTGTTACAACAGGAGAAAAGAACACTTTATTGTCTGCTGTTGGCAGATCACCCAAAGTCCCCTCCCAACTTAACAAGCATTAAGCTTCAATAAGACACAAGACACTTCAGAAAAAAAACATCGCCACAAGGCTAATGATGACAACAGCTGCCAGCAAACTTTCCATTGCAAGCAAGTAAAGACTTGAAACAAATTTTAGCTCAAGTTTTGTTTTAGTAGCATCAGTGACATGTCTGTACCGGCAACAGCTCAAATTGCATTCCTTAACACTAGGACTGTAGACCTATCTCCTGGAGTCATTACATTGCAACAGCCTGGTAGTCATGAGTAGAGTTGTGAAGTCTTTAATGAATCTGACCTTTTTCTTCTTTTAAGAAGAGGTATTTATGCCCTAAATGGCCAGTGAGACAAGTCACTGGAGTCTCATACAGATGAGAATTTCTTCATGCAGAAGAAAGTTAAGGTACCTTTCATGTTTGGAAGAGAACACGAGAAGGAGGTTGTGGATCTCAACAAAGCTGAAGAGAAAATAAATTTGTAATTTTGTTTACTTTTTTGATACTAATTTCTGATACAATAAATTCTTAGCAAGTCATTTAAAACCTGGTCCACATCAGTGACCTTACCTACATGAATAAGAGCTTTGTACAATATGAGGTCTGACCTCCATTCATTTTTACAGTCTATAGTGCAGTGCAGATTTTAATTGTACACCTCTTTCTCCCAACAGGGTGGATTATGAAGTTGCTTTACATGAATTTGCTCTATACAGAAAGCTTTGAAGATAATTAGACAAGAACGACAGAAACATCTTGGTAACAGTCTGAACAATGTAAATACAAGATGGTAGAACACAGGTAGCGAGTACAGATTGGTAGGAGGAAGAGTTCATGCTGTTTGTCAGTTATTGATGCCCTCCCCCTTCTCAGAACAAGTGTTGCCATTTTGTTCAGCATCCTTAAGACCTGTAAAGAAATAATGAACAAAGGCAGGCTGGAAGGCCCTTCTGACTTCCTAACTGTCTTTTCCATCTTGTGAAAAGAGTGATCTTAAAATGGGGACTGTCTTGCAGAGATGGAGTCAACCACTGGGTAAAAGTGGAACTTACTCAACAAATCTACTCCCTGTGCTGCAATCAGGAACATTTACATGTCAGTTTTCTGACAAAAGTACGTTTTTTTTTTCTCTGTGTAACCTAAGACAGAGGCAGAAATTGCAGTTGCTCTAAGAAGAATCAGGAAATTTTGGGTCACATAGGCTGCATCTCCCTTAGTTGGTGGAGCACAAGCCAGAAAGCTGCCTGAAACTAAATGCACTCATCTGTGTGTCTGCAGTTCTGGTCCTAAAGTACAGGTCATGAGCCTTAAGTGTCTTGCTGAAGACACCAGCCTTTTTAGAAGGCTCCTACGCTGACTTGTCGGCATTGTACTGACCATGTAATTTTGCTGCATGATGATAAGAGCATATAATAATAACATGAGTTAACATGGCCTATGGATTGGCATATGTTTGAATGTGGACTAAAGAATAGTATGGCTCTAAATCCCTGCTTGTTTGAAATTCCTGCATTTTGGGCATTAGTATTGAAATTATTTGAATATGAAACAAATTTGAGCTAAGCATGTACTGGGACACAAGCTTGAAATACACTCTAAAAGTAACCATGGTGGTGTCCACACCCATGCAGACTATAGTGCAAATCCCATTACTGAAGCTGCATAGGCGCACGCTGATGTGACCTTCTGCTTTTGTTTAGTTATGGTGCAAATACACCAAGTAAAGCATGCACTTACCCAACAAAAATACAAACCTTCTAAGGTGGTTCTACAAAAATGTTTTATATTTGTGATCCTAATTGTCAGCAGAACAGTACAGGCAAAAGGATCGTGCTATTAAGGAGTTACACTGACTAAAGAAAAAAAAAAGCTAATCATAAAAAGTAAAGAAGAATATTGGATTTGAGAATTTATGCTCAGTATTTTGTATAGAAAACCTGATATTAAAGCTGCAAAGAATCCTCATCTGTATTTCAGGGATGTAATCCTGGTTACTTATATACAAAATGCTTGCCTGTCTTGATTATTTAGGATATATTTCTTAATTTCTTTTAGAACAGAACAACACCAAATTGCTATATTCTTACTTCAAGGCAAAACTCACATGTTTAGCCTAAACGAAACCTAAATGAAACTAACTTGGCTTGATTTATCTTTTAGTTATTTTCTATGGGACATATTGTGTTATTAATTTAGGCAGGACACTCCTCATTGTTTTCACTGGAGAGTCCTGCTTAAAACATGAACCCATATTACACTGTCCTAATGATGAAGTTGGAATAAGTATTTGGATCTGAAGGGAGAGACAATCTGATTTTGGAAATCTATTAATTTTTATGCAGCTTGACTTAAAAAAAAACCAACATGGAGACAAAGTTCAGTTTGAATTCTGACAGTCAGAATTCGTTTTTCCAAATGAAGCTCTCTTTCCTGAGAAGTGAGCTTCATTTTGGGGAAAAAAAAAAAGAAAAAAAAAAAAAAAGAAAAAAAAACCCCTTGAATTGCATCCTCCCACGAGGACATTTAATCTAATAAAGCAGCCTCCTCGGGATTGCTCCACTGTTGCTTAGGCGCCTCAGGGGGAGGATTCTTCCTCATGAGGGGGAGGACCTTGGCCAAGCATGAGGGAGACACTAAGGCTGGGTGTTAGGGAGTGGATTTGTCCCTGAGGGCAACATTCCCCTTTCCAAACAGCTGTATGGATTTCTAATGCAAATTCTGTCTTAATTATGTGTGTGAGAGCATTCATTTTTAGGTAGGTCAACCATTTCACACTCCTCTCTGAATTCCCCTGGCTAGTTTGCTTGGTTTGGCAGTTTGCAGAAGTGCCCACCCTATGTCCTGGTGTATACTTGCCACCCCCCTCCATCCTCGCCCCCAGGATGTAGGATAATAACAGGGTAAATGACTTGTTGGCAAGTTTTACAAAGGTAATCTGAATTTTGGCTTTAGTGTGCCAGTGTTGGTAATCCCAGGAAGAACAAGTTAGCCCTTCTGCCTTTCAAGGTGGAGCCAGTGGAGTCCCTTGCCTTGTCTGTTGCCAGGGTCTGGAGTGGTTTAGTTGTCTGCTACCCCAGCACCAGCCACCCACCAGCTCCCAGGGCCAGAGCTGCTCCTCTTTGTCACACTGTGTTGGCAATTTTGTGTTCCAGCATCAGTCTCCAAAATAGAAGCAAAGGACAAAATCCTCTCTATGCCCCTAAAGAAGTGAAAAGGTACTTTGTCAGCCTCAACATGAGCAAGACTGAAATGAAGCCTCCCCTTGCACTCCCCGCTGCCCACTGCCTTTACAATAGTGCTAAAGTCTTTCAAAATGTGAAACAGATGCCTGCTTTTGGGAAGCTCAATGTGTACCTGTTGCACACTGCCTTCAGCCCAGGAATGGATGCTGTCCAGGAAATGGCAAAGCAGGATGTAGAGTTTTACATACAGAAATAATACACTCTTCTATCCAGAAGCAATATTCTAGGGATATAAAATAAGTTGTTATTTGTTACTAAAGCATTTCAGGCTAAACAAACTAAGAATGGGGCCAGGAATGAGCAGATTTGCAACAAATTTGCATGGAAGAAAACTCTTATTAGTTGGTCAGCATTCTTGTGCAGCATCTTGAAGGATGATTAGATACTTTCCTAGCTTTGGGAAATATTGTGAGGGACTAGTCCTTTATTGTTGCTTTTTTTGATTTTTTTTTTTTTTTTAGGTGATGGGGTGGAGGGGAGTTGGAAGAACATATGGATGCATGATTTTTTTGTTTAATCTTTGTTCTTTTGCCTCCCATGGCAGTCTCTCTGGTTTGTCTTACCTATTTGATTGAGTTTTCAAGAGGAAGCCAAGAAGCTGTGAAGGAAAGGACATTGAAACTCTCTTGCATCCAGCAGCAGGAATGCATCTGGCAGCACATTCATGCGTTTAAGCCAAATTTTCTCTGATTAAATGTTTTTGGCAAAAAATCAGAATTGGTAAGTACATTGCATATTGAGCTCCTTTCCAAAAGTAAAATGAGAAAGGAGGGGAAATACTATCCAGTTCAGAAAAACTCGATGGTACTATGTTTTTATATCTAGTTATGTATATTTAGCTTAAAACGTGAAAAGTGGTGGCTGCCAGTGGTCACATAATCAGACTTTTCAAGAAAAAGTCGGCAGTAACGCCAGATGGCGCTTAAAGCCCAAAATAACCCTAAAAATGCCTCAACCGCACGGCTTCCAGTGCCACCTAGTGCCGCCACCCGCCCTACTGCTTCGGGCAAGTAACATCTCAGGCAAGGAGAGCCGCCAGAATGGCTAACTTCTCGAGGAGCAGGTTATGCTCTCTATGTTCATCGTGCAACATATGCAATGGTTTGAGATGGGGAGTGTGTCTGGAGGCAATACTACCATCTTTTAATATTCTGACTCTATTTCTGCTCTCCTCCTAAACCATCCCACCCTCATGGACAGTGCACTTTTTGCTGTTCTCATGGTATTTTTGACAGCACTGAAATTTGCTGTCAAAAATCATCAGCGCTATCAGAAACCAAAACGTGTAAGTAAAAAGAGGCAGACTGTGAGAAAGTATGTTGTCTTCAGTATCTCTTTCATAGTGATACTTTGTTCACTTACATGCCTCCAACAGAGGTTTTGCAAACATTAATGAATTATTATTATTATTATTATAGCTATTGCCATTATACTTTGTTTGCTTCCCTTTATCCCATAACAGTGAAGCAAACAGAAGGGAATTATTGTAGTCAGTAATTTTCCAGGATTCATTTTAAGCAACAAATCCTTGGTTCCTTCTACTTTGCTGCTGAGCTTGCAAATACTTAGTGGCAATCTCTGTTGTTCATCACAGGGGAAAAATTTTAAAGCAAATGAACATCAAAGAAATAGTGAGAGGAGAAAGATTGTCAGTTTCCACATTAGACTATCCTATGTAAAAAAAAAAAAAAAAAAAAGAGTTATCTCTGAATGAATGGGATGGGACTTACTCATCTCTCCACATCTGCCTGCTTTACACAGTCCTTCAGCCTGCCTGAGCATGCATGTTTTCTGAGTGGGATATGTCCTGTCCTGTTATGTCAGCTCCTTTTCTCCTGAAAAAAAAAAACAAACCAGCAACAATGTTCTTTTCTTGCAGATTTATGATTTTCTGAGCAATGGTTTTCTACATTTGGCTGCTTCATTGCACACTGAACACTTGCCATTGCTAACAGAATGAAAATCTTCCTAGTAGTTGACACACGTTAATTGCAATTAATGAATACAACAAATGCTTACAGGCATTGCCTGTAAGTCACTATTTTGCATAGCAACCTGTTGCCTTATAATGTTGTTCCCTCATCTGTGCCAGTTCTCTATTCCTCCCATGGATCACAATCGTTTACCCACAAACAATAGGCAAATATGGGTGTTGTTATGTTTTTGGGCATCTTTCCCTCCTTCATCTAAGTGTTTGTGGTGTGCTTTGTCTGTAAAGGTCACCTGAGCCACCTAGAGGGCTGAGGGTAAGGAACCTTCCCTGGGAGAAGGTCAGTGAAAGAGTGAGAAAGAGCCCCCCCGGGCCTCACTGATTCTCCCTGGGAGACACAAAAGGGACACGCAGAGAACTCACAGCAGTCTGAGTTTTGAGTGTATAACAAAATGAGGAAGGAAACTTCTAATTAGCTCATCTAGAGAAAGCATGGGGGAAATAACAGTCTTTCTTGCCGTATATTTTTTTAAAACAGAAATGCTCTATTTGCTATATAATTAATATGCATTTTTTGGCTGTAAGTGTCATAAGAAAGTGCCATATGCAAGCCTCAGACCCAAGTTTAGGAGAAGACAGTGATAAACACTGCACTTTTGCTAGCTTCAGTGGAACAAGTTCTCAAAATTAAATGCATGTTAAACAGTCGGGGGGTTAAGCACTTCTGTACTGTGAGATCTCCGCTTGAGTATTTTGCCGAGTCGAAGCCTGGGACACATGTGGACCCCTACTTGCATGTAAGGCAAGGACACCCAGTAGAGTAGAAGCATGACTAAGAATGCATTCCCTCGAAGACACTTGGAACGGATACTTGTGCCTGCAGTAAAGATTGTCTGATGCTTCCCAGTGAGAAAATGGGGCAGAGTAAGTGGGAACAGATGTGGGGATGGAGAGACAAGCCAGAGAGAACAAGAACAGCAGTTTTCCAGAAAGAAAATACATTTTTTTTCTGTGATTGAACTGTGCTTTCCCAACTTTCATCTTTCATTTGCTGTCTAACAAATAGCTTTGAATATACTCATTAAAGTTCTGTCTCATCTCCCTCCCATGGCTGGGCATAGACAATAGTCTTCTACTGTGTCACCAAATGCTCAAGCAGATTAGGACAATCGTAGGCTGTGCTATGGATCTAAGTTTTTGGGACCTGATGACTACTCATGAAGTTTTCCAGTACTCTCTCCCTCTTTTTTTTTTTTCCCTTTAATGGAATTGCATGTAAAAACTACGCCATTTAGCTTGCAAGTCAAGCACTGCAAAGTAACAAAATATCAGAAATAAGTTGTCTGCATTACATTAATTTGTCTCGTCCGTGATCATGACATTTACATGATTTTTTCCTGTGGGGTCCTTAACTGCATGGGATGGGCTGTATTCTCAGATTGAATCAAGCTTCTGTCAGTCTCGTCTCTGGGAAAATGCAGAGGATGGACCCAAAGCTACATTCTGGGCCACTGAAAAGTTGCAGTTTGCTATAGTAGTTCTGTTAAAATCCAGCTACAACAGAAATTAATATTTCTGGAAGCAAAAGCAATCAAATGCTTGCTGTTTTCCATCCTCCTCTTTTTGAAACTTATAAAACAGTGCGAGTTTGCTTATGCTTTTTGAACAAGGCAGGTGGTGAATTCCCAAGTGAATTGTGTGTTGCCTGAACCCTCTGCTGTTTGGTTTGGCTTGTAATTAAAATCTTGGGTAAATTACATGAAATATTTGTGCTGACTTATTCCTCTTTGGCTTGAGTAGTCCAAATGGATCAAGCAGGAGAAAAGAGATAGGAGCTTCCTGTCAGATGAGAGCCGTCAAAGCCTATGGAGGTTTGACGCTGGTACTTGCTAGTTCTTTGCCGACAGCACATGAAAAGCAGCGTCCTTGAGGTGCTCCTTTCCAGCAACTGGTTTCAAACCCTCAACAAAAAAGTATGTGAAAGGTTTAAATTTTATTCATGATTTTTCTGGGCCACTGGAGTCAAGTAGGTTTAAGTAGGTGCTATTTAAAATGTCCCATTTGGTCTTTCCTAATGAAGATACCAGAAGATGTAGTTGTCTCAGAAAGGATCAAATGCCATAACAGATGTTTTTTAGAGGTTCCTTAATGGAGATCCAAGTGCCACCTGAGATTCATCGGAGAGAGGACTTGCATGCTTAAATGTATGCATGAGAAGCATACTCAGGAACAGACTCCAACATCGGGACTCTGGGTCTCAAACTTGTGGTAGACTTGCCTTAACTCATTAGATTCCTTCTTCTCAAAGAAAACTGGATGGAAAAGTGTTGTCAACATAGCTGAGCTGATGATTAAAGCTTTTTGTTTCTGATGGGTTACTTCTGCATCACTGTGTAAGCTAATGCTGACTTAAGGATTCATATTAAGGACTTTCAAATATATCCTTAGCTTCCAGCCTGATGCCATGAGTGAACAGTCCCAGAAGAAATTATCTCCCTAGGAAAAAATGAAGAGAGGGATGTGAAGAATAATTGGTTTTACTGGCTGAGGTAAACCATAGCTGCAATATGCATGACCTCTAGTGCTTTTTCTGGGGAACGTAGCCAAAATCTGTTAGACTCAGTTAATAGTGGAAATTCTTGTGACAAAGAGATATTCTTATAAGTTTGCTAATCCTTCCCTATTGTAGAAGTTTGTCTCACCAGAAGAAATACATATTTAAATTCATAAGATGACTTTAATTTTAAAAGCATGCACTAAGTTATTGTTTGAGTAGGCAAATAAGACCCTGGTGTCACTTTGTCTTGTCATGGAAGGTCTTTGAGGCCTCATCCACACTCAACAGTAAATTCACATTCACCCTCTGGGTGATCTGGCATAAAAGAGAGCAGAAGGGGCAGTGCCACTGCTGCCCTGCAACAGCAGAGGAGCTGCTCAAGACTTTGCTCTACAGCCTTTACTCCTGCTGTAGAGATGTTCTATTAAAGCCCTTTTAGAAGCAAATACAGCTGTTTGTCCTTTTAAATGCTCTTCTCAATAAAGGATGTAACTGCATTCTAGGCAAAAGATGAGCAAAGAGAAATTTTTTTTCCAAGACAAAAATGCTGAAGTGATAACTGTCTGCTTGAATATAGACATAATGAAAGGCTGAAGCAGAAGATATGTCCTCCTTTTCCCTTTTTGGCATTGCCCTAGAAACCTTGTTCTTCACTTTAAGTACAAGAGAGCTCCTGAAGAGGGTAGAATTAAGATTTATTTACTCAAGCCCTGTTTTTTGCTGATATAGATTATAGCAGGATATTTAGTTAATAGGAGGCTAGAAAACCATGATACAGTGATGTTTGGCTCAGAGATAGGCCTCAGTGTCCATATAGGGAAAAAAAGAGGTTTTCATATTGTGCTTAAACCATCAACCCATTACTCCTCTGCTCCTTTCAGAACACTGGTTTCCTGCTGGTAATAAAGCACATCAGAATATCTTATAAAAAAATGTTTTCTTAGTCTTGATATCATAATTGCTTGTACTGAGTAGCAATTTCACAGATATTTTAGTCTCCTGTCTTGACCTGGCTGTGCTGGATTCTTTCCCCCCACTATTACTACATTTTTTTCTTACTTATAGAAAGAACATACACCTTGTCTATATGAAATTGGCATATGAGGGAAAACTTGGTATTTAGAGAGGGAAAACTTGATCTGATACAGAAGCAAGTGCACCCAAGATACTTGCACTTTTAACTTGCTTCGTACAGAAATGCATATTACTGTCATACTACCTGTGTGCCTATATTTCAGTCCTCTATAACTTTTGAATCTCACAGAATCATCACAGTTGAAAGAGACCTTCAAGATCATCTAGTCCAACCATCAAGTTAGCACTCCTATAATCACCCCTAAACCGTATCACCAGAGGCCACCTTGAGATGCTTCTTGAACACTTAAAGAAATGGTGGCTTCACCACCTCCTTGGGCAACTTATTCCAATGCCCAACCACTCTTTCAGTGAAAATTTTTTTCCTGATATCTAAACTGAACCTCCTTTAGTGCCATCTTCGAATTTGCTGGCTAATTTCAGTTCATTTGATGAAGGAAAGTTAACAGTAATTTCTCCTGTGTTTAGTGAAAATTAGTAGCCAAGCAGAGTTGAGGGGTTTGACTCATTTTTCTGCTGAGGGAAAGACTTCATTATGAGCAAAACATTATTACTGGACATCAGAAAATCCTCATGGGAGAGAAAAGGAGCTGATAGATGCCTCAACCTCAGGAAAAGTTTCAATCAGAGTTTGCTTCTTATTAGACACAAGATAATCCAACCACAAGACACAAAGCCACAGGAAACTGGACTTCATTTTCTGTAGCTACTTGTTCTTTAAATCAGAATATTTGGGGTTTTAGTCTCTCTTCACTTCCAGAGGATTATTACTGTGTTGTGGTCCTGGTCTTTGAACTTACAGCATCTTTATTTTTTAACTGCGGCTCCTTTTCCATTAGTTCATAATACTTCATGCATGTAAAAGTTAATTGTGTAAAATGTGGATAGTAAGTCTGAGTATTAAAAATGTATTTTTGACTTCTGTCTGCTAATTAACTGCAGAGTTTCAATTTTTGTAAACATAGTAAGTAAAAGTACTTTTCCAAGGGCTGATTTAATTTTCCAAACAATAATGTGTGTACAACTTATTTATAGTAGATGCTACAGTTATGACTGCATCAAGATTTCATGATAGCTCTCAGCTTACAATTCCTTGAGGAAAAAACTGTACTTTTGAGTTAAATTGTCTATATTTATTTAAAGCCCTGAGCATTAATTTACTTTTGGGGCATTATTATTGTTTATTAAATTATTTATTTGGGTTTTGTATTATTTATTTAGTGAGGTCTGTTTTTACTGTTGGCTTATATATGGGAGGAAAAGTGTCATTTCAAAAACAGAACAAGCAAGATTAAATATTATTTATGTATATTTTTTCATTTCAGTGTCTTTTATTTTCTAAAAGAGGGAAGAAGGAAGAGGGTAAGACTTCTTTCCAAGGTATTAACTATGGGAATTACTTAATTTGCTCACTCTCTTTTCTTTTTGAATTCCTTGTAGCCAGTAGATTGGTGCATGACATGCTTCTTTGTATGGCAAATTCAATTCAGTCGAGTTCAAATCACTATCCAGTTCAGTACTGCCATTTAACCCTTAAATAACAAGTTCTTAGTTGTCCCCAAAGAAAGCAATGTAGTTAAATTAAGCTGTCCCCAGCCTGAAGAGTTATTGTAAAATAATGAATATTCCATAATCAGGAAATGGCAGAGTAGAGAAGGCAAATCTTTGAATCCTCATGAAATTTTGGAATTAGCATCTGTATCAAGACCTAATTAATATTTCCTCTCTGAGTTCATTTTCCATCTAATTGGCCAAGCTCTGATTGAGAACTGGAAATGTCATCCAAAAATATTTCCTCTTACAAGGCTACTCTAAACAGAGTGATTGTAGTCTGTCATTATATTCCCTGTTCTGTGTTTTCCTCCTTCAAGGATTTTCAGCCATAGTCACTGTATTAAAATTCTTTAATCTGGGCAAATTTTCAGGCCAAACTAAATTGTAAACTGGACTTTATTTTGGGTCAACATAACTCATATGAAATAAGTGGCTCCCTGTGCCCGGTGTCAGTGCTGTGTGTCCACGTGAAGGATTTGAATTGGTGGAGTTAGGCTCCTTGCCTACCATGCAGACAAAGCCGTGGTTCAACTCCCAGCTTTGGTGAACCATAAACCAGGGACAACCTTGTTTAACATATCACTGAATCTGATTGATATGTTAATATCATCCAAGTTCAAAGCAACATGTCCTGGCAAGATAAATGCTATTTTTTTCTTGTAATTTACCATTTCCTTCTTCCGTAAATCCAGCAGACAAAATAACAATGGAGGGGGGGAAGGGGGCTGTGTCGGACCAATCCTTTTAAAAATTAAGAATGCTTTGGCAAAGTCTCTCTAACCTGTTACTGTAAACATCAGCAGTCCTGTCACTGTCTCGGCCCGTACAAATACGTTCATGGCGCCCCACCTAAATCAGTGAAATATGTACATAGTTCAGACATACAAGTCAAATCCCAGGCAGCAACAATAAGGAGTAGGAACCCGAGGTCTTTTCCCAGGTTTTATCTTTTACAGGCATCAGTGCTGAGAGCGTAGTAATGCAGTTACTAAATCCTTCTCAGCCCGAATCCTGCTTCCTCTGTTTGTGTGGCACTTCCTCCAAGTGTTGTGGCTGGGGCAGCAGAGCTGGGCCAAACACAATAGTCCTGGGCTGAGATTGTTGTCACCTGTCCTTTTTTGTCTCTTGGTTTTCAACCTACTACACCTAATCATGAATAGGAAAGCCCATGGACAACTGCTCCTTTTTTTTTTAAAGAAAAGATGAATTGCACTTACTTGATGTTAAAAAACAAAGTCCTGTCCTGTGCAGCCAGGCCAGTGCTCTTTCTCCCATTGAAAACAAACTTCTCCAAAGTCTGTGTTGCCCGAGACACAACCAGCGCAGCTCAAGAAATACCGTGGTCATTTTATGCTTATTGTATCAGCGGCTATTTTAGAACTGTGGAAGAGAAGTGTTTAAAATTAAGTCCTCTGTGACTTCAAAGGCATTTAAAGTCTCCTCTTGAACTGTATTGGCAGCATGAGGGATGAGAACTAGGATGAGAAACCAGGCCAAAGCCCAGTACTCATGGACTGCTTGAGAGGGCTGAAAAACAGCTGTTACTCAGACAGAAGATATTTTGTACTGGTGGATTTCCAGCTGATTAGGCGACAGGAAAAGTTTAGTCAACACTTTATCAGAGCACTCACTTATGTTTCGTTGTAAGGTGTTACAAATAATTTGGGGCTCCATGGTGCTGCTCAAATCTCTTGCTGTTCAGATTTCACCTGGATTTTTTTAATTAAGGAGAGAGCATTAGGTGATTGGGATGATGGATTGACAGGTCTGAATAAGTTGTAAAGTGGTGTGAGGTGCCAAAGTGGTACTTAATCACACAGCAGTATGTTCTCTGGTCCCACCTGTGGTCATTCTGCAGGCCACTGCCAGGCAGGGCTGCTCTGTTCTGCACCAGATGAGGCTCTCCCATCATGATAAACTGTATTAATTGGTGTGGGAGGTTACAAGAGTGTGGCACCACTCTGTTAACATCTTTCTTTGGGATGAAGTGCAGGTGTCCTGCAGTATTGGCTGGCCAGACTCCCCTGGGCACCGAGAGCCCTGCCATGCCTCAGCTTTCACCCTGGCCCAAGCCAAGTGACTGTGTGTGGGATCTTCGTTAGACGGAAAGTTGTGGAGGAGGACCTACATCATTTTGAGCATCTTCTCCTGTCCTGGGCTGGCACCAGGGAAACTGGAAAGGCTGCCCGTTGAGCTTGGTGCAGGGATGCTGCTAAAGCACTGCTGACAGCTGAGCTGATGGCATCTCCTGAGCTTTTATGGGGCCTTGTCCCAGTAGCAAAAATGGGTGGGGGATTTGGATTGACCATCTGTGTCCTGGACTGACCCCAGAGCAGATACCCAGAGTACTGACTGGTACCTCACCCTCTTGCTCAGGAGAAGGAGGTTCATTGCAGGGGGACTGACTGGCAGTGCTGCTCAGCGTTCGGCTTATTAATGCTTAGATGATTGTTTGTGTTCCTTACAGTGGGAGGGGGCAGAGTAATTTATACTGCTTGGGGAAAATGTAAATAATTACAAATTTCCATCCTACCATCCAAGAAAGACAGCATCATTTTATACATTTGTTTTGGTGCATTATAATTATAATCTCTATTCTGGAACATTATTGGAAAAGTTTTTGTTTTTTCTAAAATTTTAAGTCATTTTAATGACTAAAAAGTTAATACAGGTCTTGTCCTCATTATTCATTTATTATCCAATTACTTCACAAAATTGGTTCTGAAAATGTAAAATATATTTTTATGAAATAACAAATGCTATAATTAAGTTTTAAAGAGTGGATTGTTTTTAAATTCCTGTGGAGAATATTAAAACTGAATTAAAAATATTAAATATGGAATCTGAAAATGAACAACAACATTAGAAGGGAATGAAAACAAAAAAAAAAAGGAATGAAAACAAATTAATAAAATTGTTGATAGTACGTGGGCAGGGAAACATTAACCCTTTCACCACCTCGCTTGAAAACATTTATTTTCCCCACCTACACAAGAAGCCGACCTGGCCCCCTCTGTCTACCTTGCCTTTTGCTCACAGTTACCCACTTTAGGACTGTATGGCACCCTAAAGAATTAAACCATCCCAGGTCTGGTTCAGATCTCGTGGAGCTGTAAAACTGAAGCAATTGTTGTCATCAGTGGAGCTCTGCTGGTGAAGATCTGGGTTTAGTGCATGTAATCATTACCTTGAAATTAAATGTACTGTGCAGTTACTTGCCTTTCTTGGATGCACACAATGGATTTCTGGTTAATTGGATCCAATTCTGTATACAGACGAAATTTTATTGATTTGCCAGTTTGTAAGAAATGAAATAAAATGAACATACTGATATTTCTGTAATGAAGTGGAGTGAGTTCCTTTTCCATGAAGTGACTGGGAACTGAAGTTAAGATCCTGCTGTGAGAGGCTTGGCATCTTTTACATCTTGTGCAACAAGACTGTGCCCTGCTGGGCTTCCTCAGCCACTGTCTTTTGTGTTTGAGAGCTCTGTCATCTTGATAATTAAAGAAGAAAAAGGCAATAAGGAACATGATAATATTCAGTTTTCATAATCTGAAATCTCCCCTATGTATCTGAGCAAACCATTTGAGAAAACTTATTTGTTAAAATTCACATCTCCTTTCTAGGAAATTTGAAATTATTTGTTGAACTTCTTCATGAAACTGCTTGCCTAATAGGTAGTTTGCCAACAGTAAATGGTCCATATTCAGTAGTGAAACTCTGCATGCAATCAGTGTCCCTTAATTATGTAAGTCAGACTGGTAGAAGGGTTAAAAAAAAATACAAAAGAAAACATGGCTTATGGATCATGAATTTTAGCTGGTAGTCTGTGTACCCTGTTTGCCAGTGGCATGTTCAAATTGAATACTCATTTTTCATAGTATTCAGAAAAGAAGAAAAAAGAAGGCAGTATTATTAGAAATGGACAGCAGCTCATAGCTGTGAAAATCTTTGAATTTAAATCTGACTTTGGATTCAAATATCAGCATTTTCCTGAGCCTATTCTTGTAATAGGATTTCTAAGATTCCACAAAATAGATAAAACTAAGAGTTAAACTCACTGATGAGCCTGTTCATGGCCTTACATTCTTTAAATATTTGCACTGAAGGGCAAGGTGATTTCTTTCTACATATGATATTAAATCTTCTAATATTAATGAAAATTCATAGTGACAAAAGGGAGTACCCAGACTTGCCTGTGTATAAATTTGCAAGTCCTTTTTATTACAGACGCATTACTTTTACAATTAAAATATTTTTTAGTAACATTTTATTTTCTCTCAAATATTACTGGCACAAGAATGAATGCAAAACTGCTTCTAAGCTAAACTTTTATGTGACTACGTCCGTGTCTGGCTAAAAGCTGCTTTGCCGTACATAATATATAATAATTCTTTATTGTTTCATGCTCTGGTGGCAGCTGAGTAATTGTATGCCAAAAAAATATGGCCCTATCTTCTGCAGAGGCCACCAGCACTGTAACATTATCCACATGAACAAAAACTTTCCATTGGCATGCTGGTATTTCATTCTCTTAGTATATGGGCATATAAACTTAGACATTTCCTAATAGGACAGGAGATAAACAGTCCCAAGAAAAAAGGACAAGGAACTCAAGTGAAAATCTTTCTCTTTATAGCATCTTTATTACAAGGATGCCTTGCACACTGATTTATTAGAAAACATTGCCAGCTAATAAATTTGGAATAGCATACAATATTGTGACAGAACTAGCTATAAATAGGGTAGGTAGATGTTTTTTGTTCAAAATTCTGAGTTCAATCCAAAGTTAAAACATAATTTATCCGTTCTCTCTACAGCTGTTTTCATATACTTCTGGTAAACTACACAAAAAATGTGCCATTCCATGACCTTTAGTTGCTTTTCCCTGGTATTTCCTCTTGTCTCTTGGTGAAAATGGAGGCTGATGTTTTGCAGTCTGTGTTCAGGACAACTTGCTTCTAGCTCCCCTTGTCCTACTCTCCTTTCACCTTGATTAAAAAGATTTAGTGAAATAATGATCTAAAAAGCCTGTATGTAAGGGATCACTGAAAGATTATAAAATGCCACAGAAAGAATGGAGAGAACATGAAAGTAAAGGGTTTGAAACTTTTTTTCTCACCCCGTGTGGATCCAGAAACATCACTGTACTACTCATCAAAGAACAACCTTGATTTCCGATAGTGCTAAAGACAAGTTGCTCTCCTTTAGTTATGGGACTTAAAGTTATGTCAGGACCAGGGAGACTAGGTTACCCACTCTCAACTTATTATATTGAGCTTCCCACACGTCCTTGCTGAGCAAATGCCAAATATCCTCCTAGATAATTCATTCTGTGGCTTTCTTTCAAAAATGATACAAAATATACTGCAATCCCATGGCATCACATGGGAGGAAATATCTTCAAGTTCTCTGATTTCATTAGCACTTCATCAGTTGACTTTGCCGGTTGCTGTAAGTCTATGAAATAGTTGTCAATATGCTAATAATACCTGTACCTGTAAAAAACTCTTTCCTTGTCTCTTTGTCCATCATACTAGAAGAGCAGAAATCTGTCAGCAGTACAGGTTGTACTGCCTTGCCCACCAGTAATGGATGTGGAAAGTATACAAACCTCATTGCCTGAAAATAGTCTGTCCTCATGAACAAAAATAAACTTTCCATTGCTCTGAGGTCCCCAAGTGCCATCTCAAGGACACAGAGCTCTTTTCCAGATTCCTGGTAGCCCTTGTTAGCACAGTTTTCCACCTGCTGACAGTATTTTCTCAGGACAGACAAAGTAATTCAGCTTTATACAAACTTATTCAGACTTCTGCAGAGCCCTCTGAGTTACCACAGCTCAAGTATTTTCCTTAGAAACCTTCTTTCCTTTGATGCTTTCAAAACACACTGAATTTGGACATGATAAAACCTTTCTTCAGCTGGGGTGTCTGACATCCTCAGCCTGACCTCCTGTGTTAGACAGTCCCGTGTAACCTACTAGACTTGCCCATTTTCCTTTCAGTCCTTTCCCACCTCCTAAATTGACTCCCCAATACATAGCACTGCAGCACCATGACCATCAAGATTTTTCTCTCCTCGGAAAGGATCTCTCCTCCCATCCATGTTTCACAAAATGCAAGTGTCTGCTATTCCTTACAGTATCCCTGATGTATGAATTTTCCTCATCTCACACCTAACTCCAGAGTGCTTGGAAGGACCATGGGCAAAATGACTGGGATGCTCAGAATGTGAGGACGACTAAATACCATGAAAGGGAGTTGCAGTAAGCACCTGGAAGTTTTTTACGGTAACTTTAAATACATTGTATACCTAATATTATCATAAACTCTACCAACCAGCTACAATAGCTTCCTATGGTTGGCTTCTTCACTCTGAACTGCTATCAGAAAAAATCCATTTCAAAATAGAAATGGATTCGCAGCTGGAAACAACATTTTGAGACACTTTTTCACGTCTCCCACCTGTAAACTTAATCCTGACAATTTTTGAGGCTGTACTGCAATTATTTTAACCTTAGTAATTCATTGGGAGACCTGTAGCTGGAAACAAGCACCTCAAACTCCTCCATATCACAGTCCTTCAGACAGTCATCACTTTAAGGGGCTTCTGCTCCCACAACAGCAGAGAACTTTGAATTCACAGCAAGACAACACAAAACCTCCCTGCAATCATGTACACACTAGAGACAAATACATATTTGCACGAGAACTGGGATTAAGTAAGCACACTTTCTCCTCAGTTTCATCCTGGAATGAATGCACTTGTTGATTGAAGGCTGGCACAAGTAGCACAAGTGTAAGATGTTTTTGCTGGGAAGACCCTCTGCTTTCTAACATGGCTGAGGTCATGGTCTAGTCACAGTGAGAACCCTGATTTAGCTGTTTGCACTGCCTCTCCTTGCTCTTCTCCTTGTCATGAAGCTTCTGGGAACTGACTCTGTTAGTCATCTCTAACCTGCTAGTCAACTTATCCAAGATTTATGTGGAAGGGATATAGGCTATGTACAGAGCATGTGAAATTCTCTTGGATATGAGGCTAAACTGCTTATTTTGGGCCACTTTCCTCATGTATCTTGTACATCAGTCATCCTGCATGACATCTGTTGGGTTACATCTGTGTTATTAACCAAAACAGGTTCTGGGCAGAAGAGCAGCACTGGCACATCCCTGCCTGTAGTGACGATCTCTTACCACAGTCCCTGTGTGGTTTTGGCCATGATAGTTGTGCAGACAGTATGCAGGTCTCATTCAGGGGTGTGGGACAAGACTGTTCCCATCAGAGGACATGTGGGCAAGGCCAAGTTTTCCTGAAATGGGGTAAGAGTGTCAGGAAAAAAGACAGTTTACTGAAATCCCAGGCCAGATGACAGCTGTGGGTCTTCTTTACTGGCTACTAAGGACATAGCTTTAAGTCCTTATCGTGATGGAGATTCAATAAAAAATCGCTCATCACTCACAGCAAAAGGACAATCCACAAGCTCACAGCTAAGCTTCCTTTTGGCTTTGCACTTCTCCTGCACCTGCTAGGGGTAAAACTGTATTTCTGCCCCTTCTCAAAATCTATGTGAAGTTCAGGTGACGAAGGATATACCTGCAAACCATGCCACAGACTGAGAAACTCAGTTCCACTGTGTCCGTGCTGCAAAATGCTTTATGACACAGCAAGCTTAACTAGTGGGCAGCACAGAACTTCATGTCAACTGCAGCTCTTCTCATCCTAAATCCTCCCCCAGATTCTAGCATCGCCTCAAGCTCAGCTTCTTCATTCAAGCTACCTTTCAGTCTGGGGTTCAAACCAAGAGCAAATTTGTTCCTGCAGTCAATAAAGCAGCTGAGTGCTGTCAGAGGTCCCTCTGTCTTTTCAGAATAACTTTTGTATCACAGTTTAAATAAACTCCCTGGAGGAACAAGGTCTTCTCCAGTCTCGCCATCGGCTTGACAGGAAATAGGAGTGTTTTTTCCCACTCAAACGCTCTCTCTCATACATGCATTTTTTTTCTATAGTATTAGTCCCTGATGAAACCAATATCCCATATTGTTAATCAGATCTGTTTCCATCCACAAACAAGAGGGAAGGGGTATAAACACACTCTATTAATCAAACGGGTGAAATTTAAGCAAAACTTAACTCCAAAGAGCACACTGTGATTTGAGAAAACTCCAGCCCAGACTTGATCAGAACTGTGCTTTTAAAGCAAGGTGGAGGCAGCATACACTCTATTTTGCTATAAAACATATCAGGAAGACACTGACTAAACAAGATTTACTCTATCTTTCCCTGGCATTGTTTCTCATTGGCACACTGAAGACAGTTCTTGTTCATACAAACCAGTGAATCTGGACAGCAATCATTTCCTTCATATAGAATCCCAGTTGTTTAACCTTTTTCACTAAAAAATTTTAAAAATCCAGTGCAGACCTCTTTTTGATCCATGTAACATCTCTAAGAACTATTGGCAATTGTAAGAGAGGCAAAAAAATCTATGTTCATTGTTCAATATCTTTTGTCCACACAAATGATTTTGCTGTAGGGAGTGATGTTTATTCTCCCCCACATGTGGGTTCAAAGGAAGTTTCAGTAGCAAAGAAGTCACGTGAGACAGTAAATAAAAACCTATCAGGAGAGACTAATACACAGAAAAGGTACCCAAGAAACAAAAGAAATCTTTACCTCTGTCATGGTTTAACCCCAGCCAGCAACCAACTCCCATACAGTTGCTCAATCACTCCCCTCACAGTGGGATGGAGAAGAGAACTGGAAGGGTGAAAGTGAAAAACCTTGTGGCTTGAGATAAAGACAGTTTAATAAGTAAAGCAAAAGCCATGCACAAACAAATAAACCCAAGGAATTTATTCACTACTTCCCATGGGCAGGCAGGTGTTCAGCCATCCTTGGGAAAGCTGGACTCCACCACATGTAACGACGACTTGGGAAAACAAATGCCATCACTCCAAAATGTCCCCCCTTCTTTCTTCTTCCCCCAGCCCTATGCACTGAGCATGATGCCATATGATATGGAATATTCCTTTAGGCAGTTGGACTCAGCTGTCCTGGTTGTGTCCCCACCCAGCTTCTTGTGCATCCCAAACCCCTCACTGGTGGGGTTGGATGAGAAGCAGAAAAAGCCTTGATGCTGTGCAAGTGCTGCTCATCAATAACTAAAACATTCCTGTGTTATCAGCGCTTTTCAGTACAAATCCAAAACATAGCCCTCTACCAGCACTGTGAAAAAAAAATAATTCTATCCCAGCCCAAACCATCCCAGCCTCCTTTTAGACTTTTAGAAATACTGTCAACTAAAATGACATTTGACTTTTGTCTGTAGTATCACTAATAATTCTCAGAAACTGATTCAGTGTAAAAGCATTTAGTTTTAAATAAACAAATATGAAGTCATAGTCCCGGTTCTGTAGGATTTACTGAAAAATAATTACTAATACCCCTGCTTTCCTAGCAAAACACTTTTGAAACATGATAGATTGCTGGCCACATAGACTTAAATTGACTTGAGAGGTGCAGCTGTTGAGCAGTCAAATACCCGGCATCATCTTTGTCATCCTCTGAGAATACTGCTTTGCCTTATCAATAGGGCATACAATACACAGGTTGTCTTGTTTGTGCTTATAGATTTTGTAAGCTATAGTCCCTATACTATGATGACGGCAAATGGTGTTTTTTATGCTGTTCTAAAGTAGAAGTGTGTTTGCCTCACTGTGGCATTGCTGACATTAACTGTACCTGGAGGTGGGCCTAATAATGCAGTTTACTGAGTCTAAATCTATGTGAAGGTCTTATAGAGGTACAGACTGAAAGGCAGAAAAACTAAACATGTGAAGAATATGAAGATCGGCCAGTGAAATTTCCAAAATGCACAGATATCAGTCAATATATTACATTCTTTGTCCTCAACGTTCTAGTTCTTCATAGTTATCAGAGCAGACAGATGTCCGTTCTCAACAGAAATAGGCCAAACTGCTTTTAAGTGCTATTATTTTTGGCTATATAGAGCTCAGTTAATTAATTGGCAGGTTTTTCTGGTAATCCAGATAGCAGTCTCTATTTCAGTGACAAAACATCCCTGATGATTAAAAACTAGCTGCTTTGTACTGAAGTAGAGAAAAGTTGGGGTGAATCACCTTCTTCTTTCTTAACACAGTTAATGGATTTGAATGAATAATAGTACTTTCTTTCCCTCTGGAATATGCTATTACCCAGCTTACTACCTTTTGCTTATTCAGCATTTCTACAGTGAGAGAGGTTGGAGACATCTCTTGTGTATTTCATATAATAACCCTTCCAGGTGGAAATCAGTTGTCTGATATTTTAAATTACTGATGCTCCTCAACCACATATATATCTGTTTGCACTAGCATTAAAATTGACCTTGTCTTCCTCAGCAGATAAGAGAAGAACAAGAAAGGTTCTTACCTTTGGGTTCTTAGGTAAATGTCCTGCTCCAAAATGCACTGATATAACAGGAAAACTCCCATTAGTTTCAGCAATTTTCATGGATGCTCTTGGATGGTTGAGATACAGACCCCACACAGTAAATTGACTTGTGTACTGATTGACTAAGAGACTTCATCTTTGCTCTCTACATATACGTTTCCAAAATGGACCACTGCACATTTGCCTTGACCTTTCCCTTTGGAAAGACAACTTTGGAGTCTAAAATCCTGACCCGGTGAGAGGATTATTACTAATGGTATCTTCTGCATCTGCAAAAATTCTTGTTTTGGAAATCATATTGAAAGACAGACCCTGAGCATCCTATCTTTTTTCAATCTGTGTCCTGTCAAAGGAGATGGGATGAAGAATCTCCAGACCTCTGAAGACAAGAATTCTCTCTTCAAGTGTTCTTCTCTTGGGTGTATTTCTGTTTAGGTGAGACTTATTTAAATCTTAACAAAGAAGAACTAGATGCACATTCTGAGGTCAAGATTTGCAAAATCAAACTGCAGCAAGAAGATATCCCACGACTCCTAAAATCAGTGAGAATCCATCTAGACACAAGAAGCTACTTCCCACCTGGTGTTGTAGGCAATAAAAATATATTTTAATTACATAGGCACTTTTCAATCTATCCAATGGAAAGAACACCTTCCTGTCTTCCCTTCTGCCTTAGATAGCTTGTGTCACTTTATTAAACTGTGGACCCCTTTGCACCCTCCAATAACCTTAACTTGTACTACTCACAAATGACATTTCAGGAAACATTACACTAAATGGAGCCAAGCAACATGGTTGTGCAATTCACTTGATTGAGTGCACAAGGATAGGAAGCCAAGCCAACCCCCACTGAGTTCTGAAACTCATGGAGCAGACAGAACTCCTTCATGCAGTGTCTCCAGATTCCCAGGCCTGACTGAAAGTCTTCTTCTGATTTATGAATAATGAGCCTGCTGGTGATTTCTAAGCAGCAAACTTTCAAACAGAAGTGCTGATGGGCACTGCACTGTATCACATAAACTAGACAACACCTAGGCAGACTCTCAAAGGATGCATTCATTGAGATGAGAAACTATATGGTGATTGAGTGCTCTCCTGTCACTGTCTTCTCTCGCTTTGCACAGTATTTAACTTTCAGATGTTGTTAAATTTAGATTTTTAGAAGTTTTTGTTTTAAAGAACTTATCTGCAATCACAGCATAGAAATATATGAAGCCTAGTGGTGAAGGTGCCAGTGAGACTGATTGATGCAAAAGTCTGGTTTTGAGGACGGGAGGAGGGAGAGCGGATTCCTTTAGTTGTGCTTAAAAGAAACAAACTTAAAAACAAGACAAGAAAGTTGAGTGGAAGCTGAGAGGTTGAGTGCAAGTTCTGCCAAGATTTTAAAAGTTACAAGCTAATGCTGGTACTGCATGTTTTCTTAATGATTGAGGAATCAATCATTTTTGTACATGGAACTCCTAGCACAGAGACAGTGTAAGTGAACAGTGTATTACAAAGTCAGGGGAGCGATTAAAAAATGATTTGCTATTGGTATTTTGACTGAAGAAGTAGAGAAAAAAAAGTCTTAAGACATTTCTTTACTGCAACATTCTTTGTCAAAAGTCTTCCTTGCTTTAACTCTGGAAAATATCTGGCCAAGTTCTGCCTATTATACTCTGATTTTTATTTCTGAGTAAGACTGAGATGTGGATTTTGACTCTGCATCCTGCACTTGTATGTACATGTGTGCATCTCTTGGACATCTAAGAAAACCTTCTAGGACAGACACTCTTAGAACTTGCTCCTGTAAAATTTGTTTGTCTCAGTGGACTTTCATGTTTTTCCCCATTTGGATGTTAAAGTAGCTCTCCCAAAATCCTGCTCACATAGGAAGCAAGAGACTTAAGGTTAAATAATCACCAGTCTGACTCTTAATGTGAAGTAAGTTTAGGCCAAAACCTACTTTTTTAAAAGAGTGGAAACTTTGTCCAGATCTTGAGTAAGACTTGAAGACAGTTTTGCCCTATCTTTTAGAAGTAACAAGTATAAAATGTACACAGGAAACTGCAAATGGGACTGTTTGTTATCCTTGTGGAAAAGGGGAAAAAAAAAAAAAAATCCCCCGGGATTTTGGAAAAAAGGAACATCTGTAAAGCAGGGAAATAAAAAACTGCTTCCCAAAAAGACATCCAGAAACTGAGATCTTCTTGGAGGCCTTCAGGGCTGTGCCTAGCCTCCCATGACCACTCTGGAAATCCCACTATTGCTTTAACCCAAATTGCTGTGGCCAGTTTGGATGAAGAGATGTTAGACTCATCCCCCCCCCCCCCCCTCCCCCCCTTTAATCTGGTGAAGCTGTAGCTCTGTTGTCTGCACACTTTCTGATTGTGAGCCTCTGATCACTGAATCCATGACTCACATTTCCTAGGGGTCACCAGAGGTATCCTGCTGGTTTAAAGGTCATGGCTTTGTCTTTGGACTAGGGGATGGAAAGATGGACAAAATTAAGACAAAGAAAATTATTTCTCTCTTCCCATGGCCCACGTGGTCAGATGATGTGATGCGCACCTCACATCACTGCTCGGAGACAACCAGGTGGCTCTGACAAGGCTGAGGTGTCCCAGTTTGGAGATGCTAGCTGATGGTCAGGATTATTCAGGTCAGGCAGCAGAAGTGTGATGCAGGCTGGTGTCCTCTGCCTGCACCTCAGGGCTCAGAACAGGGTCTGACGTGAGCTCCATTCACAACAATTTCGGATACCTGTGAAGGGCACTTTATTTTTTGGTGCAGAGTAGTGTGCTATCCTGAGCCATGCTTGTCCTAGCAGCACTAGAGCAGCTAACTTGAGATGTCAAAACAGCTATATTTTTAAGGAAAAGGAATTAATTTTTATGCCAGAGGCGGGGACAGTTCCATTTTTATGCTGCTAATGGAGTATCAGAATTGCCTTTTTGTATGCTTTATTCACAAACTGGTCTGAAGACAATTTTTTTCTTCAAAGTGTT
Source organism: Corapipo altera (assembly GCF_003945725.1). NCBI lineage: Eukaryota > Metazoa > Chordata > Aves > Passeriformes > Pipridae > Corapipo > Corapipo altera. The sequence goes on along the minus strand of NW_020884879.1, from coordinate 1,672,770 downwards.
TTTTTTTAAATGAATTATTTGTAGTTCAAATGAAGTTGTCCCTCCTCCAGGCTACACATCAGTGCCTCACTATGCACCAGTTACTCCCTTAATTTACAAGCTGTGGAAGTCATTGTGTTTTACTATGTTTTTAATTTATTTATCTGGGAAAGATCCACCCAGAGTCAGTGTCTTTTTTCCCCTCAATTATCACTAAGATCCTGGTTTTTATACAGATTATGACTAGAGTATAAAGCAATTAAAGTGAGATTCCCAATTTTTGAAGCACTTGTCTTCTAATGAAAATTCACCTAGAAGAGGAACCAAAGGAGTGACATGACACATCATGCTACTGAACACCCTTTCCAGCTAGCACTTTTAAAGGAGCACTCTGTATTAACTTCACATTATTAATGATCTGCATTACCCTGTGATTTCTATGGAATTTCATAGTCTCCATCTAACTGCTTTTGAATATGTCTTACCTCCTTTTATACTGATCCTATAGAAACATTTTAACGTCATATTTAGTGCTTGCTTCTCACAGCCGTGTTATAAATTGAGCATAATTTCTTAGGAAGATCTACTACTGTCTGTTCTAAGATCAAAACCAGGTTTCAAGTAACTTTGAGAAATCTACTGTCTTAGTGCTAACCCAAACCCTGTCTCCCTCTGAACCTTCCACTGGCTGATTAATTCTGGCAGATTTTTTAAAAAGCTGTTAGGGGCTTTCTTTGTGCCCAAGGAAAGCAGCTTTTCTGTATGGAGTTGGAGACCCATGTCAGGACTCCTCATTCTCATTCCAGGAACACAATATGCCCTTTGATGTGCATTTACTCAGCAGCACACGAGGTAAAGCTGACTGACCTCTTGTTTTGTGCATAGGTAATTTATGCACTGCCTCTGGGAGCACACAAATGACAGGACTTACATGTGTGAACCCTGTTTGTGCGTGAAATCAAGTGTAAATTTAGAGCAGATGGGGTTTTGACTCATAAGTGATAGAATTTATGGCCAAGATTAATAAAAAAAAAAAAAAGGCAAAAAAAAGGGCCTGAAGTTACTTTTTCAAATATATTCTTAGGTACCCAAGGATCTGTTTTGCAAAAGTGAGGAGCAACCTATAGCTCCCCTGAAATTAAACAGGATATATATGGGGGTCATATATACATGTATATTTGTATGTTCTGCATCTATACAAGACATATACATGGTACTTAGTAGTTCTTGAAAAGCGGGCTGCCTGTTTGGATGCTAGTTTTGTGCCTAACTCAGTGGCTTTCTTTAAAAAAATTACTAGGCTGCTTCGTAATACAAGCCATTTGGTTTGATTATCTTGTCAGAGAGCTGTTGCTCTTTATGTGAGAGGAGGGATCAGCTGTAGAGAGAGGTGGGTACAGACACTTACCCAAAGGGAATAGTGGGGAGCCTACAGGGGCAAAGTGTGGAGGCAGCTGGAAGAAGAGATTTCCACAATCCACTTGAAAAGGCTGTTGTATGTGGCAAGTCAGGCTTTGTGCTTCAGGGCTGCCCATTTCCACTGTAATTTTAGCCCACAGAGAGGCACAGCTCCTCTCTTCTTTTGAGAGTTGTCTTTGCTGGAATCATCTTGTCTGAGCACAGTTGTTTTCCCAGCCACAAAACAATTCTGGGCTATTTATACATTATCTATCTATCTATCTGTCTATCTATCTATCTATCTATCTATCTATCTATCTATCTATCGTCTAGCTATCTACCTATCTGCCCAAACATATATATACACACATGTATAAGTGAATCCTCTCTACTTTCAAAATCAGAGAGGCAAACTCTTCAGCCTCTAAACCTATGGCTGCCCCAGTCTAGATGAGTTCTTTTGTTGTACTCCCTTGTCAAGTCCTTGGACAAATTTTGGCATGTGTCACTGCTGATGGTGGGCAGCAATAACTAATGCAGCATAGCAGCACCAGTAAAAGATGTTAACCATCCTCAACTGGTGCAGCTCCCCAGCAAAGGCTCCTCAGAGCTGCAAGTTTGTCCTTTTCTTTGAAATTCCCTTCAGTTTATTCAGTGACTGCCTCTGTAAGCTTTGGACACAAGTATTGTCATATTGTAAGCACTATATATACATAGAGTGTATTCCCAAAGTCAATGTTTAGAGAGCATGAGAAGTCTTAACTTCCCCACTCTTCCTTTTTATCTTCTGATTGCTCCTCTCCCTTTCCCATCTGTTCACAGTTGGACAAGGTTCCTTCCTGCTGACTTTCCTTGATGGACTCTTGAGTCATTAGTTGTCCTCCAGGAACTTCTCACAAGCAGTGATGCAGCTGGCTGGGAGAGCTTTGTGAATCTCATTCCTTCTAAATAGTTTATGATTTCCCTCAAGCCCCTGGAAATGCTTCTCTGGAGAGACAACTTCATGGCATGCTGGGATGTCTGTCCACTGAGGGAACCCTGTCAGGGTTATTGATGATTCTTTATTTTGAAAAATCCATCATAAGGGTGGAAAAAAGATCTATTGGAATGAGGCAGTCCCACTTGTTTTGCTGACTCAAGAACATTTGGTATGTATGAATTTAAATTGGTACATAATAAAGTCTTCATAACTGAGTGCTGTGTGAACAATGTTTGGTATTCCCAAAGGCTGATTTTTCCTTCGAGCTCCAACCCATCAGTTGTTTTGTTTGACTGTGGCCTCTCTCTATCAGCAACTAAGAAGATTTTATGCTATTTTGAAACACAACCACGTCTTAAAAACAAGCAGGCTTCTTTTTGCAGCACATAACCTGACTCTTTGTTGGAATCAGCAGTCATGGATGTGAGTAAAGAGTTTTGAAGGTTATGGATATTGTACAAATGCTAAGAGAAAAACAAGAGAAAACCCTTTTCCTTGTTAGTTCATCCTTTGGTAAGTCCAACTACCTAAGGCTGTTTGAAAATTCCACCTTGAAGGATTCATAGCCATAAAGCCCAAGACATAAGTATCCAAAGTGTGATCCTGTTATCTCTGCTGCTCCCTCCCTTTGCCTGTAACACCAATTTGTTATATGTTGCATTAAATTACAACAAGTGCTTTGGGCCAAGGCTGTGTGCTACTATGCACTGCTCTAGAAGAATTTTTTGTTTTAACAAAGGCACTACTGGTCCTGATATCACTGCTATGAGTACTTTGGAAAGAGAGCAGTCACCAGAAAGGATCCCCTTCCCAGAACTGACATGTGGTTTGCACCTGTCTCCTGAGCACTTGGTTGACTCAGTGTTGTAAATGATGTAGTTCCCTGCCATGGCTGCTAAGGCTGCTTCACATTCTCCTTGCTTGCTGTGTGCTGTGCTTAAATGAACCCCACTGAACACATAGGAAATTCATGGTGAGGTAGGACACTGCATTCACCATGTATAGGCAGGGAAAGTGCAGTCTGCTTACCCACTGCATGGCCTTGGCAGGAACACCCTGGTGTAGGCCAGCTCCTAGTGAGAGTGAGGAAGGGAAAGGTGGTAATGGGATCCACTCCTCCTTTGCTGGTTAAATGCAAAGATATCTTCCCCATTAGGGCATTTGTTGGAGTAGATCTGGGAACTCAGCAAGGGCAAAGAGTGAGCCCTCCCACTGTGCTTTAACTGCTGCAGCATGGCCATTGCTCATAGTTCCCTACGTGTGTCCCCGTGTGTCAGGAGACAGAGAGTCTTTGGCGCTGGTGTGATTGACACCCAGCACAGTGCTGTCTTGGTGAGATAAGGAAAATAGCCCTCGTGGTAGACTTCCTGGTACTGCCCTGAGCCACAGTACTCTGTGGCTTGGGTGCAGCCATCTTTTTCAAACTATGGAAAAAAATTCTACCTTAATCCCAGGACTTGTTATCACTTGGCTATGGCTGCTCTGGCAGCCACCAGGGGTGAGGAGTCCCATGTAACTGCTGACACCAGAGTAGCTGACTCTGCTGACACCTGCCTCTGCAGGCTGGCTAGGACTGAGTCTAAAAGGAAGAAAATTAGGCCAGACTTGCTGACCATTCCCTGATTTCAGCTAGTGTGCTAAGATGGCTTGAGGCTATTGCAAATAGAGAGACAAAGAGCTGTAAATATCTTCTTGTCCCTCTGCCCTGTCTTCCATCCCCCATACAGCTCAGAGTTTCAGAAATCAAAAACCAAAATCAGTGGCATAAAAATGTCCCCAAACTTAAATACAAGATCTAGCTTTCCTTTGCCATCTGGCTTCTGAGTAGCTTTAAAGTTGATGTTTTGTGTCTGCTCTTCACAGTTGCAAGGGAGGGAGTTGTTTTGGTTTCTTCATAAAACTCAGGTTCTCGGGTAGACAAACCAAGTGACATTATGGAAAGCGCCAAATACCAGTGAAGCTTGTGATAAAATTGCAAGATCAGGCAGTCTCACAGAGTCTCAGCCCTTGACTGAGTTTGACTTAAAAACCAAATGAATTACAAAGGCTTACATTACCTAACGCATATGAGAAAGCGCAATAAAATTGTGGGCCATTTCTGTTCCTTTGTTAGTGACAGAATCCCATAGCAATTTCCGGGACTATAAAAACATCCTAATAAATTTCCAGTGTTTCCTCAAGTTGAATGAATCACAGAAATGCTGCAAGCCTTGAATAGGTTTAGCATTCACATCAGCTTCTCAATGGAAAAGTCAGCTGAATCATGGTGCAACTAGAAATGGGTTGTAAATCATGGCTACAGGCCATACAGTATGGAGCGCTGTTTAACAACGTCACCAACGATGATTCCTCCAAGATGGAAGAAAAGACTTCATCCACAATGGAAAATGAATAGGTAGGCAAAAGGACAGAACTCACTATCTGACTAGACCTGTAGCTTAAGTGAAAGAATTTTAGGAAATCCTTAGTGGGACAAGAAATAACCCTAGGGATCTAGCAGGTTGTTGCCCCTTGTTGAATTTAGAAGCAAAACAGTGCAGTGCATAAGGCCATGCATGGGAAGCACATCTGTCGGGTGATCAGCTTTCCTATAGGATGGTCAGTACACCTCAACTCACTGTTGTCCAGTTCCTTGATGGAAGTAGCTGAGCTCGAAAATACTCTTGCTGTCTAAGGGCAGTGAGAGTATTTAATTTTTGAAAATCTTTGCCTTAACTGCTGTGGTATAAGTCAGGAGGACTACAGAACATGTAAGATCAGTCTGTATCACTGGGATGCTCAGGAAGTCTAATTTCAGTTGCAGTATTTGAGACCAACCTTGGAGACTCCTCAGGAGAGTCATCCTTTTTTGTATAGATGGTAAGACGAAGATAAATGCTTTTTGGCAGAACGTCACGTCTTTCCAATGTTTCCTTTCAGATGCTGTAATGACACAGGGTGGACCTTGGGAAAAGTGATAGGTTAAGCCTTTTGCTGTTTCAGCTAAAATGGGACAATTGTGGGACACAAGACTCCTGAGGGTGATGGGAACTAGTGGAGGAAGTCCTTTGCCGGGTAAGAGGCAGCCCTTTCCTCTGAGGCCAAAGCAGGAGCACAAGCTACAAGGCAGGAAGCAACACCAGTAGTTGCCTACTTTCCTGAGTGACCTGTCAGACCCGGGTCAAGGCAGGATGACCCAGGGGAGGAGAAGTGGACTGGCTACTATGAGGTGATCCAGAAAGAAAACGCAGGAGTAGGGAACCACAGGTAGGGATCCCAGCTTCTATGAAGTAGGCTTGGCATGGTGAAGGCTTTCAGGCAAGAGGGATGTGATCCTCAACAGGAGGCTCACATCGGCATATCTGCTGGACAGAGGGGGAAGGCAGTGCGCAGGAAGTCTGCTAAAAGTGTGCTAATCCGGAAGGGCTTTCGAAGAACCAGGATAAAATAAAAGTGTCCTAGGCATTTGGTGGGGTGAGCATGCCTGTCGGCAAAGCCTGCCCGTCGGCACAGCCTACCCTCTCCATTTGCCCATCACCCGTGCACTCCCCACTAGGTGCCAGTATAGGAGCACATCACTGCACATATGCTTCAGGGAGGGAGGAAAAGGCATAGTTAAGACTTTTCAAACATACATGTGTTTGAACATGTGTTGTCAAATATATATGTGTTCCTAGTGTTCTCAGTTTATAGTTAATTCTGAATATGCAATAAGCATGGAGTCTCCAGTAGTGTCTAAAGGCATCCCCTGGGCAATATTGCTATTAAATTGTTAGATGCAGCAGGACAGAGGGCACCTGGCTGCCTTAGTCTTAGGGTGGTCCCCAGTGCCCCTGGGCAATGTGAGCCCCAAACGGGTTGACATGGACAGAGCCTGTCCACTTCCATCCAACTGGAAAGCAATCTCATGACCAGACAGTACTTGCTGCTGGAAGAATATTTAATTGTCAGATAGTGAGTTTTATAAAAAACAACAAAGAGGTTTGGGATCCTTTTTTTTTTTTCCCTTTTTGAATCCACCTGGCAACAGACATACATAAACTCCTATTGAGTATAAATGATTTTATAAACTGGTGTGTACCTGGCTGTGTCTGAGAACTGAGCCACAAGATCACAAAACACCCACATTTCAGGTACTTTTCAAGTCTTTCTGGAAGAAAAGTATTGCTGCATAACCTGCACACCACCTCTGCCTGTACTCTGCACTGCAGAATTAGTTATAAAATTAAGTGAATGAACAGTGAATAAAGTAATAAGCAGGATAATACTCTGTTACAGACCACCATGGGAACAAACAGTTTGTTGAAGTTCTGATGCCTGTCAAGTCTTAAATCTTTCTGAAAAGAGGTTAAATTGCTTTGGTTTCTCTTTTACCCGTGCCAAAACAAATAGAATGTGCTCAACTGAGGGAAAACAAATACTTGAAAATAACGAAAAATCAATAGTACCCTTGTTATTCAGTAGCAGGTATACAGATCTGATCTGACAGGCTGTATTGAAAGTCTAAACTGAATGCTCACACACATATATTAGTAATGTCAAGATGAAATGCTAGCTTAAATCTTATCAACTTTGTTTATAGGACAGGGAGGAATTAATGAAGTAATTTTACCTGAACACCCTTCCCTACTCCTCTCCTCCCCATTTTGGAAAGGATGACTCTCAATAGAGTGTGTATTTGTGTGTGTTTAAAAACATTTGGATTTCAGGTACCCTTCTTCATTACCATGAAGGTCTTAGTATTGCCTCAACCTGTCAGACTCTCTAGTCAGGAAGAAATATTAACAGCAAACCTATTTGCACCAAGAAATTTAAAGGAGTCTTTCATTCTTGGCCTGATAGCATTATTCCCATGGGCAGAGGACAAAGAAATATACAGCTAAGGAACAATTTCACATAAAAAACACATCCCTTCATCCAAAAGCCCTGCTATGTGTCATGTTGTTATAGAGCGCCTACAGGAACTGCCTCTGCCCTTTTGTACAGAGCTGGCCTCTAGGCTCCATGCAGTCTGCAGCCACCGGCCCCACTCATCTGAGGGAACTATGAATTTAAAGAGATTCCAAGCTTTCATTTTCCAAATGTGTGTATTTCTAGTCTTTTTCTGCAGCAAATAGAAATATATTAGTGATGGCAATTTTTTTTCTTTAGCTAGATTTAACAAAAGAAGAGCAAAGTGCAGTCCTCCATGGCTAGAACATGGGCAAGGAAGGATGTAATGGCAGAAGAATGGAGACAAGGTTTGCTCTGATAGGTCTGATCTGCCCTCCAGCAGCCCAGGAGGCCTCCAGCAGTGGTCAGTACAAGCTGCTTTGAGGGAAAGTACAAGAGGAACACAGTTTTACTGCTCCACTGTTTAAACTGAGAAAATGGCTTGCAAGACTGCAAATATTCAAAGAATAATCCGTCCTGTTATTTTTGGAGCAGCATTCTCTCTGACGTTTGTAAGTCATCAGAACAGTGATGATTATTTTCAGCAATGAAAAAAAATCACCAGGAGATTCGGTTTGGTAGGAGTCACAAGGAGAGACAGAGGGACAGGGTCTTATTTTTGAGAATGTAGGCTGTGTCATGCACTCTCTGCTGGTAGTCATGGCAGAGGCTGGATTGTCACCTGGAAAGAGATTCTGCAGTATGGTGTGCCAATGGAGAGAGAGAGAGACAGGGAGACTTGAATGTATCATCTCCATTTACAAGACACTGCTCTGGGTTGTTCAAAACCTCATATTTTCTCTGTGGGACACAGAGTTGATGAAGTTCTGGATGCTGCTGAGGGCAGTGTTGATGAGCAGCTGAGCTCCCTCAGGGTCTCTCTCGTGTGTAGGGAATATGGAAATGGCTGCACCATCCCTTGGCTTTGTACAGGACAGCTCTTCTCCTGTGCCTCTTGGGAAAGGGTGACCCAGGCCCATCATTGCTTTGATCATCTCGTAGCCAGCACTGGCAAAACTTCAAAGAGCTCTGGATTACCTGGGAACATGCAGATGACAGGCATGCATATTGCTTAACTGCAGACAGTCATTCGAGTGACTAATTTAGGAGAACTATTGTCACTGTTTAAGGAGTGCTTTTCCCGCTAAGGTTCACTATCTCATCATGTTAGAGATTTAAGTTATATGAATGCTTTCTCTCTTGAGTACTCAGAAAGCATAAGGAGTGTCACCACATACTTATCTTCTTTTCCAGATCTCCGCTAAAGTGGGGACTTACAAGGAATATTTCCCACTTTTTTAACAGTGCAGGAAATTTTCTGAACTTTTTGTATCCAGACTTACCTGGTTTGGAGTCCTTTGTCTTTGTTTCAGTGAAGCTTAGCAAACTACTGTTCTTACTTGTAGCAATTATTTCCCAATAGAGAACTGCTTTGAGTGCCAGGGAGTCATCCTGTTTGCAAAGAGGCTGACTAGGATATTGTAGGCTTTTGAACTCTCTAGCCTCACTAGAAACAAAAAGTGCTGTGGGTGCAGCTTAGCTCAAGGTACCTATAACTAGCTGTTGATGCATGAAAGCACCTAAGTGAGATATGAATATTAACACTATCATATCTATTGTTGTTTATAATAAATAGCAATGCCTTTGCCATTTTTTCCATGTTCTTTAGTGTTTCCTGCCCTCCTTGGGAACACGCTCTGCTATTTGTGTTTGACTCAGCCCTGCACTCCTGCAGCGGGCCAGGCACAGGCTGCACCTCTAATCCACTCTTGGGAAATGGCATTACCCTTTTTGTGTGTGTGTGATCACCCCACCCTGGAATTTTCATAGAATAGAAAATGGGCTAAATCAATTAGAGCAACACAAACTGCAATTGGTTTTGCATGAATCTATTTGAGAGATAAGAATTATCTTCACTCCTCCCTCATGAACAATAACTGACAACATTACAGTCCTTCTCAAATGCTTTTTGATAGGTTAATGGGCCCATTTTGAGCGCATATAATTGCAGCAGTTTTGGTTCAAGAGCTGATGTGATGGATTACATCCCTCTTGATGCTTGGGGTTGGGATACAATACAGAGAGACTGCCCTGGACCCTCTGGTGCCAGAGGGCTTAACACGGTATTGACAGGGCTGTGCATATTAAATCCAGATCAACCTTCTGAATGAACACAGGCATATCTGAACTTTCATGGCTGGAAATCTCCTTCCATAGTCTTAAGGGAGTTATTTTTAGTAGAAGTTGTTGAAAAAAAAAAAAAAAGGAAGAAAAAAAGCCCATACCCTTACTGCTGAGATATGAGCTGAAGGAAACTCTCCTGTCAGATCTGTTTTGTATATGTTACAAGAACAGCAAAACAGAAAAGTTCATCACGGTATTATTTTATTTTCCTTTTTTTTTTTTTTTTTTTAATTTCTTTTAAATTTATGGGATCTGACAAACCAGTCTGGAGGGTGCCAAGTCCAAAGGACTTGAAGTCTAGAGGTACCCTTAACATCGGGTGATAGCTGCTGATTAGTTTTGGCAGGAATGGTTTCCTGATGCTCTGCAAATGAAAATTAAGAAACTCTGGGACTTCTTGGAAAAAAAATGCAGCAGTGTTTCTTGCTTTAGAAGTTCATGCTGGGCAGTGCCGTTTTCCCAGGCTTAGCCTGGGTAGATCTGCTAGGAAATGCCATGCTCACTGACTCTTTCCTTTGGAATGAGCCAGGATCTTCCCAGAGCCAGGTACGAAGCAATGCAAGGTGGGGTGGGTAATACTTTCTCCTACTTGCACAGTTGCCAATTTCAAAAGAAATTATCTTTTTTTTTTTTTTTTTAATTTCCAGAAGTTGTAAACTGTGATTTTAAAATGCACTGTAAGGTTAAAAGCAATTGAAAGCACATAAATGAGAGAGTACCTAAGACAGTCTTTCATCTTGCAGGCCCACATGGCCCTGAGCAATTTTGTCATTTAAAAGACCTTATACCACATCCTGCTGCTCCTGGTACAAAGCTCCCCAAATCTGTCAGCAAATCTTTAATTCCTGCCTGACACCTTCCTATATGGCCCTTCATGAGCACACTGGAGAGTTTGATTCAAGTCCAGCTTATGTAAAGGGAATGGTTTTGAAGGTTTTTCAATAGGTATTGAGCGATATTCTCCCATTTAATTAATTCACCAAGAAACTTGGCCTGCTTTTTGTTTCAAAGAGATTCCTACTGGAACCAAGTTAATTTTCTAATGATACCCTTCCTTATTGAATTAAAGCCTTGATTCAGATAGCCTGGTGTGTTTTGAAGACCTGTGTCCATTTCAATAACTTTTTTTGTTGAGTACATACAGATCACATCTTCCTTAGGGCCCTCTCCTAGGAGCTGACAGAAACAGGTTCAAGACTTTAAGAAACCTGTTGCATGTAAGGTTTTTCGAATATGGTTCTTTCCTACACCACAGTCCAGCTTCACTGACTCTTGGCAGTTTTAGAGTAGGTGACTGTCTCTTGACACATCTTCAAGGCCTTCCTTGTACTCCATGACAGAAGTTCAAAATTATGAATTTCATAATTATTTGTAAAATTAAATTGTTGTTTTTCAGTTATTCCTAATGTGCAAAATTAATAAATATTGAGATGGAAAATGTGTTGAGGCCTTGCAGTGTACTAGCCCACAGAATCACAGAATCAACTAGATTGGAAAAGATCTCTGAGATCAAGTCCAACCTTTGACCTACTAGACTATGGCACTAAGTGCCACATCCAGTCTCTTTTTAAATACACCCACGGTGAATCCACCACTTCCCTGGGCAGCCCATTCCAATGTCTGATCACTCTCTCTATAAAGAATTTCTTCCTAATGTATAACCTAAACCTCCCCTGGCACAGCTTAAGACCATGCCCTCTTGTCCTACTGTTGGTTGCCTGGGAGAAGAGACCAACCCTCACCTGGTTACAATCTCCTTTCAGGCAGTTGTAGGGAATGATGAGGTCTCCCCTGAGCCTCCTCTTCTCCAGGCTGAACAACCCCAGCTCCCTCAGCTGCTTCTCATAGGACTTGTGTTCGAGTCCCTTCACCAGCCTCGTTGCCCTTCTTTAGACATGTGCCAGCACCTCAGTATCCTTTCTAAATTGAGGGGTCCAGAACAGGACACAGCACTCAAGGTGTGGCCTCACCAGCACTGAGGGCAAGAAGCCCAAACCATGATGCTGTCCGTGATCCATGATTTTTCTGTGTCAAATACAAGAATGTTTCAGGAGAAAAGAAAGGCCAATTTCCAGAAAAGGAAAACACTGAAACCAGTTGTTTCTGGGCTCAAAACCCCAAATGGTCAACAATTCTGCTAAAAATTTATTTTTAGAAGCTATGAATCAGTTTTTCATATAAAACATATAAAATAGTACAAGACAATCTCTCCCCCTCCCCCAAATTTCCTGTTCACCTAGTGAGACTTTCCTACTTAAAAAATCCTGGAGAATACATACCAGAGGGACTCATGTCACTTCTTGTTCTCTAATATTTCTGTGAGTAGTCAAAAGTAGGAAATTCTGAAAATGTTTATGAGAAGTTTTATTTCAGTTTTGTGCAGTCGTTCTCCATCCAGACCTTCTGATACTAACACCTGTTTCACTTCTCTCTAGCCTGTTCTGCTGCTTGCAATCTTCAAAGTCATACTTAAAGAAATTATTCATGCTGCAGCTATGTCAGGTGTGTGAATTAAGATAGCGTAGAGGTTTGTTTGACTATTTGCCCTGACATTTAGGGATGCAAATCCTCTCTGGAGGACATGGTAAATGTCCACGGGAAATAATCCTTTGCAATAGAAAATCCTCGATCTTGCTCAGATGCAATAAGATAGTCTTACTTTATGTTTTGTTTGAAGAGATAAAATACTGCTTTTTATTCATAGCGAGTAATAGGCAATAATGGCTTACTTTGGCTTAATGGTTCAGATCTGCAAGATACAGGTGCTTGAGTCTGATGCAGTATATCAACACTCTCCTTAACAAGTTGTCTGGTTGTCTCTTCACCTTGTGGTGTAGGACAGGTGAGCCTATTCTCATGGACGAAGTACTATATTTTATACAACTAACTAAAAATCAACTTTTTGGGTAAAGACTGCCTTGCTTTCCATATTAAGGCAGGAGCCCCACTCCAGCATCTTGCAGTAGCTCTATTGTGTTACTCTATTTTGATTGAAAACTAATGTTGTCACCTAAAATCTTGGTTGATGGTGCACTGCTTCTCTTTTGCAGAGCTGTGAAGTTTGCTGACAAATTTTGTGTGTCTTGAGAGACCTCTAATGACTGAGACCTTGCAGACTCTCCCAGCAGTCTGTTCTCATTGTCACTATCCAGTTGGAATCTTCTTGATGATAATTTAAGCCCATAGCTTGCATATAATAGAGTAATATAACATTCCCTTTCTCTTACAGCTTCTTTTTTATGTATGTATTTGAAGATGGTTGCCCTTTTTTCTCTCCTCCCTGATCTTTTTTCACCCCTCAGTTCATGTAGCTGGCCTTGGCTGATTTGTGTTTTCAGTGTCTCTGACCATTCTCATTCTTGCACTTTCCAGAGTTGTTCCACATTTTTTTTTAGTTGTAACACCCCAAACTCAACATATTACTCCTGGCTGGCACTTACTATGTCTTTTAGGCTAAATTCTCTTTATATATCACAAAGTGGTACTTGGACTTTGTTGTGACAGGTCTCCCAAGTTTGTTAGGTGGCCAGGGTAATTCTTTTAAACATATAGCATTTATTTCCTAGCATGGGTTTTACTAAATACCTAGCATCCAGTTTCACTTCTGATAACCACAGGCTGACAGGACATGCTTGCTAAGTCTTTGATTCTAAATCTAGAGAAAGCAGGAGTGAAAAAAGGCCATTGCTCTGGAGATTTTAGTATTTGTTGAGTTAAACGTTACTGAGCAGTTGAGCAAGCATCCCCACCCTTGTCATGAATGAATCTGGAAGGAATGAGTTTGAAGTCTTGCTGTGGTTGACTATAAACCTTTATTATACGTGGGATGTTCCTTGTGGAGGGTGGGGGGCGGTTGCCTCCCAGACAAAATAAGCAGAATTCATCAACTTACTCACTGCCCTGCCAAGCAGGGCGTGTTGGGAGTAATTCAGGGTGCCTGGCACCTGCTGGAGCAGGGAGGCCGGCTGGCAACCATAAACCCATGATCAACCTTGATGCCTGCCCTCAGTGCAGACTGCAAAATAACAAAGGCATTTATTTTATTTTTTTTTCCTATGGGGATGGGAATAGTGGTGAGAGTAAACAGAACTAATTAAAACCACCACATTGCTGAAAACATATGGTGGCATGCCTTCAGCTGTCACCATTGCCTGTCTGTTTCAGAGCTTTTTGTAACAATTTGTACTCTAGGAAAGTTGACTTACATCTTTTCCCCTTACCTCATCCTCACTGCAAGAAGCAATGGGTATATGAGCAAGCCTTCTATAGAAAAAAAGGAAGCAGAAAATTGTGAAGACTGAGGGTAACCACAGTGTTAACTGCCAAAGGCTACCTCTTGCTCCCTCTCTTTCCATTCTTACCACCTTTCACAGCTGTATCAAGGGATACAACCATGGATGTCTTCACAAGATCACTGAAATTTTTCTCTCTTTTTTTTTTTTTTTTTTAATGGCATGTTCCTCTAACTGTTTTGTTCCCAGTTAAATCCATTAGCCAGGGCACAATAGTGCCTTTTTTTTTTATCCTTAAGGGGTGTGTATTTGAGCTATGGCTATAATCCTCAGTCAGGTTGTTACTAACTACAAAGGCTATCATAAAATTCTCACCAAAGTCACTCATCCAACGTCATCACTGCAGATGGAAATTCCTGGTCCTTATGGAAATTGCTGGAGTCTCACAGCTACAGGAGAGAGAGCAAGAGGGGATGTGGCTGTGTTGCTGCACCCTAGTATTGTGGGAGATTTGGTCACCTAGTCACTCTGGGCTGAATCTCCTCATCTTTTCTAAACTTGGAAAGTAAGTTGAGTGATCCTTTTTGGTCCTTGCATGGACAATGATTAGAAATCCCAGCTGCTATGGATGCAGCTAAGGAGCCAAGGTCACTGACTCTAGAAGTGCTGGAAACTCAGGGGCCGTAGGCTCAGATTCTGCTGGGTCTACAGACCAAGTGAAGATTGCAAACTGGTTTTGAACTTTATTTTCCAGAGCACTAGAATATTTCCACCACTGATTTTAGTTCAAAGCTATTGAACAGATAACAAAGAAAAGCCTTTATCTGGCTGTTAATTTTGCATTTTTATGTGTATTACATTATATATATTATATTATTTATATAATAATAATTTATATAATAATTTATATTATATAATTTATGTAATTTAGAAATTGTTTTTCAGTGGACAGACACAGAACTGTAAATCATCGCATACAACTGTCTAGGTCCCAAAAGCTCAATGACACATGAGATCGGGAGAACAGTACCCCAGGGCAGAAAATTAAGCCTTCAATTAACTCGAGTTACCTTCCAGTGATTAGATTTTGAAAAGCTGTGATTTGCATCCTGCTGCTTACTTGCCTGGGTGTGCCCTGCACTGCAAACTCAGCTCTTCAGTTAAAATGTTTTTGCTCCTACAGTGTTTGGAGTTTGTACCATCGAACGCAGTAAAAGGCATGATTCATGTTACAATTAAAAAAAAAAACCCAAACATCAAGGAAACATATATAAAACGTACATGTTCATAATGGTAGAATTCACTTTTACAAGTACTTTTATGAAGAAGTGTTTATCCTGCCATAAAAGGGAGGTGCTAGGTGGGTGTACAATGAATTCTCAATTATTCACAAGTAGTTTATCCAGGTCGTGGATTAACTGTGCCGCAAAGGCCCTGACACTTTGCTGGCACTGTGCAAGGAGGTCCATCTGCACTCATGTGCTCAAGCACAGTGTTCCAGGATTCAGTCCAAAGCTTTATAGTGAACTCTGTGTGGCAACACTTCAGTATGCCCTGGCTCCAGAAAAATTTATCCTTGTGGTTGCAGGGTTGCAAACATACCTTGGGTTGCACATTAGCTAATACACCCTCTTGGAGCAGAGTGCAGAAATACCTAAGAGATTGCAAAAACAGCAGGTTGCATCTGGCAAAGCCAAGGCCGAATTAGAGCTAATAAATCTGGATAAACTTATATTGATTCTGCCTGGAGTCAATCACAAAGTTGACCAGTATTCACTTTCAGTACGTTCAGCATGCTAAAAGATAATACAGGCTGTGCCTAAACTATGTTCTTGGGAGTGACTCTGTGCTTCCAGACTGGATGCCTCCCAGAGTCTATCCCAAGCCCCTTCTGAGTCGAAATCCAGAAATGTAGCAGTCCCCTTCTCCCTCTCTTTCTCTGTGCAGAATGGCCCTGCTCCCCAGTTGAGGTCCAGCAACAACTTAAAATACTAGCATTGCTCTGACTGTGACACCACAGCAATTAAAACTGTGCTATATACACAGCTGATGACATGGTACATTTGAAGTGTGCTTGTTACAGATACATAGTTCTTGGGAAATGACCATCTAGAGCAAGCATCATCCATTCTAGCAGCACAGTCCAGGGTATACCACCACGAAGTTCATGACGTTGGAGAAGTCCCTGAGTGTGGGAGGATTTGACCCAGCAGTTTGCAAAAGCTAAAAACATTTATGTTTATTTAACTGCCTTACTTTTTCACCTTTTCTGCTTAAATTCCCCCTCTTTATATGGTAATGAAGGAAATGAATACATCATAAAAACCTCAGAGGGGAAAAAGTCGTAGATGAGTCACTGAAATTGATAAAATCACTGAATGAAGCTGATCCATAGCTTCCAACCTTCCTGTTTTTCTATGCCCACTCCTCTTGCAGCTTCACAGACCCAGTTATGCCCCTCCTTGGTGTTCAGAGGGGGACCAGAGGGATTTCTTCACCTCCCTGTAGTGAGGACATATGCCAGAGTCACAGAGTCCCTTCCTCACCATGTCAGGGTGTCATAAAGTCTTTAGCACCTACAACAACCCCTAAAAATTCTCGGAGCTACTTATAGCAGCAACCAAAATGTCTTATCACACCCCTGTCTT
Source organism: Corapipo altera (assembly GCF_003945725.1). Lineage (NCBI taxonomy): Eukaryota > Metazoa > Chordata > Aves > Passeriformes > Pipridae > Corapipo > Corapipo altera. Next base: position 1,656,439 of record NW_020884879.1, on the reverse strand, counting down.
GGTGACAAATTAAAACTGCAATTTGATTATTAACGTCTTTCCAAATAAAGGGCTGGATCTCACTTCCCCTGCTGCTGATTGCAAAACTGGACTTGACTTTAGTGGAAGTAGATCTGGCCTCAGGGTATGTTTAGAGAAAGCAAGTAGCAGCTATTTTCCTAGTGTTTATTTTACATTTCAGGTTGAGGCATTTGCAAGTGTGGTTTCTGCTGGACTTTGTATAGTTGGGGTTGTGACTAACAGTAATAACAGGCAAAGCTGTGACTTTGCCCCAGCCCCGGAACAAGAGGCCATCCTGTCCCCAGAGTCATGCAAAAGGCACATGGTGACTCACTCCCTCGTAATCCCTCTGCTGGGTTTCCCCTTGCTCCACAGGAAAGGAACTTTTTTCCCCTTCTATACTTTTCACTGCACATGATCCCAGACATGCTGGTCCCATAACTGTGAAGTCCATTGAGAGTGTGACACAGGTCAGGGTTTTAGCACCTAAGGGGTGGTAAGCACTGATATTTAGTGGGAAACTATGCTCCATTTTATTTTGCCTTGAGCATAAACCAAACATGGGTCCTGGTGGAAGGCAGCACTTTGGGGTAAGGGCTCCATAATGCAACATCCTTTGGCACAGCTCCCCACAAAACCCACAGCCTTAGCAGTGAGTTCAAGGTGCACTGTGATTTTCATCTACTCCCTCAGTGTCCATGTGACTGCAGGTTCTGTTCATTAGTCAACTGGCTACACAGTGTGTCTCTGGGCCTTTTTTCTGTGGCAGTCTCATGCATCAGTTTAATTAATTAATTAATTAATCTATCTCCTTCCTTGCAGATGGGATCATCCTCAGGTGATGCTGTCCAACAGATCCTAGCACATGCATGTGTTGGCTTCCTGTGAGACTATGGCTCCAGAGCATTCATGGAGGGGCAATCTGGAAAATATCTGTGTGACTAGTGATGATCATGAGATGCTTGGAAAACGGGATATTTTGAAAGCTTCTGTCAAGAGAGCCTGGCTGTGTCATTCCTTTGTGTCATGTTCAGAGAATCTGAACTTTGTTATGGTTGTTTGGACAACAGATAAAATGGAGTTTCTTGGACACCGTTTTCTTCAAAGCAAGTGCTTCCCCTTCCTCCTTACCTTCCACTACTTATCAACTCCACTTTTGTCTCCGACGGATTCATATTTAGGGAACTGCCTTTGCAGTTGAACTGGATTGCTTCCAAAGCTCCAGGACAAATGTGCTAATGGATAGCTGGATTTGGAGGACATCTGCATTTTGCTTACATTAAAGTTCCTTGTTTTCTCACCAACATGTTCTTGGGCCTATTGAGTGACACAGCCTCAAAGACCACATGCAGGTCTTTCACCAGACAAACCTGGCACAGCACTTCGAGGAGATCAGCGTCTCTAAAGACTGAAGACCAATCAAGATGAGAGCTAATTCTAATCAAAGAAGATATGTTTTTTTGGAAAATATTCAGCTGTTGTGCTCTGAGATGAAAATTTTGACTGTTAAGAACATTTAGGTTTAGATTCTTAGAATTCTTACTTATGCTAAGCTCTCACCATTGCATCATTCAGAAGTTATGTATCTACTATTGCTGGTCAGTTCGGAGACCTAACTTGTGGGACAGAGGATATTTCTACCCTGCAATTACAGCAGTGACTGCTGTGGCATCTGCATACCAGAGATAGCTGCATGGCCCTGAAGCTGCAGTGTGTTTGGCAAATGCACCTGCATGCAAATGGCAAAAATAGCCCTTATGTGTCTAGCAAATCCCTCACTGCCTGCTTACACTATTCCCCTGTCTCAAGCTAGCAAAACAATCTTGGGTAGCCCTTTTATTTGCCTCACTGAACTAGGTATCTGCATGGTTCCTGTATTGTTGGACTGTGCTACAATACAGCAGTAGGTATGTGATGAACATGCTTTCAGCACAAAAGGTTCACCTGCTAGTGCAGGACACGGTCATCTCTTCTCAGTCATGTGACAAGGCCAAACTTCTTTAACTTTGTCTCCAGAAAAGGTAACAATACACATATTTGGGAAAATACCTATAATCTAAACCTCTAGGGCTAACTAATTCAGCGTAGTGGATCATATAGATACTCTTTGAAAGTCCTTAAACACCACTTAGGTGGGAATTGACTGGGGGATTTCTTCTTGTTTTGGCACCCTGAGTAGGTGTATGCTTTTTTTCCATCCAAAAAATTTGACTGTGTTACCTGTCAGAAGTGACATTACGTTGCAAGTGAGAAAATTCCCAAGGTTTGTGATCAACCCTCACAGGAAACAGGAAAGCAATGGTGCCATGTACTTAATTGATTTTTGAGGGAAAAAAAATTCCCAAATAAATGTCCCCAAAGTCCACAAATTCAAAGTGACTTTGTGTGAAACCATTTCTCCCTTCAGACGTCCTTGGCTGCCTGTTTTGTGCTCAGTCACCTCTTTCTCAGTGCACAAGCAGTCCCCTCTGCCCGACAGGAGCTTAGGGGGCTGGCTGTGGTGGGGGTAGCTGATGAAGAGGCTGCATCTCGACAATGCTGGCACTGTGAGAGCTGCCCCAGCTCTGCTGCTGAGGGCAGTGTAGGCTCATGGCATGTGTTATCTTCTTGCAGAGCTCCTTCTCCCAGCACATAAACAATTTTGTTTTTGTTTAAAGACTTTCCCACACGAGTGTCTGCCAAGTTCAGAGGACTGCTCTTTGAGATTGATCTTGAATTTTTTGGAAAGGGAGATGAGATTATATAATAAATTCAGTTAGTCTCAGTGAGACAGTTGGGAGATGCTGTTTCAGACTAAAACTCAACAACCCATGAAATTAAGAAAAAGAAAAAAATCCACAGAGAGTAAGTGGGGAAGGAACTCAATTTTCAATTTAGTAAGTCTAGTTTGGAAGCAGATTCACAAACGAATCTACACACCAGAGGATGGTTGAAACATTCTCAAAACAGTAAACCTGAATAGATTTATTTATCTTAGAATAATTGGCATGGCTTTTTTTAATACATAGCTTGTCGTACACCTTGTTGTGTATCTATGGACTTGATGATCTCAGAGATCTTTTTTAACCTAAAGAATTCTATGATTCTATGATACAGTGGTTTTTACATAACAGTCAGCTGGTGATTTAAAGAATTATCCCTAGTCTTACTGCTGTGACAATGTTGCAAAGCCGGTTGTTTGCCAAGTGGCTAGGCCTCTTGATACTTGTTGTCCAGTTCAAGTCTTGCTCTTCTAAGTAACTAAACGCTCCAATTGCAATGTTTAGAAATAAAAATGCAAGAGAAACATTCCTTTTTCCTGCTGAAAATTTTGTATTTCCACATGGTGAAAGACCTTCTGAATTTTAGTTCAGTAATGTAACATTTCCAGAGAAACTGAAATTTAAAAGCACTGTGAAGCCAAGGAGCTGGTCCGACACTGGGACTGCATGGAGGCAGGCAGGCTGCGCACCGTCAGGGCTGGACATCCACCGTGGGTTATCTTAGTGTTTTTGGTGGAATTGAAGCAGTTGGCCAAACTAGCATTTTCTCATGGAAATGCTGCTGGCAGTGAGACTGAAACGGGAGGGAGAGCTGTCAGAGCAGCATCCCTCAGAGAGAGGGAACTGCTGATGTACTCGTCATCTCTAACCCTCCTGAGTAATGTCTCTCATGGCCAGTGAGGGCAGGTATTGTTCTGCAGTGGGAGAAACTGTGACAAAATGTACAGATCGTACCAAACCTGCAACACTGCTTGGGTATCCTCCTGTCTCCTTTGAGCTGCCCTAGTGTTTCTACCATAACCAGTTCACCATCTGTAGAGAACAGAGAGAATTAGTGAAGCAGCAGTAGTGGTGTGAGGGGGTTTCAGTCTTAGGAACTAGTCCTCTATAAATAAATACAATAAAAAAATGTAGTGATCATTATAGGAACATCTAAGATGTCCACAGGAAAAGAAATTCATCTTATATATTGAGAATTGAATAAACTCTATTTGTAAACGGAACAGGAAACTACATCAGTTTTACAGTTGTCTCACAGTTAATTATTTCTTAAAGTAGGACTTGATTTTAACTACAGAAACTGTAGGGATTCTTGGGAGCTAAAAGATCTTAAAAGATCTAAGTCATGGACCATATAACAAGTGATCTTTGTCGAATGTGCAGTTCAAGATTTTAGAGAGATTATTTCAAGTTTTCTCCTCTTTCTGCACTACTGAGTTTGTTTTCTTTTATGTGAGGTCTTTAATTCATACTGCTGGTACAGGCTGCAAACTGTTCAGAGCATGTTTCTTTAGTTATTTAGCATTTTTTTTCCATTATATTACAGTTTTTCCATATAAATCTAAAAAAAAGCTGCTGTATTCTGAAGATAAAAGTGAAGACCTATTTATTAACATAGAATAATAGAATTGTAGAATATGCTGAGCTGGAAGGGACCTACAAGGATCATCGAGTCCAACTCTTCGCTCTGTGCAGGACACCCAAAGAATCACACCATGTGCCTGAGAGCATTGTCTAAATGCTTTTTGAATTCAGACAGGCTTGGTGCTGTGACCACTTCCCTGGGGAACCTGTTCCAGTATAAAACCACAGACTAGGTGAAATACCTTTTCCTTATATCTGACCTAAACCTCCCCTGACTCAACTTCATGCTGTTTCCTTGAGTCCTGTCACTGGTCACAAGAGGGAAGGGATCAGTACCTGACCATCTGCTTCCATTTGTGAGGATGTTGAAGACCACAATGAAGTCTCCCCTCAGTATATGAAACTTCCATTTACTATTGTTTCCCTTAGTGGAATAATTGGTTTGGCATGCATGTGACAGTGATACCCACCCCTTTTATCTACCCAAAAAAAAAAAAAAGATATTTACTGTGGAAGGTGGATGGAAAGGTGTTTGGTATTTTCTGGCCACCGTGTACATGAATAGCAATGAGATGACTGGAGAGGCAGGAAGCAAGGAAGCAGGACAAGGAAGGCAATCCAAATAAGAACAATATGCCAAAAGCCATGCCATCCATGTAGCAAATTTTCTCTCCTCTGACCTCCTTCCTCCCACGGTCATGTCGGGTCTCACCTCTCTCACAGATAAATATCCCAACTTCAGAGCATGCCAGCTCTGACGCCTCGGGACTTACTAAAGCATAAAGAAACTTTACGTTCTCCTTCAAGCATCTGCAGTCCCATCTGTAGGCCAGGAGCTTTCAGCCACTCCACCTGCCTCTTCTGACTCACTGCTGGGCTCCCACCGAGGCAATGGGGTTTGCTGCCCAGGCTGGGGCCAAGGCAGAGCCTATCACATCCTGTGGATGCTGCTGTAGGATGGGTCCAAGTCCTTGTGCTCCTTCATTGCCTTGCCTGCAGGCCACCTACCAGTCTCAGACACACCACTCCTCAGGTAGGGACACCTTCTCACATCTGAAAAGTGAGAAAAAAATGTTCCTAGGAAACCTCAGAGGATTTATACACCTGCATCCTTCAGGATGTGGGGTTGCTTACTCAGGAGGTGATTTTTACTTTTTTTTCTGAGTCAGTGCTGAACAAGTACCTGGTCTGGCACATCATTCAGAGGGACTACGGTACTCTGGTGCTGCCATTTGCATGAGCCTTAAATCAGACCTGCATTTTCTTGGGAACCAATCTTGTCCCAAGAAATGAACTGAGCAGCAAATGCAGCCAGTCATGCTTATCTTCCATAGCTTCACCTGGTTATGTTAGCCATACCCTCTTTTCTTCAGTTGCTCTGTGGTGTCACCAAGCATTTTAAACAGGAGTGACAAAGTTAATTCAGGAGAACAGTGTTCCTGTGGTATATAGTCCGGAGCTACCTCTTATGGATGGTCCCATTCTATTGAAAACTGAGGCACAACTTCTGCTCTGTCATTACATAGAAGAGGAGAAAAATACTTTCTCTGCTTATTAGATATAGTTTACACCAAGGCAGGTAGCCCTGTGACTGTCTTTTTCTAATTAGGCGCTTCTGCATCCTTTAGATGCATTAATTTAATTGAAGACTTCTAACAAATGCATAGAAAATCTGAAAAGCAAGACAGGCAATGAACTCCTTTCCTCTTTTGCCCTTTTTTCGTGTGGTTAGAGAAAAATAATTTTGGAGCATCTGTTTCCCAAATTCCAAGCCAATCTACTCCAGTTGTAAAAATTTATGGTGTAACGCATCATCTCCTGGAATCAGAACTAATGAAACTTCCCACAGTAATATGATAAAATGCAGCCCCAATGAATAAAACTGTTGCTTTTTTCAGAATGGTTGCTCCAAGAAAATAAACACTTAATGTTCATGCCTGAGTTTTCTTCTGGACTCTATACAACAGGAATGAATGTTCAGAAAAGGCTTTAAAAGACTGTTCTTGCTTCCTGACCAGCACTCCTACTGCAGACACCCACAGACAGGACCAGACGATACTGCAGTGTCATCAAAAGGCACCTCCAAAGGAATTTACATCCTCATGGTTTTAGCTGATCCCAGAATTTATTAGCTAACAGATTACCACCTCCCGGAAGTCTTGGTCTTTTTATCATGCCATCATGTTCACGAAATGTGCAAAAAAATAGAGGCTCTGCATACATGTTCTGTTTGATGAGCACAACATCCTCAAGCAATCCAAACTATCCATCATTTTGGCCTGCTAACAGTGAAACAGGCTTGTTGATCAATTCTTACTTGTACGAGATATCAAGACACCAGGTCTACCTCTGAGAGCCCAGCAATTTATCTCAGAAGTGATATGACGGAAATTGATAAGGGTGATCCTCCTGTTCCGCTGACATCCTGCTCCCCAGGGTCCCCGGAATCATTTGTGGTTACTTGTGATCAGTATGAATGAAAAACATCTTTGCTTTGACTTGGGGCTATTAGTTAAGCAAAACTGGAACTACACTTAGGCTAGTAATGGTGCCACAGCTGGGTATCTGACAAAAAAACAGTTCTGAGAAACAAAGATTTAGGTATCAGGAAGTATTCATTGATTAAAATATTGTTTGTTTGTTCGACTGCTTGATTGATTGATTGATTGATTAGAAAATTGATTTGAGAGCAGCCCTGCAGGGAAGGACTTGGGGATACCGGTGGATGAAAAACTGGACATGAGCCAACAACATGCACTCATAACGCAGAAGGCCAACCACGTCCTCAGCTACATCAAAAGCAGCATGGCCAGCAGGTCAAGGGAGGTGACTCTGCCCTGGCCAGAGGAGTTGGACTAGATAATATCTGAAGGTTCCTCCCAAGCCAAGCCATTTTGTGATTCCATGATTCTAAGCATCCTGCTTCCCCAGATGTGGCTTGCTTAGTTGTTGGAAATGCAGTTCATGGCCCTATGGGACAGAAAAGTAGGTGTCAGAGATATGGTTGATGAAGAGCTCCCCAGATGATTCTCTGAGTCCTTGAAATATTGAGAAGAACCAAGATTGAAAAGAAAAACTTGTTTCTCTTGAAGACTTCTAAAGTTCTTGTGAATTGCCAAAAACAGAGAGAAAAGTTGCCAGTGCAATAAATGTCTTTCTAATATGTTGTGATCCAGCCAGTGTTCTTGCATCACAATCCCTGTCGGAGTGTATAAGTCTGCAGTTCCTCCTAAAAACCGACCACTGCCACAGTGTTGTCAACCAGATTTCTCCTCAGCACCAGGCTTAATGTAAAAAAAATTGCTGGGGGAGCCCGAAGATGGAGTGAAAGGCAGAGAAATTTTCTTCTTTTGTTTGAATCAGCATTATTGTATTTTGATAGTTGGAGCTTTTTGTATTAGGAACACCAAATACAATTTGTATGTCAAAATGTATTCCTGGGTTCTATAGTGATGGCCAGATATTTTCAGTATAGTTTCCTAGATTTTTTCATGTGCAGTATAGTTTTTTATTTGCTTTTCTATCCAATTCCCACTGAATGGAAGAATTTCACATACTGTTGCCCCTCCTCCACTCCACTCCTCCAGTTCATGAGCAAGTTTACTGAACTCCCCAGCAGCTCATGTTTATTTTCTTATCTTAAGTTAGAGTGTGAAATTAAAACACTTGATTTGTCCTTGGCAAGTTAAAATACATATTATTTATATAGCACTGTAGGGGTCTTTAGCTCTTTGCGAGCAAAGAGAAACTGAAATACCATAGCATGGGGCAATACACTGCCAAGGATCAGATCTTACAGACACTCAGACTGGGCATGATGAAGCACACAGAGCCATAACTTGTTTAGCTAACTTCACTGGACACTTTGTGGATGTGTGCTCTGCCTCTCACACCCGGTGTGTCTCACCGGGACATTTCATTGGAAAGACATCAGTACCATTGTTCTACTTGGGCACAGCCCTTGGGGAGACTTTTACAGAGCACCTTGGTGCCAGGTATATTTCCAGCACCAGGTCACGCAAATGTTGTCAGTCGTGTTTTATGACACCTCATTTGGGCATTGCTAGCAGTCAGCTTACAGTGTCATTGACCTCCAGGTGGAAAAACTGCCTTTAGTCACCTTTGCAGGTTGGTTTTTACGGCCTCCACGGAACTCCAGGTAGCTCTACCCATATTCGTAGCTGAGGCAAATAGCACCAGGGTGCTATTGATTCATAGTGATTATCATAAACCTGCTGTTATATATTTTTAAAAATTTCCATATAGCTTAGTTATTAGTTAAGATCTAAATCAATTAGAAAAATTCTTTACCTATACAACTGTAATTAGTTTTAACCTTAAGTTCAGGCTAAAAGCACTCATTCAACAGGCTTCTGCCAGTCTCTCCTGTTAACAGAGATAAAAATTTCTTGTCACTGCTGAATTTAAGATGGGAATGGTGTAAAAAATTGTGTAAGTTTTAAGAATCTGAAAGTAGTAGTAAGTAAAAATAGAACATTTCACCACATCTTTATGCACAACTCTTTGGAGTGTGTACACACATACTTGTGAATGTCTCAATACAAAGTGTTTCTCACAAAAACGATCAGGACCCAACCTCTTGTCAAGTGTTACCCTTTTATCAGTGCCCGCAGTTTTCTCAAAAATCAGCAATGTTTCCAAAGAATCAAGTCTAAATCAAGATAAATCAATTTCATGAAGGTGGAGAGTAAAGTCAGACATTTCAGAGCTGAAGTACTATCGTGGATGAAATTATTTTCCATTTTTTCTCCTTTGCAATGATATCAGATGAGGGTTATATTTATGAACAAGTAATTTACCATCAATTTTTGCAGTTTCTCCTGTAGTTGTATGCCATAAACTTTAGCACATCCAAAATCAGATTGTTCCAGTTTTAAGCCTATCATAAAAGCATTAAGCCTGTTTTATATGAGACATGGAAGAAGTATTCAATCACTTAAATGTCTCGCCATTCCCTTCAAACGTAAAAAAGTGCAAGTGGGAAATGCTCACCTAATAGCTGGAGAAGGTCTGAAGATCCTTTCAACTGCAGGCTATAGAGATGGTTATCTGTGGGAGGACACTCCTCATTTTTTCCATATGTTCAAAATAAACTGTCTTCTGTGATTCTGAAGCTCTCTTGGCAGGAGAGAAAAAGTGTTGAAATACTGTGTTTCACAATTTTCCAGACCAAATGGTAACTTATCTAAACGATACATTACTGCATTATGCAGTACGTAAGCTCACCAGTGCCCTGCAAGTCAATAATCCTTTTCATTTTTCATTACTTTATAGTTAGAGAGTATCTTGCACAGTTATCATAAGCATTATCAGTGCAAAGAGTGATATGCAGCCAACGACCTTTGTGATTATACCATGTTTTTCGCTTGTATGGGATATTTTAGTGCAGTCGCAGTACCTCATTGAAAGCAGTCCAGCAGACGACAGATAATTTCCCCTCTCTCTGTTTAGTGAGCAACAACTATTTGAAACATTTTGATATTACAATGGTAGAGGAGTCAACGGCCACAAACTAAAATCTATTCTTTTTATCAAAGCTTTAACTCGTATATTATTTGAAAAAAAATGATACAATTGGTACCATTTGTTGTTGGCAACACACAGAAGCATTTGTCCTACAAAGATATGCATGTGATTTTAGCTCTGAGTGAATCTTGGGAAATCACATCATCTCATTCACCATTTCTTTGTGCAAAAGTCTTACGGTATGTACACAAATGCCCATGAATTACTCAGTACCAAATATTCCTCAAAAGAATAAACTGTACACAATCAATTCACCTCCTGAAATGAGCACGAGTAGCATTTTGTTATAAATTTGTTGTTTCCTTAGCAGCCAACTGGTTGTTTTCTGTGATTTCATGTGTTTTAACAATGAAAAACATTTCAAGAGCTTTTTTCTTACAAACTGTGTTAGATCTTTTTAATGATTCACACTCTTTGCGTGCTGTCTTATCACGAGCAATTCAGAAACTTCTGCATAAGTGACCATGAGCTGTCTGACACTTATTGCCTTCTTTCTTTCTGCTCCAAACCAGATCGTTTCTACACTTTTTTGGAAAACCTGACAACCCCTCTTTTTCCTTTTATTTATTTTTTTTTTTTTTTGAGGGAAGGTTTTTCTTGACATTTTAATGCAACAGTATCAGTTTAGTTGTTGTCACAGTCCTGATCCATGGAGGGGTGTAACTTGAGCAAATAAAAGTATGTAAGTAAAACTTACACTAGCCTTTAAATCACAATGATTTTGTCAGCTTTGAAAACCTTGTGTACTAAGCTGACTGATCCCACAGTCTGCATACAGTACAGACTGTATTTGATCCATTTGGTCCATGATATATACTCAAGACAAAATCACTATGCATACCAAAACTTTTTCCTATGCAGATTCACTGTAGCAGCAGCTCTTTTGGTAGGTAGATGACTTTGGAAATTATTTTTGCATCCCTTCTTGCTTTTCAGTCACAATGGAATTTATTGTTTTGAAAATTAAAAAAAAAAAATTTAGGAGCCTTTGTTGTTGAAACTGTTGCACAAGTGTAGTATGTTATTTAAGATCAGGAATGCAAGACTTCATCTGAAAAAGAAGATGTGGAAAGATCTGGGGAGATTCCTACAATGGGATCTTAATTTATGAGGGACTCACCAGAGGACCTGTCTCTACGAGAAGTGCCAGTGGAAGAGGTTATGGGCTCCATATGCATAATGAACAATGCCCAGTCATCAGGACCAGATGGTATTTACCCAACAGCTGTAGAGGAATCAAAGGATGAAATAACTGAACAGCACCATTTAAACTCACGCTGAAAACTAGTGTGGTAGCTGAAGACTGGTAGCTGGCAAACTAATACCAAATTTTTATTGTGTTAGCTATAAAAGAACTTTGTTCAAGGGAATTTCAGGGGAACTACAGGCCAGTAATCCTGACGTCTGTGCTTGGGCAAAGCAGTAGAAACCATAATGAGTACCATAATTATAAATATGGATAAATATGCTGTACTGTAGAAACACCAATATGATGTTTGCAAAGGGAGGTCTATTATTGAAATTCCATTAAAATCTTACTTATTGAATACTACTTTTCTGAAGGAGTCAGCAAATATGTAGGGATATTCCATTGATTCAATCTTTTGAATTCTTAAAAATCTTCCTGCAAGACCACACAAGTCACTCTTAGAGAAACTGAAAAACTATGGGATAGAAGTTCCTTGTATTCATATATAATTGCTTAGAAGATGGGAAGGAGAGAGCAGAAAACATGGTCTATTTTCATCATGTGTTGTTATCAGTGGAGTTCCAGAAGATCTGTGCTAAAACCCTTGATCAAAATGTTTATGTGGAATCTGGAAAGGGGCTTAATAGTCAGATAACATTCGGGACATTATTAGATTATTCAGGATAGCAAGATGATGGCTGGCTGTGAACAATTGCAGGGGGTTTTACAAGACTGTGTGACCAGCTGGTAAAATGGTAGATGAAGTTCCATGTAAATAAAGATAAAGTGGTGCACACTGGAGAAAATTATCTGGAAATTAAATGTAAAATGCTAAAGACCAGGTTGCTATCACTTGTGAACAAGATCTTGAGGCTATAATAGTTGCATGAAAAAGTCAGTCCTGTGCTCAGTAGCAATGAAAAAAGCAAATTAGATGTTAGAGAGTATTAGGAAAAATTTACAGAACAAAACAGTGACTATGATGATGCCACGCTGTATACACCCATGATTTCTGTGAGCCTGGAGTAACATGCAGGTCTGAATCCTTCCTCCATCTCTACTGTAGAAGATAAGCAGGTCCCAACAAGTGTAGTGAAGGTGGCTAAAGGAGTGGAAGAGGTTTCCACATATTCCACGAATGTGTGAGCAAGGCTTTTCAACTTGTGAAGGAAACCACCAAGGGAGAGCTGGAACCAGAGCCTAAACAGGCCTTGGTAACAGGGCAAGGGGAAACAGACAGATTGATTTTTGCCCCTCCCAGCTTGAGACCTCGCATCCAACCAATCTATCAAGTACTAGCTTCAAACAAAAGACAGTGGTTTTTAGTACACTGTCTTCAAATAATTTCCTTTCTTTGTCCTAGTTCTCGGCCTGAAACCCTGTTATCCTGAAACCCAGTTACTCTGAAACCCAGCATAGCACCTCAGAGGACAGCAGTGGCATGGTACAGCGATGCCACTCAGGTCCCAGCTCCTCATGTAACAACAGGCTGTTGAGCCTGGATAAAAATTCCCAGCATGATATTTCCACTTAAAAACTTCTAAGCTATGCCAGAAAAATATGGTTTAGTACAAAGCTTCAAAACAGTATCACTCACAAAGCACCTACTGAACCTTTTCCAAAACCATGTTATGTCCTATATGTAGGAAGCCTTTTCTGTTTACACAACTGCTAGTTAACATTTTCTGATCATGCCATATTTAATTACCAGGGTTACAAATGCAAGAAACAAAGGCCTGAGGTAATTTCATGTTTAATACATAAAGTCTCAAGAAAAAAGACATTATCATGCCCTTTTTTTTTATTTCAGATGTGTGAAACCTTTTCTTCCTGACATCGGTTTTAGTATTTACTTAAGATAAGGAGGAAACCCATGAGGAAAAAAGGTGATTACCTGATTAACAGACTTATTCACTCATTCATTGAATCTTCCACTTCCTCATGTGACCAGTGAATGAAATAAGTGGAGCTGGGGCACCCCAAGCCAACAAGCAAAGAAAAAGTAGCTGAGGGTACAGAGGGGACAAAGAGGAGATAGTTCTCCTGGATAAAAATACAGGAAGTAGTTCATGGGAAGAAAAACCCTCTAACAGTACTAGCAAAGGAGAGCATGGCAATAGTTTTCTTTCTATACAATATGCTCATCTGGGTCTCAGGTATGATTCATACCAGGACACTGGACTCTAATATTGCACTAATTGTAGTTTCTCTCTTTTTTTCCTTTTTTTTTTCTTTCCTTTTTATTCCCCTTCCCAAAACAGTCATTGTGCACCTTCTGGGGCAAAGACTTTATGCTCTGCTGTTTAAACAGTTCCTAGCACAGAGCGTCCCTGATCCCATCACCAGGATATGCTTTGGCAAATAAAAACCAATAGGAGATGGTAGTTGGAGATGAAATGCTGAAATCGGGCCTTGATACTCAGAAAAGATGTTTCTTTGGTATTTGTTTCTGTTATTATTATCATTCCTTTAAGTAAACAAGCACATTAGTTCACCTCATTAAAATCAAAGAGAAAAATCTGAGAAATGTAGTTCAGCAGCCAAAGTCTCAAAATCCACCTTGAAATCTTATTGGCTATCTTCTCGAGGGAAGTGTAAATCTTCCTTTCCTTGGCTTTTATTTCTGAATTTGGCTCTGCTCCTGGAAATCTTTCCTGAGAGGCCTCCGCTTGCTATAAATGTTGCAAAAGAAGCCTCGCTATTTGCAATGCCATTCTAATTGTTTTTGTGATGGGCCAAGAGTTACCTTGTGGCCATCTTGGTTCTGTACTTCTAAAGCATCATTTGGAATCATTCTGAACATCAAGCTCTCACTACCAGTCAAAACAACTGCATGTCTCAGGGTTGGGCCTTTAGTCTGTACGTGTCCCTGCAAACTCAACTGAAGATTTCCATCTGATGGTTGTGATGCAATGCAGCAGATTCCTTGCTGGGAAGACAACAGGAAAAGGAGATTAACAAAACAAATAGAAATGGAGATGAAGGGAGGCTTGGCCATAGGGACCCAGGAAGAGGGACTGTATCTGATCTTTTCCTTGTACTCTTCTTCTGGGATCCTGCTTTAAGAGGGGTCTGTACCCTAATTTTGGAAGAAAACCCAGATGTCCACTGCACTTTTTTCCAAACAACAACAGAAGGGTTCTGGAAGAAATGCAGTGACTTTTTAATGGGTATCTAACTTTGCTTGGATAAGCGGATGGCCTGGGGTGCTTTCAAGAAAGAAATGCTGTCAGGAAAACACACCGGGGGCTTGGTGTCTCACAGCGGATCAGATCGTTTTGCAGTAACAAGGCAGGAAGTTCAAACTAGACAGCTAGAAGTAGTCATCCAGAAAAAAAAAAAAAAAAGAAAGAAAAAGAAGCACTGTGGAGCTCAAACACAACCATTACAACCATTTGTTTCACTCTGAGGTTTGTGCTGAGCACAATCCAGCTTGCAGGCTCCACAGAGGTGCTCATAGAAAGGAGGCTGATAAATGAATGAATTTCAGGGGGCAGGAAATGCTGATGCTAACTTTACTGGGTGCAGCTATAATACTGCACTGCAACCTTTGAGCTTTGACTGCAAAGAAATGTTGTGCAGCCCCACACAACACTATCACAAAGCTTACGAGCTGGGGGCAAAGAGGAGGGAAGGGGAGAGAAAGGGGGCAAATAACATCATTACTTACTTTGGTTTTAGTTCAACATTTATCTTTAAACATTTTTTTCCCTCTGAATTAGTTTCAATAAAACGTGCATCGCTCGTGGAGCTCCTTCAATAAAAAAGTCACTGTTTGTTATACGATAACACTGAACAGACTCCAGGCACTCCATTTTCTTATCTTAGATATACAGTGGAGCATAACTCAAGCAAAGGGGAGAAGTTAATGCATCTGTAACACTAGGTAACAGAAGCAACAGTAGCATGTTAGTGTAGTAATAACTCTCACATGTGAAATATCTGAAGATGGGTTTTATTGAATTCAGTTTATTTAACCAGGATAAACCCTTGAGATACGGATCTCATTTACAAGATGGTGTTGGCAAGAAGGCAGATTATTACAAGCACATGTGGAAGATAAGTATAAAACAAAAAGTGAAAGACCTGTTTATATTTTTAATTAGAATCCTTTTATCACCAAAAATGTTAAGTGAAAAGGAAGGCATTAGATATAACTATTACTTGTTGATACTAACTGCAGTGATCCTTCCTACTTCCTTACTTTCCACTTTTTTTTCCTGGATATCTTAACAATGGAAAAAAAAAATAAAGGTGAAATGTCCTCCCTTGTTGTACATTAGGCCTGGATAAGCCTGTTTTGTTCAGGGACTTTTCACAGGTCTGAGTGAAATGGTCCACAAGGACCCAGTAATTGTGTCAGAAGAGGGAAAAGGAGCAGTGCAGAGCTGCACAGCGGCGAGCGGGCTGGAGTGGAGAGCCCCTTAACTGGGCACGCTGCTGAAATGCAGTCATATCTAGGTAATGCTGACACGCTGGGGTAAAAGCCAAGGAGAACACAACGTACAGTGGAAATTTCAGAATTAAAGTAGCCAAGTAAGTATTCAAAGTGGAATTTGACCAGGATTAACCCCTTTAATCTTGCTAAAAATACTACATGATCTGTCACGAGCACTGGCATTCAAGACTCAACTTATGCATTTCACACAAAAGGCATTAAAACTTATGTTTATATGAATACATTTTTTGAAACAGTTACCTTTTAAGTGACCTCTGAACAGGTACGGACCACATTAAAGTTATATGTGGTATGCTAGCACTCAAGGCTGCGAGGTGATGGAGTGCTTTTCTTTTCATAAGGCAATTTTGCTTGATAATCAAATGTCTCTGGTAGGTAAATAAAAAACCTCTCTCCTCTGTTAGAGGAGTTATTATGTTGTGTTTACAATGTATTCTTTTGGTCTGTAGTTAACATACTTTAAATACTCTTAAAGGTAAATGGCTGCCTTCCAGCCAATGACATTTTCAGGCTATCAAATTGCATATTTTGCTCAGAAGTGTGATACTGAGTCTGGTGCTCTGCTTTCCCTCTGCACTGCAGGTTTCTCCCTCCTTGTGCAGAGAGATCCAAATGGCACAGTCCAGTGTCTCTTTCATCTCTGGGACAGAAAGAAGACCAGGCTTGTCCAACCATGCTGGGGTATGGCAACTGCTGGGATAAATATAACAGGACATGACACTATTATGAAAGGATGTGGACCAGTGAAAAACAAGCAAACAAACAAAGCCTCATCTGAATGGGAGCCTCCAAGATTTGCTGATGAATATTCACCTAAGCAGTAGGATTCTCTGCTGGGGCCTCCATAGCAAAACTGAGCCTTTTTAGTTTGTAGGATGATCATGATGGAAACTACCTCTTGGGTTACCACTGCAAAAGCCTTTGTAGGATACAAGGGTTTCATAGGCCATACTTTGATAATTAATCTTATGCAGCAGCAGCAGTAGAAACTCAGACCCCTGACTTGTCTGTTGGGATTTGCCCTGGTTTTCTCTCACTTGCAGGAGGGATACTTGTGGGTGGCAAATGTATAAGGTGTGCTGGTTGCCTCCAAAGGTATCCTCTGTAGTCTCCCTTTTATTTGAGTTTTTCTGTCTGCTTGAATCCTGGAGAGGTCAAGTTTCATGTCTTGCCAATGGTGGAGTGGATGTGAAGAGCTTCCCAGCGCTCCCATCTCCTCAGTATTTAGATATTTTCTTGCCATTAACTTGCACATCAGGCTCCCTTCCAGTCACTGCCTTCATTTGATGGCAGAGCAAATGTTACCCAGGGGTATATGCTTGAATTAATTTGCTTTGGCTGTATTTGCACCTTTGTGTATTTGTTTACCATTTGAGCAGTGACATTTATTGGCATAAATGTGCTATGGAATGCCAGTTCGGGGAGAAATGTCAATATTTGCTCTGAAGAACAACCAAACCCAATTCAAAAACACACTAACTTTAAGTACGTGGATGTGTCTCATTGACTTTGTTGAATGAAACCTGGAAGCAGAAGCAATACCATGAGCTTTCACTCACCAGTTAAGACAAATTGGTCATTGCCCATCCTGAGTTAAGATTGTTCAGGATCTATCCTCACTGTACTGAATTTGAAGAGATAAAACACATGCCAGGGATTTGCACACATTTGGGAAAAACCTACCTCTATCACGTCAGCACAGAAAAAGAAGGAGGCAACGTGGTTGGTATGAGTAGCTGTTGCAGTGTTAAGTCCCTACAAAGGCTGCAGTAAAAAGAGTCTGAAAAGAACATGACTGTTAGGAATACACCAAAAATAATGCTGAAAAGTCATGCTTGAGGAGTCATATAACATACTAGGTCTCTACAGATGTATGGGTAAAACAGACCAGAACTGTCAGGACAAACCCATGGCATTTTTATAATCTGTAGTTTTCTAAACATTTCCACTTCAGTGGATTTTGGCTGCAGAGGTCATGGGGACCTTGCAGTCCTTGCTATAAGTAGATTATGGTTTTTTTCTGATACTTACTATGATACTTTTTTCCGATACTTTTTTCTGATACTTACTATGTGAATGATAACATCTGAGGGGATGTTATCATTCTCTAAGGAAATAATATGAGACTCAATACTGAGACCATGATGTCAAATTAAGCCACAACAAAAAAGAGTTAGTATAGGAACACCACAGGTTCCTACATTAATGTTGCCTAACTTTTCCCATTAAAAGAAACTCCAATAATTTTTCTTTTACAGAGATTTGGCAAGGGTCAGATCTACAGTTAGGAAGGAGCTGCTTGCTGTCTCTGAAAAAAAGTAAAATTGTTCAGAATTGCCTGGGTGAGCCTTGTAATGTAAAAACCCAAACCCATTCTTTGTATTTTATTATAACCTATATAGTTTGTCTGAATGTAATACTGAGCATGCAACACTGGCTGAGCACACCCCAGCCCCTTCAAGGACTCTGCCAAGGGAATGGGCTGGCCAGGCCTCTTTACTGAGGACAAATCCTGAAGAAACTGGGTAGGGAGACTGATATATCTGCCACCAGAAACACCAGTGTAATTTCCTAAGTGTGATGAATTGGGTGGTAATTTAAATTATTCATGGAGATTGAGAAGATCCTGATCCAACCCACTGACATCCTTTGCTGAATTCACCCTCAAATACCGACTATCCCTAAACTCTGCCTCTGGCAAGGTTTTACAGCCACGTTGCTGGAATCAGGCACTGCATCTCAAAAGGGCACATTAAATGGCTGCAGTGACTTCAAACCGTCGTTTGGTTACATGGAGTTCCACTCCTGTAGGGGCTCCTCCAAGGAGGACAACCTACCCAAACTCAGTTTGCCTCTTGTTTTAGACATGGCTGAATCATATCCTCCATCTTGATTTTCAGCTGAAAAGTAACTTGCTTGCTGCTCCATGAAATATGACATCATCCCTCTCTTCTCCCCCTACAGATAAGCATGTAGCATTGAATATCATGTAATTCAAATTTACCCTTATGGCCAAGTTCAACAAATTAGTGGCCAGAAATTTTAATCAGATATTTAATCTTTCAACCATGTAAGTGAGATTTTGTGTTTACAGTGGCAGTAGGCCAGTTTAACCTCAGAGAAAAAAGATTGCTAGTAGTGTCCTTGAAGCTGGGGAACCAGAGAGCAGAGACTCCACTGAGTAGGTCTGTCTGACCTGCAACTGGAAGGCAGCTGTAATCACCACATCAGTACCAACAGCACCGTGTGCTTTTTAAGCATTAGAGAGCCAAGGAAGTTATTACTGTCTTTGGAATATGGCTACTCCTGAATTTGCCAAATCCCAGAGCAATGGGCAGCATCTTCACAGGTCAAATGCTAGTAGCGAAGTTAATAAATTATCTTCCTATTTCAATAGTGACTTGTACAGATGCCTTGCACAGATGCATGCCTAAGTGTAGCCAAATGCACGATTCATTCCTCTATTTGTAAGGATTTCACCTGTTGCCCAAAAGAGTACATGAACAAGTTGGTTCTCATAGTGTTACCCCTGGAAAGCATGTTGCAGAGTAGAATATGTGAAGTACTTTTCAGTCATACTTGGTGATCCCCTTTATGACTGGAAGTTAGAGGTCCAGTATTCTGACAGTGACTTTGCTGTGTATAGTCACTGAAGGTTTATTCTCAAAATATTCTTATTTTATGGCCAAGGACTGAATGTTTTAGAAGTCTGGGAGCATTTGGTTGTCACCAGGATCTAGGTGGGGTGGCATAGTACCATTTTCTGATTTGCCCTAAGTACAAACCTGAGCTCTCCGGAGCTCCTAAAAAAACCCCTGATTAGCATAGGAACCTTGACTTCACTGTTCAGACTTCTAAGTAGAAATACAAAACCCTTTGTGGGAAAAAAACCTAATTCCTCAGTGCAGATGTGTTTACAATCAGTGATTCGTGTCAGCCCATTGGTATTCCCAGTGGTGAAATAGCAGTTTGGAGGCATTATAGTTCTGTATAAAGAGTCTAAAAATTATTTACCTTGGCTATTTGCTGGGCATTTTTCTGGTAGCCAGATGAGAAGGGGATGCTAGGAGATACAATTGGATTGTTTATACTTCATTAGAGTCTGAAGAGGCTATACCACTATGTACCAGGGTCAAGTTTTCAGTTCCTTGTTGAACTCTCTGAGTCTTCATTGGAAATGCAGACAAATTCTGCCCAAGATAGGGAGAGTTTTCAGGAAGGGTGTGTATATAGTTCCCATCTTACAGATTGACACAACCTTTTTGATTTCTAAGTAAAACATACCACTTTATTTTCTTCCAAAATGTAAATGCTTCCCATGACTTTGATTGCTACAGTTTAATTGCAGTTGTTGTTCATATGAATTGTTTAATATGATTAATGTCATAACAAGTCTGTGGACATTCCTCAGTTCTTTACCTTGACAGTGGAACAACACTGGTGACAAAGTGCAGGTTAGGGCATAATGGATCTACCTTTTTTTACAACCTTGGCATTCACTTATTGGATGGTCTGCTGATAGTCTTACTGGATAACTTTATTCATCTTTATTTCCAATGGGATATCTCAATTTCATTCTAGAACTGTGAGAAATGTTGCTTCTGAAATAAGCTGTGTTAGCACATCAGCTGTATAAAAAACTAGACATCCAAAGGGGACAAAGAAGTATAAAACATATAATGACTTCAGGTACACTGTAGATCAGAATAGACATCCTTTTGCTCAGGGCAGTATTTGAGGGAAGATGAAATGCAGCCTGCACATTTATATGTAACGGGAATATTAATTAGCATTAGAGCTGGCACAATTTGGGTTGAGGCCAAGACACTGAAGTGAAGCCACTTTAGTGGCATTGATGGACAATCTCTTCTTGTCAAAGATAGAAAACAGCTGTCCATTTTCATCCTCCTGGATCTTTCTTCAATATTTTACACTATTGACCTGAAGATACTCCTATTTCACTTGAGAGTGTTAACAGGGGACCAGTGTAATGTACTAAATGGCCAGGTTCCTCTTGAAGGGATGCCAAGGACTACTACAGGTAGAAAGCTATGTTTCTGCTTTTGGAAGACAACAGTACTTATCAAGTCCCCGAAGGATCAATTCTCTCTTTTCTCCTGTTCACTATCCTCTGCCAGTCTGATAATGTGCACTCTGAGCACACTCAGATGGTTCTGATCCACCTTCTTGTTGTACAGTCCAGTTGTTTGACTAATGTGACCAAAGTGACTTTATCTGGATGAGAGCAATACATTAAAGCTATTTGCTGAAAGTTAAAGCCAGTCATGACCCAGAATACACTGACAGAAGAAAAGTTTTTTTGAAGAGCTGGCATGAGATGTGCTCCTCTTGATGGGAGGCATCAACCAGAGTTGGTCAGCCACTCACAAGGACTAAGGGTGCTCATGTTCCTCACTCTTTTCAGAACCATAGGGACCACTAAATTGAAAGATATCAACTTGATTTGACTGCAAGAGAGAAGCACACAACATTCTTGACCATTACAGTAGTTTTAGCTACCTCTGCCAGCATTTAACTGCCCTTGCCATTTGAAAGTTTTCATCTTATCTTTGAAAAATATCACACACTGCAGTTTCAGCTCACATTTTCTCATTCTATCTTCAATGGACAAAAAGGACTTTTTTTTCTTTGCAGCTGCATTTTATGTATTTGAAAAGTATTATCAATCTTCCCTCTGGATAAACATGCCCATCTTTTTGTCATTCTTTCCCTATAAGTCATGTTGTCTAAACCTCTGGTTATCCATGACTTTTCTCAGTTTGTTCAAGTCTCTTATGAAATGTCTGTTCAATATGGGCATGGTTCCTTAGCAGATGCTTTCTAGGTGCTGAGTAGAGTGGAAGGACTTCTTTGAGTCTTAAATAAAACCTTCTCTTTTAAAAATCCCCATAATTTGGAGGATTTTTTTGCATTACTATCATAAAATTGACTCACCCTTAATGTGTGGTCCCCACATTCTCTAGTTCATTTTTGGAAGAACTGTTGCCTATTCAGTTCTTCCCTGCACTTGCATTTTGACAGCTGAGAATGTCTTTCTAGCTGTAGTACTTTACTCTAGTCCTTACTGATAATATAATTTTAAATACTGTTTCTTCAATGTGTAAAGACCTTTTGAATTCTAATCTAGCCTCCCAAATGTTTCCAGCCTCTTCCAAGCAGTGAGAAATCCTCTCTGATATTTTCCAAGTTTTTAATAAAAATGTCGACACAAGATGGACCCCCTGTGGAACTGCAGTCAAAAAAACTTTCCAGTCTAGCAATAATCTATTTCCAGCTACTTGCAATGACCTATTTTCCAGCTACAGCTTCCAAGTGGCTGAGCACCTGCCTTACAATAGTTTTGACTACATCACATTTTCTTACAGTTGCCCTAGGAAACTGTCACACGAGACAGTGTAAAAAACCTTGCTAGCACCCAGATATGTGACATCAACTCACAAAGATCCACATCCTACTAGAGAGGAAAATTAAGTTAGGCTTAAGAGAGCTAGGTTTACAATCCCTTGTTCCTGTGCAGCTATTATCTCCCAAGTAGTTTGATTGTCATCTGATCTTCTCGCTATATATATGGTTATACTATACTAGATATGCATAGTATTACATTCTGTTATTTTTCTGGAAATAAAAATAAAGAAGACAGGACATGGTTCATGGACTTCTCCTTATTAAAAAAGAAAAGAAAGACAAAAAAAGTACTATATTTGCTATTTGCTAGTACTCTAAAACTTCTTCCATTTATCTGGAGTTTTCAGGTCACTGAGACTGACTCTAAATTTTTTTTAATGAATCTCATCAGATGAAACCTATTTGACAATATCTAACTCCATAACAGGTAACAATCTGGCATTTCCCTCTTTACCCCTGACTGACGGTGTACTAAAAACCCTGGACCAATGAGTTTTAGGCTGGTGGTGTTAGCTGCAGTCAGCATTTGTTCACAGTTCTTTGTAGTGAAGATTGAAATAAAAAACAAACAAACAAAAAACCACACAAAAACAAACAAACAAACAAACAAATTGGATCAACGTACTTGCAGAATAATGTCTCATTAGTATTTTACATCCCTTGGAAGTCATGCTTTGCCTTAACATTTTTAATTTTCTCTTTGTGGCAGGTGATGCTCCTTATAGATATCCTCAGTAATGTGCCATGTAATTTACTTTCTTTTTTCTTCTTGTATATAGGGTTATTGAAGAGGTTTAGCAAGAGTAATGACCAGTTCTGTCTGGAGCTGGTCAAGATATTTTCTCCCACTCTGACAATTGTTGGTCTGGCTCCAGTAATTCATGGCTGTGCCATTTCCTGGCCAATCCACAGAAATGTAGAAAGCCTTCAGTGAATCAGAAACTGATCCTGCGTGTGCAGAAACTGGTCCTGCATTTTCTCAACAGCTGAGGCTATTCCAGATTTGTTTGTCCTCTACTCCTTTGAATGTCATCCCATAAGGATTTGAATCAAGTCTATGACCTTGTTAACTCCACGTCCTCTTGGCCTGTGTGAAGAATCTAAAAGGCTTGCATTTAAGCTTGGGGACAAGAGCTGTGGTCAAATGTCCTTTACTCTAACAGAACCCTTGATAAGAAAGGGAAAACTGTCTGTACAGAAGGTAGGGACTTTTCAGGCCTTGAGTAGTAGCAGGGAATTAAATGACCTCTTCAAAATCTGATCTTACTGCTCTACGCTTTGGTACCAGTGACACTTTCTGTTTTGCTTCTGTGTTTGTGTCTTTTTCTCTGTTACCTTCCCCTGAATATTTTCTGCTGCTGGAAAAGGAAGATGCATCACTGCAAGAAGCTCAGATACTCCCATGACAAATGTAACCTTGGAGCCCATACAGAATCAAATCGGATAAATAAATCTTAGCCCCAGCATTTTGGTATGAGTATGACTTTGTTTTGTTACTTACAGCAACTATCACATTGTGAATAATTTTGGGAAAGTGGAAAAGTTCTCAGATTATTAGTTTGATCTTGGTACTTTGCCACAAGACTGATGGGAATTCAGGGGGCTTGTTCTGGGAATAGGAATGGTGGGCAGGCGTAGGAGGACATTACAAGGAATCAAGGCCTTATTGGGTGAAAAGACAGAGATTAAGATTAGAGGTTTAAGACACATAATGAATCTCAGACATGTTTCAGATTCTCTATTTTTCTTTTTTTGTCATTATCAAAATGACAAGAGCACCTAGACCTTCATTATGTGACTATCAAAATCTTCAGACTTTTGCAACAGGGCTTGTGCAGAGGGCTACTGCAGACCCTTACTGGTTTCTGTGCCTGCAAGGATCCAGCTGCCTGACATTTTGAGGGAAAGCATATAGCATCACTGTCATTCTCATCTGTGCATTAGCAGCTACAAAACCCAGCCAGAAGCCTGGCCAGCCAGCTCCCTGTGTGTGACAGCCCTAAGGACCACTGGCACCTTGGGGAGTGTACTGAACTCACAGTGTCAGATCAAGACAAACTGCACACCATGTTGCTGAGGTCTTGCATAGTGTCCTCCAAGCTGGCACTTCTATCTGAAGACCTCCCCAGAAAAAAGGGAGGATTAATTGTAAGGAGGATGAGCAAACATCACAGGGAACTTTTCCCTAGCACAATGCCTGTCATTTGTTTCAGTTGCTCCGTGACTAGAAACATCTTCCTTGTTTTCATTGCTGACAGACAAAAGACCAGCAGCTTCAAAGATTTTCAGGGCATTTCTTTTGAGACTAACCCGGACACAGGACCCACGTAATCATCCTTAGAGGTTTACGTCACCCTCTGGTGTTTTGCCCATCAAAATAGAGCCTGCTTCAAAGAAATGACATAGCCCCCTCGATGGCAAAGTGCACGCACTGGGAGAGAGCTCTTGGATTTCTGACTGCTTCACAGCACAAGTCCTTGCCTCAAAGAAATTCAAGTTTACCAGAAGCCCTTCAATTATGTTTTTGTTTCGTTTTCCCGGTGCCCACCAGATTAGAACACAGCTTGGCAATGTCACTAGAAGAAGGAGAGAGAGAAAAGAAAACAACAAAAAACCAGCTGCCAATGTTTCAAGAACAAACGCTATTGGAAGGGTTTGTGAAACTTGCCATAAAAGTACTTCAGACAGAAATGTTCTTTTCTTTGTATGATTTTTGGAAAGTTTCAAATTTCAACTAGTGCTGCACACAAAATCAACAGGTCTATGCAAATACATCTGGGTTTAGATTGACAGGTGGGAAAAGCTTACAAGACCCCAAGAGAGCCAAGAGACCTCTGCTGCGTGTGTGCAAATGGAAGAACTCCTGCTCTTGCTTGACAAAGACAAGGGTCTTTTATAGTAAAATGAAAACAAGGAATCAGTCTTCTAGTATCTCATCCTGTGTGGGACTTGATCAAGGCATAGTCATGACTCCCAGCTTCATTGACAGGATGAGAAGGGAACATGTGGGTTGCTCAGTTTATTCCCTTGCTGCCGGCTGTAGGGATGAGATGAACTTTTACAGACACTTACAATAAACAGAATATGGCGCTAGGCATCATGATATTTCTAACCTCAAATTGTGACATCCTCTTAAAAATCCGGAGTTTTTAAAGTACTGTTAGAATGGGCATGTGCCCATGCATCCTGATGCAGTAGCTCACAGGCACGTATTTTCAAGATTTCCATTGCAAACATGAAGATGGAAAAGTTGAGATTGTCATATAATCACATGTTTCTGAGGCACAGCTGTAAGAACTAAACCCAGGAGTTTTAGTTTTAACTAGAGTTTTAATTTAACTGGAAGAATAGACAGCATTGGCACTTCATGTTTGCAGTAATGTTTATACTTGCCCTATCTTGAACACAAAGATATCTAAACATATATTTCTATATATTTCTTACTGATTGCTCTTCTTCTAAAGCTCATTGTAAAACTGAAATGCATAGAAACATCTATGTCAAACAGGCAAGGTTGTTGCTCTTTTCTGTTGCTCTTTCTTAACAATAAGTATTTGGTTCAAGTGGCTGTAAAATTATGTCCTATGCATAACATTGTGCCCATGGCTTGGCAGTGTTTTTTGGCTTATGAAAGACCAGCAGAAGGACTGTGTGAGGCTGTTTCAAAATCTTTTCTGGAGTTTCAGGAGAGGAACATCCAAGTGACACTTGTTCAAACTCAGTTGTACGTGATTAAATGTGTTCTTTAATGTGTTCTAGCAGCTTCCAGAGAGAAACATGTATCTATGTGTGCTTGGGCTCCAAGCTGATCATTTCCTTCTATTTCTGTTCTGGCTCTGGGTCTCCATCATCCCCCACCCCTTGTTCCTGTCCATCTGTAAAACTCATAAAGCCAGATTTAAACACAGCAATGTACGTAGGCAAATGATGATTTGGAATTGCTTGAAGGAAGGGATGTGCTTCATGACTGAAGTGTTTGTGTTGTCCTCAGCAGAAAACACTGACAAAGGGAGTCCCACACATGGAAAAAAAGCTGTCAGCTTTTCCACAGAAAATCCCAATCTCTTGTGTTATCGCCTTTAGAACAAAATGTCGAAAACCCTAGGGAGATTTCGCCTCAGTGTGTTGACTGAGCCATATTTAAAAATGAAAGTCTATAAGCAAAGCCTGAATTTGTAAGAGATTAGCGAGCTTTCAGTCAAAATGGGGCAAACAGCGCAGTCTGCAGTACAGTGAACTTCACAAATATCACATCAAGCCCTAGGATATTCACTAAACACTAAGTAGTTCTGCTGAACAGAACCTGTTACAGTCCAGTCTTTTTTCTTTTTCATTTTTCCCATGGGAATTCCATGAAGTTACCGAAAAAAACCCACAAAGAATATCCTCAGGGAGTGCTTGCTCTCCTGTGCAGGTACCTATTTCAAAGTCGGGTGCCTTGGACAGGTGCTACCCTACCCTGCAAATGAAAATACACCACCTGAAGGAAGACCCTTGTGAGGAAGAACAGTCAACTAGGGATGCAGGGCTAAGCAAGTCACTTAGCTTTCCAATTCAAATTTCTTCACACTTATACCTGGGAAGATAGAGGTGGATGAATTCTATCCTAATTTATTCATCTATACTTAACAGTATTTCTTACCAATGTGAAATCTGAGGGGTAATGCAGCTTTTCTGGGAATATCCAAAGGAATTATTCCCTGTCTATGCAGACGATTGAGTTACTTGTTCACTTCAGCAAGACTGAGACCATGGGAGGTGAAAGAAAATTATTGTCAGGAGAAAAAGGCTGTAGATGGAGAAATAGAAACATGATAAACTTTCATTTGATATTTAATGAAACATCTGTTGGTGAATATTTTAATAATCTTTTTTTTTGTATAACCAGTGAGGGACCTAAATTAGAAGGAATATTTTGCTACTTTCACAGTAAAGAGGTGAGGAGAAAAAAGGGATACTTGCTCAGTGGTTATGGAGTTGGCCCGAGGAAGCAAAATCAAGGTTCAGTGCTTGATACAAGAAATATTCAACATAAAAATGCCTAAATATCCAGAGTGATGACTCAAAAAATGGTTCTACTGCTATTGCCACTGCCATCACAATTTCTAAAAACAGACTGTCTTCAGAAAATGGCCCTCATCTTTCAGACTAACAGGATCTTCCCTTTTAAACCATGGCTTAAAGTTTCTAAATGCGTAGAGCTTAAATCAAAGTAATTGTCTGAGTATTTTTCCTAACTAGCTGAGGTAGCTTCAGAACCAAGGTGCTTAACTCTCTACTTGCCTTATACAGATGCTGTAGATGCTTAACTTTGGGCAATAGATCCTCCCAGGATATATCTATTCTGTTTTGTGTAGCTTAATCCTCACCAAGAGCTTTGGAAACATAACACACTTACCCATCATCTTCCTCACAGTCAGTGTTGTACCTACCAGCTACACCAGGCATCACTAGGCTGTGATGTACGTGTAAAGCATATGGTGGGAGGATCAAGCCAATAGCTACTAAGACGCAGTTTTAAATCCTTGTGAAGAAGAAAGTAGTGGTTGTTCACATTCCTGTGACTCTTTGAGAGTTTGTAGGTGGCTTTCTGATAACACCTGATACAAGAGCAGTTTTTTGCATATAATAAAGCAAGCCATTTGATGGGAGTCATTCAGGAGATCTTAAAAGACTGTGCAAGGGGCACATTTTTTGATAGTTACAAATATCAGCTCTTTTTCTCCTCTTCCTAGTAGCGATTAGGTTGGCAGATCAACTCTTTCTGGATGAACTGTTGTGGGTTCAGGCTCCAGGATCATGTAGTTTCTGCCACTGCTGATTTCTGCTCTCAGTGTTTTTGTGAGCTTCATAATGGAGATGGACAACCTTGCCTAACCTAGTCAGGTAGAGTTTGTTTCATCTTTTATGGTTTCCAATAAGATCTCAGGGATTCCCGAGGGAATAACCACACAAAAAGTGAGTCTGAAGGCAATGGCCTCCCATAATTTCCAAATCAGGGAAACCTCCTTAGCGTTAGTGGATGATGAAATGTGTTCAGTTGTGCGTGTTGGGATGACAGAGAAACTAATTACGTGGATCTGAGAGAATAGCCTGCTGTATGGGAAAAAAGCGTTGCCCAGAGGAAAGCTCAAATGGTGCCTTCATGCCTGCCACCGGCGGCTACTCGTCTCCTCAGGCTAAGAGTGAACTTGCCGTTGACAACAGTGTACCTGGATGTTAACATTCGTCCTAGCCAAAGCCTAAGGATATAGTCACCCCAGCCAGGACACCAAAATTTGCAGCCCAGTGGGAAGTATCTGCCTCCTGCATGAGAAGGCTGCTTGCTTCCACAGGGGGCAGGGGAGGAGGGATGGGAAAAGAGCCTAGGGGGAGCTGAAAATAATAAATAACCATTTGAGCTGTTGCAGCAACAGCAGAACAGAACCGGGGAGGGGAGTCGGGGCGGGAGGGCTTTCAACCAAGCGCCTGGTTA
Organism: Corapipo altera; assembly: GCF_003945725.1. NCBI lineage: Eukaryota > Metazoa > Chordata > Aves > Passeriformes > Pipridae > Corapipo > Corapipo altera. The sequence goes on along the minus strand of NW_020884879.1, from coordinate 1,627,997 downwards.
CCAGCGGCCGCCTGTCTCCCCTGTCCCCAGGGCGCACGGGGAACACGGTGTCCGTGGGGGCGCGGGCGATGACGGGGGGTCTGGGCGAGCGGCCGCCGGCTCCGCGCCGCTCCTTGTTGTTGTTGGTCCGGGGCAGGAACTTGGCAGGGGCGCGCAGCCGGTCCCCGCTCGGGTCCCACAGGCAGGAAAAGTCTCCCAGCCTGCGGAGGAGACAGCCTGGCTGAAAGAGCCCCGCCAGCTCTGCTGCAGATAAGTTAATGTACACAGAAGGGACGTAAATTACCACGACCCTCCCGCAGCAGGACATTGGCCAGGGCCTGTCAGGAGGAGGACAAGCGCCGGCAAGCTCCGCGCCTCGCTGACATTTACCTCCAGATAGAGCCGCCGCTGCCCGCCGAGGAAGGACCTGGTGGAGCCAGGGCTTCCTTGAAAACAGCTGCCTGTCCCTGACACCTACAAACTAATGCTGTTTTAATCAGGGGAATTAACGGAGGGCGGTGCACTGTTTTCCCAAACGATTTGCATGGGGACGGCAGCCTTTTTCCCCCTCTCCCCTCGGCCGCCTCCTCTGTGGCTCCACTGCCATTTCCCTTATGTTTTTTTATCAAAGCTGATTTTTTTTCCTGCTCCCCCCTCCGGGGAGCCAGACGTGCCTTCATCTCCACCCCCTGAGCCCTGACGACACTCACCTCCCTGTTTACACACTGACATCACACTGCAGCCTCCCTCCAGCCCAGAAATAACTCCTGGGAATAAAGAAAACAGGAAAAGGCCACTGCTGTTCCCTCCTTTGCAGCTATGACCACATCACCTCCTTCAGGGACTGTACCCATACGGAGCAATTCATGGGGCAGTGGGATCCTGGAGGATCCTTTCTCCCACCCTGCGTCACTGTTCCGACATGAAGTCACACAAGATGCCCAACTGAGAGGCTCCGTTTGGCAGATGTGTCGAGCTGAGACAGGATGACTGCATCCGTATGCCTGAAGCAATCAGTGGCAGGGCCAAGGCTGGACACCAGGTCTTCCAGGCTTCTACTTCAGCTATTGCACCATGCTTCTCCATATAAATATGCTTCTCTCTCTCTCCTTCCTTGTGTTTTGTGTCCTTCACGAAGAGACGCAGTTAAACTTAAAGCCAGGTATACTGAACGGACAATGGGAACAGCAACGGGAAAATGTCTGCGAGGTCACCCTCAGTTATTCCAAATAGCATCTTTTAATCCACACACAGCCCATTAATTTCAGCAGGACTCCTTGTGTGGTAAGCTCCTACTTGAGATGTGTGTGGGAGGCTCGTTTGGGCCCATGGAGATTTCATTATTATTGTAAGCAACAGCATTAGAAGGCTCCAGGGGACAGCGCTTTGCTTTCCTCCTAGGGAAAAGCCAGGCTTCATCAGGCTAACTTCTGTGTCTTAACACACTGCTTGCCCTTGCTTCCATGAGCTCTGTTCTCTCGTATTTGCTATTTACTCTGTCTGGACACCTGGCAGCAGCCCATTACCATGGCTGAGCTTACTAGAATTATGCTGGATTGTTTATATTTCATAAGTGTTCCTAAACACATAAGTTATTTTCCCTAGCTTTGAAAAGGCAATTGTATTTCAGCAAGGAATGGGTAACTTTATGGAGGCCAGAGAGAAGGTGCTGTGCCCAGAAGGATCTTTTTGCTCTTTAGTTTTCCCCCAGAGATGCTGGGTACAGTGTGATGCTCTGGGACCAGATCTGTCTAAATCTGTTATGATTTTATGCAGTTGGTTTCACAAGCATGTCTGCATATGGAGTAGGAGAGAGCAAGCACAGAGGGCTCTTGCCCAAAGCCTTTATAATCTTAGAGACAAGAAGTACGTACAAAGGTCACACAAAACCATCATTATTCAGAAAATTAGATTTTTTTTAAAACATATCTTTACTGTGGATGGGATTTCGAGTGGCTGTCCATAAGTACTACCATTCCTATCCCCCTTTTGAAAGGCAGAGTCTGTCAGTGATCATGGCTGTGTCCTAAGGGGTGACCTGGGAACATTGCTGGGACATCCAGTTCCCCACAGTGCAAGAAGGTGCAATCTCTCCCACTCTGCCACCACAGTCCTGCTAGCACGGCACAACATCTCAATGACACAGTGTGGGACACAGACTCTCCAAGCTAAAGCAGTACCCTTTGTTGTGGCCCTATGCCATTGCCTTTTCCCTTCTGGCAAGGGGTGACAGGAGAGTTGCAGCCCTCCGAAAGAACTATGCTTCTGCTTCCCTTCCAAAAGAACTATTCAGAACAACAAAAATTTTCTGAGGAAGGCTAATGGCAAATAATACATGGACAGCGGAACTCATGTTACTAGCACTTTACTATATGACTAGCTTTGGAATACTCTGGGAAGAAAGAAGCTGTGTAAGTAGCATTGATAGTAAAAGATGCAAGTGATGTGCCTACCATTCTGAGTGAAAATACCCACTAAACTGGTTAGTACCTGCTGTGTGTATCTTCATGGATTGAGAAAAGTTATGGTTTTTAAGTAAGGAACCAGTCAGAGGACTGAGTCCTTTTCATATAAGCGTGGTGCCCTTTGAACCAGAAGATGATATCTCTTGGAAGAGTGCTTCATTAACAAAGTGGACATGCACTTCCTTTTTTTGTTTGGGCTTTTTTTTATTTTGGTTGTTGTTGGGTTTTTTTGTTTGTTTGTGTTTTTTTCGGTTTTTTTGGTTTTTTTTTTTGATGTGGAGTTTCGTTTTGTTTGGTTTGTTGGGTTTTTTTCTGCATTGTAAATAAATGAAAAACTATCAATAAGACGAAGAAGTGGGTTGATAATCAAGTATACATTTAACAGAGAGAAATGACCTCTCTTCCTTTCCAACCTACACATTCTGGGCAAGGGATAGAATTTCATCCTTGGCCTTGATAAAATTATTCCAGCATCACATGTTATAATGGCTTTTCTATGGTTGTTACAGGGTCAAAGTGTGACCAGTATGTAAGGATTTGGTTATGGCAACACCCTTTTGGCTCAGGAGAAGATGAAGATAGGTGCCCATGGGAGTCCAGGAATGCAACATGGTTGGATGGCCAAATCCTCTCCTGCCTCCAGGAACTGTTCAACATCCATCCCTGCTAAAGAGAAGAGGGCTATGATCTGTCTTCTGATGCATTCCTTCATCTCCTAGAGGACAGAGGAGTACCTACTGCCCTGCTGCAAGACAAAGAAACAAATAATAGCAGCAACCATTCTGTGCGTGTGTGTGTGCTAAGGACAGGACTCTCTAGTGCCTCCTTCTCTCCATCTGAAGATGTGGCTTCCCCAGAGCACCGGTGTGTGTCTGCTGTGGCACTGGCAGGCTCTGCAGGCTGATGCATCTTTTCATCTCTTCCTGAGCAGAATGTCCCCTGTGTTTTCTTCCAAAACACATCCATGTTCCTGGCACTGCAAATCTTTTATCTTTATGTGTTGTTTTGAGCACACCCACTGCTTCCTGACTAAAAGTAGTTATAGCATAGACAGAGATTTACTGACAATAGATAGTGGTTTTCTTAAAGCTGCTTTAAGCTAGATTGTTTTTTGGTGGACATGACACAACTGTTTGGATGGAAAATAAAGATCAGTTTTGCCGAAGTGAACATGTTTGGAGCAGGAAACTAAACTATGAATGAATGTATCTTAAATGCTGAGAGGCTAATGGGAAGGACTGGAGTAATTGTGGTTCTAGCAAATGCTGGTTTTGATTCCAGAGGGACTAAAATCTGATTCTAATTTGGGTGAAAATGCCTAGCTTCATGGCAGGTGCTGGCAACTTCAAACCAGGACCATAGCCACACAAAACACATGCAGAAATATCTCCAGATGGCACTTTCTCAGTCCATTCGAAACACCAGAAGCAAGGAGGAGGACAGATAGTACAGAATAGGTCTCTTTTTGGGCCCAGCTCCTGCAACTGCTTCACCCTTTCTCCCATGCTCCATCAGTGGCTGGCTGCAGCAGAGGACCATCCCCCTCCATGCTGTAGCCCAGCAGGACTCCTGCAGGCTGGAGAATTCAGCCTCACATTTTTTTGTGATCTGTTACTGTGTTCATACCTTTTCAGTGCACTTAATTTCAAAACTCTGATCTTTCTTGGTCTCAAATGGAACTTCTGTAGTGAGTCACCATTAAAATACCCAGTGGTATGTAAACATGCCCAAGCTCTCCTGAAAGAAGGAATCCTAGTTTTTAATGCTGCAACAGACACCCTGATGAGATGCTGGCCCATCTGTATGTCTAAATGTCCAGGCATGCAACTTCAGGATGCACAGGCCAGGGTTTGTTTTTTCACTAATGTAAATGCAGATCTTGACACACAGGTGTTGAGGGATTTGGGGAGGTATCTCTGATTCAGGAAAAAAAAAGTTGCTTGACTGCACATAGATGGCCTCTGGCTTCCTTCAGGGATGCTCCCCCTTTCCCTCAGCCTTACACTTTGAATAAGCATCCAGAGGCTTGGAAGCTTATCCAGACTTATCCAAATCTCTTTGAAGCGATGGATTAAGGCAAGAACTCTGGGACCCAGGCCAAGAAACCTTAACAGCACAAGTCAGTGAGAAACCAAGAGTCTGTCCAGGAGAGCTGGCTACGGCAAAATGAAGAAGTCCATCCCAGGGAGATGACAGGAAGGGATCATCTGTCTGGGGAAGAAGGGCTCCGTGGGGAGCTGAATGAGGGGGATGAACGAGGGGGAAGGGTGCAAGGCAGACTGGGAGGGCTGGGAGAAGGCATGCTGTGGTAGGCTCAGGCCCCAGTTGCCTTTTGCCAAGCCCGCCTTATAGGTCTGTGACTCTGGCTGCAAATCTTCTGCAAAGGAATTATGATGGGAGGCTTCTGGTACTCTCTGGCAATGGCTGCAATCAGGAACACTGGTGGAGCAGACTGTTATTCCAGCACAGATTACCTTGTGGGAGACAAAAGTAAGGGGTACAAATCTTATGAATGATATGACAAAATCTTACGAAATAATAAATGGTCCCAAGAAAGAAAACCAGAAGGTTTCTATTCACCTTGTTGTTTCATGGCAAAGTACAAGAGGACATTTAATAAAATACTGAAATACGGCAAAGTAAGAACTGATGAAAGGAAATCCTTATTCATAGAACATAGTCTAACCTGGTGTCATTCTTTGGTACAAGCCATTGCTTTGTCTACAAGTCTTGAGGGACTGAACAGAGAGCGAGATATTTGGACAAGTAGCAAGATTTTATTAATCTGTTGTATTAAATGTCACTAAAGGGGATGGGATTGTCTGAAGGTTTGATGTAGTTTTTGCTGCTTTATTTTTGTTCTGCACAGATCAAAACATTGTCAGTAGAGCAATGTTTGCACTGAGAAAGGGAGATGGAACAACCCCAAGCCATGTCATGAAGCATCAGTTGTTCAGGAAGGGCAGAGAAGGTAGCAGCAAAAGGGGATGATGGTTGCCTCCACTGTCCCGCAGTCCAGCAGTCCCATGCCCTGGAACTCCTGTCCTGCTGTGGGCTGAGACAGAGCCTCAACCACCCAGAATGACTCCTGGAGCAGGAGTTACCCTTTTCCAGACACCTAGTTTGTTGTTGATGATGTTTGTTTGGCCTCAGTTTTATCTTAGCTGTTTCATTTATCTTTACTTCGGTGGTTTGTTTTTGCTACCCAAATTAACCAAACAACATGCAATTAGGCAGTTTTAATAAGTAAAATATATATATGTCCCATGTTCTGGTCTTCCAAAAATGAGTGGGAGCAGAAGTAACATTATTGATTTATAGATTTTTTTTTTTAACAATTGATGTTGTTGTGACTGAGGTTGGTGACTGCCTTGGAGCAGAAAAGCTGAAGTAATTTCGGAGCAGAGTTGCAGCTCACAAGTTTGTCTCCACATGAAAACGATAGATACACAGGTAAATAGGCACTCAACTTTGAAGGCAAAGACTATTTTTCATTTTTCAGTCCTTTCTTAACTGAAGACTTTAGTGAAAATTTTTCAACAACCAAAGCTGCACAAAACCATCCTCCACTCAGCTGACTCACACTGCAGAATAAATTTCAAATTCTTAGGGGCAGTGGTTGTGCCTGAGTGAAGCTTGTGGGTCATGGATGAAAAAGATAGCTGCTAAAATCTGTGCTTCAAACTCATACAGTGTTTCTTGAAGCTCAGTCAATCCCTCACACCATTCCCCTGTTCATCTATTGTTTTTTTTCTTTTTCTTCTTCCCCAGGTGCAACAAAGAGTAAAAGAGAGAGCACAGAGACGATCCCCTATCTTGGAGCATAGTGATGAGGGCTCTTCTCTGCGGTGCACTTCTTGGGAGATGAGAAAGCCTAGAACTTGTTAGTGAAAAGCTAATCAGGCCAGAGCTAGCAGCCAGCTAAAAGACTCATGTGATTTGTTGTAGGTGAAGAGAAGTCCATCACGTGGTGGTACAGTGCTTACTGCATCTCCCAAGTATCAGGAACAGCAGCACAGCAGCAATATGGGAGGAGGGAAGGGAGGGTGGTATGAGGGGAAGTGACAAGTTATTTCCAAATATGAAGGAAAAAACATTCAAAATGTTTGTCTTAGAACTATTTTTCTGGTTAATGTTTAACCTTTCACTTTTCCAAAGTAATGTTCTTGTTATCAGTTCCATTGCTGAAGGTCACATATAGAATAAAAGTCATATCTTGGACGTGAATAAATAACACAAGCAGAAATTAATTGAGTGCAAGTGACTCATGCGACATTTAAAGTTTTCTTTACCTACCAATGTAAGCAAATGGTGTAAGCGTGTCCCTTTTTGTCCCATGAGCTGAAAAGAAAGCAAGTGAGCCAGAAATGACCTATTGTGCCACAAATGCACTCGAGCTCCATTAGGAAGGCTCTCATCTCAAACCTAGCCATTCTAGGAAGCAAACAACTGCAGGACAAGGGGGATATCAGTGCCCTGGCAGGGAATGTGCTTGGAGGGTAGGGGAAGGCTCTCTGCTAACGGAGAGCACTGGGAAGGCCTTTGAGTTGCCCTGTGTGGTAGTGAATGACAACTGTGATTTTGACGGATGTTCAGAGCTCTCTGATAAGAATCCAGGGGATAAAAACAAATGTTTTTGAGGAATCTGTGACCAATAAATCAATCATTTCATTAAAGCAAACAAACACAATGCATATGGTTTACCTCTTGTGTTTGGGAGTTTCAAGAGCTTTAGGTGCATGGGGGTTCATCCACTAAGGGGATTTGTTCATGTGAAAGGGAAGTTAACTGGAATCAGCAAAGAGTTTCTTTCAGATTTCTTTTATGATAAATCCCTAACAATGTCTATTTATGGTTTAAAGTAGCCATACTGTTTCATAAGGCGGAAACAGGCATAGAAAAGAAGCAAATGCTGGTACATAAGGATTTACAATAAAGTCACCTGGCTCACTGATGTGGTTCATAAATATGCTTGTATTCCACAGTTCAAAAGCATCAAATATTGAGAAACATTTCTTTCATTGCAAAGAAAATAATTTCTCATCCAAGATCCATACACTAGGAAGGAAAGGCCCTACTTTATAAAGCCTGGGGTGTAGTTCTCTTGATTTTATTAAGTATTTCTAAATTCCAGAGCAAAAAATGGAGCAAGTCCTCTGTTGCTAAGCAGTCATTTCCTGTAGAAGGCGTAGAAGCAGCAACCACTTGTCTTGTAGATTTCAGTGGATCCAAACCATTTGTAAGATTACTTCTGAGACAATTCTGGAGATAACTGTAAATATTTAGATAGGATTAATTTGTCCAGGTGCTTTGATACTATTTATTGTGCTCTATCTACTCTGTTGATAAAACCAGACAGTTTTAAGGAAAAAAGGAATGGAGAAAGAGGTATTATCAAACAATCTGCTTTCTAGATCATTTGTAAACTACTGCCTTCATAGTGCAGTAGAATCATAGAATCATTTAGGTTGGAAAAGACCTCTAAGATCATTAAGTCCAACCATTAACCCAGCACTGCCAAGCGCACCATTAAACCATGTCCTCAAGCACCACATCTACATGACTTTTAAATACCTCCAGGGATGGTGACTCCACCATTTCTCTGGGCAGCCTGTTCCAATGCTAGGTTTTGATGGTCTCACTCTGTCTTAGGCTGGCTTGCAGGGATCTATGGCTGATGTAGCTTTTGCATGAATCAGATGAAAATTCTTGTGTTGTGTGTTGGGGGTCCTGGGTCATGGAGAGTCAGCAGAGTAAAATGTCAGTGGGTAGAAGAGAGATCATTCTGGGCTCATCTCTAATGTCAGGGCCCATGGGTGTTTTTCCCACATCTGGAAAACAGGAGCATAACTTGTTTGCTGCTGGGGTGAAGACTTTTCCCACTGGCACATTGCAGTTATGGCCCAGTCTGCACATCTCCCAAAGGCTACAGTTGGCTGAGCCTTAAGAGTTTCTAAAAGCCTTTCTAAGGGGCGTGGAATTAAAGTGTCAGAGCATTCAAATGACCAATATGTTTCTTAATAGCAATTATCATTTTTCTAAAGGAGTCTCATTTTACTTGACTTTTGCTCTGTGCACTACAAAGTTAAATCAATAAATTAAAATCCAGCTTCAATATTGAAGAATTGTGGTATACTCTTGAAAAGGAAAGCAGCTGTCACAAGCAGAGTTTTTTTTTTTTTTTTTAGTAAATAAACACTGGCAAAGAGACAAATAAGTTGTTCTATTTCTCCTAATCTGAGTCAAGTTTAATTTCTAATCTGATAATAGCAGTACTGGTGCAAAGTTTCAGAAACACAAACTCCAAAGAAACAAGAGCACTTTCTTCAAACATTTGGACCCCTGCAATAAACTTGTAAGTTGGAGGAGTGGAGATATGGGCTTCTTTGCATTTCTGAGCCCACTACCAAGCCTGTGCTAATGCACACCACAGAGAATCTCCCTCACCAGCATAGAGGTATTTGTCCTTCTGAACAGGAAATTCAGTATTTTTTTTGACTACCCCAGCTCTCAGAGAAGTTTTATTTCCCACCCCCCCCAAGAATATGTCTCTGTTTTATAGACCAATATCTAGAAGCACAAGTTCTTTTGGCATAGCCTCTGATTTCTGAAGAGAAAGGGGCTGTTCAGAGCTGATGTTGTGGTCCAAGTCACTGTCTATCACACTTGCCTGCTTTATTTTCACTTTTCTCATGTAGCATCACATCATCTCACTTAATACATTTGTTTCTGATTACAGGCTGTGTATAATGGCCCAGCACAGTGCCTTACAGTATGCTATGGCTTCATGCCATGGGAAAACATATTCGTAATTTTTATGACCCCAGTGCAGCAATGATGCATTTTTTAAAAAACAGAAGAACATATAAAGGAATTATTTTGCAGCAGGATTAAGCCTCATTACTCACAGTAGACATACACATTGGAACTCATTAAGCCTGTGCTTTGTTATTCTTGGTATTTCAGAACATTTGCTCTAAGTGTCTCTTGGTTCTTTCCAATTCTGCTGTATAAAATCCCTTAAAATTAGGCAGGACTAGACCATAAAGCTCTTGATCTCAGATGTTGTAGCCAGATTTTTCCCTCCCTGTCAATTTAGAGTGAATCTGCAGGCAAGGGATTTTATTTTTTTCAGCTTCAGATGGTCCAAAAAATGCTGAAGGAACACTAAGAAAGGTGGCAGCTAAGAAAGGGCAGCAGAATGGGTGGGTTACAGCAAGTAAGAACACACAGCTTACAGTTCCCATTCACCATTCCATACTATTAAAAAAAACAAAACCAAAACTGAGAAGGCCTGGGTGGACAGAGGGATGGGGTGGGGAAGAAAATGTCAGAGCAAGCCCCTGGCTATTTCTCATTTCATTTCACTCAGTGGCAATATGTCAAAAACAGAGAGAAGAGAAGAAAAGGGAACATTGAAATCTGAGGGAGAGAGAGGATGTGTCTGAAAAATTCCATAAAATACGGTTCCATTTTAAACTCTTCTGTGCAGAAAAAAATCCAACATTTTTTGTGTGTTCTTCCTCTTATTTTTCAATCCTTTTCTGTGCTCTCAGAGGAAAAAAGTTGAGACCTAAACAGTGCAAATATCCCTCAGAGTTGTGCTACCCACTGTCTAACTCCAGAAGACCTGCTGGCAATTTTTCACGGGGATCAACATCAGCCTTGATGTAACTCCACTGACATCACCAGGACTGCACTACGGCCAGCAGGTCCAAGGAAGTGATTCTTCCCCTGTACTCAGCACTGGTGAGGCCACACCTTGAGTACTGTGTCCAGTTCTGGGCCCCTCAGTTCAGGAAGGATATTGAGGTCCTGGAGCAGGTCCAGAGGAGAGTAACTAGGCTGGTGAAGGGACTCAAGCACAAGTCCTATGAGGAGAGGCTGAGGGAGCTGGGGCTGTTCAGCCTGGAAAAGAGAAGGCTCAGGGGAGACCTCATCACTCTCTACAACTACCTGAAAGGAGGTTGTAGCCAGGTGGAGGTTGGTCTCTTTTGCCAGGCAACTATCAGCAAGACAAGAGGGCACGGTCTCAAGTTGTGCCAGGGGAGGTTTAGGTTAGATATCGGAAAGAATTTCTTTACAGAGAGGGTGATCAGACATTGGAATGGGCTGCCCAGTGAAGTGGTGGATTCTCTGTCCTGGGAGATTTTTAAAAAGAGACTGGATGTGGCACTCAGTGTTGTGGTCTAGTAACCGCAGCAGTAGTGGATCAAGGGTTGGACTTGATGATCTTGGAGGTCCCTTCCAACCCATATGATTCTATGATTCTGTGATTCTATGATTATTCCTCTGAGAGGAAGTTCTCTATTTTAAGATGAAAAAAGACAAAATTGGAAAGCAGAATCCAGTGAATGGCTCCATTCATGAGGATGGGAAGTTTTGGTAGGGTAGACTGAACCCTGAATGTCATTGCTGCTTTTTCTCCTTGGTCACTGTTGTTGGAGAGGTTTTGGAAGAAGAGGTCATTCCACACACACAACTAATTCCCTACTCAACATACCAGTGGCATTACCCACCTCTGGCCTCCCACATGCTGTCATACCCTTATCAGGACACTCACACACATGCTAGTGCCAGGACCCTTTAGTAGCTTCATAAAAAAACCAAAGCCAGTCTTATGAGTCAGGATCTGGTAACGTTAAGTGCTGGAGAAAATGTGTGCAGACAGATAAGCATGAGGCTAAGGATAGTGCCTGCCTTCTGTGACTGCCTCTGCTTTAATGTCATCCAGAAGACAAGTTGAGAACATGAAGATCTCTGTGGGCTCCTATTACTGGTCTGGAAGTCTCTAGGGCTTTATAGGATGACTGGGGTGGAAGCTTTGAACCCAATCTGTCCAGCAGATCTCCCCCATATTTCTTAAAACACCTCCATATTAAGAGTGTCAAAGCTTTTTTACATATGAGTTGACTTTTGGTTGCTCAAAAACCCATTCAGTGAAAGCCATGTTTCCCATGTGGTGAGGGGAAATCAGATGTGCTCAACCACATTTCTGTTCCATCAGCCTTCTACTGATCCTCACCTTACCGTGTTAACCGCTTCATACATAACTCAGCTGTTCCAGCACTCAGCTTTTTCACATATCCCAGATCCTAATTGCTCTGTGGGTAGGGGTTTTCAGGTAAAAACTATAAGTGCAAATTTAAAAGTTAGCTCTGCAAATTTAGCCTGGGAAAAGAGATGCTATCCTGACTGAGGTGGTTTAACCAGAATGAGGAGTGTTTCTTCTACACTCTTGTCTGACAGAGCAACTTTTTCTGAGAATGGAAGTCCTCTGCAGAGGTTCACACAGTGAATGTGATTTGGGCAGACAAATAATATTCTGATACAATCATTGCCTCTTGTGGCCTAAAAAATGAAAATACTGGATAAAAGCCCACCTCCTGGCTTTGCGCTTGTCAAGAATAGGATCTATTACTCTTTAAAAGAAATTGTAATAATACATAGTAGCCAAGGAGAGCTATGTGAACTGGCATCTAATCAGTGTTTCATGGAGGGGTTTTGGTTTTTTTCCACTTCACTTTTTTTTTAAATTCTCAGAACTGTCATTAGCAAACAAGATTTTACTGTTCCAAGCTTTCCTCGCCTTCTCATGCAGGGACGCTCCATGTTCTGGATGGATTTTCTTTCTTACTTTTAGGACAACAGTCTGTATTCTACTGAAAACAGACTCACAGAGCAGCAGTGTGCAAGAACTTCTTGCCACCCCTAGAGAGCTGGGGCAGTCAGAGTTCCACTGATTTTTTGTCTTTAAAATCAGCTCTCTGCATTCTCCAGCTGCTCTTACAAATATGTTACCAGCCCCACCTTCTTCAGCAACACCAGGTACTACCCCTCAGTTGTCTCACAGCTTGTGCAGTCATTTTAAAATAGTGTCAGATGTTTTACATCTGTTTTACCCTGTTTACAACGGTGTAAAGTTCTACATGAGGTGATGAGTAAGTTCTGATTTCTATGATTTTCAGTGATGGCTTGAACAGCTTTAGACTATTCCTGAACTTTACAGCTTAAGTCTCAGCAAATCACATTCCCCAGGTTCATTTATTGTCAGCGCAAATTTGGGTTATAAGGCGCTTCTGCATGGCACATCTGTAATATAATTTAAATAATTTCATTTAACTAGTGTAACATGGCAGCAAAGAGGCTGCCGTGTGTCTCAGGGAAGCAGCAGCTACATACACAGTGTTGTTGTCATGGGCTGGTCCTAAGAGCCTGGTCAACTCTATCATGGGAGCAGATATAGGTGATACATCACCCTGTTCTCTGGGTCCTCTGGCATTTCCCACGTGGAGACAGGAAGTTTGCAATGAGTGCAGTCTCTTGCACCAGGGCTGGCCTGATATCCTTCCGGCCTAACATACCTGCAGTCAAACCCCGAAGACCTACTGTAGTTCAGAAAGCCACTTAGTGTTATCGTGTGTGAACTGATGGTCTCACCGTCAGTGCATAACTCCTGAAAGAAGCAGAAATCAGTTGTCTCCTGGATGAGAGCCAGGTTTCTGACTGGTTTTATTTGTACGTGCCTAATTTCCTCACTGTTGCTGATGATAATTTTTAGGTTTTTGATAGGAAATACTTTACCTGAACTCCACAAAAAAGTATGTTTCTTCAAGAGCCTGGAATGCCACCTATGGTACAACACGTATTCCAAGGAAAACATTACATTATAGCCACAAAAACCTTTTTTGTTTGTCCAGAAGCAGCTGATGCAGCTATTTACCCTCCTCATGATCCAAGGGCATCTGCTGGATTATTGGAAATGAAAGCACAAAAAACTACAGCAGAGAAACAAACTGCCCATTCAAGTCTTCACACACATTGGCTCCAGAAAAGAGTATGAGGATTCATTTGTCTGCCTATATATCCGTATCATATATGTATATGTGAGTGTTCTATATATATAGGTGTGTTGCATCTATGCATAACAGACATATAGGCATGTTAATATGTATATGTATGTGGGAGAGGGAAGAGGAAGGAACGGAGGAGCTCCAGTGTTTGTCCTCTATTAACCAGATCATCTTTCAGACAAGAAAAAATGCTAAGACCAAGCCAAGGTTCCTGCTCAATGAATTAATGCAAAGCCAGAAAATTATGGCATTAACTGCTGTCTGATCATGACCAGAATTTGAACTGCTTAATATGTGAGTATTGCTGTACACTCTATTTCAAAATAAGCTGCATTTATAGTTGTGGGTATTGCTGTGGGGAAGGAGATTGCTTGAAGTCCTGAGCTGTCAAGTTCCTTTTCTCCCCCCCCCCCTTAACCAGTGATAAGTATCTGGAAGATAAAAACAGCAAGCAAAAAATGCCTTCATATTTTTTCAATGCAGAAAAATATCATATGACATCAGAATGTGGTTCATATGGTGAAGGGTAATAAGAAAGAAAGAAACCAGTAAGAAGATGGTAAAATGTCACAATCAATGATTTTAAAAGGTTAGAATACAAATTATTAAATCCTAAGAAGAAAGTCCTTTAATTGGTTGCTTGGAGGCAGCAGTTGTCTCTGGAGACAGCAGACTGAGATGATTCCAAACTTTGCATGTCCAGTGGCTGAACCCATATCTGATCTCCATGCAAGAAGACTCCTTTGCAGGTGTCCTTCTAAAATAATAATTATAGGCATAACAATAATCATCATCATCATCATCAAGTTGTCTACACTGGGCAGCTGAAGTCTTGTACATCTGACTCTCCCATCACATTTCCCTAAAGCCTGTGTCTCCTTCAGCAGCAGCAGATGTGGCATTGACTTTTTTCTGCTCCATGATCCCTAAGTTAACCTTCTGCTGAGGTTATGCCTGATGTGTCCTCCCAAAAGTGCCATCCAAAAGGTCTTTCTCCATGCTCGGAAGAGGATGATTAGATGGCTCAGACCTGGATGCAGAATGCTCATATGGCCTAGCTGTGTTATTCCCCATTAGCACAACTTGTTTCATGGGGCCTTCCACATTACGAAACCAGGGAATGGAAGCAATTCATGGTATGGAAGCAAAGAATTTTTTCCCCTGATGTGCTGCCATACCTCTCTTAGAGTCTTCCTGAGCTGTTTTCCAGCTTCTTTGTTAACCGTTAAGTTTTCATCTTCAACACTTGTTGATAAACTTAGCTACTTCCCTTTGATACATCATACCTAGCTCCCACATCACCCCTCAGAATTGATCTTCAATAATCTTCAATCTTCAATACACATACTGAAAATATAGTTTGTAATTCTTTTGATATCCTTCACCCAGTCCTTCACCTCATTGCCTGACTGTTTATCTTCGCTATCAGCTGGTTAGTACTGGTGGTATTGTTTGTTAGTCAGCTGCCCAAGTTAACCACTGTTACTTTTAAGGGCTTAAAAAATTTCCAAGTAGGCTGGTCAGAAAATAACCACTCGGTCCCAGGTTGAATATTAAATGTTCAAATATATTGTCCCAAACAAGGAAGAATGAGATGGAAACTCCATCAGAGAACTTCTGAGGGAGTTGTCATGTTATGCCATGTCAGACTCCTTGCTCAGATCCTATGGTAGCAAATTGTCAGAAAGTGCTTTTGGAAGAAGATTGTGAGGATACAGCATCGAAGATATGACTTAAGCATTAAACAGACACCTGGAAGGAAACAGAAACACTGGACGCCAAAATGACAGCTGCAGACAGTGAAATACATAATTCTCAAGCATTAGCATCTATCAATGGAAAACAGAAACTGTTCCCTGCCATCCTTTATGAAGAACATCTTTTCTTGTTAGTTAAAATCAACTTTACTTCAGAGCAGTTTCAGCGGAAAAATATTTACCAGTGCTGCAAAAAAAGTGATGTTTCTCTCCAAAATGTTTTTAAGGGAGATGTGTGTAAACTCAAGTACCAAGTATAATAGAAAGCAACAAACGGCCTGTAAGAGGCCCAGGACTTTTTGTTGACTTTGCAGACATGAAGTGTATACAGCAGGGTCTGGAAAGGATGAAGGAAAGACAGAAAAGAGAGGCATAGATTTGGATGTGTTTTGGTTTTTTTTGTTTGTTTTTTTTTTTTTTTTTAATTTCTGGGTCAAACCAAGACTGTGGAGATCTCAAGGCCAAATTCTTGATTGATATTAAAGCAGCGTAAGCCTCATGTCAAGCTTGAGTAGATCAGAGAGTTGGCCTGACTTCACTTTCCTTGCACTGATATGAAGCAAGACTAACTACTCTGTAGCCAGTTAATAGGTTTTAGAAGAGTGTCAGAGCAGCGCCTGCAGATTTGATAGTGTTTAGGGGATAATGAGTCTTGAAGCAATTTTGGCTTTGGTAGCTATGCAGAATGATGGTAGCCTACGTCTCAAAAGGACAGAAGCAATGGTGTACTAAGAAAGCAATTAACAGCAGGGAATAAAATAAAGTAATCAGAGGATTGGATTAATTCTGTACTCTCCTTTTGTCCATGTTCTGGACAAATTACACTTGCTTTTCCTTTCCAGTGACTGCTGTGTTAATGTACGCAACATCAGCAGCAGTACATGAACTTGTAACATCAGTAGTGGCGTAAGCACTGTTTGCTTTGGCCCAAATTACAGGACATTGAAAAGCAAAGTGAAAAAGAAGGACCATTCTTTTTTTCTAATGCAGTATTAATTGTTCCCCCCCCCCCCCCAGTATGTTCTAGAGAGTCCCTCTTGCAAAGCCCAGGATTAAATTTCATAGTTGTCCTAAACCAAGATACTACCCTTCAACTTTTTTATTTTTTATTCTTGCTGGACATATCAAAGCATTTTGATCAGGCCAAGTCACTGAACTGAGGAGTGCCAAAGTAAATAGAAAAGTTTAAATTACTGCAGCAAAGGGACAAAAATTTCAGCCAGGACCCGACTTATGGGGATTTCCAAGCTATTCTATAGGGCTCCAGTATATAAATTTTCTAGATTTGACTTACCCATCAGTTTTGATTATCCTGCTGATTTATTGCTGATTACCAAGGTCATCTCCACATTCAAAATGCAATTTATCTTGTCATAAATGTTACTGATGGGGTTTCTCAGAGACTCGGGCTAGCCTCCAGCTCTCAACATTTTGAAGCTGCTGGCAAGGAGCCCACTGGCCCCTGCCGCACCAAGCAAATACCCAGGGGTCTGCTGGGACCCGTGGATGCCAGTGAAAACTTTGCTCTCTCAAGCCACCTCACAGGATGGTGGCTGAGAGAAATTGGTGGTTGCAGCCCCTGCTATGTACCCTGTAACTCCCTAAAACGAACCCAGGGGTGAAAGCAAAGCCGAATCCATCCTGAGGGATGGCAACGCCTTTCCCATCACACCCCCATCATCCAAAGTTGTGTGACACAGACTTGCACATTATTCCCTCCTGACTGGTCAAGAGATTCTGGTTTTACACCAAAACATTCATTAAATTATGTAAAATAGTCAAAGTTAAGCTTATTTGTTGCCTCACACTTCAGGCAACGGGCTCTTTATCTGAATGTGTTCATTTCTCGAGTTAATAAATATTTTTAACATAAAGTATTACCTCCTTTGGATTTTTGGAAACCAACCAAAAACTAAACACATCCGTTTCCTATTGTTGGTTTGGAGATATTTTAGGGCCCCATCTTTATTTTTAACCCTGACTTTTTTTCCCCTTATCCAATGGTGGAAAAAAATTAGGAGTCAACAAGAAAGCATAGGCTACAGCATACTTCACTTTTCTCCAGGTGGAAACTTGTAAACAAACAAATAAACAAAAACAAAACCCAGGCCAAAGCTGGAAAACAAAGCGTTTACTTGTTAAAGAAAAAATAAATCTCAAACAGCAAAGGAAAAAGATCGCATGAACATTTCAAAATCAAAGTGTTTTCTAAAAAACGTCAAAAATAAAGACTGAAAATCTTGGGGTCAGAAAGGTTTAGAAAAAAAGATGCCCCAAGAATCAGGAAAAAAGCACCGAGTTTATGGGTGTTTGCTGCCTTCATATGAGCAACCAGAGTTTCACCAGTACGTAGAAGTCTTGGAGACACTTCATCCGGCACAACATCTTCAGTTCATAACTGCACCTGCATGATTGTAAAGATGGAATTATGCTCTCCACAAAACCCACTCACTCTCTGAAGAGTCAAGATCATTCCCATGGGACAGAAGAGGGATGTCTGAACTGGGCAAACAAGGACATTGCCAGCTGCTGTGACAGGGAAAACTCCCATATGCAGTATCAGTCCAAGTCTTACGAGGCATGTTACCAACAAGCTGAACTGCAGGTGGGCATGAAGAGCAAGCACTTGTGACTAAGTGGTAGTACTGGCCAGACACTAAGGAACAGTTGCCCTGAAAGAAGAAGAAAATGAAACAGGAGCCATAGCCACTGATGTCATCCTCAACTCTTGCACTGGGAGTGCAGCAGAACCAGGAAACCTTGATCCAAACACTGCCCGCCCTAGTTAAATGAGGGGAGTACTTTGTATCCCTTTCTCGCTTCTCAGGAACAACATTCAGAGAAATGCAAAACACCTACTTGGCTGCAGAGTTGGCTCACAACAAGCTTGAAAACACCCCTAGGAAATGCATGGTAAGGAATGGACAGAATAAGGGTTATTTGTTCTGATAATTAGTTGTGTCCCCATTTGCCCAGTTGCAGTCCAGTTTGTTGGTTTGGCAAGATTGCTGTAGGGCTGGCTGTTTGTTCTGCCTGACTAAAAGGGATATTCCCAGCTTTTAGGAAGAAGATTGCACTTCAAAACTATTTGAACAGATAATGCTTTAAAAACACTATTTTTTTTCTAATGTGGCATGTGTTTCTTCCTTCCCTGCCTTCTGTTCTTTAAATGCCTGTGGAATAAGACAGAGGAGGTTAGTGGCAAACACTCCCAGTAAAGGGTTAAGGGCAATGGCCCTGCAGTTTGCACAAATTCTCACTTTGTCTTTGGAGAGGAGGGACTGATCTCTGAGCCCAGCTTCCTCACCAGGATTACCAATAGCCTCTCAGGACTTTCACCCCCACAAGCGCTAAGGGTTTCGAGACCTTTCCCCATTGCACAAGTCCTGCTTTTGTTTCCTGAAGGAAGGTCCTATTTTGTAGCCCCTGAATGCTTTTGGCCCTTGCATGGTATCATGAAAGAGTGCATTTTAGGATCACAAGGTACAAAGAATATGAAGGCTGATAGGGAACTGAGATGATAAACTCAATTTTGTTTCATTGGGAAATTAGGATGCAATGCCCCTATCAGTACAAGGCTATACCTCTTCATGCCTCTGTTTAGAGTGTCAAAGAGCAAGAGAGATCAAATGAGTAAGCAAGTGAGAGAGAGATTAACGAAAACAATATACAGGAGCCTAAATTGAAACATCATTTTTCACAGGAAGAAGGCTTTGGCAGGGCTTATGCTGTTTCTGATGTAGTGTCTCCAGTCAGCCCCAGGAAAAGTTGGCTGCAGTTTCTCAGAACCTGCCTTTTGGGACTCAGCGACTGCTTTTCTTCCCACAGATCTGATTAAGCTAATTGCACATTTTCTTTAATTAGAAGAACAGAGGTCATTTATCTGCAAATGGCCTGAAAAAAAATGGATGTTGTTTTAATGTGGCTTCCCCCCCCCCCCTTAATCCTTGCTTTTACTAAGGTGTTTGGCGTCTTTTCACTCTGCTGCTTTCAGCTACCCCATTTTGTGAGGGCTAGGTCCACCAGACCTGGCATCCTGACAAATTCTTAGGGAGCTTATGAGACTGTTTTATGGGATCCAGTCACAGGGATTTATACTGTGAGGAAAACCTAGAGCTGAAGAGATCCTCCTCCAGCTGCAGTCTGAACTGAAGTGTAAGTGAACTGAGACTATATTTGTGCTTTTTTTAAAATTGTCTGCTAAGCCTGTCCTGCTTAACAAAGCACACAAGTGCCATGTCAGAGAGGGCCTGTAAGATAAAAATGGGGTGATGGGGACCCAGATTAGGGGTGCCCTCCAGGCTGCAGGGACTTTGAGGTGAAATGAGAACAACAGCGGGAATCTTACTATCCCTATTTGATGTGGTAAAGACTCTCTGAAACAGGATAAATGACAGCACCTTCAGACTTTTTCAAAGGTCTCATGCCAAAGATGTATGCTCTCAAACCTGCCTTAAAGACAAGCCTCTATACCCAGATGTTTTGCAGAGTTGGATGTGGCAATCAAAGAGCTATGTGTGAGCCAGCAGCAGAAGTATGGAAAAAAAGAAAGTACATTTCAGTGATTCCTCAACTTCTGCGCTGCCAAAATATCAATCTCAAGAAGGCTGTCAAAAGTAGATCTTCCATCACACTATCCCTATTTGTTCTGTAAACCAAATAAAGAGGACGCACAGGACATTCAAGGGCAAAATGTCCCTCTCATCAAGCAGTGAAAAATGCTCAAAAAAGGCAAGGAATTAATGTGGGGGGCGTGAGATGGGTGAGAAGGGAAGCTGCTAGAAATGTGGTTTAGGGGATTTCCTTGAGCAGTGGACAACTCATCTAGATCTCTGCAATGTCTGGTATGTGCTCCATCTCCTGCAAACTGCAGTGACTTTGAAGACCTGAACAATGGGGAGCAATCAGTACCACTGTATGATAGCACCACTATGGTACTATACTTGCTGCTGCTGAACACCCTAGAGTACTTATATAGGGTTCAAACCATCACATTATCCTGGGTTCACTGGCTCTCCATCCGACTGAGTTGTCAATGTGGCAAGGAACAAGCACAAGGAAGACTTTTAATTTTGCCTTGGAAGGCAGCAATGAATATTTTGTTAGTTGTTCCTCTCTCCCTGCCTGGAGATGGTTATTACTGACTTGTTGCCCAGCAAATGATCAAGGTGAAGGTCCCATCAGGCTCAGGGATATTAAAAAGGAGAGATGAGGAAGCTGATCTGTATGGTCACAGCAGTGGCAGCACACCCAACTGCCCTCACCTCCCTACTCACTGCCAGGGACCCTCGGACCTCTGTACAACTGTCCCCCTTTTCTCTTTCCAAAGAAGATGCTGGGATTTTAATACACCAAAGTGGTACCAAACAGCAAAAGAAATGGTCTTTGTCATACAGAGTTTGCTACAAAGTAAAGTAGTGACATCTGTCAGCAGTCTCTGACCACTGCTGCATCTGGTGCCTCCCAGTGCAACAGGAACAGCTGTCCCACAGTAAGATGATGTGCTCAGCTGGACCTGGAAAGCCTTGGCCCCTGGGATTAACCCACATGGGTTCATTCACCCTGTGGTGAGGTCTTGCCTGGTGCTGTGTGTATGTGCTGTAAGGGGTTATGGCACAGACATGACCACAGCTTGTGTCTACCCTGTGTAATGTCAGAGGATGTTTCCACATGGATAGAGCATCACCCACCCTCTTTGTGCCATCCACAGACTATCCATAATCTCTGTGCTCTTCGTGTCTCATGTCAGCTGGTAGTCTGGCTGAGATATACTGTGAGCTTGTCTCTCCAATTGCATTTTCATACTTATCTGGCCTGGACACCAGAGGCAGGCTATGCACACACATCTGCACCCATCCCTGTTCATAGTGTCCTCTCTCTCCTTTTTCCCTCTCTGTGACCTCCCACAGAGACATGCCATATGCTTCTCTGACCAACCATTGCAAAGGTGCTCAGCAAAATTAAATGAAAACCCTTCTTCTCAATGGAAAGGCAGAGTCAGCATCCTGCAGCAGCCAAATTTTCCAGGCAAGGCAAGTTTTTGCAAGCAGGCAGGGAGGTGAAGCTGTGCTGGCATTTGCTCTTTGTGCCTGGTGTGTGCAATGGGCACTGAGTCCCTCTGGATGCATCCTGTTGGGAAGGCAGATGTGGTAGAGGGGGCTGGCAGAGGGATCTATGATTATCCTCTTCCCTATGGGCTGGGAAGAGGTTAATAACAAAGCAGACCAGAAGAGGCCATTGGGCAAAAGATGTTACTGGCTCACGTCTGGATGTTTTAGTGTAGAGCTGTCGTGAAGCCTCACAGAGCTGAAGAGTCCCTCAGTGGTTCCTATGGCTTTAAAGTGCCCGGGATGATTTAGTGGAGGGGAGGGATTCCTGATCAGAGAAGTGCCTTTTACTTTTTTTCTTTTTTTTTTTTTTTTTCAAACATGTCGCTGATCAAAGCGGTGCCAGGGAGGCTAGGAAGAGCAGGATCCTAATGGATCAGCTGTGTAAAACATGTCAGCAGACAAGCCCCAGTTCCCAATGTGTCTCTCAGGGAACAGCTCACAGATTAGAAAGAAAACACACACACACACACACACACACACACACACACACACACACACACGCACACACACACGCACGCACGCAGAAACCCTCCCACTGACCTCGTGTCAAGAAGTTAAGTGTTATTTGGAAGTGATTGCAGTCAGCTTTTTTTTTTCATTATAAAAACCAAAAAGTTGTTTTCCCAAATATCCAACAATAATTCAAGAAATGATGGAAAGATTTATACAAGTTAGACAATGACTTATTTGAGGCAAACTGAAAACATTTGGTAGAAGAGGGCATTGGACTCTATTGTTATCCAAATGAATCAGACCCCCCACTTACAGACAGCTTTCCCTCCCCACTACCCTTACAGCCATGACATATGTGGATTTACATGACCCTATCACTTCTTCATTTTGGAAAACTTTTGGCAAAGTGTTGAATTTTTTTTTTTTTTCAGTAGGCAACCTGTTAAAAAGGCAGGTTTCCTCTCTATTGTTTTAGAGAGGAAATAAAAAAAGGGAAAATTATGTTAAAACCAGAAAGAAGAACTTTTGAATGAGTGTGGCAGTAAGTAGCGATTAGAGATATATACACATGAAAGGTGGTTTTATATAAATGTTGATAAAAATAGTGTAAGAGTGCCCTGATATTGATTGCTAATCTGTTGTTCAAAATGGGCTGCAGAGTTTTGCAGGAATTGTACTTGTTGCATAGAAAAATTAGGCTTTAATTCTGTAAGACTTCCCTTTGTAACCTGAGTGGAAAGGACATGTGTTGTTAGCTAGGTGGGCAGCGTGAACCAGAAATGCTCACTGCACTCAGAACACCTCTTCTGTTGGTTTGGCCCTTGGCACTAATCTTATCTTTAATTATGGGTCCAGATTGGCCTGAATCCAGTAGGGTTGTGAACAGAGCCTGACAGGACAACCTGCATAGGGAGTGAACTTGGGAGGATGGACTGAATTTTGGATCACCTTCTGCAACACTGCTGTTCTGCTTGTACTCACAGGTCCTCTTTTCTAGTGCATAAGTGACATGGTGACAATGGAAAGCAAAGTCTCCTCCTCAGCCACTGCAAAAGCATGAAAATAAAAACTCTTCTCCTGCTTCAGGAGGTCATGTCATGCTACACTACAAGGTAGAGATAAGGTGGTAAATAGAATAGAATAGAATAGGGACATGCAACCTTTATCTAGTCCAACTGCCTGACCACTTCAGGGCTGACCAAAAATTAAAGCACATTATTAAGAGAATTATCTTTTCAGAGAGAAAAGCATTGTACAACTGAGAGTCTTTAACTACCACCTTCTCCCTCCCTCCTTTGTGGGAGATTTATCCTACGGACCACACCACAGTTTGCTGCCTTTAGAGACAGGAACCTCACAGGGCATTTTAGCTGCTTTAATATCCCCTTAACTATGTGCTTTTTGTATCATCCTGACCTTAACTAGAGCTGTGGAACAAAGCTAAGGGTTTCTGCATGCCAGAAAATATGAAGAGGTAGTTATTTGATAAAGTAGCTGAAAACCTGGGGTTACATAAATAAAGGAGTTCACTTCACACAAGTATCAGCATTTCCACTAGAGTAAATCTGTTATGATAGCTTTAATCTCAGGCTGAGAGAAAAAAACACCCAAACCAAAACAGCCTGTAGAAATATACAATGGCATATAATTATTCGCCTCGTATTTTGTACATATTAAGTATAGCAAGATTTCTTATGAGGTGTATATTGATTTATGATTACATCTTTCAGTGTATCTTGTATCTGCATACAGTTTCTAGGTTTCTTTTTTACAGCTTTCCTGCAATTTAGTATATTTTGATGAGTTATGAGCCCAGTTTTATCTGAGGAATGTTCTCCAAGGAGCATGAGAGGCAAATATCCTCCTCTGCCTGGATGGGGAACAGCAGCTGGGACACCATTCCAGGCAGCCATGCAGCACACACCAGGACACAGAGCATGGCCTCGGGAACTGTTTGGATGCCAGGCTGTTCCAGACTGAGCTTTCTCTCCAGAGCATGGTATTTCATGGTGGAGGTAGATTCAGAGCTGACGTCCCAACACCTCCATAGTGTCTGTCAGTGAAACACCTTGTCTGTCCTGCTCTCAGGGGTGCAGGGACAGGGAGGATGAGCAGCCACCTCACTGTGGTCACTCCTCCCTGTAGCTGTGCTCCAGCCACCTGCCACAAAGGTGAAGTGGTGTTGGACAGTTTTCCACCTTGGGATGGGACTATGATGAGTTGAGGAAGACTTGGAGGAGGGACGGAGGGAAAGAGAGGGCAGAGTTCTGTGGAGCAGAAAAGGCTCCTCTGGGGTTTCAGTTTTCAGCAGCAAGGTCTTGGCTGTGAGGGTCTAATGTGAGGGTTGCATCCCTGAGCAAATGCTGGCAGCGGGGATGGCTGATGCATCTCTGTGTGCTCGTGCATCTCCAGGAGGCAGCTTTGGCCATGCCACAGGGAGGCATGATGAGGTGGTAGCAAGCCAGTCACCAGGTACCTGGGCCACCCTCCAAGAGGAGCTTAAGGGGATGGGTTGGCAAAATCTAGGGAAGCTTGAGCAGCAGCATGGGGGAAAAGAAGCAGCTTGGCCAACTGGCTCGTGTTTTAGTCTTTTGGATCTTTTGAAAAGTTTGAGCTGGGCAGTGGGGACCACCTGTAGTTCAAAGTAGTGATCAATCAGATCTCTTCTGCCTCTGCCTCTCTCCTCCACTGTTGGGTATTTGGGCCTCCTGCTAAAGAGGAGATTAAATCCTATAACAGTGTTTGGTATGTTGGGGTTTTTTCCCCTCAGAAGAGATTTTCCTCTCATTTTGATAATCTACTTTTGGTGTGATAATTAACACTGTGTGCTATGAGTGAACATCAGTGTACTCTTAACAATAACTGGAGGTCAATTCATCAAACATAAATCTCTATTTAAAATGCAGCTTTATCATCATAGCAAAAATATTGACTATAAGTGAGCACCATGAAAAAATAAGAAGACAGATGCTCCCTGCTTCATCTCTTTCCAGTCCTGATTACACTTTAACCAGTTTGCCACTTGATCTTCAACCTTGGAATAACTGTGCTAACATCAGTATTTCTACTTAGCTTAAAATAAAGTACCTTCTAATGTATATAATATTAATGATCACTTTCTGCATTCAGCTAAAGCATTTGCTTGCTCAAAGCATGTTGCCAAAACCTCTTCCATTTATCAAAAGGCTGGCAAAATCCCTTGCTCCCATGAAAGGTGACATGGTGGCCCTTCTTCCAAGTAGGAGCTAGCAAAGGACAAGTCCATGAAGTTCTGTGAGTTTGGCTTTTGAGATTATGGAATCTTGTACATTGAAAAAGAGCTCTAAGATCACCAAATCTGGCTGTTAACCCAGCACTGACGAGTTCCCCACTAAACCATGCCCCCAAGAGCCACATCTATTAAATTCCTACAGACATGCAACTCAACCACTTATCTGGGCAACCTGTTCCAATGCTTGACAAGATGATGAGAGGAAAGTTCGAATGAGGAGTTGGCTTTGACTTTAGCCTTTGGAGATGGCACAATTAGCTTGGAGGTTCAGATCATGGTGGTGAAGACACTGCTTCTGCAGCAGTTCCCCTGCCTCTGGGAACTGGCCTTTCCTTTCTGAGGTGACTGCAGTGACTGCAGAAGAGGCAGCGGGTGATTTACAGCAGCCTGTGTGAGAAGAGAACAAGGATATGCATCTGCAAATAAACACTAATGAGATGTTAAGATTATGAAAAGCCAGGAAATTCCAGAAGTTGGGGCTGCTACAGCATCATTAGTTCTCCTGCAGTTCTGTCCTTATCCGGCAGGGAGGAGCCTGGGCATACTCCCGGCAGGCTAGTGCCACTGAGTTAAAGGCAGGCGGCCTCCCTGATCGATTGCTTCCCTGCAACTGAAGGAATTACCCCTATGCTGGGCAAAATGACACCTCTCGCAGGATGAAGCTGTGCTGGGAAAGCAGAGGCTGTGCATCACCCCAGAGGCAGTGCCAGGAAGCCATGTGACTGGTGGCAACTGGGGGATGGGGTAAAAAGCAGCCTTTGCCTCATCTTCAAACAGTTGTAATTGAAATCTCACTGGTTGTGATCCCTATCATTGCAGAACTGCATCAGCAACCAAATTATCATTGCTTTCAGCATGTGATCCATTTGGATGGGGAGTATGAGGGAGGAGGAAGGTCTATCAGCTGTCACAGCAATCAGAGCAAAGAAAGGACATACTGGCTGAGTGCCACAGCAAGCAGGGGCAGACAGGGCACATGCAACAATCAATGGCATGGTTTTTCAGCAGGATGGTAGTGAAATTGTGCTTGGGGCTGGAAAAATTGTCCGGTAGGGATGAGAGATGGAGATGTGGCAACCAACTCTGTCAAGAGCTCCTTTAATTCTTGGCCCCGTGTGATGAAACAGCCCTGGATGTGCCTTGGTGTTGGGTTTTACAGCCTGCCACTTTCTGTGACCTGTGCAAACCTGGCAAGCATGTCTTTGGTTGCAGAATCCACCCAATGCTGAATAGCACTATCCTTGGTGAGGGGTTTAATGTTCAGCCCCAGCCAATGGTCCTGCCAGCAGACAGCATGGACTGGCAAAGACGCAGACTCAGGATATAACCTCCTTCTCCTTTGGTTCCACATAGTCTCTTAGAGAAGAATTATTGCATCCTACAAGACCTTCTCCTGACTTTCTGTTAACCTGTTACCCAGGCTTGGTTGAAGACCAAATTCATGTCCAAGAAGAGAAATGGCTCAGCAGCCAGAGGGGTGTCTGTTCTCTGCAAAACAATGAATGGAAATATTTGACTTAACCTGACCCACAAATTGAAAGAGCATCCTGAAAACAAAAGCTGGAACTAAAAATATGCAATCCCATTGATGCGCTATTTTTCTCCCTGTACAGGAGAAATTGTTTGCATCCTGAGCTGTTGCTTTTTAGGTTGGGATAATTTGTTCATAGAGGTAGGGGCAGGAGCATGTGCATGTAGTAAATTTCCCACTCCTACCCCCCCCCTTTTCTTTTTTTTATGGATAAACATAAAGGCAGCTGAAGGACTGAAGGACATGTGTAAGAATATTTCTATTGGCAGAGATTACTGACACATTGCAGAGCTGGATATTTTACAATGTTTGTTCAAACCAGTTCAGCCCTGATGTGAACTGACTTCACAGACAGGGACAGGACTGTACCCCAATTGAGGAAGCACTACCTCCACTCGGGTTCAGAGCACTAGGGATAGGTCTCAAAAAGACTTTAGAAATACCTGCTGAAAACTTCCAAAGACAATTCTCTGGGATATGTAGGAACTGTTCCTTCCTAAGCACTTGACTGGCAGCACACGAGACAGTAAACTGCCCATGAAAACATCATGGACATGGGGTGCAGGGGAGCAAGTGGCATTTTGAAGGGGATGTATGGCTCCTGTATAGCTAAAATGATACGAATACCTTTTTACAGATGTGGGAGTAAGCACAGGACTTGGGTTTAGGATGATCTGGCCTCCTAGTCCTCCTAAATGTTGCATCAGGATAGGAGAAGGTATAGAGACAGCGAAAGTCTTAAAGTGCATTGAAATACCATTCAGAAGTGTAATGGGATCACAAGAGGTATCAAGATTGCACAAAGAAACAAGATCCAAACAGGGGCTAATCCAATATTGTAGCAACAACCTGACAAAGTGTTTCTTTTAAGATATTAACAACGAAATATTAATTAAGAAGAAATATCTTGACAGGACAGTTAAAGGAGATTTGAGCCAGTACAAATTATTTAAGTATTCATGATGAAATGCTGTTAGAAATAGGAAGTTAGATATGCAGAAGCTGCAGTGAGGAGCTGTAGGGGAGACAAGACTTACAGACCCCTTTTCCCTAGGGTTTTGGGCTGGGAAGGGGTCTCCACTCCCTACATGAGTGACTGGGGAGGGGTGAGTGCTTTCCAAATTAAATGCTAAGCTAAGTCCCCTGAAAAGTGGGGGCCTCAGGTAGCACAGGAGGTCTAGCAGGACCAGCCTGAGTAAAGGAGAAAGGAACTTTGCATGCCTAGGAATGCTGAGGAACAAACCTTCAGACAAACCTTTACCCCTCCATACCCTACCCCCCACCAATCCCACCCCAGCCCCCATCTCTTCCTGAGTTATTCATGTCCAACAAGGCGAAAAGGTTCTGTTTGGCTGTGGCTCAGCAGATTACCACTACGTTTAATAGCTGTTTTTGGTATGATGCCGTTCACCTTATCTCCTTTCTCCTTTGACTCGGCCTTTGAACACTAATCCACCTTCTAGTGCAGCCTGCACCCTGCTTGATCTTTGTTTGCCATGAATGCGTACGGCTCCAAGGATTTTAGGAGTGGTGTCTTTGCTGCTTGGGCCCATGCTGTTGCAGCACTGAAGACACATGTGGATCTGATAGCTCACATTGCTTACTCCTGGGTTTACCCATGTAATGAGTCAGTTTTCCTTCCAAGAGCCAAGTTCTGATCTCAAGCTTTGATTCAGACCCTTTTTTTTTCTTTTTCTTTTCCTTTTTCTTTTTCTTCTTCTTTTTTTTTTTTATTTTTCTTCATATATATTTATTTGCAGGGCAGTGCAGTACCTGGAAGGACTAGACAGCTTGAAAGTCTTTCCATGGATAGCCCCAACACATACATATTTACTTTCCCCTTGCACATACACACACACACAGAGGAGCAGAGTTCAACAGCCCAGTTCTACCAGTGTTTAAAGCCATTTGGCCTCTTTTAAGCCTTTAAATAAAATCTGTTGTGTGCATGTGTAGTTGATTTTTTTCCTTTACCCCACTTCTTAGGAAGGAAAGCAAATGTTTCTGGCACTCTGCTGCTGGATTGCTTGCATATTTGCTTGAGGAAAAAAAATTATAAAAGATGTTTGGCATAGTTTTCATTCAAAAAGGAATCCAGTGCCAGATCCAAGCATTGAAAACAAATGTGTGGCTTAACTGTCATTTACTCCAGGATCATGGGAACGGCTGCCTGATTTTCCAAATGAGCAGCCGCTAGCTCTCCCGCCGTATATGAAGCACGCTGACTTGACCAGCTTGATGCAGCTTGAACATCACTGCTGCGCCTCTGTGTGACAGCCCGAGTGCTGATGTCAGCACGGCCACGTCTCCACTGCCATCCGGGCTGACGAGCTGTCACACACATCTCTCTCGTGCTGGTGAGAAATCCTCCCCTTGCCTTTTGATGTGTTGTGACGAGACAATGTGTATTTGTCCTAATAATGTGAAGTTTCAATGTGAATTGCTCCCCTGGCTGATGGCACTGATGAAGCGCCATCCTGGGGCTTCAGGCATTTGGCTGGCAAATTGTTCTGCGGGTGACATAAGTGATGAGAAACATTTGATGTCACCCAAATCCCCACCTCTCTGTGGTGCGCAGAAGCTCTCACAGCAGGTCAGGCCTTTGCTGCCATCACCACTTGTCCCAAGAAGCTCTGTGGTGACAGAGAATGACCCTGACCCTGTGCACTACCCTCATCCCTAATCTCCTCCTCAGCCCCTCGGAATAACACACATTTGGTGGAGGGGGAAGCTCACCCCAGTCCGTATGTGAGGAGCAACAAAAGACAATCGTAGGGCATCTGAAACTGGCATGAAATGGCACCTTTCCTATCTTTATCTATAAAATGAGCCTAGGATCAGCTCCAAGCTCTGATCTTCGGGGTTAACCACATGGGTCCTGGCCCCACATTCCTAATGCAGCATCACTCCCAGAGGTACAGTCACAGAGGCACCTGGCCAGGTGCACCCTGTGGTTCAGTGTCTGTCTGCTATACTTTAATCAAAGAAGGTTGCTTTGGATTTCACCAGCATTTTTGTGAAAGGAATATTTGGTCTGCAAGGCATGCATGTAGTCCTCTGGCAGCCGTCAGCTCTGCTGTAATGCCCGGCTTTTATTGACTTATGTGCAGAACTCGGCAAGGACCTGAGCTCTTATCCAAGGGCAGCGAAGCAGGAGCTAGCTTTAGAGACATGGTGATAAAATAGAAAATTATGTACAAAGTAAAAGGGTCAAACCCCTAATCTGAAGTGTTCTAGTCAGCTTGCCATGTTGGGTGTTCCTCCTGGATCAGAGATAACCCCATTTCCAGAGTTTGGGAGAAGTTGTTCAGCAGAGAGGAAAAAAAACCTAAAAAAAAATAACCAAAAACCAAAAAATGCCCCCAACTCATAAAAACAAAAGCAGAGTCAGTGACTCCAGAAAACAGCTCTTAGCCTGTCTGTTCCAGTCTGAAATAAAGTCATCCCTCTTAATTCCCAGCGCATATTGTTCCTACCAAAGAGCAAAACCTTAGGAGGAAATCACATCAGTGAAGGGAACGCCAGCTCCTTTGTACTATTTTTCAACCCTGCCTTGGGAGCCAATAATCTGTCATCCCTTGAATAAACAAGCACCTTATCATATCACAAACATTTATTTAACCCTTTTCTCCTGAGCTTTTACCAGCCAAGCAAAGTGGCTGGGGAGGGGTGTGGGTAGCCCTATCCCTAGACTGCTCTGGCAGAAAGGACAAATTTCCTGTGTATTACACCCAATCTGTAAAGTGTCAGGCTGCCCTTCTTCAGCCTCCATGAAAAGCAGCAGCTTGAATCCCTGCATTTCACATAGCACAATCAAATTTTCCTGTCCCTCCACTGTTCCATCCCTCCCCCGGTACATTAACGCCTCCCTCCCTGGAGACATACTCTTGATTCCATCTGAGGGTCCATCCAAATGGAGACAGATTTAATTTCTTGGAGGTTAGTGGGAAAAGGGGGGTGGCAAGAAGAGTGTTTACATTTCTTCTTTTAACAAGAGACTGTGATGAACAGAGCTTTTGATTCCAAGTTGCAGAGGTCTTTTTTTTAAGAGATATTCTTTGACTCTGACATCATCAGAAAATGGAATCAGCGAAGTATGTGCATTTCCTCAGCTCCCACAATATCCATTTTCTCTCAGTGGATGTTTCTTGTTTTTCTTTTCCAGTGTTGCTCCCACACAATGGAGCCAATTTTTGTTCAGGACAAAGAAAATATAAACAGAGTGTGGATTTGGAATATGAGCAAGGCCTCCAAGCTTACAGAAATCTTCAGCCATGGGGAGGAGCCGTGCTATGTTAACCATCTGCCAATAAAGCCTGGCTAACCAAGTGCTGGCCAGTGTCCCTAGTCACTTTGCTGATGCCTCTAGAAGGCTGCAAATGCTGATGGGCAAGACTGGTGCTACCAATGAAATTCTTGATTTAGACTCTGTGGAGTCCCTGAGCATTTGAAGAGCATGCCTTGCAGGTGAGGTTGGCTGACCAAAGCATGTGGGCAGGGAAAGCCTTTTCTCCTCTCTGCTGTAGGGTATCATAAACATTGAGTTCACCAGGCAAAGTCCAGCCATCAGAGGAGAATAGCCCCATAGGGAAGAGAGTCTTTTACTCCCCTTCCCGTAGGGCTTGGCATGTTTACCCTCCTAGACATTTGTGAACTAGTACATGACATGAAAAAAAATATGCATTACTCTCCTCAGTGAGTCATCTTCTAGCTTAAAACAAAGTGTTCTAAGTTGTTTTATTCCAGTCATGGAATAAAACTTGCTCTTCCAAACAACTTAGGAAACACGTACCTTGAGAGGTAGATAGTATTTTAGGCACATTAGCTATGTTTGCTGCTTATGGGTAAACCACAGCTTGTGAAAGTGACCCCTCATGCAGCTCCCCAAGTGACCTGCTCACACTGGCCAGGACATCAGCCAATCCCTGGAAGAGAAAGGCATCTCACTGGGGGCTGCCAGACCCAAGCTCTGTGGTGTGCACCTTTGGGATAGAGCCAGGAGCAGGTCCCCAAGCAGCCAGGGCATCTGCATTCTCATGGGTGAGTCCCTGTGACAGCAAGTCATCCAGGTCTGCATAAATGACAGCACTAAGCTGTGACAAACTGATTCATACTAAAAGAGTTGATTTATGATGGGTGATATAAACCAACTGCAACAAGGGCCTCATATCTCTGGGCTCACTGACTGCAGCTCAGAAGCTGGTGGGAAATGCCCTGTGAAACATTTATCTAGATAAAATAATGTTTAGCCATCAGCAGATGGACTTCATTGACATCATCTGAATTCATGGCCTGACACACCTCATACTGAGCAACAGAGACACAAGTTGGCTTGTTAAGAGACTGAAGTCTACAGACTAACCCTGCCCCCATCAAAATTACTAGGACTGTGGTTCAATTGGTCTGCTCTGGATCTTCTCTGATATTATAAGCTTGTCTGCTGAGATAACAGGTTGGCATGAGAACCAACCCATGGGAAAAGGAATAAACATAAGCAATCAACAACTCAACTTCCAAAAGCTGCTTTTATTAACAGTATTGAAAGGGTGTCTTTTAACTCTTCCCATTGCCTAACAATTAGCCTGTCCCATGATCTATTTGAAAATTTTAGTTTTACCTGGAAATTTTTGATTCAGATGCTTCCACTCATTAGCAAAATGAATACCCCTGCAGTCAAGCAAGACCCAGAAGAACCCTCAGCAAAGAGGGCAAACAAAAGCTTCACTTGGATGAAGCTGGGTGATGCCTACAGAGTGGATCCAGAGGTTCCAAGGCTGTTTTCCATCATTTTAACACCATGACCATGCCAGCATTTACATTCATCATTGCTTTCAAGTCAGCTGGCCCAAATATCTGATTGGCAAATGCAAACACGGAGAGGAATTCTTAAAAAATATCCTGTGAGGTCACCAGATGACACCGAAAATCAATCCTAAAGAAAAGAAAGAAAGCCTAGGATGGAGTGAGGGCTTGGGCCTGGAGAAGAAATGGCAGACAGAAGCTGCAGAAAGGTTGAGTGGAGTCTGTGAAAGCTGGGTTCTGCTCCTGAAATGCTGGCAATTTAAAGGAGAAATGTGCTTCTTTTTCTTTAGGAACTTGCTCAGCCTCAAAACTCCGGAGTCTTTCGTGATCACTAAACACTGCAATACAAACAGTTCCAGAGCCAAATTCATGCTTAGCAAAATGCAAATTAACTCAGCCTTACACTCTTAGGAATAAAGTCAGCACTTATCAGAAGTTGAAGACACACACTGGCTTGTCAAAGTCCTTCCCCCACCTGCAGCAGGGATTAGCCAGGGAAAAAGTTTTGATGCTAAAACGAAAGCAGAGGGGAGCGCCTGACTGGCGGGCTGTGGTTTTGCTTCAATTCTCACAGCCGTGCCTGCAGAGCCCCAGGATACACAGCACGGCTTCTTGCAACCATAGGGAGAAAGGATAAATGGATTATTTTGGAGTGATATGCATGTAGAACTCATGCCACTGGAGAATGCAGCTAGGCTATTTTTAATGTACTGCTTCATTTTGCACCTGCTACCATTACAGAGTTGGTTTTGTTTCCATTAGAGTCACTTGTCTTAAGGAGTTTATAACTCCTATGAAATGTGTAGTTCTGGGCTAGATGCTCATCCTTAGTTAAGGAACAAAGATTTTTATCATTATAAACCAAAAGATTAGCATGTTGGCATTAAGAGTGTATGGAGGGCAATTTTGAATAATTTTATGGTGTTTTCACAACTGTAATTCCTGAAGGTCAGTTTAATATAGCCTCCTTTATTCATACTGAAATGGAGAACACAAGTTACAAGGACCTGCCCCTAAGGAGCTTGCAAAACCAAAATTGCATGAAGAGTCATTCTCAAGTACTTAATCAGCCACAATATTTCAATAAAATTATGAAATAAGAGATAAAAAACCTTGGCTCTTTTTCTCACTCCCACCGTGCAGAGGGCCAAGTGGAGCTCAGCATCTCTTTGAGAGGTAGGAGTCTGGTGCCTGGCGCGGAGCTGCATTGCCTTACATCACACACTCCCAAATACCATCCCGGTGCAGAGCTGGGGAGAAAACTCGCATCAGCAGTTTGCCAGGCCCTGCAAGGAAGGCAGATGTAGAAACACCATATTGTTTGCTGCTTGCCTTCTGCCATCATCTCCGACAAACATCAAAAGTGTTGTGGTTTAGTTGTGCTCATACTGCAGTGTGATCCCACTGAGAACACCTGCAGGCACACCAAAGCCCCTAAGACCTGGATGTGGGCAGCCTTTCATGGTGTGTCCCCAGCTAATGCCAAGGTGAAGGCTCTGCAAATGCTCCCTGTGGCCCAGTCCTCTGCCACAAGTGTTCCTGTGTTCAAACAACAGCCATTTGAGCAGAGCTGTGCTCTCTCCACAAAACATAGATAGCAGTAAGATGATTATTTGGAGGTGCTTTCTTACTGTCACAGAAAGCTGGCAATCTGCTAAATGGCTTTGAGACATGGGATACTTTACATTGCTATACCAGCAATGATCGGTCTGAGGGCAATGGCCAGCACCTGCAAGTCATCTGCAGCACTGCAAAGCACCCACTAAACCTGTTAGATATCTGGGCTTTTCAGACTGGGTTCCCCAGAGACCCTTCTCAGCCTGAACCCTGGCAACCTCAACACCATTTGCCCACTTTCCTTTCCATGTTCAATCTCTTGACCAGGTTGTTTTGCAGTCATGATAACAATGGTGAAGGTCTTATATATCACCTCCATTATTATTA
Source organism: Corapipo altera (assembly GCF_003945725.1). Classification (NCBI taxonomy): domain Eukaryota; kingdom Metazoa; phylum Chordata; class Aves; order Passeriformes; family Pipridae; genus Corapipo; species Corapipo altera. Next base: position 1,593,832 of record NW_020884879.1, on the reverse strand, counting down.
GTCCTTATGAAGTCTCCTCGTCCCACACATTCTTCTGTAAAACCAGGAACCAGGGAAGGCATGAAGCAGGGTAACAGTTTGGAGATGCTGATCAGCCCTGCACTGATGTTGACCAACTTCAGAGGGGAATCACACCCTAGGTTCCCATGAAAACAAGGTCTGGAAGTGTTTTTCGCTCTGTGAGGCACAGAAGTCAGAAATAATGATGCAAAACTTCAGTGTTAAATATATTCAAGATGATTGGCCCAATGTCTTCATAAATCAAGCGAAATCCCTAAATCCAAAGTTTTCTGAATTGAAGTAATGGGTTTTATCTATATTCACTTGGTCAAGAAAAGTGCATTATTTTCCCCCGAATATTAATTCAACTAATTCAGACCCCTAGACCAAATTTATTTGGACAGCCTTTGCACGCTTTTTCCTTGGCTTTCTGCAAATTTCTGACCAGCAGCTTTGCCAGCAGTCATCTTGCCTGGACCAGAAGCACATGTGCTTGACCAACTAATTGTAACTGTTTCTGTCAGGAAATCACAATTAATTACGCGGGCGATTGCAAGTTTGCACACATTTGAAGTTTGCAAACATTTCATCCAAAAAGTGTTAAGCTAACAAGATGCCATGGACGCCTGCCAAAGGGGGCTGCAGGCTGCACTCCCACTGTATCCTAGTAAGGGAATCCTCACACTGCAGCAGTCCCACTGGGAGGCTCAGACACGGGCCACTGAGTCCTTCTTATCACGGCTGCCTGCCAAATTCTTCTTAGGAATAAGTGTCACTTTGTGGTACCTCTATTTTCCTTCCCAATAAAATAATAATTTGGCAGTGCCTGAGATGATGATAGTAAATCAGTGTTAGACAGCAGAGGTTACCGATAAAATTCAACCTATTTATCAAGCCACGTCATTTAGCTATGTTAGCTGCAAGCAGGCGTAGGCTACTGTGCTCTTAAAGTGGTTTGTTTCAGAAAATCAAGTAGGTAATGTTCACATAAAAAGAGGGAAACGTGACCTCTTTTTGTCTCAGAAGGGAATTACTGAGGGCTGATCTGTCTCCGTTGTGTTAGCATTGCACACCGGGGCTGAACCACAGCTACCTTGCCTTGTGTATCAGTATGACCATCACCTGAACCAACTGTAGCCCACAGCAGATAAAGCAGACATCCATTTCTCTTTCTATTATAGCAACACACTTTGCACCCCCTTGACATGATCTGTTGCCCAGCACCCCAGGGCATTCAGAATCTTTGAGAATTTCAGGGACAAATCAGTATGGAGACCAGACAGTCCTGCCCAGGATCATCCTGCACATTTGCACTAGCAGCAAGTTTGTCTGTTGTGCTGCTGAAGGACTGCAAGGATGAGTGTCCCCAAAGGTCTTGATCTCCATCTCCTTTCATCATGCAGTGACATCCACCCAATTGCTCCTGATCTCCCATCTTTGTTGTGGAATCACAACACCATGATGAAGATCCTATTAAAATTAACACATCAGATCTAAATAATATGTGAAATTCATCCGCTCTGTGTGGATTTTAGGGTGTAGGAAAGCATGATTTTCCTTGAATTTGGGATTATAATTTTATTACGTATTCCCCCTCTTCCAGTTATATCTTTATTTCACTTTTCCTTGCATTTTCCCACTGTATTGCAGTGCTTTTCGAAGAGTGAACTTACAGGTTATCTTAAGAACAGACCACAGACTTGAAATCTGCCCTCTGTTTTCATAAAAGAGAAAAGTTTTTAAGGAGGATAATCATATTCGGAAATGATGTGACTAAATGTTATCAGGTTGTCATGGTGATTGCAGTCTTTTAAAAAATGTCTGTATTGTGGTTCACTAATGAGCAATATATTAACTAAACCAAACACTATTTGTCTTTTCAAGTATTATTCATATGCACTACTGAATTAAGACTCTTTTTTTTTCTGCTTTTGGAATACTGTTCTTTTTCTTATAAACACTGGAACTGAATTCAAGCAATAAACAAGGCCAGAGATAACATTGTCACCTTTGCTATATTTCATATCACCGTGTCAAGCTGAGCCTCACATTAACCAGTCTTCAGTTGCACATACTGAGCTTCACATCTCCAGCAAAATTACTTGTGTAAGGTGGAACTTCAGGCTTGTATTTTCTGCCTACAGAATTTCTAGCTTGAAATTTAGTCAGTCTCAATCACAGTGTAATTCCCACCACATATCTCACCATTGTTGGGGTTTATGTTTGTGTGACATGAAGAAGACAAGCTGGAACACTGAAGCAATGCACACGTCAGAATGTTTCTGAGTTCATCCCACCCCTAGTAGCTCAAACCTTTAAAATTCACCTTTCAAGTCCCCTAGATTTCATGAGACATCTGAAGGATCTTTTCTTCTTCTAAACGGACATGGAAATGGTAGAGGTGAAAGTACCTTTTAGCACTCATATACATGTCAAGGCATGGTTTGCATTTCAGAAACTCTTTGGACTTTAGAGCTCTTCCCAGCAGCTCCATTGAAACATCTCACAGAGTGAATCTACCACAATCCAGGAGGACACGCTGGTTTTAGAGGGTCAGTGAGGTCACACCAGAGGGGAGATGTATGAAGATACCCTAAGAGAGACAGTGAAAACTTTTGAGAGTCTGGACGTCTTCCAGTCCTGAAACTACACCATCCCAGGTTCAGGCTTGATCTAGACCTTTACTACTCTCTGAGTACTCTCCAAACCCTGTACTGACACTGGAAGTAGCTCCAAATGGTGCATAGGATTAGACAGAGCTGAGTCCTGTCAAGATGAATATCAGTCATAAATCACATATTTGCAAAATTATTTCAGGTGGTACTCTGTTATTTTACTGAAATGAAAGCAGTTTTTATGTTCCTGATTCTTTTGACGCAAGCTAAGATGAAAATCCCAAGTTCTTCATACTTCCCTGGAGCCTGTTCCTGCCCAAGATCTGCAGGACATCCATGATTTTGGCTATGCCTCCTTGCAAAGCAAGTTTGTGTAGGGAATGAGAGAGGTGAAATCACATTGTTCAGATGTTCTTTGGGGAAAAATGATATTATCACGCACACTTAGCCCTTACATTACATGTTCTTCTTCTGCAGTTCACACTGAAGTCCCATTGGCATCCCATTAGTTTTTCAAGCCTGCTGGAGAAAGACCACATGAGTGGAACATAATGCCTAGCAATTGAATTAGTTAAGTCTTCCCAGGCATTTTGCAACTTTTGTTTATGGAGTTGTTTTATATGACTCATTCGCTTTATTTTTGTTCAATGAGTAATATTTGGTACTTACACGTGGTTTTTATTTTTTGTAACATGCACAGCTTGGTAACATATCTTTTGAACACAGGATCTCCCTTGTTTCAGTTTTACTTAGACAGAAGCTAAACACATAAACCCTGCTATTAAAACTCATCATTAATTAATTATGCTCAACTACTCTCAACATGGGTTTTGTGTGGCAAAAGAGTATTCCAGGCTCTCCCCCTCTCCACTACATTTCCCCTCCTTCCCCCCACCACTGCAAGCCTATATTTAGTTGGAGATTTGGGTTGATCTGCAATTCCTGCTGCAAATTCCTTTCCATCATCAACTACAGCCAGAAGTTCCGAATAAGGGAAAGGTTTGCGCTTCAAGAGGCTTCCTGTTTCCCTGGATTTTCAGGTTTGCTACTGTTTGTAGAATGAGGCTGGTACTAGACTTTTCAGACTAAGTGGCTGCTAACTCATTCCTGTTCTGGCACTGGCATCAGACTCGGGTGCAAAGCATTGTCTGGTTGATGGACCTTCCAGAAATATAGGCAGCGAAAGCAAGGAAAGCATGTCTGATCCTGAAATATTTCCAAAGCAAAGTGTCAGAGAGGATAATGCTGACAGGACTGGCAATCTCCCCAAGAAGGAGAATGAAGTAGAGGAGAGCAGCTTGTAAATCACTGCAGAGGAAAGTACAGCATGGGGAGGGCTCCGTGCGTAGAGTACTGAATCACTCAAATGCAGGCAGGGAAAACAGGAAGAAAAATACTGCATACTTGTGCTAGGTTTTCTCTAAGCTTTCCAATAGTTCTTCTTCTGTAATGCCTGCCCTCCTGGCCTTGGTTGTGTCCTACCCTGAGAGCTCCTTCTCCCTTGGCTTTAACCCAAAGTAAAAAGAAGCAGTGGGAAACAGCCTTTGCTTCTTCCAGGAACTGCACTGCCCAGTCTAGGATGAGAGCCTTGCCTGGGGGCTTTGAAGACCATGGTTCAACCACAAACATCCTGGGCAAAGCCTGCCACCTGCATGTCTTTTATTCATCTAACTCCTAGACATATTGAGAGGACAAATAGTTTAAAGCTCACAGATTGCTGAAATATTATGGTCCTGGGAAGCTTGTTGTACTGGAGATTAGTTGGGTTTGCTACTGTATTCCTCTCCTGAGATCTTCATTTTGCTAACTAATTTCACTACAGTTCACATTCATGTTTGTATCCACTGTTGAACTGTCAAAACATAACCAGTCTGGATACTTTCAGTTTCAGCTGTGTTTTAACATTCTAACATTTCTTAAACTGAAGCCAAACACTTGCCTACCTAGTTTGGATGATGCAATGTATGTGTAAAACGAACATGATAAGGAGGGTAATATGGTGTATGTCCAATAGCTGATTTTTTTGTCAACTAAGAGAAACTAGATGACGGCATAGAAAGGTTATCCCTAGAAGAAGAATCAAAGCTGAGATGCAGCAAAAATATTAGTTGCACTTGCTCGCCTTTAAAACATTGCTTTGTGGTATTACATTCTTGTCAGTAGTTGTAATAATCACTCTAAGCCTGAACAAAAGCCAGGCGATGATGATAAAGTCTTCCATGGAATTCAGTAGGCTCAGGAACATACTCTAGGTTTGTAAATTTTTTTTGCCTTTGCCTAATATTTGTAGGCTTGAGGCCAAACTTCTCAGGTGTTTATCACAAGAAACCAAATTTTCTATGAATGTCCCCAAAGGCTGCCCCCAAGGGCTGCCCTTCCATAGGCCCAAGCAGGAAAGGCCCTTTGAAATGATGACTCCAACTGTCAGACTTATCTTTTATTTTCACAGTGTGTGCTGACTAAACAGGGCTGCCACTGGCTTCCCTCTCTCTTCATATTTTCTACTTTCTGTCTCAGTTCTGTTATCTCTTATGTCACCTGATGTTGCATAATATATAGTTTATACCTTAGTGATGTGGTGTTGCCACATATATGTAAACATGCAGAATGTATATTTGCTGTCACATTTATTATACTAAACAGTTTTGAGATAGATCTTATTTTTTAATTCTATACGCAAATATCAAACAATATTTTGTCAAGTGTCTTGTAATAATAACAAGTATAGCTAATTGCCTTTGCTCTTGTTTTTGCCCCAGACTTCCTCCATAAGCAGAATATATTTATAGTGGATATGTAGTAAGTGCACCGTGCTGATTGAAATGTTGGATGGGTTTCAGTTGTTGTTAATGCTTTACTATGTATTCTTTCTTTATAGATTAGTGTCTTTGGATAATATTGGAGATTCAGGCTGATGCAGCTACAGTGACTTCCTAATCTTCATTTCTCTTTTTATTATGTCTATATCTGCTGTGAAGGTTAAAATGTATCAGGGACAGGCCCTTTCCAAAACAATGGAGCCAAACACTTTCAAATTATGGAGAAATTTAGTCCATATTCAAACTTCACAGCTTGGACTTACCTCCACACCGAACCGAACCAATAAGTGAGATACAAACAGCCTTGAACTCAGATCCCAGATAAGGATGTTGTGTGCAAATTCTTCCTCTAAAGTTTAGATTTATGATCTTTTCAAAAAGGGGCTTTCCTAAATTTTGGTATTACTGCCTATCTGCTTTCTGCAAGTGCCTTTGGGTGGGAAGTTGCCATGTCCTTAGCTAAGCCAAGTGAACAGACCTGGTGCTAATCAGCTTCAGCACCAAGTCAGCAAAGTCACTTTGAGCTGCTACAGAAGGTTAGTTGAGCCGAGCGGGTGGTTTTCCTGGATGTGATTTCCATTTGCCTTACCGGATGCTGATGTGGAAAGGGTAACCCCCAGTGCAGGGGCAGAGAATAAGGGCTTGTTTCATTAACTAATTCAGCTAGACCTGCAAGAACGCCTCTGCCTCCATGGTGCTCAAAACTATGCCACTGACTTACTCCAAAACACAGTTTTGTCCCGTCTGTAACTGACAGGGGACTGATTGACAAAGCCCAGTCTATTTGTATCCCTAAGTATATTCACATGGTTCCTTTTTGGATACTTTTTAAATGAGTCAGTTTCTGCAAAAGGACAAACACTGGTTTCACCAAGAAAATACAAAAGTTTGTTTTTAGTACTATAAAATGTCTCTCCACTTAATTCTTTCTGAAGAGCTCAGACTTATTAATAAAGAGCCTAATGAGGAGCTGCCATAGCTGACATGTCCCTGGGACCGCTCTTTACTTACAATTAAGTGGGTACAGCATTGCTGTAAATTCCAGTTGCAATTTCTCTTTCACTTGTAACATTGCTTTTCCCAAAGAAGCCTGTCTGGTGTTTTATTTTTGTGTTTGGGCAGACCGGGGTGCTGTCTCTGGCTTCATGAGGAATGCTGAGGTGAAACAGACAGAACATCAGCTCCAGGGGAAAAAGAAATGGCCATTGCTTTGGCGTAAGACTCCTGCCTTTCGTCAGCTAATGTCCTACCTCTGGTAAAGGGGCATTTTTTCCCACCCACTTTGGTCTTGATGGAAGCTGAAGGAAAACAAAATAGCTTGGTATATACCTGGTCTGTAGATCATCGTGCCCTTCCCCTACTTAGTAAATGTTTCTTTAATTGGCTTAGTTAGCCCTTCTCACCTTTCAGCACTTCGGGAATGACTCTTTGAAGAGAGCCATGTACAGAGATTTAGTTGACATTTAGTGACACTAGGCTCTGCAGTCTCCAAAATATGACTGATGTCACTCGTTATATTCCCTTGGGTCTCCGGGGACAAAGTCACTCTTACCCTGAAGCATGCATTGACAATCTCAAGATAATACTTTGACAGAGTCAGGGGCCCTGTTCCAGGGTCTAATGTAATCTCTAGAAAGTTTCCAATCTGGGTATTGTTTGTTATTTATATTCCATATCTGGGGTTTGTGTTTGACTTTGTCTGATTTTAGTATGAAAGCTGCTAATAAGAACAAAACTTCATACCTTTTTCTGCTGGACGGGTGTGCTGGCAGGTCTGTGCTCAGATGCAAGAAACCTTGCTCAAGGTGAACAAATTCAAACAAACCTAGGAAAAATAATCAGAGCCTGTATTCTTGTTCTGCAAACAAAGCCACTGGCACCGAGAAGGCTGTGAACGAAATTGAGTTTTACTCTAACTAAATTAATTTATTGAGACCACCTGATTTTGTAGATACCCTTCACAGGACCGGGACAGGAGTTTGTAAGCAGACTAAGATGCTCTTTGGTTTGTCTTTCACCCTGAACGGAGGACTGGCTTTATTGCTGCTTTATTTTGCCTTTATCCTTCGCTAACTTTATTTTCCTTACCCAGACACAAACCAATATCGCGAGCTGCTGATGCCCCCTCTCGCAGAGAAAAGGACTTTGATGCCAACCTCGCCCCATCGGAAGACCTGTCCGGCAGCTCCTGACTCGGACTCGCCTCTCGGGAGGGCACGCAAAGGAGCCGAGGGGCAGAGGCGGCAGGGGCGCGGCCAGTGCCCACCCGCGGCACGGCCCCGCGGGGCGAGGAGCGGCGGGGCGGCCGGCACACGGGGGCGCTCGGCCCCGGCATCCCCCGGCACCGCCAGGCATCGCCCGGCATCGCCCCGGCCCCGGTTGTCCCACCCGAGCCGCCGCGCTCCTCTGCCACTGACGACTTCGGTCTTATTTGTAAAGAGGAGTGAAATAATGGCCTGCCTCTTGAAGACCAAAGGCTTTAAGGCACCTGATAAAATTCGTCTGCTATCCGGGATAAATGCTGCTGGAACTGCCAAAACAAGCCTAACCTTCCTCCCTGCCCGTGCTCACCAAAGGGCTTTGCCGAGAAGTCAGCGCTCAGGGCTGGCACTGCGGGAAGGAGGGGATGTGCAATGAGGAAACCCGGGATAAGGAGGGGATGCGCAATGAGGAAATTGTACTACAACAACTAGCCCATCTTTACTGCTTTAGTGCACTCTTTTAAATGTTGATTTAATCATCGGGGTTAATAATTTATTGGTGGCAGTGAGAACTTGAAGAGGCAACGCTATAGAAGTTTTTTATTGTTTTTTTTCCTGTTCTACCTTTGATGAAACTGCAGGTTTGTAACTGCCATGCTCTGTCACTCTCTCGTCTGGGCTGTACCACAGCCTCAGTGCTCCCCTGCGGAAGCATGGCATTGGGCTCCAGTTCATGAGGAGCAATTAGTACCCTAAAACCACTGACTTCTCACCGAAACACCAGGAAGCAGCTGGAGGTCATTGCAAATCCATAGAACAGAAACCTAACTTTCTGTTTGAGAGCTTTTTCAGACAGAGAAGGTGTTGGAGCAGCCTGGGATGAAAAGAAGGGGTTACATGGAAAAGGAAGACATTGAACAAAGTGATTCCCTGCCTCTCTTTGAAGACAGATTACAACTGGTTCTGTGTTGTAAGGTTTGAAATTACCCTGTTTTTTTCTCTTGTGAAGAAGCCCAAGGTCTGCCTAAATCAGAATCTGAAGTAATCTAGGTAATCTGGGTAATCTGAGGTAGCATTGACAACTGAGAGCAAGTGCTAAAAATGGTTCTTGTGCCTGCTGCCCAAGGGGCTCAGATGGGATATTGTAAGGCAGGGCACTTGGGTCATTGCTGTGAAGGGACCACAACATCATCTGAACAGACATCCTTCCAGGTGAGTATCAGTTATACCTGGGTATGGTAATAAAATCTTTCTATGTGAACACATACTGTTCACACGCACTTGTTCCTCACTCAGCCCACAGGAGATTTTGGGAAAGACAGGAGCAACTTGTTCCTGCCACCTTTGCTTGGGTACTCCTCAGATCCAGGCAGCAACTCAGACTGCAGGCAAGGAGATACCTGTGCCATACCATACGCTCAGGGGTAAGATCAATGTTTCCAAGATATACTGGGTCTTCAGCATGTGGGCAGACAATTGTACTGTTCATGGGATGGAGGTCTGGACAGGATCTGTGACCTCCCCTGCCACTGGATGTGGAAAAGTTGATCACCACTGATTTAAAGTCACATGTCAGGTGTGAAAAATACGTCATCTGCATTGGATGACATGAAAACAAAGGAAACTGGTGTAGATTTAGAGTCGCTACAGTGTCTATTTACACTTGAGTCATGAATCAGTGCTCAGTGTCCCTGTGTAAAAAAAAGAGGCACACATACATGCAATAAAGAGGGTTTGGAACAGACGTTGAATGTGGACCTCAGAAAAAGTAAAATGAAGCAAGAAGCAGGACCTGAGAGTGTGATGTTGTTTACTTAGTCAGAGATGGCATCTCCCCCATATTGAATTTCCAAGGCAAAAATCCTCCTGCAGTCTAAATTTGGTCAGCTGCTTGTATAGCACATCCCTCTTTTCCACCCTGTGAAACAGAAATGGAAACACTAGTGTGACTGGATGAACTGGCTGAGAATACAGAAATTACCACCAATTTCTTAGAGGTTTTTGTAGAGTGGCTTTTTGTAGCGTTGTGGGTACTTGACATGGTAAAGAATGATCACGCTCCTCGTGAGGTGGTGAAACAAAGAGCGTTTATTTCAAATTTGGTGCGGTTTTATCCTTTAACACCATGTGACTTCTTTAACCAATAAAGTCACCTATGTCGGCGCATGCTCCCCTGGGCTCTTCTGCCCTGGCACGTGCCCTGTGCCTTGGACACGCCTCCCACAGCTTTTGCATGAAGGTGCTTTTGTGTCACCTGAAATGGAGCAAGACAGAGGACATAAGGGTTATCAAGGCATCTAAGGGATCCAGACACTTGCAGGATTTGACAGCAGATGGAATGTCTGTTGAGGTGCCAAGGTATTGCCCACAGGTACGGAAAAGGCAGGTGGATGTGCAGACCTTTTGCAGCTCAAGGTCTTAACTACCCAAGTAAGTACTCCAATAATAATTCTGTCACAGAAGCAGCTCATACCCACTTAGGACAAGTCTGTGTGCCCAGTATGACTTACTTCTTGGGATTTCCTTGGCTGTCCATTCCCTGTCAGTACACAAGCACAAGATTTGCATCTCCTTTCTTCCCAAAGCACCCAAGGTCAACGTCTGGAGCTGACATTGCACATGCAGTGCATAACTGACCATGGGTAGGTAAAAGTCCCTCTATTCTACATGAGTGTTAGACCTTTGTGTGCATGAGATGGACAGAAAATCCAGGCAAAGAAAATTTAATAATGTCTTGGAGAAAAAGGAATTCCCACTGCAAAAATAGACTTTTTTCACAAGGAATTCAGGGTTGCCTCTCCCAGAGATAAATGTATAAACTGTGAACATTCTTTCACTTGCCTATTGCCACATCAAAGAAGTGGCAGGAATTAATTCCCAGTTTAGTTCATGTTAAATTAAAATACATTCCAGTAAGGTTTCTCTGTGTGTAGTTTTTATTTTTAAGTTGCCGTGTTTCCACTGTAACTGCAAAGACACTTCATTCATAAATAAACAAATTCTCAGCCTTGCTCCATTGCTCTCTATGGACACAACTGCCAGAAACACTCGTTATTGCACTCTATGGTTGTTTCTGAAGAAATCTGTTACTTATAGGATGTTGATCTTAGAAGGATTCTTCGCATTTTCTGGTAAACATAGCACATCATTCTTGTATGATCCTGCAATTAATGTTTGTAAATTGTTTGGGAGACAAACCAAGCTGTCATTTTTAGGTATTGTCACAATAACAATCTATAATGTCAAAGCACCATCAATCCCTCATCATGCACAAAGGGAATGGTATTAATGTTACACTGTTCGCTGAGCAGACCACCATTTACGTTGGTGGTTCATGAAGGGATACTTTAAAGAAGCCTTTTAACATTGGTTTTTACCAATGCAATATGCCAGGAGGATTTACACCTAGGGCTGAAGAAGCAGAGTGATCAGTTGTCCTCAGTGCCATATCTAGAACATGACAGCAGGCTGCATTGGTTAGTCTGGAAGCCATATACTTGTTCAGGTTATAAAGGTTTAGTGAGGTCAGGATCAGTCACCATCACTCATGCTGAAGGGAAGAAATGGGATGCTGAAGGGCCAGAAATCAGTAGCAGAGAGCTGTTAACTGCTGCTTATGGGTTTTCTGTGTGTAAAGTCTACCATACACAGAGATGGATAGGCAGGCAGGGAAATGAGGAGAAGCAGGACTCACTTCTTACGGGTAGGTTCAGCTGAGACTCAAGCACTCAGCACATCTAGACTTAACAATGACTCTGAAGTTGACCCTATCATGTTGGCCTAGTCTGAGGCACTCAGGATCTGGTACTACTGCAGGGAAAACCATCAGAAGTAGCATTACTACTTATTCTAAATAGGTGTTCCTCTTTAATGGTGCTTACCTCATGTATTTATATGTAGATCTTCTTCTTCTCAGAGTTCTCTTGCTTGTCTAAGTAGGGTCTTACAGTCTTCCCTCAGAAGAAGTGTACTCTATTCCCTGATTGCCCTCCTTGCCTTTCTTTACCTTCCTTACTTTGAGTTCATCTTTCTGAGCTAGGAGAGGCAAAATGCATAGAAAGGACTTTTCATCGAAGTCCTACAAATGACTTGTTCAATAATAGGTGAAAGTTAATTTCAGTTAATACTTTACTATCTTGACCTGAAATACGTCCCCAGTTGCAATTTAGAGGGCCAGTTAATGTTTTCACATCTCCACCACAATCTTAATGCACAATCATCCCAGTAAATCCACCATTTTTGTCACTAAAACAGTCCCTTAGATGCAGCATTTGAAAGGCAATCCTTACACACACTTTGAGGAAAATCATCAGTTCAAGTTAGACATCGGGTGCTGAAGATGCAGAACTCCTGTTTCCCTCTCTGTCCTCCTGGAGGAGGAGAGAAGGAACATGAGAGCATTGGATTAAGGAATAGAGGTGAGCAGAAGACCAGGAAAGCTTCAGCAAACTTCTGAAACTCCTGCAGGAAGCTCACTGCCCATAGTCAGAATGAAAACATCAGAAGTGTTGGTATCTCACCTGTCTGCTTTGTTCTCCGTTATGGAATTATTCATGAAGCTGCAGCCATGGGTCCAGATAGCCAGTCTATGGCAAGAGGGAAAGGTGGTGAGTACTTCTGGGTACTGTCCCCTGCAGCAGGCAAATCCTTTCAGCTGTTAACTCTATACTGAATGGAGAACTGACTTGTATTTGTCCCACAGTCACTTTCTAAATATTACAGTGCTGACAAGATTTTATTTTCAGTGTCTTATCTATGAGTAATTCATTTTCTGTGTCTTGGAAAAAGCATATTATTAATAGGCAACAATAGTGAGGGAGTGAATCATAAAGCACCAGACTAGGGCCAAGTTTGGACTATCAGCAGTCTAGCCTCTTCTCTTAGTTTCTGCTCTACCCCAACATAGTCATGTAGGCAGTAGGGGTATCACTGAAAGAGTGATGCTGACAGCTAGCTAAGGGACACTGAAAAGTGTCAGCTGTAGAAGTGATGAAGGTGGACTTCAGCAGGAGCCAGAGCTTGTCATACCCACTTGCTTTTCATTCTTGTTGCTGTCTGTAACCTGTGTCCACTCCATGTCACAGCATTTTTACTGAGCTTAGCAGCAGCTGAGGACTAGGCTGTAAAGCCTGGTGGAGCTAAGCTGTTTGAGAAAGAGTCATTCCATCCCTTATACATCAAGCAGACTCGGGCTTTCTCTTTTGCAGACTTCAAAAGTTGGCAGTTTCTTAGCATAACCTTGAAGACTCACAATGTTAGGGGTTGTCGAATTTGATGTTGAGAATGAGCTTAGAAACTCAGCAAGCTAACAAGATAGACACATTCTGGCAGTTTATTTTGCCAGGGACCAAAATCATAACTGATGTGAATCCATAAAATTCTGTATCCTTCAGATGGGGAGGAGTTTCAAAATGATACAAGGATATATAGTTCTCCTAACGTGTTTATAATCATTAAACTTTAAAGTCTTGGCAAATGGAAGATTGTTTGCCTGACAAACTACCAGATCTATGACATCAGCAGGACCAAAGATACTCAGTGAACTGGTCTATCAAAACACACTTATGGAGTTATGAATAACATGCTATATATTACTTGGCAGATTGGGAAGCAGAGTACAAAACCATGGGGGAGTGTCAACTCCTGAGGAAAAGCAACCAATGAGCAGGAGCCAGTAGAGACCTCCATATGTGAGATAAGATAAATTCAGTCTTGGGAGCAAGAAGCAGAGCCAATTGAGAACCCAAGCAAGAGCTTAGGATCAGCGAGGAATTGCTCCATTAGGAGCTATGCATACAAAATTTTAGATCCAGAAAGCTTTGAAAGGCCCCCGGGAAAGCAGGGTGGAGTCATCAAATTTTGATGTAGTTTTAAGTCTGAAGAAGAATCAGCTGAACCAAGGAAGAATTTCAAATTTCCTGTTAACTGAATGGTTAACCAGATGCTAAGTGCGAAAAGTCCTGAGAATTTTTAAGAATCTCTGGTTACTTTGGTTTGAGGTTTCTTTGAGGTTTTTTTAAGGTCCTGGAAGCATAGCTTTGGTTCATTTTAAGACTCCAAAACACTAAATTAAAAGCTCATTATATACTTCAATAAGCATCATGACTACAGAGTGGAACAGAGCTGGAAGCATGTGCCTCATGATGTTTTTTTGTCATTTAGAGCTGACAGTTCTAACATTGAGACAGGAGCTGCAGGTGAATGAAAATTATCAAAGCTTTTCAAATGCATGCTAAAAAAAGGCTGGGTGCATTTGAATCATCAGGGAGCTAAACTTTCAGGTCAGAAAAAAAGAAGAGCTTAAGCCATCTGGGAATTTCAGATTCGGGGTCAGAACTGCATGAACCGTGGTGTGTTGTTGGGAATTTCTAGCTCAGCAAACTGTCTGGAGTCTGGAGGGAGTATCGGGCCAGCAGCAGAGAGGGCGTGAGGAGAGTGTGAGTCATCTGGGACTGCAGACAGGAGAGGGCAGCTGCCAAGTGAGTGGGTGCCCCTGGGGAGGTTTGCATTTTGCAGGTCTCCCACAGCTGAACTCAACAGTGCTTGGTACAAGCAAGAGCACTTTCCTCTGCCTGAATGTTAATATTTCCCAGACGCACAATGGGAACTGCACAGAAAAGTCCCCCACCTTGCCAGTTCTTTGGGCTTCATCCTGCAAACATTTAAATCGAAGTTTATTGAGGCCACTGGGTATAACAAAGCTACTCCCTTGTCCATAGGAGGTGAGTTCTCCCAGCAAACCACATTCATTCCAGGTGGACTGACCTGGATTCATGGCTGTTCAAATCAGAGATAAATGTTCCCTCTCCGTTCTGTGCTAAAAGATGTTTGTGATCATCTGGAACAACTGCATCCATTAAAAACAGCATAAGCCTCAGCTTTGAATATTTTCACCTTGTTTTCTATTTTAATAATTTACCATCTTTGCCCAACTGTCAGCACAATAACAGTATACCAGTTTGTTCAATAAATATCTTCTTATTATTTATGACTAGCAAGAAAACCTTTGCCTCCAATGGCAGAAGGAGAATATCTCCTTGTTTAATTACCATGTATAGTTAGCTGCATGGTGATTGGGATAAAATAATTCACTTTCTATTCCCAAAAGAGTTTTCCTAAGTGCCTTGGGAGGTGAGGGGGAAGATGGCAGATGAGTGCAATCTCAAGAAGCACACTGTAGTGGAATCCAGCACTAGGAGCCAGATGGCAAGTTTGCGCTGAATAGCACATTTTTTTTTAATAGCTGTGAAAATTCTCTGTCTGCACATGGCTTTGCTGAATGACAGCAGAGAGCACTTCTAATTTATCTGCTGTTACACTTAGGTTATTCCTTTAGAAGGTTTCCTTTCTTTTTCACATAAGATCTGGGCCCAGTGTCAGCACCAAAGCTAATGTTTAAGTATCTGTGAGAGTTCAGAAAGCAAAGAGGGCAAAGCTGTGGGAGGAGAAATGTTGAAAAAAATGAAAAGAGAAAAATTAATTTAGGAGAGTGCTAACAGCAAGCCTTGAATACTGACTGCCCTGTTGTTACAGAAATTGGCACTAAAAGCAAATGGCATTCTTCTATACTGTCTATATATTTAAAACTTTATAAATGTAAAGGCCACTAAAAACCTGCAAGCAAAGCTTCATCTTGTTGGTATAGCTGACACTGTACCTAGCCCAATGGACCCCAAATCAAACCCGTGATATGTACCCAAAAATAGGAAAGAGCATCTTCAGACATAGCACTTCTACTAAGATGTCTGTCTCATCTTAGATAGGGATATCTGCATCTATTTAAGCATTAGAATTCATCTTTTGCAAAAGGCTGCCTTCAAAACAGGACTACTAGTGTCTTATCTGAGCCCCAGACATTGCTTTGGATTTCTGTGTGGGGGTCAATTCTACAAAGTCATTGCTAGAACAGGCTGAAATATTTTTGCATTGCTTTTGCAGAATAATGCCTGTGGATAATGGGGGGCAAAAGATCTGTTTCATCCAACATTTTGGGATATTTTTCAATGACGTGTATCACTTCTGTTTCTCTTTTTTACTTTTTTTTCAGTTTCTGTATATTGTTCAAATTTTTGCTTCTCATCTTTACACATTTCCCATGGGAATGTGGATGAAAGAATTAAATAAGAGGCAAAATTTACTGTCTGTTCCCTTTCCAACAGTCATTTTCCTTATCTGTGTCAACATTTTAATTTCGAGAATGAAATTTAATTCTTCTAAGATGGGATTCGTTTTTCTTAAAAATAAAGCAACTTTAACAACAACAGAAGAGATAATTGGATCAGCTCAATGCAGCCACACATGGTGATAGCCAGACTGATGATGATGTAAAATCATCTTTTTACTCTTCTTTTTGAAGAGTGCATTTTCAAATCATACTTCATTCAGGTTTCTTGTCAAACATTCCCAATTCAGATGTAGAAACAATCCCAAGATGAGCCCAATAACTTCTCTTGTCTGACACAAAACCTTCCTGAAAGATGTCCAGCCTTGATCTGATTACATCAAGCTTTGGAGTACTCACCACTTCTCAGAGTAAAGCATTCCCAGTGACTAATCACCCATGCTCTTGATAATCTGTTTCACTAACTCTAGATGATTTTAAAGCACATTTTTTTTCTGATTTCCCAGCCCAACACAAAAGCAAGTCAAATTATATGAAATAACCCAGCTCTTTCTAGGCCTGACTTGATTCTTCTCTTGCACATCTGAAATTTTGCATTTGAGGCATAATTTATCATTTATAAATTGTCAGCTTCTTAACTAGTTGATTATACCTACAGCTCAGGTCTAACTGCTTCTATTGTTGTTCAGGGGCACAAAAAATTGCATCAAGATCAGTACCTTTGGAAATGTTTAAATGATCCTAATGTATATGGCTAGAACTGCCCTGCTTGCAGACAGAGATAATCTAGCTGTCATGTACTAATGAACTGTAACCTGGAGTTCTGGTTGATCCTATCACCCTTGGCCAAAATAGTCCAAGGAGGGACGTGACGCATGTTGAAATCTTGTTTTGAGAACTGGACATTCGGATATCTTCCAGGACTGCTCCCAAGGTTGTGTTGTACTTGCAGTAAAATTGTTTGGAAGAATTTAGAAAAACTTAATGATAGAGGACTATTGCCTGGATGTGAAAAAAACCAAAACCATCCTAACTGCAGAGGCATTTCATACAATCCCTTTGGGCCTGGGCTTCACTTGCTACAGCGTGAGATACCCTGTGGTTTACAGTTTACAGCCCTTCACCAGGATTACTTTTTTGCTTAAAATTAAGTATATGTTTTTGCTTCATTTTCTTTTTCTGTTGTCTGTGTAATTGAATGTGGCAGGTTTTAGTGTTTGTTTGCCTGAAAAGGTTTTTTGTTTTTTAAAGAAGCATTTTCTATTTATATTAGTATTTCTTCCCCCAGGAAACAATATTTGGAACCATCTAGGAAATAATATTTTAACAAGCATTAAATTGCCACCATTGAGACAACAGAGGGAAGCTGATGGAGAAGGGAGAACAAGTGGCTGCTATGTGCCATCCTCTAGTGCCATTTGTAACAACATGTATCCTGTCCTCACTGAAAGGGTAATTCTCATGCTTCTCCAAATGAAAACCCAGGGAACAATAAGTTCAAATCAAACAAACTGTCATTAAAATCACCTTAAGTCACTTAAAATTAGTGAAAACTGAGTTTAGGCCTAAATTCACACCTGTTTGTTCTGGCACATCACACAGAGAAGCAGCAGTGTGCCATGCTTTCATCAGACCTCACTTTTTACCAGCTTGCCTTATGTGGAAGGTTGCCTGTAATTGAAAAACCATGCTGTGAAGCTGAGAGAGGAGTTTTCAGTCTGGTAGGAAACGGCCCCAGAGTCAGCTCTAGGGCATTTTGCTGCTTCCCGTGGCTGTAGGTTCCTTCTGCTGCCCAGACTACCTGTCGTGTCAGGGAAGTTCACTAGCAGGAGACATCACCTCTGAGTATAGCTGGCATATGATATTTCCTTGCTTTCCATGAAGGAGCAAAAATGTTTTAGCCAGATAAAATGTTAAAAACAGCTTTAGATGTGAACAAAATTTTACAGGGAAAAATAGATGAGCTTGTGAGAGGAAGGATGCCATGCTCCATGTGCTGGCATCTGCGGCCAACAGCCCAGATAACAACTTCGACAGAAATCTGGGTGGGAGCACTTTCAGTGAGTAACTTACCGTTTCTGGCAGGGCAGCTAAATCAAAAGTCACACCTCTTCAAGCAGGGTTGTTGTTCAGACAGATTGGAGCAGCCCCGCGTGCAGCGCTGCCTGGGGCTGTTGTGGACATGCCAATCACTGCACACAGAGGATATCAGCCAGCGGCTGTTTTTCTAGGTGCTTGAGAGCTGCCTGCCCTGAAAAGTACCTGAAAAATACAATTATCACCATTTAATGGGGAAATCTGGGGTGTCCAAAAAAATGCTGCACCAGGGATTAGGTCTTGCCAGACATTTCAAAGTAGAAGACCCAGACCAGGGCACAAACAACTGACTTCAGACAATGCTGTCAGCAATCCCAAATAATGACTGTCCTGACAAATGTTGCCAATGACAATAAAAGTAACCCAGTTGCCACTTCCAAAGTGCACAGGAGTTTTGTCACCACCAACAATGGTACCACCACTTTATATTTCCATTCTGAGCCTGATGACTCTGACATCAGAGCAAAGAGTGATTTAGGGGCAAGATAAAGTGTAAATGGTACAAAGAAAATCGTATTTAGCAATTGCACCAAAGCAGTGTATTCATCAATTCACCAAAAAGTCAAACTGAAGTTAACGCCTGAGCATGCTTCTCAGCATCTTTTGAAAGTAGGAGCAAGTAAGCACATCTATCTTTGAGGAAAACATCCCCATTTGTGGGATATGATCTCTGCGGAGAGCTCCCGAGCATGGAGTATGTGGCTGTCATTTCAAGGGATCTTTGTGCAAGTGAAAGCTTCTCCACTTTCCAACTGAGCACTCAGACTGGCTGTGCATCTGCAGGATGAAACACAGAGAAAACCTCTCACCCAGATCTACAAAGGTGCCAGAATGCACTGGTATTGTGGATGCTGTTTTCTCGTGCTTACAGCAGAACATACTTCATCTCAGCTGCTGCTCTGAGATGTTGGTAGGCAGATGTGGAAAAGCGCAATTTTTCTCTCCCTGTCATTTTTGGGTTTTACCTCACAAAAGAGGTATGCCACACTGTATTTCTAAAGTTTGCTTTCGATATCTGCTCAGTAAACACAATGCAGTGATGTTATTTCAGCAATATAGAAGGCCATTATCAGCGGTGCTGATTGCATATGATGATGTTATATATTACATAACCTATCAATGTCTTGCTGTGTGGTTTCTTCTGTCCTTAAATTCTATACATAGCTTGAATTGCATTCTCCTCTTCCCTGTTAGGAAGGAAATGCTCTTGGAGTCTTCAAAGCATACACTTCCTAACCACTTTTGGCTGCCCCTCAGCAGTTGTTGAGTCAGGCCTTCAGTCCTCGGGCATCCATACCTCACATGGCACTTACAGGTCTGTGATTCTGCCACAGCACTGCTCAAGGGAAACATGGTGCTGCCCTGGGCTGCCTCTGCCAGCTCCACAGACACAGGATACACAGTGCTGGGGATCCCAGCCTAGAGGTACCCTCACATCTGGATGCCAGGCAGTGCAGATGCAAGGGGACACAAAGGCTTGGGCATCCTCAGGGAGCACGATGTTAGACCATCCAGGGCCACAGAAAAGGCAGAGTTTTCTGTCTGTAAATTAATGCTCCCACCAATCTCGCCATGCCAAGCAAGCTGTTAAGCAGTGCATGATTTCGTTTTCTGGGCTAGAGCACACATGCTGGTAGAACTGAGACTGCATGTGGACAGACCCCACTTGAAGCAACACAAAGGAAGACCAGGGACTTGCAATCACAGTGTAGGTGTGGCTGGCAACGGTGGGGATGCTCAGCAGTCCATCCTAACAAAGCTTAGTGAAGCCATTGGGTTGTTTACATGGTAAAACTGTTTTTTTGGGTAGGTTACTGTGAAACACTCCCAACAATGTGAATAGCAGTTCCAAGCTAGTAGTTACATTGAATAGCTTTGTGCCATGAAAAAACATGAAATTAAACAGTTTATATAGTTGTAATCAGGAAACATTAAAATAAAATGGACACACAACAAACCTCAAGGTAGCTGGTGATTTTGCAGTTACCAAAGAATAAATTAAAATAATACAAAGGCGAAATGGTACGACAACCCCTCTGCACCTGGCATTGATGAAAAGGAATGTGTTACTGGAAGGCAACTCTCTAAATAAGAGTTCGTAGTTTTTCACATATGCATTGAAAAGTTTATCATATTTCATATTTAATGTATGTTCACATAATTTTGAAAAAAATCACGTCTAAAATGTTCAATTTTAGTTTTTGATTGTCCCATAATTTTTGTGTTCCATAAGCTATGTGCTGGTAGCTAGCCTTGGGAAAAGCCTTCTTAGTTTTTTACAATTTGCTTTGTGGCCAGCACAATAAGTCTACCCACAAGACTTTCCACTGCCTGAAGAGTTCACACTAGTGACCCTTTCAGGAGAAACAGCCAGCAATTCCTAATCTAAGGACAGAAGTGATAGATGATCTGCTTGATAAGCCCAGTTCAATCACAATTTATTATACTGGAATTCACAACAACATACAAAATTAAGAGGAGGAAAAATGCACTCATTTATGTGAACCCTTTTTCCAAAACTCTGGAGATTAAAACCCAACAAATCTGTGGTTGTTCACTTTAAAAATACTGCTTGAGGAGGAGGAGGATGAGTATTAGATCCAAGCAAAGAATTCATTGCAAATAATTTTTCTAGGGGGCCTGGCTAATTCTGGTTTCCAGTTTTGAGATTTTTAAGAACCTTTTTCCAAAATTATTTTCTGTATGTTTTGAAGAAACTTTGGTCTGTACAAATATTAGCAAACAGTTACTTATATGGGATTCCCCTGCAGATCTGTCATTAGATCTCATTAGTTCTGGCTAGAGATTTGCTGCTGATTTCTCTGAGGCCAGGTTAGGAAAAACTATATATTGTCTTATTTTAATGTGGTGGTCAGCCAAAGTGAATTAAAAATTGTCTTTCCATCAATAGTATCTTAAAAAATTTACTGTTTCAGACTTCTACTAATTAACTATTTGTTAAGCTATTAACATTGAATAAATGCAAAAGCCACAAAAAAAGGTGAACACTTCTTATTTACTCAAGATAATTTTTAGGTATTCAGGCATCTCTGGTGATAAAAAAGAGGGCACATTGTTTCTGTGCGATGTCATTCATGGATGCCCGGCACTGAAAAACTGACATCTTATCACTGCTGCAAAGGTATTTGGACTGTGGGATCTCTCAGTGGGCTGAACAGTCTGACACCAAGAGTGGGATGTGCAGTAGCCAGGTTAGTAAAGTCACTCTCCATGCCCTAGAAGGGAAGGAAAACATCTGGTCTTATAAAACAGATGTCTTAAAATCATACAATCTAAAAATTTCAGCATTAACTACACAATTAATGTACTAGGGATGCTGGAATGAATACGTTTATCCTTTAAGAAAACCTTACATCAAAGGAATCAGAAGTTTGGCCACATGAGAACAGATCCTCCAAATGGATCTGGAAATGGGCATTTCCTCCTGTACAGTTAGCAAACTACATTTTGAGCTCTCCATTTGTACTTATTTGGATAAAAGGAATAATATGAATTCAAAAAAGACTTTTGGATTCATGACTTTGTTCTGCCTAATTGATGAATTTTTTTCATAATTTATTTTTCTATGCAGATTGAAAGCCTCCAGCTTTTCATCTCTGGCTGAGAAATGGGGATTCCTAACTCCCTCACTATTTGGTCATGATTTGGGCTCTAGGCCTCTAGGTTGGTCCCATGACCGCAATCACATCACATATAAATGTATTTGAAGAACGAGGGCTAGATTCTCAGACACGGGAAAAATGATAACTTCATTTGACCTCTGACTTTTGACACCTATTAAGCAAAATGTTCTCCTTAGTTAGCCAGTTAACTCCCTAAAATGGAGGTCTTGAAGGCCATGAAATAACTCCAGACACATAGGTAGAATTGAAAGCAAAATTTCTTTGCAGTAGTAGCCTGCTACCTCACAGTCATGGATTTTCCACTTCCCACAACCATATTATGTATGGAGACTGGGGAAAAACCTCTCAAGATTTGCTCTTGATACAAATTACTTCAGTTTGCCTGGGAAAAGACAACGTCCAAGATGAACAAAGGTCCCTGATTGAGCTCTCAGTGATTAATCACTGCAAGAGCATGTGGGAGGAAAGAGCTGAATGCTCTGACACAACGCTACCCAGCTACTGAGAGGATGAACTGGGGGAACTGGAAAGGGAGCAAGGGAACAAGGGGGGTTTTGCCCGATCTCTCACTCTGGAGATTTAAGGAGAGGAGGTTTGAGGCGTGAAAATGTCGAAGGACAAATAGGAAAGATTAGCCAATGCAATCTAACTAATGGATTTGCACTGTGTCACATGCCGTGCATGCTCTTGGAAGGGGATCACTTTTGCGAAGGGGAGGAGGCTGATGTTTGGTGTTTACCAGCTTTGTGTTAGCATATGAGCCAGCATCACTCAGCCCAGCAGCCCAGCAGAAGGGCTGTCTCTCCCCACAGGGAGGTCAGGTGGGAACAAAGGAGTCCAGACCAGCGTCCATACACTTGGCCTCTGGGAATGGCCTTGACTACATGGGCTGTGGCTGTTCCAATGGTTTGGTGCACAGACAGCACTAGGAAGAGACAAAAGCAAATGTTAGCAAAGACAAATAGAGAAAGGCTGGGAAGCCTGAGATCTGGGTGGATGTCTGGAACAAAACAGCCTTTGGGATCTGGGATGTAGAAAAATTGGCTCACCACAAAGGTTTGCAAGAACTCCCACAGCTATATGGAGATTGCTGCCTTCTCCTGGTGAGCTGGGCAAAGCACAGCTGGAGAAATGAGCCCAGCACAGCTGAGAGTCTTGTTCTGAAAGGCCTGGGTCTCTCAGACTTCTGTGCCCTTAACATTATCCATTTTTATATTTTGTGTAAAAAACCCCATAATGCTAAAATCAGTTGCAAGGACCTCACTGATTCTATTATTGCTACACAGAGAATATCCCACCAATTTCCTCCTCCCCCCTGTAAAAAATGACCAAGGAGAGGGAAGCAACTAATACCTTCCAAGGCATCAAGGCAAGCAAAATGAAGAGGACTTCGGAAGAAGAAGATTGTGGACGTCTCTTGGTTACTAAAGTGCTGTTTTTCTGCCAGGGCAAACAGACAGAAGGGGGAAGTGGATGAGGGAAGTTTCTCTGCTGGAGCTCCCTGCTTGCTACAACTGCTCCTGGAGATAAGACATGGATCAAGAGAGATAGCACGCTTGGCTTGGCTCTGCTGGGCTCTGCAGGGCTCTGCTCTGTTGTACGGAGCCTGGCCAAGCTGAGCGCGTGCACAGCTCCTTGCGTGGAGTAACCCCACTGGCAGTTGGACACCCTAGAGAATTTAAGAAAAAAGTTATAGCCATTTTTCACAGATGTATTCTGGAGATGAGTTTTTTCACAAACAGCCTTGCCTCACTCGGACTATCTGGGCTCCTCCAGAGAGCCCTGTTGAAGTCAAGGGCCTATCAGCTGTCTGGAATGGTGCCCCCAGGCAATGCTGAGCCCCACACCTCTGGCTCATCACACTGTGCCCGGGTGGACCTGCCCTCACACCACAGCCCTCAGGCTGCCCAGTGCCCTCTGGAGACTCTCACCGTCTCCAGTGGTATTCTTCTTCTGAGACTGTTTTTTGCTTTGTGAGAGATCAAAGGAGAATAAACATCTCCATCTTCCCTCCGAACATATCCAGCCTAATATGCATGGTATTTTTATTGTGGAAGGGAGCGATTTGTAAGAAGAAATGAAAATCTCCAGCGTGTCAGCTCATAGGAGCTAATGATGTTTACACAGACATACCACACTGATGGAATAGTCCCAACATCCCCTTCTCTGGGAGGGGGGAGGGGAGGGAAAAAGGGGAGGCGAGGGAAAAAAAAAGGGGGGGGGGGCGAAAAAAAGGAAAAAGAGAAAGGGAGAGACAGCGGAGGGAGGAGTGACCCACGCTCCCCTCCCCCGGCTCTTTCCTGCGCAGCAACCTGTACTTGACCCTCCCGAGCCTGGCTCTGCTCAGCCTCCATCCCGCCCCGCCGGAGCCGCAGCGCTGATACCAGGCAGCTGATGCGCCGCCTCATCCAAAACACACACTTGGGGGGAGGCGCACGCCCACGCCAAGCTTCGGGGGGGCTTCGGGGCCCGGGAGGGACGCGGGGGGACGGCACCCACCTTCCCCAGTCCCGCCTGGCCGGGCTGGGGTGTGCTGGGCCGCCGCCGCTGTTTGCCAAGCACTAGAAGTGGTGGGAGAAACGGGTCCACTTCAGGGTGGAAATATTTCAAATGCTTCGTGGGATGGAGATGGGGAGAGGCTGCCGGGCCAAAATTTGCGGGAGGAGAGACCGCCTGCCCCTCGCCCTGCCCCCTCAGCCCCTCCCGGCCTGTCACACCCGCACCCTTCTGAAGTCCAAATTCATGCACATTTGGGTGGGCTGGCTGGAGCACCTCGGGGACCAGGAACTCTAGGCGCCACCAGTCCCTTTGCTTTCCCATCCCTTCAGCCCTCCATGGGTGCATTAGATTATCTCTGTAGGGGCCCATGCCAGTGGCTGCCAGCTTTCTTGGGCAAGGAGCATGGAAAGGGGTCCCTAGAAAACCATACGTGCTTGTAAAAGGCAAAGGAAACAGAAGGTGAAAGGTCTCAGAGTTTAAAAAAAAGTCCTCTATGACTCAAATTTTCACATTGTCAGTCTTTCAGCCTTGCTACTTCCAAGTTTTTGCTGTGTTGTCTAATCCCTGACATCCATGTTTCTGCTACTGCTCAAGGGCGAAGCTGAGAGCGGCCAAGTAGCCACTCTCTACCTGCCCTGACTGTGTGTTTTCCTCTGTTTTTGTGTTGGGGAAGAACTATTATAATGCATTTCTGTGAATCAAAAATTCCATTGTTAAATATTTCTTTTACCATGTCTGTAATGTACACAGTTTCCTTGAGTTTTGCCACAGATTTTTATAGAAAATCCTAATAGCAAAGCCTTTTTTTTTTCCTCCTTCTTTCTTGCTTTCTAGTTTGTGATTTGGTTTTATTTTTCCCAGTCTGGTTGTTTCCTGAAGTATAGGCTTGCTTCCAGCAACAGACCAGGTTGCTCTGGACTGACCTATTTCCCTTGGAGCTGATTTGAAGACCCTGGCTGGGTCAGGGCACCAATGGAAATTTCAGGCTGCACACAAAACAGCGAGGCTGCAGGGAAGCCAAAGTGACAATTTATTTTTAAAATAACACTATGGGTGAAACTGTGGGGAATAGCTCCTCAGCTGTGGAACTGCCAAACACACAGCTAAGGTAGCATCGATCAGTTTGTAAGCCTCTGTCACTGTTCACAGGCTCACCTTTTGAATGGTGCTGCTGGTAGAGAAATTGATCCCAGAGCAGCTGGGGGTTGGAGGGGATGTGTTTATACCCAAAGCCATGATGATTTTGCCTAGAAAGCCCCTTTTATCTGAGCCTGCTCAGAGAGTGCATTGTAGTGTGGGTGTGAGATAGCTGCTTTTCCACACTGAGAGCTGAGAAGGTTGCCAGTCTCCTGAGCTTTGGAGCTAGGCATTAGTTAATTTGTTTTTCTCTGACAGCTTCTATAGAAAACACAGATTTTAAATCCAGTCTCTGTCTTGAGTTTACTATTGTCTTGGTGCATCCCTAAAGATAGGACAAGTGAAATATGATGGAACAAATGGCCACAGAGGATCTTGCCGTGGTGTACCCAGTCAGTCCTCTCACATGGCTGGGTGCAAGTAGCTGTGAAAACAGCTATTGAGGGAAACAAGTATTGCCAATTCACCTAATTTTCAGGATAAGGCTGAATGATTTTCTCTGAAATCAAGAAACTGTTCTCAGCATTTTTTGCTATATTTTTAAAAGTGTTGCTGAAGGCTGAAAACCACATATAGTCATTTAATTCTGAAACATTACAGAATCACGGGGTGCTGAGTTTCAGCTGTGTAGAGGATGCAACTGTGGCACCTTTAGTAGGCTGTCCAGTACTTTCTCTAATTTACCTGAGCCAGTGCCTCTGCACATATTTGCTAAGGAAAAGCTCTTGTCCCTGACTTGAGACAAAAGAACAAACTCATGTGGCACTCCAAAAGAATGGAGCTATTATTTTTCTGCTTCGAAAATATAAGCAAATGTGTGCCAAATACCCAGTTCTGTGATTGCAAGCATTATACTCATGAATACCCTTACAGAAATAATGTGGTTACTGGTGTCCAGACCTCTGTCTGTGATTTAGTGTCCTGTAGCTGGGTTTTGCACTTCTCTACAGTTCCCCTTATCCATAAGCCTTCCAGTTTTTCAGATTTCTAAGCAAATACACTCCAGAGTAAAAAAATGTCAAGTAGTCCTATTTTGAAGGCAGCCCATCAGTAAAACCCACTCAACATCAGATAATTTGAAGTGCTCTGATTTAAATCAACTCCCAAGGCTCCTGATTCTCCCACCTTAGACACACCATAGGGCATCTGTTCATGTGCAGTGTCCCGGTGTTGTTCAGCTCACCGGTGAGTAGTCTTGATTTTGTGCTACACTTGGAAGCAGGTAAAATCACTTACCTTTTCTCATGAAAGATGACATCATCCTGAACAAGGTATAAGGAAACAAACAGACAGAAAGCTCCTTATTAGAGAAAAATGCTCATGTATCAAGTTTCTCTCCCATTTAAGACCTTGTTTTCAGTGCGTAACCTGATGCTGGATGCTGCTTGGATTATTGTAATGGCTGCATGCAAAGTTGAGGAGTACTTTGTTTCTGCCCTCCCTCTTACCCAATTTTTCCCCATTTTTACCTTCGTCTTCTATTTCTTTCAATACAAGTTCAGAAGCTGAGTTGTAACTTATGTTGTTGACATTACATGTTTGCCAAGTTTGGGTATTACAGCACTCATGCAGCTCCAGTTTCATTCAGTTTTCCCTCTGTGCTTTATCCTTTTTATCTTTGGCCCTATTAATGTGATTGCCCTATGACAACAGTTGCTGGAAGACATACAGGAGGGCTGGAGCAACCCGTGTTTCCCGGTGGCTGCTGAATGAACACTGCCTTCACATTGGTGCTGTACCCCAGCAGGAGAGAGCAGGAGAGCCTGTGCAGCTCTGCTCCTGGCAGAGAGATGCATGTCTTCCTCAGGGAACTCAGCTGGCCTTGCTAAGGATACCCCAAAGCAGCCCAGCAAAGCAGACTTTTGCAGTTCATTGAACAGCAAATGGGCAGGTTTGTCTTCTATTTATTTCTCCTTTTATCCTGCTAGTGAGGGATCATCAACATGCAGACAGTATCTAACACTCCCAGATAAACTGCATCTGTACAGACTCATTCAGACACAGGCTATAAATACTCGCCGCCTGTGCACAGACTGCCGCCACGCTCCCTGGGTGCCTCTTCCAGGGCAGACTTTCCAAAAGATTTTTGGAAAGATCTTTCTGCAGTGCCCAGACCATGCTGGGACGAGACCTGAGAGCTGTGATTAGCACCATGTGAATGCTGCCATGGCAGAGGCACCGACCACTTACCTTCTCCATTTTATACCTATATGGTGTCACCGCTGTGATTTAAGTAGGTTTCCTGTCAACTGGGACATAAATTACAGCCGGCGCTCTGGCACAGGACTCTGAGAGCCATTTAGGGCATTTCCCTTTCCAGAGATTTGTTTCCTCCAGAGCAACTCACTAAAGTAATGCCTTCCTCCTTCCCACTGCCCTCGACTTCATGTTAAAGACACTGTTAACCTGGTACTGCCCTTCTCTTAACCCTGACATAGAAAAACAGAGCAGGATGCTAAGGAAGAGTTAAATAATTAATTTAGAGGTATCTAATTTTCCAAATCTTGCCTAATCTGGCTTTCCAGTTTAGCATTCATTTTCCCCACCCTTTGTATATACCAGTTTCAGCCCTTTATCTCTCCCACTTCTAAATATTTTACTGGGGTTTTGTTTTATACAGCTGAGAGGAATGCTGTTCTGATAAAACAGGGCTATAATCTCCTCAGGCTGCATTTCCTTAGTTCCCACTCTTCATCTGTAGCTTTTAAACAAAAAATCTTTACTAGATGAAAATAAAGACGGTGAATTTCAGTGGTACATTTAATAATTCATAAATCAAATGAAGTTCAAACAGGTTCAAAGTTTAAAAGTTTAAAAGTTTTGCTGAAGCTTTAAAGTTTAAACTGTCAGAGACTTTGACAAAAAACTTTTCCTGTCTGGAATATTTAAGATTGTTAAACCATATTACATGCATGGCTATTGCTACATCTTTTCAACCATAAGTTGTCTTCTAAAAGAATATTAATTTTATGGTTTTTTAAACAACTAATACATATGCAGTTTAAAGGAGTATATTATTAGGGTAAAGAAGATCACAGCTTTATAACCTGCATATTATACAAAGTTTTTTCAGGCCAACTTACTTTGGCCAGCAAGAAATCACTTGATTTATTAATGCTGCTATGAGCTAGAGGGGTAGGAAAGGTCTCCTTTTAATGGCTTGGCCATTAGAAAAGAAGAATTCAGGCGAGCGTACACAACTACAAAATCTGAAAAACATTAAGTTTAATGCATGATATCCTTCCAAACTTTGGAAAACATTGAGGACCTATTTTTGTTCTTGCTTGTACCAGTATCAATATCAAAGTCTGAATGCCACCGAAACCAGAATGCCACTGAAACCAGTGAATTTGTATGTGATCTTGTTTATACTAACTTAATTTCAGTAATGTATTCAAAGATCCCTTTATTTGTACTTTTATCATTCCCAAAGCATTTAAAATATTTTCAGAAATATATTAACTTCATTCATTGCATTTCTGAATGCAATTGGATCTCTAAATGAGATTCTGCGAAAGAAATATGTTATAAATAGCATATTAGGCAGATGCTTGTACCTAAAAGGAGGAAGAAATTTCCCTTGGGGAAAAACTGGCATGGCATCAGAGGAACCTCACCAACATCCAGTGGCTAAGACCCAGGCTCAGCTCAAACATAAGCACCATAAGTAAGCCTAGAATTTGACATCTTTCCTTCAGTAAAAATAACACACACTCTATCTGTCATTATTAGCCTCTAAAATTAATTTAGTTTTCATGAATGAGCTCATGAAGTAAGCTGTTTGTTATGGTAAAAGCAGAAACATTAATGGCTCTAAATGGTTTTAACTGATAATAGTCTGATAGAAGGGGCAAATGGAAATAGGCATCATAAGTCTTTTAGTTTCTAAAGGAAGTAAGGATTAGAGAGAATAAAGTGAGGGAGAAAGGCAATCCATGGTTCTTGATGTAGCATAAGGTGGCAGTAAGAAAGGTATGTCTCAGAGTTATTTTTGACTCTCTAAAGCTTACCAGTTGCAACATTAAAAGTTCAGCAGAGAGCAGAGTCATGTTCTTCCATCAGTCAGGAATCCCTTACTCCTTCTAATAAGTGCAGATTTTTTCCAGCGAGCAGCAGGGAATGTTATGCACACGTTACAAGACTTGTTTTCAGCTTCTCAGGCTGCCTTACCCTCACTGAAATTAACAGTGAATAAAGGACACTTTCCCAGCACCCTACTCCAGTGGATATTCTGTCTCCTCCCACGCCCCCGGGCTCATTGGAATAGCATGTGAATTGTGGTGTGAACGAACTGCAATGAAGGCTTACGGTGCCGTGTCATGTCATGTCTCATTCTGCCTGCCAGGAGGTCATTTACAAAAAGTCAATAAAGGGGAGATACAAAACCCACCAGATAAAGTTATTTAAAAACATTCTTTTGTGGTATAGTGTTCATGCAATGCAATTAACATACCTTAGCAAACACCCAGGACTAGTTGCCCACAAGTATATGTAATGGATAGTAGTGGTAGAACTGAGAATGCAGCACTGGGGATTAAAACTGAACATATCATGAGGGAAGATGACTAGAACTTCCAAAGTACTGTCCAAAAATCCCTTCATCCTGAGCTGGAAGATGCCTGTGAGCAGAAAGCACTTGCACAAAATAGATCCAAACCCTAATCCACCACCTCCCCGCCACCTAGGGGGTTTAGGTATCTCACTTAAGGTTGGTGATAAGGTGCTGCTAGCCCCACAGGGACCCGTTGAACCTGGGTGCCTGCAGATTTTCAGTTATGTGTCTCTAGGATTAAGCAGTTGAATACATGTTTTCCATTTTAAAATTTCAGGCTTAAAAGCTTGAGATGCTCCTGTTCATTTTGGAGATGTCACTTAAGCGTAACAACACGATTTGGCACTGCCTTGCCCATAATGATTTGATCTCATTTCTGTGATAGTTTAGCATCATCAACAAGGAACTGGCCTACTTTGCTATCCTAAATGGCAAAGAATTGCTGAATGACTCTTTTATAACTTGCTGCCTGGGAAGAGGCAGTGGTCATCTTATGACAAGATTATAAATGAATTGCAAGTCATGATTTCTGTTAGTTAAAGCAGTCAACATAAATAGATTGTATGGAGTTTTTATTTCAGGGACTGCTAACTGGTACAGCCACTGCCCCAGATGCTCCTTGCTGGTTATGCTAAATGAAAAGCCTCCACAAGCCCTGCAGCGAAGGGAAATCCAGCAGCCATACCAAACAAGCAATGCTACAAGATATCCTCTGCCTAATTTTCAGGCCACAGCTCTTTGGGGACTGCTCTGCATTCTTCTGGTGGCTTGTCTCTCTAATACTCTCCCTGCTCGGCTCATCTAGGGAGAAAAAGGGCTCGTTACTACACAAAAATGTGGGTAAGGCCACACCAGAAGGCACATTTTCACCACGGAGCACTAAGATATCTTCCCTTGGTGGAAAAGGCAACCCTTATATTCCTTTCTCATATTACATCTTATTTGATTCCTGTGTTTAAAATTTTAGGCAACTTGTGTCCAAGGCTGAACCACTTAGTCCTGTGACAGGTACAGTGCCAGAAAGCACAGAAAGCATGGAAATAGCTCTAACTGTGAAGAAGTTCTGGCAACATCATTTGCAGTTGTTACCAGCCTGGATGGGGCTCTCAGACAGATAAGGATACGGATTCAATGAGGTCAGGGTTAACAGTTTAGGGATGAGTAAAAGGCTGACCCCAAGAACTGTTACACAAATGACTTTCTTTCACCATGTTGGATGAGGAGACTAACCTGGTCAATCTTGGAAGAACAAATAAAGAAAGTAGCTTCCCTATGTGCTAGCCAGCACCCTGGTACCAGGCTGCAGAAAAGAGAAAGCAAACACCTGTTTGCTAGCCTTCAGGAGCACTCAGTTTCCTCTGTGAGGTGTTTTTCAAAGCCTGAAAGCTCTTTCCTCACATACTCCCTGCTTTTAATGCTGGTGTCATCCATCTGACAAGTGTGATGCTGCAGGGCATGCAGGAGGACAGGACCTAGCCCTCCTACTGGGCTACTGTTCACTGCCTATTTGCAAGGGACCACCAGATCTGACAGATTTCAGCAGATCCTTTGCCTACATGCAGAAATGGTTTTGCAAGTGTTCCCAGTCACTGATGTAGAGAGCAGTGGGAGACTGAGGAGCTGAAGTGGCTCTTGAGCAGGTGTTTTGAGGAATTCTCCTCAAAGCTACTCTACTCACAGTCGCCGCCACTGGAGTGAGTCTGGGAATGTTCCCTGTGCCCAGGTAAAGAGCAGGAGGAGCTCGACTTCGAACTTGCTGCTGAAAAACTTCAAAACGCTCAAATTTCAGCTAACTCCTTGCATTTAAAAGGGTTTCGGGATGGGACAGTTCAGAACTAATGAGGCTACTTTGGATGTCCCATGAATGGGTCCCGTTACTCTAATGCCCTAGCAGATATTGTCAATTTACTAAGAGGTTTATGTGAAGTAGGCTTTGGAGTGTTATAGTCTTTTCTGCACCACATGCCAAGACAGAGCTGTGCCTTTTGACTACTTTTAATGAAGAGAATGTCTGGGGTCTTGTTTTGCAAATGCTTAGCCTATTTTAACATAGGAGAACTCTGGGTTTTTAAGACAAAAGGAGAGGTTTCCAGGAAGGAGTTTTGATTTTACTGGTCTTCTCAAAGGAATAAAAAAGGAAAGGAAAGGAAATAAAGGAAATAAATTCTGCGTTTTGTAACCACTATACTTACACGACAAAACCAAACAAAAACAAATCCCCCAAAATATTGAGAAAAATCCATCAAATCTGAGACAAAGAAGAATGCAGTGACAGAGTTTTCTGGATCTGGCCCTGAACCACAATAAATTTGGAGTGTCTTGTTATACCAACTTACGCCATTGTATTTTAGCAAGGAAATTTACCGTAATGACATTAGGTTAGGGAGTTTTCTTATGGTATATTAATACTGTGGCAGAACCCTACTCATACCCGAAGACCTCTATGTCATGAGACATAGGATGAAGCTGAATTAAGGAGAAAAAAACTGCAGAAAAAGGACCCACAGAATTTTTGTGTGTGCCTTACTAGACTGAGCCATCAGAGCGAATAAGGAGAAGGTGCCAATGAGTAGGGCAGTGTCTGAACTGTCCCACCAGACATACCCTGGCCTGTTACCAAAGGGACTGATGCACAAGAAAAAGCAGATATCGTATGAAACCATCCTTTCCCAGCACAACTTCTCAGCTTTCAGAAATTGGCTACTGGACATGTCCTCCCTGAATTTCTCTAACCCTGCCCAGACCTGTAGACTTCATTCCTTCATTACATTCTCAGGAAAAAAGTGCCACCATTTCATTCTGAGTTTCTACAGGAGTAAAGGATCCCCTTTTGTTTGTTTGTTGCTGGACTTTACACCGGATGTGTTTTACAAGGGGTTTGAACTGGCATCTGCCCAGGAGGTTTTGCTGACATGGAAGGGTGGGCCGGTCTCACCAGCGGCAGGGGGAGGCACCAGGACTGTGATATCCTGCCCTTCTGCCTGGCCCCAGCCTTGGCCTCACACAAGCTCAGGAGGTGCTCATCCAGCTTTCGGATAAGCTGCTTCATGGAGCTAAACCAGCAGGATACTATTCACTTGATTTCATTTCCAATCTGGGAGAAGACTGGATGGCCAAGGCCTGTCTTAGGTCAGTTAAGGCTTCTGTGGACATGTAACTTTATTTTAGAAATGTGATAGCTGTTTCCATTTCACTTTTTTTACATCAGTCACTTTTCTGTAAACTAATATCATCTCTCTCACACTTGCCTGTGTTCCCACTGGTGTAAATAGATTTCAAAACACAATTCTTCTGAAGATTGCTGGTTTAATCTCGGTGCAGCACTGCTGATTATAATGACCTTTAGTCCCACATGCTGAAGATAACCTCCTGAAATCACAGGGGTTCCCTGCAAAGCTGTGCTCTCTACAGCATTATCAGGATCTTGCTTGCAAATTACACCAGCAATCCCAGGGTCCAGCTGCCTTAGCTTGCTAAACCAGGTGACACAAAACCAAGGGCAAGCCCTGGAGCTTGTTGCAGCCCTTTCTGCCATCATCTGCCACATTCCCAATTTTCCCTCTGAGGAAAATTTGAAGGTGGGACGACAGTGTGTGTAAGAAGCCTTGAGGCAGTAGACTGTCCGTTTCTGGGGGTAGGAGATAAAAAGCGCCCAGATAATTCTCAGTCTGGTTTTGAACCTGTAATGACATTCCTATCCTTTTCTCCATCTTCTAAATTATAAGAAGGTAAAATCTGCTTTGGAGATAACCCTTTTTCAAAGCCACAGGGTGATTTCCCGGATCTCCCAATCTTTCTCTGCAATAACTTTGTGTCCTGGTGTTCAGGGCAGCTGAATGGAGAGGAACTTCATGAACTCCAGGTATCAGAGACCCCTGCAAGCCTGTGTGTCCCCATAAGCTGTCTCCTGTTTTTTGCAGGAGAGTTTTACCAGACCTTCTGGACCAGGTCCTGTGGTTTTGGAAGAGGAAACATTATTTGTCTCATGATACAGACATCAAATACAAATAAGGGAGCTGCAATTCCGGGCATGAGAGCTTTTTGTAGCAATTTACTATCCAACATCCTTATAATTAATGAGGGCTATAACCACTATTTTTAGTACAGCTAAAATGAGCTATAAGTTATTAGAGGGAGACAAGTTGTGTAATATGTGACTAATGTACCATTTTACCAAGAATTTGTATTACATTGCTGAACATTGCAGGGAAATGACTTCCAGAGTATTCCAACTGCTCTGGATGCTCTTTGAACATACAGTAGAAAGCGATCTACAGCTTAGCTGGCCTGACTGGCTAATTAAGTCAAAGCCTTCAGAAAATTAAATTACTATATTGTAAATTCAGTGTGCATATTGCAAGAAAGTTGCGGTCAAATGTATTTCAAGTGTGACAAAATTGAAGTAATTGAAATTAATTGGGGGAAGAAGTGGAAAATGGAAATGGGACAAGTTTACCAAAGGCAGAATTGATGAAATAAGATGTTTCATTTAATGGGGTAGTTAACCTAACCATTAAAGCCTGTCTAGGGCACAGGGGCCACAGGCCCCTGACCCTGCAAGGTTAGGGCAGAGATGGAGGAAGATGACATGAGGGGTCATGAAGGGGAGGCAGTTGAAACCCATGCAGGTACTGGGAGAAAGCCGCCATCTCAGAGCAGAGTTTCATCTCTGCCACTGCTGAGGTAGCCGAGTATCTTGAGTGATTTGCTTCTTGTCTGCCTTTGCTTAATTGCACTGTTACACATCATCCAGCATCAAAATCCCGTCTTGGAAAATGGAGACCCAAAATGTCTGTGTATCTGATCCATTGTTTCAGTACCAGTTTCTCAGATACATGCCCAAAAACCCCCAAGAAAAACCTCCCTCTCACACCGCCACACCCTCTCCCCCAAGTAACAATCCCAAGTAACACCCTTCTTTCAAAAGAAGTAGTATAAAACTTTTTTTCTCCTCTTCTCTTGAGTTGGGGCACATTCTTCCCTACATAATGATGTTGTTTTCTTGTCTGGCAATGTTGTACACACTGTCACAGCTATTTGCTATGCAATTCAATTCATAAAAGTCAGCAACCTGTTGAAGTGATTAGCCATATTTGCTCAAGAGACGCCCAGTACTGGAATTGCAGGGAGAGTGCATTACAGGTCGGAGTTACAATATTGACCAGGATCTGGGGGTAAGCTTGTACAATCACATTAGCCATTCCTATTATGACTCCTAAGTTAACCTTAATACAGCTACTCTTAAGAGATACAGATGGGAAGTAACTCTGTAAAAACTGCATACTGTATAAAGTTTATGTGCAATCAAGTTGAAGATGGAAAAATGGGGGAGTGGATCCTTGAGATACAGATTACTTCAGCTGCTAGGCAAAAGCACTGGAGTTGGCTGGAACATCAAGTGTTCCAGCCCAGACAGCGACATGTTCT
Source organism: Corapipo altera (assembly GCF_003945725.1). Lineage (NCBI taxonomy): Eukaryota > Metazoa > Chordata > Aves > Passeriformes > Pipridae > Corapipo > Corapipo altera. The sequence continues at coordinate 1,558,719 of NW_020884879.1, read as the reverse complement.
TGAGAGAGTGCTCCAGCAAGGAGTATAAGGTGACTAGCACTGGCTTGGTGCCTCACTGCCTGAAGGATTTTTGTTTATGCCTGGAGAATTTTCATCTGCATCTTCTAGGCACTTCCCAGCAAAGTGGCATGATGTGAGGCACGTTGAGCACAGATGCAAAAAGCAAAACAGGCAGGGAATCCATGTGACTTTTCCTTCACCAGAAAGTGAGACAAAGGTAAAAAGAGCCTGTATTCATTATGGAAGAAAAAAAAAACAAACGCTGTGATGGAGCACAGCCCTCAGAACACAAACTGGACAATGGAAATGGCAGTGGGATTTTTCAAAGCATGAAAGTAACTTAGCAACATGTATTTATTTCCTGTTTTAGAAAAGGTGCTATGAAGGCATGAATTCCTTGGGGATGAATCATATATAAAAGACACACATTGTTTAGCTTTGAAATTGCATGTGGAATACCAATGAGATAATTCAGCACATGTTGTCCTCCATTCATAAAGACGTCGCATGTTGATCACCCAGCAGGTGTGCATCCAAACAGAGGATGAAGCTGGAAAGTCCTTGTGAAGGACCATTTTATGTCTTTCCCCTCACATTTCTGTTAGTGGCACAAAAAGCAGGTATAGGTGCATCTCACAAAAAAGTAACTCCTGTCCAAGAGATTACATTAGTACATTAGAAAACTGAAGTTAGAAAGTTCCTCAGTGTTCCTAGTTTAATAAGCAATCATGTCATAACTTACTTCCAGGAGTCCAAAATCTAAAGAAGATGCTTTCTGTTTTCATGGTAATTTTCAATTTTCAAAGCTGGCAATGCTTTTTCTGAAAAAATTGAGTCTGAATGGGCATAGTTTTATAAGTTGCATTGATGACATTTATTGTTCAGCTATAAATGTGAGATCTTTAATGGTCTTGAGCAAGCTAAACTCTATAGCTCTGTCCATAAGCATACAAATATTGTTCCACCCGTGTTGAAAGTTATTTATTGACACTTAGCAATTTATATGAGGTCATCGACCTTTAAAACAGGTCTCTTTTTGAAAATTTTATTGCTGTGTTACATTGCATGACTAAAAATAATTAACTATCTACACTGTTTAATGACACTGCCAAACTACCAACAATAAGGTGAAACAGAAATGTGAGACCTTGGAAAACTCTACCTCCTGCTCACTGACCTTTTTTTTCTATTCCTGAGGGATTTGTATGGTCTAATAACTGAAGCATCCGTGCTGCCTCCTAGTCTTTGATATATTTGTCCTCCCAACACCTTTACGAGAGAGCAAAAGGACTTTTTTTTCTTTCAACAGATGGATACCTGAGACATGGAGTAAATAGGAGTGGACATGACATAGGCATGGACTGAATTGTGAAATGCTGCTGGCATTAGTATAGACAAGCAGGAAAACATTTTGGAAAACAGTTCTTGCAGCAAAATCCCCAAGTTGGTAACGAGTTTTTCACCCCATAGGCAATACTCGAGCAACTGTTGATAATTACTTATTGCTAAGTGTCTCGCTTTTCCTGTTGCAGTGATCATTAAAACAAATAAAAAAACCTTTCACCTGTCTACCCCTGCAGCTGTCTATAACTGGGAGTATCTGGGCACACCTTGAATTCTCTCACATGATGTTGTCTGTGGCATCATGATGGGAAAATTCCCTGTGACAAGCACTTGCAGGAGATTTCTGGAAGAACCAAACACTGCCTAATGGATGAATTATGAAGGATGGAAGCACAGCCAGCAATAAGACTATGCTCAAGAATTTTAGCAATTGATAATGAATAAATACAATACCTGACAGTTGAGTGAGGGCGTGGAATAATAATCTTTTCAATATCTCGCAGATGGTTCAGTCTCATTAGCTATCTTGAAATGCATGAGAAAGTGGGATCTTTTCATGTTCTCCCTTTCTCAGAGCTTACTTTTATAAACTTGTCCTTAAAATTAAAATAGTAATTTAGTCTGTCTTTTTGATTTATCTTTTCACAGAATTTATAACCCAATCTTAAGTAACAGAGATTCATCCCTCTCCGACAGCTTCAGTCTCCCTGTGTTCAGTGGAATACGGGAGATGGTTCAGCCCAGGACAGGGCCACAAGCAAGGGCTTGGGAAAGAGGACTGAGAGTTTCTCTTGTGTCTTTTTTTGCCCCAAATCCCAGGTCAGCCATATGACCACATGTCAGTGGCTCTGTATCTAGTAAAAGGGCTCTGCAGTCATTTAGAAAATCAATTCTGAGGATTTCTGGCTTGCTCAGTTCTCTGCAAGTTAATGTGCACACAATTTCACAGCTGGTTTCAACCCAAGCCACTAATGATGGTAATAAATATGTTCCAATTTTGTTAAGTCAGACGTAATTAGATTTTTCAAAGAAACAAGAGGAACGGGACAGATTAGATCTATGAAAATATGAGATTAAATTCCTCTTTCACTTGTGGCAGCCCTATTTGAGTATCAGAATTGGTGCCTGTGTACTACTGATTTAAGTGTACCTATTTATCACTAAATTGAATACCTGTGCACATATATAATAGACCTCAGTACTTTTAAAAGCAGAGTTTGCTTTGTTCTCTCTCGAAGGAAATGGGAATTAGCACAAGTCCCAGAGGCAGTGGCAAGCATTTTGCTTGGGGGGCACTCCTTGTTCTGCCTGTGCCCTTCAGCTGGACAACACTTGCAAAGTGAAACTTGCTCTTTTTGGCTGAGTTTAAGGGGAAGAAAATCCAGCCACAGGCTTTGCACATGTTCACAGGAAAAGGACAGCATTGCTCTGCCTATTAAGCACGCTCTGAATGAAGGAGAAGACAGCATGTGTATGTTGTGGTGGGTATTAAAACTGACTTTTGGGTGTTCTGGAGACACTCTGTGCCCCTGCCCTGCCTATACCAGGAATCTTTTCCCAGTGACTAGACACTACCTACTGAATAAGAACCTCAGAGACCCCAAAGCCTGCATGTCTTTAAGAGAATAAAACATTATTGACAGGAAAAATGAAAACAAGAACAAATGCATTATTAACTTCAGGGCTGACAGGTTTTTACCTCAAAGTTGCAAAGGCAGCAGTCACTGAAGTAAAAGCATTAACCATTTAGAAGATGTTAAAGGAAGTATTTCCTCGCAAGAGCCAAGTTGGATGATGCGATTGAATTTGGAAGGAGAGGGCTAATATGACTGACTTAAAAAATTAATCCCACCCAGGTGTCAGAAAAGACCTGCATAGTGCCTAATGCATGTATACATTTTAAAAGAATCACATTTTAGACTCACAGATTCATACAGGCTGGAAGGGAGCCCTGGAGGCTGCCTGGCCCAGCTTCCTGCCCAAAGTAGAGTCACTGAAGCATGGAGTTGTAGACAGGAATCAAGATTTGACAGGCCAATAGCTTATTCTACTGAGGGTCCTAGAAGAATTAATAGAAATTGAAACTACATCATGATAATAAATTATATTATTTACATTATTCCAAAGCAATGAAAGTTGAGAATTACTGAGTTTGATTAGGCTGAAAAATAAATGGAGCAGTAAGACTAGTTCTTACTTAACCAAGGATGCTGTGTAGCAGTGTTGCAGATATCATATGTTTCTCCCCACCAGCATCCTGCCCAGGTCTGAGATTCCACTACCTGTAAGAAACATATGAAATATTAAAATGCATAAGAAAATTCTCAGTGTAACTGTTGAAGCAGTCTGCATGACAGTAAGTTGGACCAATTGCTTTCAGATGAACTGGCGATCTTATCGTAAATCATAACATCATCAAGCTACTTTCATGTTCAAGATGATAATCATTGGAGTGTCACAGAAGAATGTGAGGCTTCTACAGTGGAGTCTGAACCATCCCCTGTCAAATCTATTTTTTCATCCCAAGTTGGAAGGTCTTACCATCCACTTGTGTTTTCCTTCAAACAATGACACTGTCTGGAGACTCTAGGTTGAGATCTTGAGCAGAAAAAAAAAAAAAATTGATACCGCTAAAGGAAACTTATCTCAAGGGAGTTTGGTAGCAGATCAATATAATATTCTGAATATCTGCCCAGCCTCTTATAAGTTTTTATTATTACAAATGTATTGAACTTACAGAAAGAAAAGCTAGAAATTGTATAACTATTGAGGTCTTTTTCTACCTTTCTTCTTTTTAACCACTTTTTTTATGTGACATATGCACAGTTTTGTATTACTGAAGTCCAAGAGTGCATTGATCCATTTGTGCCTGAGAATCCTTTAAGGTACTGTGCTGAATGCAGACTAGGTAACATTTTTGCAGCATGAGAAAAAAAACACAACTGTAAGGCTGATCACTTAAAAGACTGAATGTTTTGTTCCTCTTCCTTCAGCATGAGCTGCTCTAGCCAAGAATATTAACCAGAATAACAAAAGGGATGGCTGAAGGGGAAGTGCAAGATGAGGCTTAACATCCTCCAGACCTGAAAGTACTTTCTGCAGCCGAAGCTGCTATTGTTGCTAAAGAGGCTGTTGTCAGTTCAGGGACACAGGAGCCTTTATCTATGTTGCTTTGACTATATTGCTTGAAATTCAAGGAGAGTAAATGACTGGAGTTACAGTATGAAAAGAGTGTCTTGTCATATGAGAACACCCAGAAGATGTTCTCATATGCAACCTTGTGAAGGTCCATATTTTTCTAGTTGTTAAGGATTCATTCCTTAACAGTGAGTGTCCTCTGAAAGCCCTGAAAATGTGTCCCTGAAAGTCCTGAATTTCACCCAGTCAGGCCATTAGACAGCCGTGCTGTTTGGAGGAGGGGGAAGGAGTGGAGCAGCCAGCTTCACTGGCTTGTAGTGCCTGGGTCAGCTGAGCCTCAGGAGACCGCAAAGTAGAGAAAGTGTTTCTGCTTGCACATCCCACCATCCCCATGGGACAACTGTACCTTTCTGTTTTCTGTGGGTGAACTCAAAGCCTTTGCTCAGGCCGAGATGCAAGTTCATCAGTGTTAGATGAAGTACCAAGTCAATTACTGTCCGGAGACCTGCCTGGTGTAATTACCCAGGCATTGGACCACAGAGGTGTTTGCCCCAGGGTCCACCCATGACTATCAGGCAGGGACCTGCTGGCACCTTGACTGTGATGTTGAATGCTTCTGGAGGCTGCTCACAGACATGCTGAAATGGGAAAAATTGTGACTCATTCAAATAATAGCTAGCCCTCTAGTCAGAAGAACCTGTTACCAGACACAAATAGGCAACCTAATGCATATGCTTTTTTTTCCACTACCCCCCTTGCACAAAAGAAGCCATTTAAGGCTCAGAGAGTGTTTCCCACAAAGGCAGAGGGCAGTGGGTTAGTGGCTTCCTTCCTTAATGGGACGTGGACTGTGGGGCTCCCTTGGCTGTGTCGTGGCAGGGGGCAATGAAGGAAGGAAGCGGATAACACACGGCCATCCTGCATGCACCAAAGGGGCACAGAGGAAAAGTCAGACGTTGTGAGCTGAGAATGTCTGGGTTGAAGAGTAAAAGCCAGGTGATCTGCAGAAGGGGCTAGAGATCCCTCCCAGCACTGCTGCAACATCTGTGAGAATACACAGGATCTGAGTGCCTCCTGCACCTCTTAGGCAGCACCTATCATCCTACCATCCTGCCATCCTGTCATTCTGCCATCCTGCCACCCTGCCTCTGACACGAGCCAAAAGGACAGGCTGTTCAGTGAGTGGCAAGTGTGTTGTGATCAGAAAAACCCAAGCAGGAGACAGAGGGAGAAATTTCAAAACGAAGCTAAATAGTCAACAGATACCATCCTCCCTCCCAAAAATCTTGAAGGAAATAGTTGTATCCACACTGTTTTTCACCCTCTCTGTGGTTTTATACCTATTATCTGCCTAAAAAACAAGTAGTGATGTCAGGTCAATGTATCATATATTATCTTCTATACATAAGCTTACTTCTCTGTTCAGCCTTACTATTAGATGAGCAGGAAGCAAGAAACAGTGACTAGTTTTGGTGGTAAATTCCCAATATTACAGTTTGCTTTGTATTTTAGATAATGCAGAAAATTGGAAAAGCACTGTGCCTACAAAAATTGCAGTGAAAATCACAAATTAAGTATTATACCAGTATCTAATTTCACCGAAATCTGAAGGAAATGATAGAACATCTAAGTAAGGTGAAATCAACAATAAAACGCTCCTTCACTCTTGTGGTATGCCTTTCCCAAAAAAATATACCAGATAACCTAAAGGATTAAAAGTAAAGATGAGGAAGAAAAGAAAGTGGGTGAAAGTGGCAGCAAATGAAAAAAAAAGGAAAGACAGTAAGTTCTTATGCTTAAATACAGCCTTCCACAAGGCTACAGATTGGTGTAAGATAGATTGAGAATACTCTTTTTTTAATTCATGTGTCTCATGGTTCAAAGATGAAACACTGGAAACATCTGTGCTCTTTTCTGCCCTATTTAAATCACTTCAGGACAAATCCATCCCTGTTGTAAGTGGGTGTAACTCTGTTCAAGCCAGTGGAGTTGCACCTGCTTACACTAAGGCAAAATTTGGCTCAGTTTGGATCCAAATTAACTCAACATTTGGAAATAAAAATGAGAGGCTTGGCATATTCCTGTATTTCATCTGGAATCTCATAAAGCTTGAGATTAGTTTATCTAATAGATTTACAGCTTGAAAAATATTTTATTCTGCTATCAACTCAGTCCAAAACTCTCCCTTTCCCTGCTCCCTTCATCCTTCCTTCCCTCCTCTCTCTGGGCAGGAGGATCGGTCCTGCCTTGGCCCATGTTGTCCTGTTGCAGCTGGTGGGGAGCACAGCTAATAACAGCACATCCTTTATGATCTCCAAAGTGCTCCACAGGAGATTGCTCCTGTCGGTAAGGCTGGCCCCGCTGCACTCATCTGCCAGCTTCTCCTCAGACCATAAGGATGTGAGTGCCTGAGGAAGAGGAATGCTTCCTGTACCAGCACTGCCAATGACTGGGCCTGCAATGTCTGGCATCACCAGGAAGGAGGAAGTCTGGTTTCCTCCTTTAAAAAGAACTGGTACAGAGGCTCTTGTGGGGAGGAGAGTTCTATCTTTTTTATTATTTTATTATTATTATTTTTGCAACTTAGTACATCTGCATTTCTTTAGGAGTCATCAGGGCCAACTAGTTAAGCCTGGGAACTGGTAAGCATTTAAAGGGATGTCTTTCAAATAAATGTAAGCACGAGGAAATGTCGAAGATCCTCCACACCAAACCCACCCATTCAGAAAAAGCCTGAGTAAATAGATAGGCTCTGCAACGTGTTGGGAAAGTCAACAAACTCAGGCTCTCTCACAGGAAGGGGGAAGTGAATCCCTGAATCAAGGATTCTCTCCTGAGGAGACCCTGCCCACTACTCTGAGAAGTATAGAGTTACAGCCTGTTAATACAGTTTCTTGCTTAGCCCTCCAGAAAGAGTAGTCCAAAAAAGCACTCTGGAGAATCTGGCTCAACAGAGGAGAGGAGCTTGTGTTATGCTTGGAAATGACCAGCAAGACAGATTAGTCTTTACATTACATGTTTGCTATGTTTGAACTTTGCTATATATGCACAGATAGGTGTATGATACCCCAGCCTTCAGGGATAACCAAGTGAGCACATTGTCATGGTCCAGGAAGGGCTGTGAAACCACTGGTAACATTTGCAGATTTGGCAGATGGTAGGAAACACTGCTTGGAGAAGAGGAAAAAACCATATGGCTCAGCCAGGAAGGCAGTGGTCTTTCTTGGATTAAGTACTTGCAGAATCACAGAATGGCTGAGGTTACAAGGGAACTGTGCAGGTTTAGGCTGAGGTACAATTAATTTTCTTCATAATATAGGGCTATAGTTTGGATTTGTGCTGGAAACAGTGTTGATAATTCAGGGATGTTTCTGTTATTGCTGAGCAGTGCATACACAGCCTCCTCTTCACCCCACCCCACCAGTGAGGAGACTTGGGATGCTTAAGAAGCTGGGAGGGGATACAGCCTGGACAGCTGACCGTAACTGACCAGAGGAGTATCACAAACCATATGGTGACATGCTTAACCTGTAGAGCTGGGGGAAAAGTTGACCAGGGGCAGCTGCTTGGAGGCTGGCTGTTCATCACTTGGTTGGTCGAGACCAATTTGTTTTCATTTGCACCATTTGTCTTTCTTCTGTTTTATTTTGCTCTCTCTCTTTTTTTTAATTTATCTTCCTTTTCATTACATTATCGCTATTATTGTTGTTGTTATATTATTATTATTAATATTGTTATTGTTATTGTTACTAAATTGTTTTTACATCAACCCACAAGTTTTCTCACTTTTACCCTTCCAGTTCTATTCCCTCTTCTCTTGATGGGCAGAAAGTGAAAGGGCTCCTGGGTGGTGCTTAGTTGCCAGTTGGAGTTAAACCACAACAGTACCTCTGGAGCTGACCTGGACCAAACTCTCAGCTTAAGCAGGGCCATCCCTAGATCAGTTGCCCAGGACCGTGCCCAGACAGCTTCTGATATCCCCAGGGTGACAGACTCCACAACCAGCCTGTGCCAAGGCTTTATTAATACTGCCCAGGTAGAATTTCACAGCCCAGCATCTCTTCGTCTTTCAATCACAGGACTGACATTTCAGCCACGTCTCAGCCTAGCAAGGGAACTGAACTGCTGCCTTGCCTGTGTGGGACAGCCGGTGGGTCACCTAATGGGTCAGAAAGGTGCTTATGCCACCACAGGACACAATGTCCCATTGCTTCCCATGTCAGCTTCATATCACATGACTGTGCAGGTTATATCTATCCAGAACACACCACAAACCACAACATTCAGAAGTTAATAAGTTTGATTTTCTCTATGTGGAAAGAAAGCAGCAACTCGGAGCATGATGACTTTAATTCATAGATATGTTTCTGTCATCTCAGGACCATCAGAGCAGCATCTCATGGTAGATGTTTAAGAATCGTCATTTCCACCAGACTTTCATCCCTTATGAGAGGGAAAAAGAGTGCATGCTAGTGCATGGACATCTGTAAGCACAACTGCAGCATCTACCCCTAATCTCCACTCAAATATGAGTCAGTCAAATGATCCACCTTGTCTTTGCTTGTATGCTTTTGTCACTACATGGTTTTTACAAATACTATTTTATTAAACCTTTTTTATCAAGCAGAAGACAGGAGCTTGTTGATAATGTTGTCCATGTCAGGATAAACCTGAACACATTATTTGTCATTGGCTTGGCTTTTCTGAAGGAAGCTGTCAACAGCTGTCATGAAAGCTGTTTGAAAGAAACCGCTATTTGCCTATAAAAATTTTGTCAGCAATGAAGAATCTACTTTAAAACCACAAATAAGAATCAGCTCACCTTCCAGTTCCTGCTAGAGTTTTCCTATTTAAAGCATACTGGATTAATTTCTAGCAGCATGCAAAGAGCATAGTTTGTTTCTTTGTACTCTTCTTTAGCTCATTGTTGATTCAGAGAACTACACCACCGAAACCAGGGCACTGAGAATGAAGAAACCTTATATTAAAGCAGATGTAAATTCTTGTTTAATGAAAAGAAGTGGGAATTTTGCCATTTGCTTCAAACTGCTCTGCTCTGATCCATAAGAATTTGAATCTAAACACAAAAATACAGCTCTAAAAGTTTGGACACCAAGAAGAACAAGATAAATTAGTTGTCAGCAGACGTGAGATATTACATATTTTTTGGCTCTGTCTGGGATCTTTTGGAGCCGAGAACTTTGATAAGTATGCTTACTATTTTACTTTATCCAGGAAACAAGCTAGTTTTTTTCATTTTTCCTTCAAATGTTCAGAAGTGATTTTTACAGTCGCTAAGTCCACAATAAGAAGGATGAAAAGTCAAGTCCATTGTGGTATACCTTGGATGAAAGATTAGCAAGGATCAGCAAAAAAATTTTAAAGAACATATCAGACTGTTTATTCTATAATAATTCATAACTGGAAGTTAACTTCTTCTATGAAGAAATCAAGAAGTACTTCTTCTTATTATAAATGGTTTCTAGTATCTCTGAATTTTCTTCCTGTCACATGGACTAGTTGAAAGATCCAGCCAGTGTAACTCATAACACAGATTAATTGTGTCATCTGATACATAAAATCTAGAAAAGAATTTGTTCATCTTGGCTTCTGATGACTCTTGTACGGGTCATGTCATCTAACTTGAGGTGGGTTTTTTTGTTTTTATATTTCACCAAGATGCAAAATAGAACCATCAAGTTTCATCTGTCACTGGCACCCAGATTCCATTGAAGTCACTTATTTTCAAGTCTGGAATTTACCCAGAAAGCAGGAGTACTTTTGTCTTTCCTGCAGATATCTGTGTGACAAGCCTATCAATCTGTACAGCTGATAGTGATTCCACGTGCTTGTAAAAAGCATGCTTGTAGCTGCCTGTGGTAGTTATCTGCTTTGTTTTGACTAGCTCCATTACTTATTTTCTTATGTCTTGCAGTCAGAGAAAAGTAAAATTGCTGATAAACAATACTACAGTGAAGTGTTCAGAGTTGTGAATTAAAGAAGCTGGAAGGGAGAGGGAAATAACAGAGGGGAATTTTATCATATATCTTTGACCTGAAGCAATAATAAATGTGAAGTCTGTATAATCATGGGTGATGTTTTTATATATGTGTCATATTTTAAATTGGTTTGGGAGAGAAACACATAAAATTGATTGGCTGGTGATGTGGCAGTAATTATGCAAATAGAGACACTCAACCATAAAACACTTTAAAGGGGAGAAGGTAGTTCACTAACAAGTAAGCATAAAAAAATGTGGTTATTGCATCTGTCCTAATGCCCTGATGTCTCTCCTGCCAAAGCATGAAAGCAATGGATGTTGTGTAAGAAAATTAAAACTTTATAAAATGTCAGATGAAGGTCATAAATAACTTTTCCTTATAAAAACCATGTCTTTAATTGTCAACTGTGTCTTTCTTACAGTTTTGTTCAGTCTTGGGCAAAGTTCAGTTTTATGAGACCAACCTTGTGTAGCAAACACACCTTTGCTCTGCTGCTTTACTGCAGCATTAATGTTTCATTTGCCTTTGGGGGCAGGGGAAGGTAAGGGCTGTTGCTGTTCTAGCCTTTCCCTTATGCTGCTCAAATGAGAACTCTGAGGTAATAGTTCATGGAATCATTCCATGAATAATTCTTGGTTCCTGCGATAGTAAGTAATGGCAGTGTGTTCCCTCACTACCCACTGCACAGTCCCTGTATTCTTCAGCTGCATGAATTGTGGTGTAAAATGGTGGATGCTTGAGAAGGATGGGGGGGGGAAATTACACACTTTTTCATCCTGATCCTAAATGAAGCCTGAATAAAAATAGTCTGCTTTTTTTTTTTCTTGCCACTCGCTTTTGTCCAAGATGTTTTGACCCTATCCCGGGCCATATGTATCTCTATATGTCATTATGACCCCAAACAAACTCAACCCCAGTCTACATTTGCATGTACCAAATGCCCACAGCCCTTCCTCAGCATGTGGACTGCATGCTGTTGAGGGATCCAGGTTTTGAGGTATTAGAGGCAGTCATTTATCAGAAGGGGCTCGGCAAGGATCAGCTGTCCAGAGTATCTTCAAAAGTTGACCTAGGAACCATCAAATGAAGCTAATAGCATCAGGGTTCATGGCAAGCCAAAGGCAGAGGTTGTTCTTACAGCAGGTGCTAGACCTGTGTAGTTTCTTGTCAAAAGACACTGTGGATGCACATGATTTACATGGGCTCAGGGAGGAACAGGACAAGCTCTGGACAAGAGATCCATTGCAAGCTAATATGTAAACAGACAGCAGGGGCTAGGAAAGTCCAAAACATTCTGAGCTGAAAAGAGTGTAAGGGAATTAAAAGAAAGCATACATACTTGTCCTGTTCCTATGCTTCCCAAGCATGTAGCCAGTTTTTTGTATGCAGTTTTATAGATGGAGTATTGGGCTAGAAGGATATTTGGTCTGAACCAGTACATATGCACAGATGTTTCCCCTTTCCCCTACAATTAGACTGCTAAATGTTTTTTTGCCATCTAGATAGGACATAATAAATATATAAATAAGAGGGATTAAATCTTGGACCTTTTAGTCTCTCAAGTAGAAAATCACTCATACCTCCATTATTTCACAACTAGTTACAGAGACTAGTTGAAACCAAGACTGAAAAGGTGAAGGTGAGGAATCTCAGCTGCTCTCAGTGCTGTTATAAGGCAAGACCATAATCATGCTAAAAATGCTCATGATTATATAGTCCAATAATCAACATGAAACCAATAGATGTTGATTTCTCCCATGTGTAGAAACAGTGATTTTAATACTGTATGGTGAGATCAATAGGTCATAAAGCAGCAAACACCATGTCACAACATGCAAAAGTCTGTCTGCTCTGGGAAACCAGGAGCTCCTGCCCTGTACAGCTTTCATGGTGACAGTGCACATACATTTATTCTTTTTTTCTTATTTCGTTATCATGCAGGTTTCTGAAGCCCTTGTCAGGCATGAGGTCACACAGACAGAGAGAGAGCCACAAGGGTAACAACTTTCATGGCTCCAGTAAACGCAGTAGCTCGGTGTTACCAGGTGAGATGCACAGGACTTGGTAAGACCATGCTTTTTAGCCCTATTGTTGTCATCTGCATTTAGTCCAGTGTCCATCTGGACTAAAAGAGAATTAGCTTAGGAAAGATGTATTTATTTTCTGACACCAACAGCCAATATAGTCAGGAGATAGTCCTTTAACACAGTACATATCAGACACCAAAGAAAAAGCATCATTTCAGCCCATGTCCTGCAGCTAGTCCAAACACAGAAGCTAATTCCTGATGGAGTCATTTAGCACTTAAAGGTAACTAGTAGGGAAGTGAAAAAAAAAAAATGTCCATCTCTGATTTAAAAGCAATGTTTGAACCTGGCACAGCAGAAACAATAGCCTGTTTCCCCAAGTGGAGATCAGGTATATTTATTTTACAGAAATATATGGGTTCGTGACAATCAAAAGCAGATGTTCATTAACAGGCGGGATGTAGGTAGGTTTTCAAGGCATAAAGCATGAGGAGAGCAAAGAGGCAAAACATTCAATCTCCTGCCTTGCACCTGAATCTGCCCAGCCCCTTAAAACAGTTTTCAACAATGCTTTTTGATTTTCATTTTTTTTTAAGTTACAGCTATGCAAATGCTGTTTCTGCTAGCCTTGCAAAACACGTATTTCAGAGATCATTTTGTTTCCATTTCGGGATATTTCTCACTTGCTTGCCTTTAAATTCACCTAGGATACAGAGCTAGATTTGAAATCTGATGGCTGAAGATGTGCAGAGCTAAAAGACTTCTTTTATAAACCCACTGCAACCTTCAGTCTGGAACTGAGTTTCTTCAGAGCCTGCATGTGCTCAGATCCCATGTTTGGTACAGAGGGATCCCTGTGGACATGTTATTCCTTATATAGCTCTTTTTGTGTCTCCTAACAGTTTGAAACTCCCTGACTGGAGGTGAGTGATGTTGCACTAGACCAGGGCAACCTTATTTCAAGCAGGAACTGTCAGCAGAATCGGTGCAAGGTCAGCCTCTCCACTTGTTCCTTTCAGGAAACTACTCCTCTTACAGACACCCTTACACTAAACAAACTACCTCAAATACATATGCTGCAGCATTCCTCCATATGCTGGCGTCATGAAGACTGGCAAAAATGCCATGGCAGCAAATGTTAGCAGACTTCCAGACCAAATCAACTCCCATTTTCCCTCGTACAAGGACAACGCCAAGATAACTTGCCAATTGGCTGTGTTTCTCTTCCCAAACAGTGCGGCAGAGTATCAGCAAAAAAAAGTCTCAGGGGTGTTTCTGCCAGGGAAAGTGACTGATGGAACTGGTAACTGGATCCAACACACCGGCAAATGAATTATTTTTATCAACTGACCCTGAGTACGCCTATAAGATCATGGTTTTTAATTTTTGTCTGCAAGGGTGTCTGAATCGCAGTTCCAAACCAAACTGGGGTCTACATGCTGCAGATCAGTCACTTGCATGCTTTAAAACTTAAAAAAAAAAAGTCAAGAGAAACACGGTGGATTTTGGCTTGTGAAAATTCCCCCAACGGCACACTTTCCTTCATCAAAAAGCCTGAGACATCTCTGTCCACCCACCCAAGTGGTTCATGCTCCCAGAATATGCGTGGTCTCAGACCAAGAAGGCTGGTTGCACATCAGACGAAATGTGGCCTACGAGTTATCCTCAGTGGAAATGCTCATAAGCCCACCTTACAAAACAGCTCTGAAGAGGAAAGGACTCAGCACCTTAGCTGATGCATTTCAGGGATAATGGTCACAGTAGCAGAATCCTAGTCCTAACTCCTGCACAAATCTTCCAAACCTGTGCAGTTATACAACATGATACCACTAACATAAAGATAATAATAATACTGGCTATCTGAAGCAATAATGACCAGGTTGAGTCCTGGTTCTCATCAGCAGTGGCTCCTGGGTCCCTGGTACTCTGAGAGGGATTTGGCAGAAAGAAACTTCAGGACAGACGAGGGAAGGACTCCAGGGACTCTGGTGGGCCAAGGAGCTCCTCAACGTCCTCCTACACATGGTGCAGAGAAGCATTTTGGAAAGGTCTGGGAGCAATAGGCATGTAGGTTCCACTCCTGGTACAGACCTTGAGGCCTGTAGTGGTTATAGGTCTACCATCTACATACATAGGGGATGCGGGAGCTGGAGTCTGAGCCATGGAGAGATCTCTGCACCTCATGCTCTGCTCTGCTTCCAGTGCCTGATCCCCGCACTACAGACCATGGGACAAGGCTAACAAAGTTAAAACAGGTATTTGTCACCACAGACCTTATTTCACTGTGTTATGGTAAGTCACACAGGGCAGTCTTTATTTCCCAGGCTCAGCATTCAGAGTAAACACACTGCTGTAATCTTTAGCAAATACATTTTTGCTTGCACAATAAATCTGTTCAGAAATCACACATTTCCATTCAAACTAGTCACTAAAGAGTCACGTGTTGGGGCCTATCTCTGCTTTGTGCTGACACTGCACGGGCAGAGAATCACGTGCCTTCATGAAAACATATCCCCAGTCTTGAGGCAGGGCTTGGCTCAGGGTCACATAAGACTCATCCATATTTCATATCATGTTTACTCTTCTTTCTTCACCAACAAGTCTTGAAATATGTCACTTCCGTGCCAGCAGACCAACACACACCACAAATACATGCCAAGTGGCTGTATCTATGCTGGGAAATAAAATGGGCCAGGGAACAGTTAAAGGAGGAGTACTGCGAAGCACAGCCTATGTTCCTCTAGTTAAGCTCTCACCCTCCAAAGCAGGGGGGGCAGCAATCCAAACCAGGAGCAGTCTCTGGCCCAGCTGCTTTTCCCTAACCATGGGCAGCAGTTGGGAAAGTGTAGGTGGTCCCAACCAAAACCATGCCAAATAGTAATATGAGCTAGCACACACCACTGCCTGTGTCCTGGCACTGGTGAGTCCACCATCAGGGACACCATCTGAGACCCAGAAGGTGCTCAGTAAATGTCTTCTCTATGAATGACTCCTGTGAAATTTTAGGGAAACTACAGAGGCTTTCTAATCCCTGTTGATCCATAAAATGGAGATAACAAACCCCACTGTATGTCTCAGCAGTGGAGGGAGGACAGAGCATTTTGCATCTTAAAAGTAATGGGAAAACATGAGAGCACCCTGGCTGTACAAGTAGGTTTATCCCATTGTGTTTGATAATTTTCATCTGAACAGAGAGCAAATACTGATTTAAGTGAGTAATTCATAATGAGAACAGAACATTGGTTATTGTTTTAAATTACAAATAAAGCCAGTCATCTACATTGGAAATAGACATCTTTGAGATAAACAGGAATATATACCCTTAAAATATACAGTTAAAAATATTTTGCCATATTCTGAAATGAAGTGTTCTGCATTTTATTTCTTTTTGATATATCTCTTTTTTTCCTTCTTTCATTTGTGTGAGTGAAAGATGATTATTCATTCTATTTTTATGACCTACTTATTGCTGCTGTGCGGAATCATATCACTACACGAACTTCAGTAAAGACAGACACAACTTTCTTGTATTGAAGAATCTAATAAACGGGGTGGAAAAAAATCAGGAAGTGATTTTATACAGTGCTGTGGATTTAAAGATTTTTTCCAATCCCTCAATTGTCCAGAAAATACATGCGAGACAAACCTGTAGCTGGGAAGAAACAAACCAAAATGCATAGGATGGAACAGAGTGAGAGAGGGAGAAAAAAAGGGAAGGTGTGGAAGAAGGAAGGAGGCGAAGCAAGCAAAAAGAAGGAACCACCTGAGTTGATGTTCTCTTGCTCACTTATGCACCCACATACCACTACAGCATTCACAAGCCAGCAGCTCCACTGGATGCAAAGCACCCCCAATTTTCAGACTTCAATGCTGAAGATCCTCCAAATTTTGCAGCCCACATGTACAGCTACATAGAGATATATGTTTGGAATGCCTAGTTTAGCTATAGATCTTCCAACCTACCTGGCCTTCCCCTTATACATTAGATTTCCATTAGATTTTGCAAATTCTGAGGTATGAAACACTTTCAAATGCATACACTTGATGGGTGTGGGAAGCCATAAGTGTAAAACTACATCTTCTGCCGCCATGGGTTCACAAAACTGCAGTGATACTAGAAGATGGAGAATGAACACTTGATACCAGGTGAGGATCAGCTGCAAAACATATTTTTCCATGTGGAAGAGTTAACTGGAAAGATGGTTAAAGAGCAATATTCCATGACGACAGTGGTGTTTATGACATGCCCTTTAATTACCCTTACCAGTAAATCAGTGTGTGCACTTTAGTACTACAAAGTAGGGCATACTTCAGAGAAAATAATAGCTCTGTTGATTAGCTAATGAATATGCTATCAGAGAACTCGAGGAGCCTTTTCACTACTGCTCACTTTAAATAATAATGCTAATTAAAAACATACAGCAGGCCTCAAGTACACTGCTTAACTTTTCAGACAGTGAATCTCTCACATTAATTCTTTCAGTTATCTGCTCTGTATTTATTAGTAGAAGGATGTTGTCCTTTTCCCTGCCTACATGCTTAATTCATAGAAGAATAATAGTATACACAGAACAGAGGAGTGAATCTGTTCTGCGATCTTATCTCTGTCTAGAAAATGAACCTCCCTTCTCCATAGGGCCAGGGAAGCCCTCTCAGGATGCACACTGTCCAAGCCTGCCGGCTGAGACACGGCCTCAGTGTTCATGCATCAGGGGCCATCCTGCAGCTGAGGATGACAGCCAAAAAATACAGCGTTGGTGGCTTCCTCTTGCCCCCATTCACCTGCTGATGAGGCTGAAGACAGCATGGCTGATGAGATTAGGTGATTGAGAGAGCTCAGATAGTCACTGCTGTCTCTCCCCAGTGCTTTTACCTTGTCTGCTTACATAGCTAAGTCCCCTCTCTGCTTAGAAAGATTTTACCTAAAAGATAATTTAATTTGGGCTATATTTCATTTACACATCCCTAAACTCAGACTTTCTGGGCCAGGTTATGCCCTTCTGGAGGACTCTCTTTTGGGGGCAGTTGTCTTCAGCACAGCATGTAGCCATTATGTCTGTCAGTGTCTAAAAGTATTCTCAGATGCAAGCAAGGGAAGTGCAGAATGTGCCAAAATTACTGCAAAATTACTGCAACAAGAAGTCTGGCAAATTATAAATTTCCCTTAACTCCACTAAGAAGTTTGCTATCAATAGAAGAGACAACCAAAAATTCATTTTCTCAACCAAAGAGGTTCTGCAAAATATTTGTATTCCTATCATAGAAGCCTGGCTGTAATGAAAATGTGTTGTTTTGTTTTTTTTTTTAAACCAAATACTTTCAACTCATGGAATTAGAACAGCAAATTAAATATCTTCAAAAACTTCTGCTGAAAAGGCTTGATCTTCTGATCACACTACAGCTTCTGGTTCATCCTGCTTTTTCTCTTGTCCTGCATCTGTCCTTAATCTTAAATCTGAAATCTCCCTGAAAAAGTATATTCCCACTGCCTTCTGTTGCAAGGCTTTTTATTAGCAGAGCTCCATCTGACCCTTACTACCTTGCTTCCTTTCCACCCACGCTGAGTAGGTAGCACACACATTTTTTTTAAACACAGGGAGTATCCTTTAAATGGGCCATTTTTGCTCAAAACTGAATTTCTGGACCTGAAGTGCAAGTTCTCTCAGCAGCATCCCAGATGAGCACCGCTCTCCTGCACCACCACCTGGGTGCTGGAGGTGGGAGCGTGACATCTAATGCCCCAAGAGCAAAGGGTTAACATATCCTCCCCCAGGTACAGGTGGTAGTCAGGGCTTCTGATGGCCAAGATTGCCTGATAGCTCTGGCACCTGGCAAGCCCCTGAACCACAGACTGGCCAGCTCAAACTGCTTGGGAAAGCTGGCTGAAGCCTGCCCTGAATTCCTCTGCCTTTTACAATGACTGGGGCTTGATCTAAGTAGCTGCCTCATTAATTACAAAGGTGTCAAACTTGCCTTTGTTGCTAACACAGCTTTCGCCTCAAACCAGGCTACTTGCTGCTTCCCATGTGCTTGCCTGCTTTAGCTGGCCATAATGTAGGGCTGGGCTTGTCTCTTTTGAAGTTTCCTTATAAATTGGAGCTCACCTATGCCACTGCGCTGTGCAGAGTTCCACTCCTGACTGCAAGGGGAGCAAGAGCAGGCCTAAGGCTGGGAGGGATATGGAAGATGTCAGTGTAAATCTATAAGAATAGAGAGGCTAGGTTAAGATTTATCACAGCTGTATACGGCTGAAACCTCAGAGTTAACATTTCACTCCCATAGGTTTCCCCATCAATGGAGTACATTGACTCATGACTAAAGCATCCTGACCACCTTTCAGGTTGCCCAGAACAGGAAAAGCGGAGTGTACACAAACACCATAGTGCCTCAGTACACAACAGGTGTGAAATAGGAGTTTCTTTCAGTTTTTCACCGAGTTTTCTTATATGTGGCTCATTTCAGAAGTTCTAATCCTTTGCTTTAGATAAGAAAGGGTTTTGCAGAGTGACAGATTTGACCCTATTGCCCAATCCTGATGCAAGCGCTCCAGCTCACATCCCTAGCTACCTGCATAAGGGAAAAATGCACACCAAAAACTAATCCTGCAGTGGGATCAGGACTGATTTACAATGGAGAAGAGGTACAGAACACAGCTGTCAGTGCCTGTCCATATCTTCCCTGGTGAGCTTGGACACAGAGAAATGGTAAGACATCAGTATCTTGTTTACAAAGCCCAAATCTGCTGGAATCTATGCTTAAAGTCTCTTACCTTTGCTGAAAACTGATCATTGAGGCTTAGAAAAACAAGCTGTTTTTCCTGAATTTCCTGCTTATACAAAGCTTTCATTTAGTCCCAGGAATTTTATCACTACTCAGAGCGAAGCATAAGACTGGGTAACAAAGTGAGAGCTCTAAAGACATCCTTTGCCTCCTTCTGCCTTGAGCACATTTAATCCTAACAATGCTTTCTGAGAAGTCACCTTTTTTAATTTTCTGAGAGTTCCTGAAGTTTACAGAGTAAAATTGTTCCATGCCTATTCTGAGTGATACCTTGAAGGTATCACTTGGTGGTTGCAATAAGAATAAACATTTTATTGGTCAGACTTTTGAGCAATTTTTTCTCCCTTTTGTTAAAATTGTAATGCTATTTTCCAGTACCCAGGCTCTCACCTTGATCTGGAAAAAAAAAAAAAGAAAAAGACATGTCAAAGTTATTGGAAACTATAGAACATCTTCTTATAAAGAAGGGAGTGTTGCTGTCTTTGAGAGACTGTTTCAGGCTGAAAAGTTCCTAACAGTTTAAAATAAAATAAACTTAAATGAATCTTGTGACATACTTCATTAACTCTGTGAAGAACAGAGGATATGCCTTATTTATTGTCCAACTCATGAAAAGTCAAAGAGGTGCCCCAGGCCGGGTGTAAAGAGTGTTGGGACAGGTGGGTCTGCCCAGACCTCATAGGTGCAACTTTTCATCTCTGTCACTGATCTAGAGGTGGCCCATCATCCCAGCACTATTTTTAATAAACTTTGATTCAGGTAAAATGGAACCATCACAGGTAATTGTGGATTACAGTAGAAAAAAACCAGAGAGTAAAAGATCTAATTTTAAGAAAACATAGACACGTGCACACACACACACACGTGCGCGCGCGCACACACACACATAGAAGATGGGGATCCCCAGCTTGCCAGAGCTCCTTCCAGGCTCAGAAAAGGCCAGTTTCAGCTTCTTGGTTCTCAGGTACCTTGAATTACAGTGAGCAGAGCCTGCCCATGAGCAGCTCCTAAAGATGCTGCAGTTGAGGCACAGCATACCTCCCCTCCATCAGGCCTCCTTCCCTCTCCCCTCCACAGGCCCCTGGCCAAATACACACACCCTCTCCTGTCAGCAAGGCCACTCCTGGGAGGCATGTCTGCCAAGCTTGTGCAAAACCCCTTCAGAGTGGGAGCACTCACCAGGATCTGCCTGGCTGGTTTGAGGCTCCTCTCTACTGCAAAGGGATCAGATGAATGACCAGCCAAACAGACAAAGCTCATCCCCACCCTCTCGTGCCACAAGACCGGGTCCTCTGCAAGCAAGGCACAAAAAGCAGCATTATTTTAAGTGTTATTTATTCCCATGAGAGGAACGAGTAGAATTTGGATCCCAAGTGGGGTTCAGTGCACTAACAGAAACCTCCCATCGTGCTGGTTTTTTTTTTAAATTGCTACATTCGTAAGACGACCCACATGCCTCTGTTCCTTCTTCAGGCTGTGGTCTTCACAGCATCGAAAGGTCACAGTCTGAAGACCTGCAGACCGCAGTCTTCAGAGAAGGTTTCCTTCCTGCTTCTCCAAGAGCAGGGGCTGTTGAGCAGCCCCTGTCTGCTGTGCCATAACAGGGGACAGAATTTCATGTCTTGTTTGTTCAACTTTGAAACATGGCCTTTTCTTCTGTAGAACTCAGGTTGTATTTAACAGGAAACAATAAAGATGTGGGACAGTTTTGGAGAGGAAGTAGCACGTTTTAGGTAAGCAAAAAAATAATTACTTATGCTGAAACTGGGTCAAAACACCACAGTGTTTACCACGGCTCTCAGGAAGAGTGCCATAGTTTTTTTAATAACAACAAAAATTCAAGATCTCAGCATTGGGTCTCATCCCAAAAAGTAATACGGTTTCAGACAAAATGGAAACTAATACAGCCTATAAATCATGATGCAGCAGATGTAACCTACTCAGTCCTGAACCCAGTCACTTTTGGTCAGCTAAAGCTGGTCTTCTAGCCAGCTTTGTTGCAATGGCAACAAGAGATTGAGCACTCGTCTTCCTCCCTTGCTATTGCTCCCATCACTAATTATGTTCGCTGTTTCATCTGAAGCTAAACGACCGTTTTAATTAATCCAGTTTCACGTTCTGGCCACTGGATCTTGTCATGTCTTTCTCTACAAGGTCAAAGGCCTCCTAACACCTATCATTTTCTCTCCATGAAGGGACTTACTACACCAGTCACATTTTAGTCTTCCTTTAGGTATTCTAAGCAGACTGTGGTCTTTAAATTTATCAAGACTAGATATTTCCCCCAGTTCATCAATCATTTCAGTGGTTCTTTTCCCTACCTTTGCCAATTTTTAAACACTCTTTTCAAATGTGGATGCCAGGTCTGGATGCAGCATTCCAAAGTAAAATTACCTCCTTACTCCAACTCACTGTTTTCCTGATTCTTTGTTCAAGGGGTAGATTAGCGCTTTTGGTTACAACATTGCTTTGACAACTCTTGTTTGACTGTGTATCCACTCAGGCACCTAAATTTATAGGTCAAAGGTTGGACTTGATGATCTTGAAAGTCTTTGCCAATCTAAATTATTCTGTGATTCTGTGAAATTCTACTCCCCTCTCCTATATATGATACCAACTTCCATCAGATCTCTTTAAGGAAAGATTAAGAAGTGTTTCCAAAACACATTACAAATACACAGTGAAGACCTCAAGCCTTTTGCAACATGTGGAGCAGAAGGCACATGAAACTGCTCCTCAAGCCCTCGGTTTCCTTCTCGCTGGCCCACTGCAATAACCCTTGCCCCATATTTTAATACTGAATTCAGTGTGTTTGACACAACCCTGGAATGTCCAGTGTATACAGATTTAGGAACTGGAGGATCTGTGAGGAATGAAGTTCATGACAGCTGGATAAAGGAAGATCTGGAGCTGTGAGTAGACAGAAGAGTTGAAGTCCATTTCGGGTTTCTGCAGCCTATGCTCAACTAAGGCTCACAATAGCAGGGGCAGGGTGTTACTCCTAAATCCCTTCTTCTCTTAGATAGAAGCAGATGTTACATTATTTTTGTGCAGGAACAGATACTATATTACTCAAGTTCTATACAGCAAATCAGCTACTTTGGCTCCTTACTTCACACACAGGTCCTTGCCCACTGATCATTCACATGAAACAAAGTCCAGTTGCAGTTCTAGAAACAGACAGGCACCTATTACTCCCTTTGGGCAGCATCCAAGGCTGCTTCTCTTTGCTTTACCAACCAAAACCCAGCAGCTGTTGCACCCTCAAGTACCTCTATAGCACTCAAACCATAGCAGTATACACCCTCAATGCCATGCTGAAAAATACCACGTTAGGGATTTCAACTTATTTCAAGCAATTTGAACAGGAAAAAAAAATTACGCATGAGGGTGTCAGGAAGACTACTAAAACAGAATCTAGGACCTAGGGAATATTGGATGCCAGAGTGACACACGTGGCCAGGAGCAGTCTGATCTTGGGGGGCCACCCAAGCAAATTTGAGCCTTCAAGTATTGTTTGGTGGGGGACCCTAAAGCAGATGCTTTGGGGCGCTGGCTATTTAATTTTTACCATTTTCAGAGAAAAGGTGCTAAAGTGACAAGTAGCCATATGCCTTCTTTTCCCCCACAAATGTCAGTTCTGAAGCTTCATGACAGTACTAAAGAGATGCTCTGGGGTCAATCTGGCTTGTTCAACCTCACTAGTAACCAAAACTCACGGTCAAACTCTTTCTTTGTTCTTTCTCAGCCCACCCCAGGGCTGTCACTGAAGAGAAATGGGGATAAGAGAGGAAAGCAGGGATACTGATGGTGTATGAGCCACAGCAAAGTCCAGCTCACACACTCAGAGAGCTATGCCAGCTCAGCAATACTAAAATGCAAAAAAAAAAAAAAAAAAAAAAGAGAGAAACTTTTATTTCATCTAGGAGTAGCAGCTCCAGCAATCAGTACACTTGGTAAGTAGGGATGTACTCTTCTTCCAATCTTTTTCTATGTAAAATCATAACAAGGCACCTGGCTTTCAGCTCCTCAGCACCTATACAGTAAGGCAACATGGTGCTGCATCCCCCTTTACTCTTACAGAGGGTTGAAAACCTGATAGCACTGCTTCTGGTCCAAAGAGGCAAAGTATTCCATTCTTGATTTTTTGATGGAAAAAAAATTGGAAATACCTTCCCTATGAAATATTGGGGGATTTCTATGCTTTTTTTCCCCCTAAAAGAGCATTTTCATTGTCAGATCCAAGAGGAAGGTTCATATGCCCCCTGCAAGACTTACTACCTGTAGGAACCACCCTAATTTAGACCCTGCGTCAAGGTGGTGCTGAGAAGGGAGCAGGGCCTCCTAGGAGTGCTCCTAAATTGTGCCACAGGGTTTCAAAGCAATGTGGCCTTCCACAGGCTGCCAGCAAGAGCATCAGCAACCAGCAGCACAAAACTGGAACACGCTGCTCTAAACCTCCTGTTTTATGATAACTCCAAGAAACACAGATCTGACATACCCAGCAAGTATGAGTTATGTGCTAGGCTCTTCAGAATAGGCACACCAAATTTCACCCCGGCAAGAAAAAGGGAAATAAAAAAGGATGCCGACCCTAGCTAAGGCTGAACACTCTGCAACACCACTTAGCAACAGCTTACTGGAAAATCACAAGTAAGGGCATTTTAGTCAATAAATGCTTCAAAACGAAGGATATTCACCCTCTTCTCCACATCTGTTGCTTTCGAAACCCGGTGTTTCTCTGCATGGCTCACCTTGCACTTAGATAGGTATTTATTTTTGTAAATCACAAGATCCAAGGCCCCAGGCCTAGCAGGGCTGGGGTACCTGGCCACATCAATCCACACGCAGCAAGGATGTGAGGTAGCCCAGTACTAAGTGTGGCACGAGGGTCACGCCAGGAAGGATGAGTGATCCCCACTCCTGGCTGGCCACAGCAACTTAAACCCTAGGTAAGGCTTGGCCTGACTCCTTTTTGCTGTTTTCCTGCTGCAGCTGTACAGCATCATTCATTCCATGGTCCTCACAATACCCCTGGGGTAAGGAGGTAGCCTCAATGGCGAGGTTTGAAAACCAAGGGGCAGATTCTTGGCTGGTGCAAGTCAGCACAGCTTCACTGCAGGCCAAGGAGCTACCATAATTCACCTAAAAAAAGATCTGGCACAGAGAGGCAAAAAGATGCATTGCAGCCACTCTGCAGGTCACTGGGTATGGAGTTTGGGCATCCTGGCTTCCCAGTCCAACAGTACTGGTGACATAGCTGGAAATGTCATACATGGCAGTAAGTCTTGCTCCAGTCAGCTGAACAATGAAGAAAGAGGACCAGTTCTCAGAGCCAGCAAAAGGTTTTCCACTTCCCTCAGTATCTAAAATTCACTGTCTTCTCTTTTCAGCAGCAATGCCATCAGTTTTTGGTGCCCTTCCCCTTTGGTCACCGGAGGATGCCAGGCGGGCAAAGGCTCTGCCACTCAGCAGTTGTGTCTGCAGTGGGTGACATTCTGGTATTTGCCCACTCACCACTGGGTAGACCCTTTAGCTATGGTGTGAAGGCCAAGAAAAACCATGATGGTCCTCACAGGGCATGGGCTCAGTTCCCCAGACGTCAGAAAAATCTCACGTGTGCCCAAATCGAACTTATATTCATAGGTGAAGGCCCTATTGAGGGGCTTTTGAGGGTATATTCAGGGAAGCTGCAGAAAAGCCACACACAGTGCAGACTTAGATAGACAGAGCAGGCACTTCAGCTGGAGACCTCTGGGCAGCCATCAGACATGCCGCCTGTATCAGGTACATTTCCATAGCTTTTACTGTAGCTTAACAATTGTGTCTGAGACAAAGGAGAAGGCACACTGTACAGGAAAAAAAAATCCCAAAATGATACCCTTTTATTTTTAAAGCTCTGATGAAACAACTTTCCAAATGACATCCCACTTAAAAACCAATGGAAACCAACCTAACTATATGTCAGTCACACTATACAGATTGCATCCTACATTTTCAAGATGCCTTCAAGATATCTTCTGTAGTATTTACAAATATATCAGTTAGGTAGTAAAGGTTCATTGCAATTTGTTTCTTTCCAGCACACAGTTACTCAATGGCAAAAAAAGTCTTGGGGATGCATTTGCATTTTTGTACAACACTTTTGAGCAAATGGCTAGGGCAATTTTCCTGAGAGAAGGCTTGTTCTTTGAAACTCTTGCTTTAACAACTGGAAATACAGAAAGTGGATGCATTTTTGTTGAGCTAAAAAGCCTAAGGATGCCTAGTTAAGTTTTTCTTTTAAATTACTTACGTACCATTAAGTTAAAATGTTTACATTCATTCGTATAAAAACCGTTGTTAAATCTTATGCAAATGATTTAACACTGATTGCTGCAACGCAAATTGCACTTCTTTAAAAAAATTATTGTATATATGGAAGAAAAATATCTGATTGCTACCCTGTTTACAAATTTCGACTGACTCTATACAGTTCAGCCAGAAAATACGAACTTTCATAAATCTCAGTCACAGTGTACTTTAAAAGTTATATCGTAGTCTTGCAAAGTGAGTAAATATCTTAAACCAGGAAAAAACCAACCCCAAAATCTCCTTAACCAGCTGGACCTTGTGGGACTTGTACCAAACATTGTGATTTCTTCCAGGGGCATAGCTGGGCTCTGAGGAGCAGAGCAAGGCACACTGAAGACGGAGGGCAAAGGAGGAAAGAGGTCTGACAGGGCGAAGATATCAAATGTTCAGTGCAAGAAGTCTGTGCCGACTCAAGCCACACGCACTTCTGTCACTCATTAAAAAGTATCTCACTATCTCTGGTAATTAAAGTCTTTGCTACTTCCTCCCCGACAATGATGGCTTCCACCAAATTCTTAGGGGAAAAGGCGATGAGAGAGTGAAAACAACTATGCAATCAGAAAGGCAGCGCTGCTGGGTAAGTTGAAGATGTATTTCTGGAACCCGTCAATAGGTCTAGGTCTATATGTTCTTTTTTTTTTTCTTTTTCTTTTTTTTCTTTTTCTTTTTTTTTTAATTTGTTTTGGGGGTTATGAGGGTTTTTTTGAGATTGTAAGGCTGCATTAGCTATCCTCTGGTGGTCATTTACTTTCCCTATATTTTTCTTGCATAGATGAGGAACTGGATGCTTTGGCAGAGCCTCTTTCAGAGGTTGAAAAACACCTCTGCCACCAAGGCTCAAAAACTATTTCAGAGGAATGGTCTTTGCCAGCACTCTTGCTTCGGCTGCAACCGCTCCACAGGAGAAACTGTGTGTGGACGTCTGGGGACTGCCGTGCAGCACCAGGATCCAGCTTCCCTCACATCAGGTCATGCCAGAGCCAGGGCACACCAGGGATCCTGTCTCACAGATGCTGTCACTTCAGCCGTGGAGGTCAGGCTGACTCCTGTGTATAGCCCATCTTGACCTGAATACTTAAGATTGCTGCTTTCGGGACTGGTGCTCTCTCCTGGGCCAGACATCACTGATGAGCTCGCCTGGAGGGAGGGAAAGAACAAAGAGAGAGGCATTGAGCAGGTGAGCTTTGCACACACCGGGCGTGAGTGAGAGCACAGCAGGCCCAGGGCACAGCCATTATCCCAGGATTTCTGCAGAAAAACAGGGTTTGCCCTCTGCTTGCCCCTGTGCCTCCAAATCCTGAAAAAAACCATGTGTCAGCATCAGCCCAGTCACTGAACCCTGTTGATGGGAGAGATATCTGTGTTTGGAGAGGTGGAAAAGAAAGCACGTGAAGCACACAAAACCCTGGAAATCAGACCGTGGTGAAGAAGCCCGTGTGTGTGTGTGTGTGTGTGTGTGTGTGTGTGTGTGTGTGTGTGTGTCCCGCTGCCCCCTACTGAAGAGACATAAGTGACAACACCAAAAATGTGATCTGGGAGTGGTGGCACCTGTAGTTTTTCTTCCACAATTGGAGAAGCCTGATACATCCCAATTCTCCAGCAGTACATATGGAACACCTCCTGGAAATCAGCCTTCTTTGGGTCCCTCAGACCCTGAAATGCCTAAAATCATTCCTCACCCTTCAAAATGCTAGCCACGACCACTTCATCCCTGGACACTAAAGGAGATGCTCTTTAATCTCCGGTGGAGAAACACTATGCCTTTGAAGCAGGAGCCTTTTTGTTCTGCTGCCTATACAAGATAATGTGCAGGGGAGCCCTGGTAGGCACGAAGATGAACCTCTGAACTGCACTGGAACCAGTCCATTTATTTTCACAGAGAAATGGAGAGTTACAAAGACAAAGGAACAATCATTTTTTCCATGAGTCTGAGCAGACCTACTAAAGAGGAAAAATTCACTGTGCCAGACAGAGAAGGGGCAACATTTTCACCTGATAAAGGAAATGTTTAAGAGCTGACTTCATGCAAAATTAACCCTTGGATATGTCAACTTTAAAACCTTAATTTACTTGTTAATGGATAGCCTTCAGATGAAATTCCTTAAAAAAAACCTAGGCTATCCTAAACTGTGACTGCAGAAGCTTCCTGCCTGCTGTTTAAGTGAAAAGTATACATATTTAATCATTTTACAAGAGTAGAGCTCTTGGCTCTCCTGGACCTGTGCCAAGCTAGCAGTCCTGACACAGAAAAAGCAAGGTTTCATTTATTCAAAGGTAATTTCCAAATGGTGTAGTGCATGATTCTTTTTGCCATGCTTAACCCAAGGAAAACCTCACCTTCTGAAAGAGATTCTCACTGTTAGCAGTAATTTTTTTCTGAAATAACACAGACTGCAATATTTTCTTTAGCTTTCATTAAAATGACTGACAGCCACTACTCTTCCACCCAGACATCAACCCCAATCCCACTCCACTAGTCACTACCCAGAAACGCAGAGAAGGAAGGAAAAACTGCCTGTCCTCCAAAACCAGTCAAATAGCTCTCTCAAATATACAATTGCCAACCAATGATGATGAATCTCTGTATTCTCTTTCCCTGTGACTGTGCATGGAGAATTCAATGAGGCAGGTTCCATGTCATCCTTTTCATCTGGTTTTGGTCTTGCACCAGCCTACCCTTCCAAAGCCTTTTTTTTTTTTATTTCTAATACAACAAATAGACTTCTGTCAGCACAAAATACATAATTTTTAACAGCTTCAGAGTTGTCTCCCCACCTTGGAAGAAGGATTTAAATTAGTGTTGAGCAGTGTTTGCTCAACTTGAGCTAAAAATACTTAAGAGCTGCTTTGAAAGGTTCTCGTTTGCCCGTATTTGCCACTGTTGTTCCGGTAGGCAAATACCTTATCAGTACCCGTTTTTTTCCAGGCTTGCAAAGTGTAATTCAGTCTTTTCCTGATTCAGCCCTACAAAGGTGGCATGCATGGACCCACAGTTTCCACGTGGGATTATCAGGTACCCCTCCCTCGGGCACGCCAGAAGGGAGGACATGGAGGCACGTCCTGTTTGAAGACTGCCCATCCCTGCCCAACCAAGGCCGGATCCTGGCTCTGTTGAGCCAGAACGGGCAGGACCTGGGCAGGACTGCCAGGCCTGGAAACCCCACCCCGGTAATGTCATGACAAATCCAGGCAACTTGGGCAGCTCCCAAAGTGAGACATGGAAAACAAACTTTAGCTCATGAAAAGGGACGTGACTGAATCATGGCTCTGTTTCTGAACCTTCCTACCTCTACTTTTACTTCTCCAGCGTTAAGGGATGGAAGATGACAGAAGTTGCACTTAGTTATTAGAAGACATTTGTCACCTAGAATAAATAAACTGAACAATGCTGCTGAAGTCAACAAGATCTAATTCACAACAACTGGCTCTATCAGTAAAAAGGTAATGCATTTCTTTTCATTGTTGAAATCTGGTGATAGAATAGGTAATCAATTGCTGGTCAGCTTCCTGAGGAAAAAAAGAATGAAGCCCATTGGGAAGACACTGCCTCTCAAACAAACTGGAAGGTTGTGTTTGTATCTGCAAAGATTCTTTTTATCCAACCAGCGGGAGCTGGTCAGGAGTCATTCCCCCGGAAGGTTGTCCAGATCAGAGGACGTGCCCACCATGTGCACAGGGAGACTTCTGCTAGAGCCACAGAGGGACTCAGACACCTAGATCATACCCAAACCTGCTGTCAGCACCTTGGAGCTGAATTTATCCCTACTGAAGCTGCTCCAGATCAACACCAGGCTGCTCAGCCTGTGCTGGTCAACATCAGCAGCTCTGGCTGAAAGAGTCCTGCTTTCTTCCGTCTGCTCCTTTCTACACCACCTGCCCACCACAGAAAGTAGGGAGAGAAGAGAGACTCTTTTCCCTGTGGCTTTCTCCCACACCTCCACAGGCAAGAGGGAAATGCTCTGGGCAAGGATAGCTGGAGGGGGTGGTGAAGGGCCTTGATCCAGACCTTTGCACTACCAGATAGACCTCTGCTCTATCCATTTCACAGGTTCAAAATGCTCCATGAATTTTGGACATTACACTAAGTCTGTAATAAGCAGAGTCTCAGCTGAGACTCTCTTCCTCCTCAGTTAGCCTAGTTTAGTTTTGCTACACTTAAATGATAACCATAGTCAGCCAAAACACATTTGCAAAGACTGCTTTCGCACATAAGATGCTGTGCCAAACAGTGGAGTTCCTAATTTTCCAGCCTCAGCCTCCCTGCAATAACTGCCATCCTCATCAGGAGCACATTTTCCCAATACTGTCACTCCCTGGTTTCTGAAGAGCAAGTCTCAGCACTGCAAAATGACCGGTTTTTTTTCTCATGTAACGACCCTCTTAGTACACAAAATTGTCATTTCTCATTAGTCCAGTTGATCCTTTTGTTTATACGGCAGACGTGTAAGTTTACATATCTTCTAATCTCTCCTTTGTATTATAGCAACATAAATCTGTGGTTAATACTTCATTAATTTCCTAAGGGAGGCAACTTCCAGCATGGCTTGGAAAACTGATGACCCCACTGCTGTCAAGGGCTGTATGAGTAACTGACTTTATTGCTTTGGCAATAAAACAAAACCAAGCAAAAGGTATGTGTCCATATGCATATAGAATTTTGGGGTAGAAGGAAAAATACTTTTTCCTTGTTTTTCCCTACTGAAACAAAAAGGATGGATTGCTTCCTTCTGTTTCATACAAAAATGAAATGCTCTCTTTTGGATACAAGTACACAGAGCAAAGAAAATTAATGACTCCATGTATGAAACTGGGGGGGAATAAAGTAGCTTCCCATTTTGTTCAGGAGTGAGGACTAATGCAGAAGAGGTAGGAGACCAAGAAAGATTTAAATTAGAGTGTCAGATCTCCCACAATGCCCTGTCTACCACACTATTTGGTATGGTTGCCATGTTCCTCATAACTCCTCTTGATCTTATTCCACCTGGTTTAGATAAATATTTATTCATACCAGGACTGAGGCACCGTGTTCCCATTTTCCAGATGAAAGTCCTACCAACCATGCTGATGAGTCTTTCTCGTGGCAACTGTCTCAATGGCTACAAAATTATCCTATAACAATTGAAATCTTATCGTCAGATAATCTGAAGAGGACATTCAACTTTCCAGTATCCAGGTGGCTAGTACATTGTTTTAAGAGATCGAGTCTCTGGTTCATCCAGACTCTGGGACATACTGCCTGGAGCCTGATTCCCCTGCATGAATGTCCTACCCACTTGCTGCCTGAACAGGAGCTAACAATACCATCTCTAACCAGATAACGAATCTTCTTCTGAAAACAAAAGAAAGCAAATACAGGAGAAGCTGTCCAGATAATCCAGCCCCATCTGTTCGGCGTTTTGGGGACAGTTAAAACTGTGTTTTCCTCCTAGCTCACCACCTGCCAAGGCCATCTCAGTCAGCTCTCTTACTTCCCACCCTAAAACACCAAAGAGCCAATCCTCTTTGGTCTTGGAGGTTGAGTAAACCTCCAAGGGAAGTAAGTACTTGTTTTACCTCCTATGTTATTCTGTGGTGTGTGATTATGGTCCTTCTGAGAAAGCTCCAAACTGGAGGCAAAGGACAGAGGAAAGACTTCTCAACGAAGAGCTCCCCTGGTGCTGCTGAGCCTTTCCTGACATCAGGCCTGGCTCAAGGAACCTCCATGTCCTGCCATAAAAAGCAGATTTTACAGCAGGTTTCATACTGCCTTTTATCCTAATAAGGGAATAAAGTCCTTCTGGTTATCACAGTTGTTGGAGCTCCTGCATGGAAATGGACAGGTTTGCACTACAGACCATGTCCTTTGTTTAGTTACTTATTTGTTGGAACTTTTCTCTGTACAGTTTCAGCAGCATCAAAGGGAGACCAGGTATAGATGCAGATGCAGACTGCCTAAAACCTTCAAATCTTTTTACAGGGATGTAAAGCAACTTCATATATCATGCAGCTGGACCCTTTCCATATTAGTAACACAGGACACCCAGTACTTATACTTCTTAGGAAAACAGAAATGGGCTTAAATCCTAGATCCAGATGTGAATTTGGCAAATAGTCCCTTTACAATGGAACAACAAAATGTCTCCGATCCAAACACTTCTATACTTTTGGATGTTTGAAATCAACTTTGCCCTCACAAAAATTAATTAATCATATCTTTTAAATGTTTAAACTTCAGTTAGAATGTAAAATCAACATTTAAGGTTCTTGCTAATTTGTCTCAAAATTGGCATCATGTAAGATTCCCTCCATGAAATGGATATTCTCAAAGACATCGTCAAGAGTAATTGCTGCCCTTCTCTTTTTCTGCCCTCTCTTCTTTATTTTACTTTAAGAGAGATAAAGAAAGGTAGGGCAAAAAGTGAATGTTACTGACACAAATGAATTCTGCTGAATTTCATTTCCATTAGATTTCTACATAACTGGAAACTTTTTTGGCAGCCTCCCATAAAAGGCATAATAAATTGCTTTTGTACCAGTACAGGAATTCATTTCTCTGTTTCATTTAGCAACAATATTGCTGTGAATTTCACACAACAGTTTCTAAAACGTCATCAGATTTCTCTGCCTAATGTCAACCTGGCATTTTTCCCCTCTTCACAGAATAAAGGCTAGAGAAGTGAAAACAGAGCAAAACAAAAACAAGTTGCCATGCCTGTTGTGTAACGTGGGGAATGAGCCAGGTTTTCTCTTTCCAGCAGGTGCCCGTGTTTTGGCTATGTCACCAGGACCAGTAACTGGAAATCAATGCTGGTCTTGTTAAAGTGACCAAAGATTACAGAGGGTTTTTTCCCTCCTGACATAACCTGGAGAAGTTTATTCTCCTTGTGCAAAGCCATTGCCTATTCTAGGAATAATTACAAACCTTTGACCTATCAATGGATCAACTCAAAAGGGAAAAATAAAAATAATCAAGGAAAACAGAAGTCTAGTAGAGTATCTTTACTTCAGCATGTGATCAGATTACAGGCTGCCTCACTCTAAAATGCTGACACCCCTTTACTTAGGACAACTTCAATGGGCTTTATGAGTGCTCAGTCCCTTTCATGGGATTTAGGTCCCTAAGAAATTATTTTGCATGCTTTGCAGTCAAATTATGTCTGGAGCAATAGGATCCAGTCTTAACAGCCACCTCCTTCTAATTTCAACCTCCAGTCTTCCCGATCCTCAGTGCTTTGAATTACAGATTCTTGGGCAAAGCCAGGAGCTCAAGTGAAGAACATGAAGACGTCTTCATTTACATAGTTACAGGGCTGGGGCGGAGGAGTGGGAGATCAATAGCCCTTCACACAGTTTGGGAGGGAGTCTGGGGGATGCCCATATATTGGGTTGCTGCTGCAAATTCCCCTCTTCAGTGTGGCATAGCCTCTGTCCATTACTTCCTTGCATTGAAATTTTATACGACAGGGAGGGTATTTGCAAATGCTTTGCATATGCAAGGCACATCTGATCAAATCGTGGTGAGGAAAAAGCTGTGCAGGTTTTATACCCACAAAACTCCACACAGCAGAATCATATTAAAAATGGTACTATTACAATTCTAACATAAAGATTATTAATAACATGTTTGATATACTTTTCTAGGGAGAAGGACTACAGAAAGGAAGTCAGGCTTTAGCCAGCCGAGAAGGCAACAGCACAGTGGAAATGGGATCTCATCTGTATGGCCTCTCCTTTCCCAGGCAGCACGTGGCCGTGCTGCCACAGCCTACACCACTGCCTTGGTCTCAGCTGGGATTGTGCCTCCATTTCTACCCATTATATAAATCTCAACATATTGCTCAGGGTCACTGGTACCGTTTAAGGTAATGTAAGGAAAATTTAAGGAAAATTTGGCTACATTTTTTCCTTTGCAAATATTAGGGGAGAGCCTAAAATAGTGTGTAGTAGTTCACTGGGGAAGTCTGGAACTCATTCTGAAACTGAAACAGTTCACTTTTCAGTTGGTCTTTCTCTTTCTTTGATGTGATGTGTTTATTTTATTGGATTGACAGGGTTTTCTCATGTCAAAGACAAGCCCTTTTAGTAATATCCTAGTCTCATAGGATCCAAACCCCAAACCCAGTGCCCCTGAAATTGGGTGGCCCCGTCAGTCCACAAACAA
Source organism: Corapipo altera (assembly GCF_003945725.1). Taxonomy (NCBI): domain Eukaryota; kingdom Metazoa; phylum Chordata; class Aves; order Passeriformes; family Pipridae; genus Corapipo; species Corapipo altera. The sequence goes on along the minus strand of NW_020884879.1, from coordinate 1,524,934 downwards.
TCACATTTACTAAAAAATGGGTTTTTTCTTCCCCTTGTACAATGAAACTTTGCACATCAGAAACTAAACTATTGAAAGTAATTTGGATGTTGGGAACGCCAAGACATTGAAAAATAGTTATCATAAACAATGTCTTCATCTTATTAATAAAGAGCTACAGAAAGCCACATTAGGAAAGCTTTTCAAAGAAATTGTGTGGCAGATTAAGGGATACAGAAGGTTGAGAAGTGAGTGTGGATACAGATAAGTCTAGCCAAGGGGTTAGAAAATAATCTACATGAAGCTTCACAACTTTAGCAGTAGTATTTATCCCACATGCTAACTGAGTAAGAAAGGAAGTTGAGATGGTTAGAGTACAAGACATAAAATAGAAACTAAAGCAGGGGATGATCAGCAGTCCTCTGGTGCCACTCTGGAGCTCAGTGCTGCCAGATGCTGAGCATGTGACCCCTGAGGAGCTGTCTGTGGGGAGAGGGCTGAACCACTGTGCACTGCAATCAGCAGGGCACTTCAGCCTGATTTCAGCCGGGTCTGGATTGAGATTTAGTCACACATTTTAGTTTTACAAAAAAGCTTTTATGATTTGCTTCATACAGCAGGACAACATTTAGCTGGGGTTTACCAGGTATTCAGGATAATGAGTAAAAATGCATATATATATATATATATATATATATGAAATAGCTTTTGAAAAACATGCAGCAGTGCCTGGAACTATAAATTCTTATCAAATCATATCAGAAAAAAAGGGGTACATGCACAATTGTTTCTTGAAAGGATCGGCTGGGCATGATTTATTGTCTTCCCTCCTAAAGAAAACCTTTGAAATTAAAGAACCTGAACATCTCGAAACAAAATGTCTGGGGTTAAGCTGTGGCTAACTTAATCATAACAATTATATAGATCTTAATAAAGAGGTTTGTAAAGTACTTCAGCTTGTCGCTCTGTTTACAGCTATATGTGATATCCTCTGAAAATCTTGTTCCAGTATCAGCTAACAAAACTGGAAAGTTTATTTAGATTATTGTTATGCTAGATAAGATAAAAGCTGTGATAACACTGTGCAGTGATCAGCCTGCTTACAGATACAGACACTTACCCCAGAGGCTGCAGTCTGTGCACTGGGAGAAGCAGTTTTGCTACAGTCATCTGAGTTAGTAGAAGATGTGGATGTTGGAGTCATAGGAACTGCAGTAGTACTGGTACCTGAAAGATTGGGAATTGGTATTAAAAAGAAATATTTTCCAGCCAGGGAAGAAACAAAACCCCTGAAAATAAACAAAAAAACCCGAAACAACTATAAACTACTGCCATTACACTTTCTTCTCTTTTTATATTTACCAGAGCATGCCTTTGATTTATTTATGTTCTTAGGTTTTCTCTTCCTCGTCTGAATTCCTTCTTTTTTCATAGCAAGAGGTCGGGGAACCTGAAAAAATTAAATTTCCACACCAATCATAGAGTTGCATATGTACCCCAATATCAAAAATCAAAATACACTACAAGATCAAGTGTGGTCTTTGAAAATGCCTCTATAGCAACTCAATTTTTCCTATGCCACAGTTCAGATTTTATAAAAAATTTGCATTTTATTTGGGCAAAGCAATGGTGTGGTTCAAGGGAAGTTTTAGCTGAATAAAAAAAGTAGGGAAACTTCTTGATGTAAACTAGATAGAAAAACAGCATACATTTAGGGAAAACCAGCATCATTCAGGAATAGGTCATAAGAAATTAAACTGGATGGGGTATATCTGATCTTTGACTGTTTATTTCAGTCAGTTAGAAATTATCTCCAGTGCCTGATTCTGGAAAGGAAGAATGCATATGAGAAGAAAAAATACTCCTCATCCTGTGGACCAGCTGCACAAACCAGATCATCACCAGTAAATGTCTTAGGATGGAACCTTTAGGCCATAATCAACTTAGTAATTTTTCTTATAAGCAGTTCTGCCCCAATACAGATTTATATTTTCCAAATTTATATTTATACTGGTAAATTTATACGTGCTCAAAAATAACTGTCGTGTTCTGTGTCATCACAATGATAATCACTATACAGATAAAATCTATTTAAAATATATTTTAACTTAATGACAACACCAGTGTGGGGAAAGACAATTCAGGTGCATGCTTACTATCATTATAATGTTTAAACCAGTGACATAATTTACTTTTTTCTTGAGGCCTAGACCATGTCTCAATCACTCCTAACGCCTTTGCTCTTCAAACACTTTTTGCTTGACCATAACGCAATCCACAGGGGTATCACCTAAAATATACTCTATCACATTCAGGATAGAGCTTTTTTTTTCATCTTTTATTGCCTAGCAAAGGCTGAAATTGCATTTAAAGTTTTGCTGGCATAGCTATTGCTTGAATTACATCTGAAGTTTTGTTGGCAAAGCTATGAAAAGCTGTCTTATTAAAGGTCTAGGGTTTTTCTCCCCACTGAAGAGCTGTTTTAAATCCCAGTGGCAAAAAGACCTCTGCTGTTCATTCAGAGGTCGTTACTTTATAAAAATTTGTTGAGAGACTATAGTGGCAAACACATAACTTGTCAAAAGCACAGCATGCTAAAGTGGTATAAGTATTTTCTAATGTCACACAATTTTCAGTTGTTTTATGCATCGTTTTTTATCTCCATGGCCCAAGCCACGAGTCAAGACCATTAGGATCAACAGAAACATCTCCCTGACTTGAGGATCCTTAGTGCCAGCCCCCAAAGACCCCAGGTACCTGCCAGCGGGAGGACTCCCCCCCTTCCCCAAAGGAGCACCAGAGCTGGCAGGAAATCTCCCTCAGCAAAGCAGCCACTTACCCCATGGAGCTTCATGTAGAGGCCGCAGGCGTTGCAGACGGGCTCACCCTCCGCATTCCTGCGCCACAGGGTGGTGGTCGTGGTGTGGCAGTTGGCACAGGACAAGCCCAGCCGCCGCGACGAAGGCTGGAGGTAAGCACAGGCAAACGTGCATGAACAGGCAGGCAGGAGCACATGGTTTATGTCTTTATGGTTTATAAGAAGTACTTTAACACATGGTGGGGATGGTATGAGATTTTTTTTGTCATATCTATCAGCAACATCCCGGAATTAGGACAGAATTATCCTCATTTCAGAGAGTGGAAAGCTGATGTGAAGAGGTACTGAGAGTTTGCAACCCCAGGCAGTCACGGCAGAGGCACAATTCATATTTGGGAGCTGCTGACCCAGAGACCTGTGTTCAGACCTCCAGGCATTGGTTCTTCTTCTAGCAGGACAGCGAGGAAACATCTCCATTATAGCTCCATCCAGCTGAGGAGAAGGCACATCACTCCTGTGCCGCCTTTCCAGCCAGTTCAGTGCACTCTCCCCTGTGTGGTGGGTGAAGAGTCAGCTCTGATCCTGCCACTGATACTCCCAACTCATTGGAAAAAATCAGTCACTTTAATCACCTGCCTTCAGTGGCACTGCAGCTGGGAAAAACTTTCCTGGGCATCCGAGGGGTAACACGTACAACAGCATTATCTCTGTAAAAAGATCTTTTTATCATCACCCATTTTATCCTCACACAAAAAGCAATGTGCCTTGGGAGCGTGTTTTACAGAGCAGAGCTTCCCCTCAGCCAGCAGAAAAACTGGAGGGTGACAACAAGGTCCCCATGGCAAACAAGCCATTTATGACACTCTTCCGTGGAGTCTGGAGCCAAGATGAAGCAATCTTGTATCAGAAATAACCGTATAACCTAGAGCTTTATGGCCGCAGGCTGTATATTATAAGCGAAGGCAGTCCTCATAAACATGTGAAATGAAGGTGAATGGGTTATAAAAGTTCCTGTAACAAGTGATCTCTTTTACGTTCATCACAAGCAAAGAATTCCAGCTACATCATAAATCTAGTCTTTTTCAAAGTATCACATTGTCAAAAAAAATATAAAAAAATCTGTGTCTGGCAGCTGAACAAGTTTACATGGAGAAGTCAGTTTTAGAGGATTGCATTAATCTTATTCTGACTATAAAGCACCTATAACTGAAATTACTAACTTAAGGGTACAATGCCCTTCCTCTTGAATCATTTACTGCTGGGTTGTTAGATGTAACTGGGTCACCTTTGATACCGCAGATCTGCCTGCCACTTGGGAAACTGATAAAAATGTTTTGAGAATGAAGAATATTCCAGAGCAATAACTGAGTTTCTTTAACTTTATCTGTTTGAGTGTCTCTAGCAGTAAGCCACCATTTTACACCGCAGCTCCAAAAGAGCTCCAGATTAAATACAAATTTTGTAATCTTGAATCAGTAATCCATTATCAATCGCAGTGAAAAGAAAACAAACCACCCAGTCAAGTGTAATATAGGCTGAAGTACACACATATAGTTTTTAATCTTAAAAATCCAAGTCTCATGAAATTTTTGACCTCGCTATTAAATATGTATGCACACAGTGTTCAAATCACACCCTTGATTCAATATGAGTTTTATGTGCATCGAGTAAAAGAAAGCTGGTCTTAAACACGTATGCTTCATTTTCTTTCTTTGCTAGTGAAATGCTGTCAGATGTTTCACTCTGTTAAATCTTTCTCTTTCCTATGCAGCCTGGTATAAATCTTCATATATTTTATTTCAATAGCTTTAGCTTATTCTCGCATCTAAACAAACAGGGGAATTTTGGCATGTTTTGAAGCTAAAATGACTTTTCTGCTGCAGGAATTTTATCAGAAACTTCGGGGCAATCTAAACATATTTAGCGTTTTCAAAACATTTTCTCTTCTCACCTACATATTTCCACGGTTGATTTATAGTTATGGGCAGGGTACTCGGTAGGGATTGTTACGCAGAGCTATTTCAGAGTTATTTCGCTGAGGTGTCAGGCTGAAATCAGGCTGTAGTCTGACTCTGCTTTAGTCTCCTCACCCCCACCCCTCCTCCTCCTCCTCAAAAAAAAAAAAAAAAAAAGAAGAAGAAGAAGAAGAAACAGAGAAATGCTAGAGCCGAGTATCAGCTACTTGAAATCTGCCTTGGGCCAGGGTGCCACGGACAGTGGGGCTCTGATGAGTGAGACAATTAGCAGATCTGTTCCCTCCGCTGCTGCCTTTGTTGCCCGTGATAACACCTTGTGTCATGAAATTTACTGAACGACCAGACAGAAAAAACGGGCACCTAGCAGTAATTAACGTCTGGTTTAAAGTTAAATTAACTCTTTGGCTTAAAAAAAAAAAGGTCTTTAAGCAGGGGCGGTTTGAATCTCTAGCGCTTACTGTCTGCTCGGATCATCGTTCGTTTTGTTTCCCCTCGCTCCGGTAAGGACCCTAAATTCAAACGGTTGTGAAATAAAGAGCGGTAGACTTTGTAACACAAGGAATACAGTCAGGGAGCGAAGCAGCTGGCATGACTGAAAGGCGCTTGAAAAGCTGAGGGGTTTGATACACTGTCTCCATACACAGGGGTCCAAACATCAGCTTGGATTATACCGGCGTGATTTATTGTGGCTCGCTCGGTAACAGCCATTACTGAAGAGCATATTCTTTCTCGCTGCTGACCTCCACCCAGATTTGCTAAACATAATGTGCAGTTCCCGCTTGTTAAATTTTCTCCTTGCCTATTCAGTGCCAGCCTGAGTTATAAACAGGGGTTCTGGTTTGTACTATTTATTTCCCCCCCTAGTTTTATGAGGATATTTTTAGAAAAATTGTCGCTCATTTCTTAGGACTAAAACAAAACAAAGGCTATTATCATTGTTTAAACAATTGGTTTTCTTTGAATTATATACAAAACTTGCTTACATTCCCAAGGATCGAGCTGTCAGCAAACAAAGCAGGTCTGGAGAAATTCCTAGCCCTCTGAACAAACACTTTCCAACCTTGATTTTTTTTTTTTTTTTTGGAAATGCCCAACATCACCAGCACAAATTTCTTCCAAGTCACTGAAGCCCCCCTCACTGATGGGGTTCATAGCTCAAAAAAAGCCAGGCTGGCCCATGCCCCGTGTGCAGTTCCCTGGGGAGGCAGAGGGCGATTTCGCCAGCACGAGGCCTGAAGGTGGGTCCGAAGCGGTTCCCAGAGGGCGGCCAGCCCTTTTGCTCCTCATCGTGACTACTTTAGCGTGCAAAACTGGTCAGGAGCCCCACTCGGTTTTGAAGCTGGGGAGACCACCAGGCTAACACACTCTGATTGCTCTCCCACATCCTTGCCCCCCGTTTCTCCCTGGCTAGTGCTCACTGGGGGTTCCTTGGGGCCCAGCTCCTCTCGCCCACCTCCTCCCCTCCCTCCCCACTCACCACTCTCTTTTGGGGCTTGATGAGGGGTCGGCTGAGGCCGTTCATTTTGGTGTAGAGCCCGCAGGCGTTGCACAGGTAGTTGCCGGTGCCATCTCTCCTCCACAGCGGGGTCTGGATGGATCCGCAGTTGACGCACTCCCGGCTCTCGGACAGGTCCTCCAGCAGCTCTGGGAGGCAGAAGGGAGAGGCGGTGGGGCACGGTCGCAGGCGGGCACGGAGCCCAGCGGAGCACCGCGTAGCGCGGCGCCGAAGGACTGGCCCCGTGCGAGCAAGCAACCGGCGCTGTTCAGCCCTCGGAAAAGTAATTCCCCGGCAGCGACGGCGAATACGAGGTGATTTTTTACAAAATCCATCCCCTTTTTCCCCCTTTTTCTTTTTTTTTTTTTTTCCTTCTTTTTTTTTAAATTTACCGACCCCGGCGCAGCCTTTGCTTTCCAAACCCCCAGCGGAATCGGTGCGCCCCGGGACGGGTTGGGGGACACCGGCCCGCCGGAGCGGTCACTCCAGGCCCGCCTTGCACTCACGTCGGGATTTGGCCCTTGGGAAAGCCGGCCGGGGTCCGCGAAACCCCCGCCGTGGTGCCCACCGCGTGGAAAGGGAGGTGCGCTTGGCTTTTGAGGGGAGCAGAGAGGGGAGTTAGATGCCTGCCAGAATATCCAGTTGCAGAGCCACCCTGGGAGCCGGATATAAGGAGTGGTCGTTTTGCCCAGTATTCCCCATGGTCGAAGTTGGGCAAGAACTTTTTTACCCCGACTCTTATTTTAAATGCCTCGCAACTAGTAAAGCTTTAAGTTTAGAGGTAGAGTTTGAGGCTCTGGTGTGCCAAGGCAGCGACGGGCAGCGACCACTTTGCCTCGGCTATTTGGTCAAATTCGAGTGAGATGGTAGGAAACGGAGGAAATGGAAAAATACGCGGTATTCTGCCTCCTGCTTTCATAGTTACTGAACACTGAGAGGAAAATAAGGTCTAAATGCACGGGGAAAAAAAAAAAAGAGAGAATCCACCTATAAAAGCTGACACCTTCACCTCTGCGAATCCCTGTTCTGATTCAACTCCCCATATTTCAGGGAGGGGAGGGAGGAATAAACACGGTTTTTACATGGACGGTGCCACGTTGTGTAGAAATAAAAAAAAGGAGATGTTTTTTCGATTTCTACAGCAGCTTTCGAGTCGAAGCTGGGAATGTCTGTTTCAGACTCAAGAGCTTCATCACTGATTGCTTTTTCTTTTTTTTTTTTCTCCCTCCGCTACCTGCTTTAATTCATCATTGGTTTATTCTTTTACGTTTCGCCGTATAGCGAAAAAGTGCTTATAAACCTCGAGCAGCTCTGGACACAGGGCTGAGGTGCCACGGCGGGCATTCAGCTGGGAAAGAAGCGCCTTTTGGCCCGCACCCACCCAAATACTTTTCTCTCCTCTCTTCGTTTGCAAATTATTAGGCGCTAAAGAGGAACAGGCACACGGCACAGTGCAGAGAGCACAGTTCAACTGACACTGTCAGCGTGTAGCTCTTAGCACATCGCTAAGATTAATAAATCTTTGCACTAAAAGCGCCATAGAAGACTAATCAGGAAAATGCTTAAGGCTTCGAGGACGCTGGAAGTTAAACAGTTATTTTTCTCAGCTATTTACTTTATAACATTGCCTTCGTGCCTCCAGAAACAAATTCTGCAGTGACAATAATTCTCGGGCATTTAAAAAAAATTTTTCTCTTACCACGTAATACATTTATCTTCAAAGAAAACAAAATAAAGTTCTAATGTTAGATACTGTTTTAATATCTCTACGAATAACATTAAACAAGCTTTGTCAAACTGTCTAATAGTTAGCCCTAAAAAATATATTTCCTCTACAATTTCCCTGACAATTTTCCTATAATTTTGAAAAGGGAGTACGCGTGGCTTCGGCTTTGCTGGCGCGTTTTGCACTGTAGGACCAGAAAACTAGCGTGGCCCAGAAACTGCGGACTGCTTTGCCCCGCGTTACACCGCGATGCGGCTCCACTGACACCCGTTCTTTCCCTCATCGAAAAATTGGCTAGCTCGTGCCCCACTGGTTCCCAGCACTGGGGAACAAGGGCAGGAGAGAGACCCCCGGGACCAGGGGAAGCTGGCGTGTTCCTCCTCGGCTGGCTTGGCACTCCTGCCGCAACCTCCTCCAGCGCCCGCCTCCTTCCCTTCTCTGCTCCTTCTTACTCATCCTTCTCTCTCTTCCGCGAGATTCTCCAACCCCACGTCTCTCCCGGAAAAAGAAAAACAACAACAAAAAACCTAACAACGAAAACCCCAACAGATTTATTTTTCCTTCATCGTCTAGTTTTATAACTTTTGGAAACTGAGTTAAGAACTCAACTTCCGTGTCACCCCGAGACCCGGCTTTTCTTAGCACCACTATTTCTCTCTGTTATGTTATTAAACACCAAGTGGGAAGCTTAAAATGCTTAAATCTACCGGGTACCATCGAGAGAAGGGACGAGCATCAAGTATACCCCTACAGAAAGATAAAAAGCCATGGGATAATTATCCACAACACTACACTGAAAGAAAATCACGGTGTGTATAAAATATACCCACCTGGTGGGTAGTTTACGATTAAAGTGAGTGCTGATCAAATCTGTGTATGCGCGTGTGTATGCACACACACATATATATAAAAACATATACATAATTTATATACATAATATATAAAAATATGCATAAATACCCACACACACCTCTCTATACACCTTTATTTATACATACATATATATATTCTAAAGCTAAAGAAACTGCAATAATCGTTAATCTTTCTACCTCTGACTAAATCATTGCAGCTCAGCCTCCACTTCTACAATTAATTTAATGAAGAACTTCCAAGTTCCAAGAACTTCCCACACTAAAACAAAAAATAAGAACGGGACACCTCGGAAACGAAAGCAGAACCCCATCAGGAGGTGTTGTATTTAACAGCAGTTTATAAATGAGATTTCCTAGTTCATATCCGAGGTTTTGCTTTGTTGCTTTTCTCTTTTAACGAAGCAGTGTTTTGTAGTTGAAATAATCCAAAATGGGTTAAGGGAGCCCTAGCAATTTTCGTTTACGCTACAAGAAAAACAAATTTGCAGTGAATTTGTCACCATTTCTCGGCCAGATAACCACACATAGGAAAAGGAGGAACACAAGGGTTTGGAAAAATTAAAAACTAGGTTTAAACCGGGCAATTCCTTTCGGGATCTCTGGGTTTGTAACCCCGATCGCCGTAGTCCAAACAACGCCGTTTTGGGGGGCTGTGTTCCCTCCTAATCCAACACAAACGACGAGAGCTACCTTCACTCCAAAAAGCCATGGTGTCGGGATTGTCATCCTGCCACAGGCACCAGGGCCGCCCCACGCCGTCCCACCTTGCCAGCGAACCCCGCGCATTCCGGCACCCCCGTGGCACCTCCAGCGGGCAGCCCTGGCATGCGGCGACCCTCCCTGCCCTACCCTACCCCGCCCCGCCCTTGCCCGCGCCCCCGGCGACGGGTCCTACCTGCGCTGGGTGCCCGGACGGGGATGGGGGCGGCCCGGCCCTGGAGGCAGTGCAGCATGGAGTTCTCGAAGGGCGCCGTGGGCCAGGCGGGGGTGAGCTGCGGCCCCACGTAGGACGTGTAGGGCCCCGGGTAGGAGCCATTGAGCGGTCGGGCCAGGGGGCTGTACTGGTCCCTGGCGCCCAGGCTGTTGCTGTAGGCACCGGGCTCCCGGGAGGCCCCGTTGGCCACCGGCGGGCTGGGCGAATAGGGGAAGCGGCCCGAGGGGTGGGAGCCGCCGCCGGTGCTGTACGAGGGGCTTTCCGCGGCTGGCTGGGACCAGACGGCGTGGCCGCCGCCCGGGTGGCTGGGCTGGGCCGCCCCGCTGCCTTGCAGGTACGGCAGCGTGGGCAGCATGGAGCCCACGCGGGTCGTGGGCACGTACACGGGCGAGCTGGGCGTGGAGTGCATGAAGCCTCCCGGAGATCCGTCGTAAGGCGTGGGGCCCTGGGCGGCCGAGATGGCGAGGGTCTGGTACATCTCCTCGGGTTGCTCGGCGCCGAGGGCGCTCAGCTTGGGGCCGCGGCTGGACCAGATCAGCTTGTTGGTTTGGTCTAAGTCCGCGAAGAGCAGAATGTCCTCCCAGCTGAACCGGCCGGAGGGGTGGGGGGCCCCGAAGTGCACGTAGGGGGCGAGCAGAGACCTGCCTTCGGCGGCGGAGGGCGGCGGCGGGGCCGGCCGGTGACTGTCGTCGGTCTCCGGCCGAGGAGTCTTGGAGGAGCCGCGTTCACCCTGGGAGCCGGAGGAGGACGAGGAGGAGGGGGGCGAAGGAGGAGACTGGTGCGGCTCCCTGGTGGCGAAGGGGCAGGAGGGAACACCGGCGTCCGCAGCGCACCGCTTCACCGCGCACCAGCCGCCTTCAGCCACGGCCATCCAGGTCCCCTTCTAGCCGCTGGGTGTGGATGGGATGGGGAAAGGGGAGGAGGGGAGGAGGAGGAGTGGAGATGGGGGTCCGCAGGGCAGGGCGGGGAAGGAGGACACAGAATAGCAGGGAAGGGGGGGAGAGAGAAACAATAATAACTAAGTTTGCAAACAGGACAGCCCGTCTCCCTCCCGTAATGAGATTCATCAGGGCTTATCTGGACCCTCTGAACGCTTAATCAGTCATGTCGCCTCGGCGCTGTTGTCCCTCCCCCCGGAGGTATGGGATCAGGCAGACCAGGTCAACACGGGCCGGGAGTCGCCAGTCCCGCAGGGCCAGGGTTGCGGCTTCGACGCCGCTCCCCGCGCTGCGGGCGGGCTGCTCCCTTCCCCTTTCGCATCCCGGGCTGCGGATTTGAACATGAAGCACGCCGGGGAGAGGTGGGCGGGAGGGCGTGGGGAGAGAGGGGGGCGAGGGACATTTTTCCCTGTCTGTGCCGCAGCCCCTTCCTTGGCTGCTGTCGTTGTTATGATTATTTCAATGAATGAGTCATTTGACTCGGTTCCACCGAGAAAACAATTAGTAAGGCGATCCCTTTAAGGTTACTTCTCCGGAGAGCAATGTTAGCTTTTCCGCGCATCGCCTCGCTTGTTTGCTTATTTCCAGCCCAAGGTCACGGAAAGGAGGAGAAGGAGGAGGCAAAGGCACCCCTGAGACGGGAGATGCGCACGGCCAGGCGCCGAAGTGTGCGCGGCGACGACGGGACACGGACCGGGGCAGGGGCCGGGCCGGGTGGGATGTGCCTGCCGCGGAGGCTGGTGCCAGCGGACAGTCCTGGCTGAGGGCCTGCCTCCAGTCCGAGCGCAACTCTCGGGGCTGACACCCGTCCCGAGTCGACTGGTCTCAGTTCGGAGCCGTCGGCATGAGAGAGGCTGGACAGACAGATGGACACAGAGCGGCCGGTGCCCAGCCTCAGGGAGAAGGGGCAGAAAGTGAAAGGGGACGCGGAGAAGTGACAGCAAGAGAAGCGGGCGGTGAGGCTCTCCGCTCTCAGCCCACCTCGGGGCTCTTCAGATAGCCAGAGGCACAAGAATACAGGACACACACAGAGCCACAGGCAGACAGTCACCAAATACGTCTCTCCCTCCTGCGAGGTAACTGGGAGATAAGGCTCCGGCAGATAAGGGCTCCAGGCACCGGCATCGGATATTTGCCCACAGAGCTCCCCCAGGGCTCCCCCAGCAAGGCACAGCCGCCGCTGCGCCGCGCTGCCCTCAGAGTGGCCGAGGGCGGAGAGGCAGGAGCAGAAGAGCGAGGAAGAACAAGGGAAATCGCGGCGAGGCAAGAAAAGAGAAGGGGGCCAAACCTGGTGCCGATGCCCCGCATGGGGCCGGGGCGCGGGGCCGCGGCGGGCGGTAAATCCAGTGCGGCGGGCGTGAGCGGCGGCGGCGAGTCCGGCGGTGGCGGCCGCCGGTTCATGTATAAAAAGGAGAGAGGAGGCGCCTCTCGCAGCCCTGCCGGAAAACTGCAAGCAGCCGGCCCTGATTGGGCTCGGCCAGCCCTAAACAAACACGGGACTCCGCAGGGGTGCCAGTCCCGGCGGCCAGCCGGCCCGCCGCGCCGCAGTCCCGGGGGTGGGGTGCCCGCAGCTACAGGGCTACGGACCCCTCCTTGGGGAGCGGGAAGGAGCAGAGAGGGGACTGCCCTCCCAGATGCCACAGTCTTTTATCTTCCTGTCATTGTTTCAAACCATGACATTTCCTTTTTTTTTTTTACCCAGAAATAATACACACTCTTCCCTCCTCCCCGGATAATATCTTCTTTATGGTGAATATTCAGCGTTTTGTTTGGTTTTTTTTTTTTTTCTTCACACCTCTCGGCATCGCAGCGAGCATCCCCTGGCAGCGGCCCGGAAGGATGTGTGCTTGGCTCTCGCCCTAAGCAACCAGGTTTCCCTCTCCCAAATCTCCCTGTTTTTACTCCTTAAAATAAGAGCTATCCGAGGGTAAAAAATGTGGCTCCTCCTTGAGTTGCCCCAACCGTCAGGTGAAGCCAAAGCAAGCTGTGGGATGTGTCCATCCCAACAGCTGGCGGTAGGCATTTTCCCTCCGTTTCTTTCTTATCCCCCCCCCCCCCCCCAGCCCTCTTATCTCAGCTGTGTACAAACTGATATGGTACTTAGCAGGAAAGTGACTGGAAATTAAAATAACTTCGTTCACCAGAGGTTATCAGTTGGATATCTGTCATCATCAGTTTGTACAGAAAGAGTCATCGGCGGCTAAAGGCTGAACTAGAGCAGAGCCCGGCTCTCGGCAGCCGGCAGGCATGAGCCCTCCCGACAGAAACCGAGCCCAAACCTGCTGATGCGCGGTGCTGTCGTTCCTGGGGTAGGCACAGCTTTTCTTTCGGTCTTTCCAGGCAAGGTGAAGGGGAGGTGAAGAATTTGCAGTGCTGGGGGTACGGCAAAACTCTGGCTGTAGCCATCCGGTCTGCCGGCGTGGGTGAACCGATTGTGACTTGGAAGTTTTATTATGCGCGTTAATTTTTGTCGTATAGCACGGCAGACGTTTGGTCGGAAAACAATCAATTTCTCGATAAACTGTTTCTCTATTAAATTGTACGATTAAAGGTTATACTTCTTTCTTGTCAGTTGTCTCTAAATAATATCCTTAAATAACATCAGTCACCCTGCCAGGTTGAAGTGATTTCTTTTTATTTTTAGGTGTATTTTAGTGGGTTCAACATTAAATAGAAAACAAGCTTTTGCAATCGTGGGCAGGGATTCGTTGTCTGCCAGCGCCCAGCTCGTTTTCCGATCCCAACTTGCAACGTAAAATATTTTCCCATGGTTTTTACCTGCAAATGTGCAACAAGAGCAGGAGAAGACGCGGGAATCGATGCCCGTGCCACTTCTTCCCAGCTTGGGTGCTGCCACTGCAAACCTGTGTGCTGAAAAGCGCCGAGCTATCGGCTTTAAACCCTACATTTCCTTTCAGTCATTTGGATACCTCTTTTCCATTTAAACTCGAGAGTATTTCAAACACGTGTAAGGGTGCATATAATGCGAGAAATACCGTGAGGGTTTTTTTCAAGCCAGCGGCACATGCCGGTGCCCATGTAACACCAGGGTGGGGAGTGGGAACCTGCCCGGGGGTGTCTGCCCGAAAGTTGATGGTGGCTGTGAAGAAGAACGGCCGCGCTGGCCAGGCAGGCGCCTCTTTCCCTGACTCCAAAGTGACCCGTGTTTTACACTTCAGGCGCCTTGGGTTTTTTTCTCTTTTTTCTTTTTCCTTTTTTTTTTACTGCCGATTAGCCTGTTTACCTTATAGCCGGGCTACAAGTTTCATTTTATTTCCTCCGACAGATACGATAAGAAAACCCGGTTTAAACTGGGACCAGCGTGGGAAACCGTTTTCAGTCACCCCTTTCCTCTCCGTTTCGGGTTTGCTCTCGAACCGCTCAAATATAGTCTCTGGTTCCTAACTCTTCGTTACGTCACTCCTTTCCCAAATCCCACTCTTCTGACGTAACTTTCGCCCCGGAGCTCCGGGAGGCTCTCAGGTATGTCCTGCCCCGGGCCTGGATAAGGCACCCGGGGGTGCATGTGCGGGAGCATTTTTGCGGCCGGGGGGATGCTCACTGTGGGAAGACACCGCTGGGGAGGTGGTGCCAGTAAGGTAACCGTCGCTCCTGATCGCTGTGGCCAAAGAGGGAAGAAGGCAGTTTGGGGGAAAAAAAAGAGAGCTTCGTATCCAATTAAGGCAAATTCCCTCGTGGGCACTTCAGCCTCCCAAAAAAGGGTTGGGGGACAGACATGTGCAAGTGCAGAGCAGTTGCTCCTTCCCCCACTCCTGGGTCTCTGCAAACGTGATCCCTTTGCAGGGATGCACTAGGGAGGAGGGGCAGGCTCGGTCCGGCCGCATCTCCGCCGCCCCGGGAGCAGCGGGCATCGCCCGCCGTGTCAGGCCGCGATGCTCCCGCGGTGCTGCGGCCGCGGGGGGCCGGCGGGTTCGGGTGTGAGGCGGTACGAGGGGTCACCTCGGTGACTATCGCAGGTTGGAGTGTGTTCTTTTCCGAGACGTGTTTATGTAACTTAATGTACTTTAGAAACTGCTGGGGAGTTCAGGCCGTGCTGATAAGCGCAGCGGTTATTACGGGCGACGTGCCGGCACCTCTCCGCCTCTCTTCTCCCCTTCGCTTATCCGCACTACTTAAAATATACTTTTATCAAGGCCACCCCACGATACGGAGTGTTTCCATCCCGCAGCCGCTGTGACATTGAAGCGGACTTATCGATCGGGGCACCGGCAGCGCTCAGGCGCGCCCAGGTCAGCGGGGAGCTGCCGGCCGGCCGGCTCCGAGCAGGGCTCTCGCTCCCGCCGCAGGCACCGCGGCTGAAGCCGGCGGGGCAATCCGCATCCACCGGGAAAGAGGCATTTCAGAGGGATAGGGGCCTTTGACATCACCCATCACCTCCACCTCGGGCCGGGCGGGACAGCCCTATGGAGCTCAGGGTAGTGGTTAATCAAATTGACCTCCAAAGCAGCAGTGTCCTGTACACAGCACAGTAAGGACGGGGGCGGGCATAGCGAACGTGCCCTTTGCAATAGACCAGATGTGTCCCGTGGGGAAGGGGGACCCCTGAATTCTCAAGGGTGAGGAGGGATTCTTTTTACTTTCTCCGAAACTCCTAGCGAAGGGCTGCCAGGTGCTGACAGGCCGGGCTTGAGCTCCGGCCCTTTTTGCTGTACGCAGATAGCAGACTCCGGGCCCCGCGGCTGCCCCGGCCCTGGACAGGACACCCTGACCAGGCTCCGAGGATCATTGCCCGCTCCTGCCCGGTGGTTCGGCTCTCCCCTGTGTTGAAGTCGTGCCCAGCGGTGGGGAGTGGGGCAGAAGGTTACTCCCCACTGCAGTAAGCAGCCTCCCCGTCACTTGTGACCTTCTGCCGCGTGCTTTTGGGTGTCTTTCAACCCTTGACGCTCAAATAAGCATCAGGCAGCAGAGAGCCCACATGGACATTTATGCAATAGGTGTCCAAGCGTGTGGGTTTTGCGGTTTGTTTTGGTTTTTTTGTTTGGTTGGTTGGTTTTGTTGTTGTTTTTGGGGGGTTGGGGGAGTTGTTGTTAGTTTTTTTGTGTGTGTTGGTTTTTGGGTTTGTTTTTTTGTTGTTGTTGGTTTTGGGGGGTTGTTGGGGTTTTTTGTGTGTGTGTGTGTTTGTTTGGTTTTTTTTTAATAATGATCTACAGCTTCTTTTTATTTGCCTGTCCTCCAGTATCCGAGGTCCGGCTGGTTAATGATTTCAACCTTTAAAAAAAAAAAAAAAAGAGAGAGATATTAAAATCAACAAAACTTGCGGAGGAGGCTCCTGTTGCTGCGTAACCTGACTCCTAGAGCCCGCGATCCGCAGTATCCGCACGCTGAGCCCCACTGGGGCGCACAGGACGAAGGCGATGCCCTCCAGCTCTCGAGGTCACTGGGAGGCAGACCCACGCAGCACCCTAAAAAACATAGTTATGACTTAGATGCTTCTGTCCAATGGGCGCATATGCGCTTTATCTCTTTCCAAACTCATACACGGGGACTTTGAAAATGAGTTAAGGATTAGTTGTACTGTTTCTCGGCAGTTTTAAAGGTTTTTAAGGGTCGGTGACTAAAATAGTCTAATTTTGACTCTTTTATCAACGGGCACCTCCATGCCCTTACTACGAAGCATTGGGCCTGTGTTGCACTTATGCTTTGTGGTGAAGAATACTATATATACATATATATATATATATATACACAATAATTGCAGCAACCCCTTTCTGCGCACAACTGTAGAGATAAATCAAGTACTTCGACTCAGTGTGTGGATTGGCTTCTGGTGCCCCGGGCGAAAGAACCCGTTTCGAGACAAGGGTAGAAGAAAAGGTCCCCACCCTGTGTCCCGCCGCCTCGCCTAGGGGACAGGGAGGCGGGAGGGTGAGAGGCACCGCCACCGCCGCCCGGGCCGGAGCCGTGGGGGACCCCTCGGATCACCGTCTTTTCCTGCCTGGGTGCTAGGGAAGGCTTTCAGGGCTCTCTTCTGCTGGATCTGACACGAAAAGCCCGGGGGAAAGTTTCTGGGTGTTCTTGTTGCGAGAAGTTGTTGTGGGAGAGAGGGATACGGAGGGATGCGGAGCACGGCGGAGCCGGGCTTCTCCTCCCCAGCGCTTCAGCGTCGGGCTTCTCTTCATCCTCCCCCGTTCCCTATTACGGATGTTAGGCGATATCAAATCCGATCTGCAATGAGTTATCCTGCCTCCGCCCCTATTCCCGCAGCACAGGTTGCAGAGACTTCATTCTTTCTCACTTAAAAAAAAAAAACAAAACCAAACAACAAAAAACCCCCAACCAAACAAAAAACCCCCACACCCCACACAGGCAAAATCCACCGTCACCAACTGCTCCCTGGACGATTGTCGCCACTGCCGCACTCCGTGAAAGAAATATCGTTTTATGCACCGAAACCTGCCGTGCAACACTCCCCTGCCTTAGTTGTCTTCTTACTTCTCTGCCTAGGAAATCAAATAAATCAGAACAGATAAAAATCTTCCAGTTAAATGTTTTCCACAGGACAAAATGAATGCGTCCTCCTGGAAGCATTTTTCGGGAGTAGTTCTGTTTCATGCGTGTCCATGCTGAGATCCGGCGGGGCCGCTCCGTTTCTCTTGGCATCGCGACAGACTCTCGCCTTTCTTTTTGAAACCGCTTTTCTCGCCATTTACCTGCCTGACCGAAATGTCTGAGACCTAGTGCCGAATAATAATAATAATAATAATAATAATAAAACTCCAAACAACAACATTCGCAATCTTAGCTAAGCAAATCGCTTCCCTCCATCCGAACTAATAATGTTTTCACTAGTTGCTTTCGTGAGAAATGCCAAAATTTGAGGACTTTGTTCCTGCTTGGAATGAAAGTTGATTTTAAACGTTAAAATAATATCTTCCAGAGCGAGTCTGACCAGTTCTATAAATGGAAGCCCTACTGGATTGGAAAATCAAATCAAAACAACCACATCACAGAATCAGAGATTTCAGAGTTAGTAGATCGGGGTAATTAGATAACCTATTAATAGCCTTACTCCGCGCTGCTATCAAAAGTAAGTGGATGACTCCTGCCTTCGGAAGGTATGCGTTAAGCATGCCACGGGAGGTAGCATGCAGACCGAGATGAGGAGAGGTTTCCGACGAGACGTGTGGGGCCCCACCGACAGGCAAAATGGGTGTACCCCCCCCTTGGCCTATCATCCCCGCAGACGCTGGTTCTGCCCTTCGTTTGATAGATGGAGGTGTCGAAGGGAGCCGCGGAGGCAGTTCCCGGTCGTGCAGGTCCCATCCCCATCGGCCCGAAGATAAGCGATGCTGCTAATTCACCTCCGGGGACGCGACGCCTTCCCTTTTGCCTTTCTTACCCTAGGTGTTAATGGCTTCGCGGACATAGCCTTCTATTTGCAGTTAAAAGTACAAATATGTACGTTCGCCGTGGGAATACCGCAATTCCATTTCGTTCATGTAATCACTGGCAGTGTTTATCCATTTCGCTTAAGCCTCCAGGACCAAAGAGGGCGTGCAATTAAGTCGCACCTTTCGATTACTTTAGGAAAAGGTTGGTTTTATTCAGCCGTTGTTGCCACTCATGTTGAATTTATAATTCAATATTAAAGGACCCCAGTATTTGCAAACAGTAAAAAGAACAATTAAAAAGCCGATTGTCCCCAAACTAGGTGGTTATAATGTACTGTTCCCCTGCTGTTATTGACTGATTTTAAAATTCAGATGACTGAATTTTAAGGAGTCAAACGACTTTCTTTTAATTCTAATTAGATGAGCAAGAAGTAGTGTAGTTTGATATACATAAGGCATTTTTCATGCTGTTATTTTTTACATTTTTTGCATACAAACACTTTCTTAATTTATCTTTCTTAATGGACATAACAGTTTTAGTATTACAGATGGAACACAGTAACAAAGTAGATAGGTGTAATACTGATGTTACTCGAGTTTGGGGGTTTTTTTGGGTAGGGGGTTGGGTTTTTTTGTATTCTTAATGTGGATAAATACAGCAGCCTTTTTCTGAAGTAACAATCCTCAGAGTAAATCAGTGTGATGGTAGGCTGTAGAGTGACTACTATTTCCAAGGAGAAAAAAAAGGACCTGCTCACTTTCAGCAAACTCTAAAGATAACACCATGCAACAGTATTACAGGATAACTTCAGAGGGTTGCTGCTAACATCCTCTGCCTGTACTAACATCCACATCCATCATGGATGGTATGTGGATCATGCTTTTAGCATTTGCCAGTGACCATCAAACGTAAGTTTAGCCACGCACAACTTTAATATTCATCAGTGAAATAATGCAAAACCAAAAAAAAAAAAACCAAAGAAGCAACCCAGTGTTACTATAAATTCACATGTATTATTTGCTTTGCAGCAGTGCATTTGCATTGTGATGTTACTGTAGGCTGTTTTTGTTGATAGTGCATGTGAAACAGGGCTTACAAAGAAGCCCTGCTTCTGTGTCTCTGCTCATTTCTCCAGATACTAAAAATGTCTAAGGCTACTCATTCAGCTGGAATTTGTCCCACGATGACTTAAGCATGAAAAGCCAGTGCCACAGACCTCCATGGAAATTCCTCTTGAAGCAATAAACCTTGCTAATGGATCCGTTCTGAAGTTCACAACAAGAATTGCCACTTGGCCCTTCAAGTCGTGGTTTTAACTTAACTAAGCTGGCTTTAAGCAGATTCTGTTAAAAACTCCAGATGCATATTTGGTCAGCTAATGCCAAGTTTTCTGCTGTCACAGCTTGGAAGCTGTTGGTCCCAAACAAACCCAGTCAGCCCTAACTCAGCAGATACCATAGTTCCTGTAATGAACTTAATAGTAAAGGTAATGTAGATACTCTCTGTGATTTATATCAGGCTCTGTCAGGTTTAACAGCACCTCTTTATGATGTAGATGTCGTGCTGTTGCATGGACACTAAAGATGGCAGATCCAGCTCTATGACCAGTACACCCTTATAAACTTACATTGCATTTACTTCTGGGGGCCAGTGACCCCAGCAGAAAGGACAACAGTGAGCACTGACATCAGCGGCATCTCTTGGTGCCACAGATAAATCCAACAGAGGTGGGACTGTCAGAGCCTGGGAGTGCTGGGAGATGAAAACTTTTCCCTAGCTACTTTCGGCTTTCCTCCAAGCACCCCATATGTGACACCCTATGCAGTACCACTCCCCACAGATCTCCAGCTGGGCTGTAGTGACAACAGCTTTATGTAGCACTACTTAAAGAGTTTCGTCTTCTATACTAAGCCAAACTATTTGCCTCCAAAAAAGCTCGTGTCAATCAAAATGTTTCATTTTATCAAAAACAAAGGTTTTGCACTGTTTTTTGAATTATTTCACCCTTTAAAGAAAATCAACTTTGAATCAAATTAGCAACGAGGTTCATTTTGAGAAGGCAGACAAAGTGGCTTGCATTTTCCTCTCTCTTTCAGTTTGGTAACAGGCTTACACCTGGGTAGGCAGGAAAGGTCTCTCATGCCTGAACTAGAAGCCAAGAACCACAGCTCCTGATCCCTGCTTAGCCACCAGAAACTACAGCAAAACTTTTGTTTTCTGCTTGGACAGCAGGACACAGGGAAAGCAACAACCCCTGAACTGGCTGAAACTGCTGTCTGTACTCTGGTTTGAAAGTTTAAAACTTTTTTTTTTTTTTCTGGAAAAGGTAGAGCCTAACATGAATATGTTCCAAGATATTTCACTCATGGAACTGGAGAGGAGTATAATTCAGCCTAAAATGAGAATTAATGCTATACTCTTATTTTAGTTCTTACTACCTATGAGAACAGTTCCTACTCATCTCACAAACTTTATCTGTGATCTGTGCTGTTTTCAAATCAATTTGGTTTTGCTTTTGATAACTTCAACAGAATTGTTGAATGAAGTTTCCTTTAGAAGGAGTTTTCCGAAGAAATTAACCTAATTTCTGCTTGCAAGAAATGGAAAAAACATGTTTTTCTTGTGCCTGCTTGGAACTACATGTACCTCTGAGGTCCAGAAGGTGACATATCTTTCACAAGTGTTTCCTTTAATAAGTGTAGATAGGAGAAACTAATGATTGTGACCTGTAACTACTGGAAAGGTAAAAATATTCTATACTGAAATATGCTAACCTTAGCTCAGCATTTGGACTTGTGGAGCATGGAACTGACTAGGTTGAGCCCATGGAGAGAACTGGAAAGCAAACAATTAAAGCTCAACTGGAAAAGGAAGCCCTATGAATTAAACAGGATTGGACCAAGTCAGCAGGACAAACCCCACAAGAGCTTGGCTGAATGCTAATGTGAGTATTTTTGGGTGAATTTTTCACATCGCGTGGGCCTTTTGGATGTAGCCAGCATTATTACAGTGAAAGTAGGATATGTTAAACATTTTGTTATGATTGAGGGTAGAATTGGAGAAAAATACTAAGTGGATGAGAAGGGGGGAGAGTGATGGGGACAATCCTATCCAGGGCTCTGTGACTGTAGCTAAGTGAACTGAAAAAATTCAAGTTTGGATTCAGCAAGAGCTGTAGTAACAAGGGGGAGTGCCATTGCCAAGGTGCAATGCAAGGAGAGAAGGGCCCACCATTGTCCTTGCTGCTTGGAAGATGGGGTGTACAACTCAGTCCCTGCATCCCTGGATGGCAGCAGGGCCCAGGTGAAAACATGGCCCCCAAATGTGCTCTTCCTCAGCACAAGGAAGAAGTGCTGTCTTGGGTCCATACCCCCAAAGCAGGCACAAAGCTATGGCCAACAAACCCATGGGGTTTCAGTGGCTCTAGTTGGCTCACAGGCTACTTTGGACCAACCCAACTCTTTGCATAAAAGCAGAATCCAGCACACCTAGAATTGCACTTTACTAAGAGGAATAACAACGTATATCCTTTATGTTATTCAGCACTATGATACTTCCCGTATCTGTCAGTCTGAATGTCAAAAATACGCTGTTTAACAGATTAAATTATTTTGTCAGTCCTCTATTTGGAAGAGAGAAACCTGCTGTGCAAAGCTCAAGAAGAAAATAAAATCTAGTGATGAAGGACCAGACTCCTATGGGACTTTTGCTGGAGAAAGGCCTACAACAAGTTTACCTGTTTAATTAGAATGCAGTAAAATGCAATTTCCTTTACATCATTACACTCTAATGTCAACCTTAGAATCACAAATTCATTGAAAGCTGAGCAAAACAGTTCATCTGTGGTTACCACTTGGTAATAAAAAACCTCACAAAAATAAGCTTTTAAGGAAATGTGTTAATAATTAAAAATAAATTCGGTGTTCTAAACGAAGAGTACTGATGGTGCTAAAAAGGGCAGTGACTTAATTATTCTTGTTGATGTCAGTTATTCATTTGTGGGCCATCAAACTATAAACCAAGGTACTTTATTGACTGCAATATTCTCTGGATATGTGCCATATTATTCAAGCAAAACAATACACTGCAAAAACAATACAGAGAAGAGGTAATTTGTACAGAGTTCATGAGACAATTATATCATCTAAATACAAAACTGAGTCACTATGCCCTTGGTTCTCTTTATTAAAAAAGAATTGAAGGATATACTAAACATACTCAGACCCTAGTAATTTCAATTTGAATCCTGCCCATACACCCAAGCACCCAGGGACTGGTGTGATCCAGCACATGGATCATGAGTCCCAAAGAAGGATGCATTGATGTGGGACTCAGGATACTACTTCGTTTTCCTGTGTGCTGGAAGTTAAACTACTGCCCCATTTTCCTGAGAAGGGCTTTGAAACTCACTCAATATCACATAAAAACATGAAAACACACACACAAAAAAGTACTTATTTTAAAAGAGGACAGCAGTTTGAAAGCTGTCTATATTTTACAGGCTTCAATGGTGCAGAGCCTCCGGAGAAACATAGCAGGAACATTTGGATGCAAGTAGATGTGTTTCCTGTTCAAACAGAAGCGAATCACTGAGATGCCTGAACATAAGAGATAACCAAGGCTTTGCACATATCACTTAGTTGTTCACAGAGAAGCTCATCAAAGCACAGAAATGACCAAGGCCAAAACAAAAGTAAGTTGCTGAATTATTCTGTGAATTTCCAGATTGTAGCTACACTGCAACATTTTGAACCCTTTTCAGATGTTTTTCCTTAAACTTTTAATGCTGTTTAAGAACATATAAGTATTTCATTTCTTGATCATGTAATGAACTTTATTAAATAAAATATGTTTTTAATCTCTTCTGATGTTTTTTATGCTCAGTTTACTGTGCATTTTGAATAGACTTTAATGGGTGCCACCTAACCATACTATAACAAGTTGTGGAGGAGGCTAGCATTCAGAATGATTATAAGGGGTATTTGTTTATAAAACAGGAAAAAACCTCAGTGTCTCTTTATTTGTTTTTGTTAGTAGTAATGCTGGCTTGCATACAATAATTTTTAAAATGAATGCTAAGATGATCTAGAAGACAGAATAGCAAATGGAGAGCCTGGGATAGCCGAGTCTGGTTTTGAACCGGGCAGGGAAGACATAATTCTGCATATTGGAAGGTACAATTCTATAGAACATTGGCCTTGCAATCCTCGCTTAAAAAATCCTCTCCCTCTGCCAGGAGGGAATCTTCTGCCTGGAGGAGTCACTCCAGTGCCAGCCAGTACAGCAATCCACTGCCTTCTCCCAGTTGTGTTAATGAAATTCCTTGTGAGCCCACACTGGAGGAAAGACCATTGAAATTATTACAATTAAAAATAGCTCTCCCTCTTTTCCTCCCACAAGGAGTTTATTTTTAACTTCCATCACCTCAGTGCTCTGATTTAAGCACTGCTGTACACACAGTTGTTTTGGCATGACTGAGGAGGTGACAAACTGCAGGCCGGAGGTGGGAACAAACATCTGGGGCAGGAGCTGGTTGCAGCAGCTTAGCTGCCAAAGGCAGTGTATCATGGGACTATGGTGTGATAGTTCACAGTATGAACTTAAACTTTGCCTTTCCTGTCTGTTTTCATAGCCATGAGGCATCTCTGCCCCAAATTCCTAGTGCAGAAGTGCTGGACCAGTGTTACTTTCCTAGCCCAGCCTGGTTCATTTGCATTAGTGACTTGCAGTCATGTGAGCTACATCACTGGGAAACACAGTGCAAGTGAAGCCTCGGCTGAATCATGAGGCTTAAAGACGTTTAGATGGCTAACTTTCAGTCAGGAGAAGGCTTAAATGGACAGGGTTAGGAGCAGGCATATGGTCAGTGACAATGCCTTGGACATAGGCCAGAAGCCACCTAGGCTCACAGCTTTAAATGTTTTGCTTACATGCAAAGGATCAAGCTGTGTATGTGACTCAGGACTGAGAAAGAACTTCTGCCAGGTCCTTTTGGCCAGGATTTAGGATTCTTCCATCTTTTCTTAAAGCACAGGCCATAAGTCACTTGCCAAAATCTTCTTTCTTATCTCTCCAACTTCCTGACGTTTTATGGACCTCAGGCTATGGCGGGCCTTTGACTTCTTCAGTCCCCTGCCTGTGCTTTTTGTCTTTTGAGGACTTGAAAGCTACAGCCCAATTCGAATTTTTGTTAACACCTGTGTAAGCACTTGGGTGAACTTGCATAGCCTTTAAGCATAGGGGAAGTCAGATAATATCTAATCTTATACCCATTAGGGTAAAAGTGTGTCCCTAGCACATTGGTTATTAACCAATGCATTGTAGAGCAGACAATACGGTGCATCACATAACCCATCCTACAGTTTCCTATACTGAAACCAATTATCTGACTGGTTCACATGTGACAGCATCACAGCATGATATCATCTAGAATCCACTGAAGTCAATGGAAGAAACACCAATTCAAGTGAGTTTGGAGATCTCCTTTAATGCCTCAGGTAACCTACCTTACATACACATCACAGTCTGGTTTTTGAGCCTCCACCATGTTCATAAGCCTTTATTTTTCCTGCCAGTCTTGACCTAGACTAGGAAACTGGATGATTTTGTTAATCATGATGACTGGCACTTCTGGCAGATTTAAGACTTCAGTGTCAAACTCTTCAGTAAGAAGACCTTGTTTGCCTGCACAAGCATATGGCTTCTCTTCTGCTCCATGTGCACTGTTCCAGTCCTCCCTGAGGTTTGTAGACCTTCTTGTAATGCAAAAAAATTTAAAATAATATAACATCGCCATGACTCTAAAGGAGCACTTCCATGGCACTCTACTGTATCCTCATGTCATAAACAAAATGCCAAATTAAAAGTCAACCTTGAAAATCATCTAGCTCACAAAAGCATGATTTTGTGATGGAATGGAGTAGTCCAAGCTTGGCTGGACTACAAAGACCTCCAATCCTTCAAGAACTCAATAGAGCTTTAGTCCATTGTCTACAGAATTAGCCTTGGAACTATTTCTTCAAAGGGCCTCACTGATTTCAGGGACTTTACCTGCACTGGAGTATTTTTCTGTTTATCTGTTAACTTCCTTCATGCCTTTTCTGTCCTCACTTCACAGAGGTAAAGCACCAAACGACCTGTATTGAATATACAGAATCTACACACTCTGGAGAGCGCGATATATGGCATGCAAAAAAATTTTTAAAAAACAATGTATTTTCCTAGAAATCCTTACATATCCATCAAGCTGCAAGTTATTTCAGAGAATACTGATGCTACTCGTAAAAAACCATTTCCAAAGTCAGCCAAAATTCCAAGAAAAAGAACCCAGAAGGGCAGGCAGACAACTAATCCATTTTGGAGCTGTCAGGTTGTGACCTGTGGTATGTTTTCACAGGAAAGGCAAAAATTAGGTTCTTTCCCAAATGAAGAACAACATGGTGATTTAAATAAGGAAGGATAAATGACAAATATACAGTTCTGCCTGCACAGAAAACATTCCCAAGAAGAGGACTGATCCGACATGTTGAATCAGTGTTGAATCAGAGTTGAATCAGAGCTCCCACTCCTGAGCTCCCTTTCCTGGCTGCAGCTTGTGTAAAAGACTATAAGGAAGGAAAACCCATGGAATAATGAAGATGAATGCAATAAATATATCTGAGCCTGTCTACTCGTTCTAGTTGTTAGTGCCACTAGAGAAACCCTGCAGGGCTTTAAGCAGTTCTTAGTGATGAAGATTTATGAAGCCCTTTTAAAAACTTCATTAAGGGGTCAGAGAGATTTAAGTGGCTTTGTAAGCTCCGCACTAAGCCAAGAGATTCTCTTTGCAGAAACTCGGCCAAAGGCAGCTAGGGCATAGCTGGCTTGCAAGGGCTCTTCACACACTCTGGTTTGGGAGGAACAATGATGGGTACCCTATGTATTTGGGCAGTACAGCATAATGCTGAAGTCCCAAGCAGGGTTGTGGTAACTAAGATGGTTAAAGGAAGCTGCTTAGCGAAAGTATTTCCTCTGAACAGTGTTAAGGCCAGCATGCTCTGGTAAGCAAGCCAAGTCTGCATACACTGCTAGCATAACTTTCTTCTTCCAGTTTCCCTTAGTTTGTCCAAAAATATGCTAAAGCATTTTTTTGTGATTCAGACGTGTTTTCCTCCTTCTGATGGCAAGTGCTGCCCAAACCTCATAAAATCATTGCCCAGAAACATGCCTTCCCTACTAAGGCCTCCAAGCAGTTGTTTAGGACTGTGATTATTTAGATATAAATAGCAGTGCTCATTAATCTAGCAATCACTCCCAGCTACGAAAAATGCAAATTGGGTTGGCTTGTTTGTGTTTTCAAGAGAGAGAAGGTGGTGGTGGTAGGTGGGAAGGGGAATGTTCCCCAGGTGCTGCTGTTTATCACCTTTTTGTCTCACTGTGAGCCAGGGAATGTTTCATCTGCACCCTGCAGAGCTTTGCTGGGCTCTGTTCCACCACAACTGAGGTGGGTGTGCATCATGCACATCTTGTAAAAGTGGTTCTTGGACTGACAGATTGGGTCAACCCCATAAAAAAAAATTCTGGACTTTTTTTTCTATAGGTATGAAGTGGAAAAAGCTCTGGTTGCTGGCAGAGCCAGCAAACATTGACAGAGCAAGAGATGAAAACTGCTTTGGTAGCTTCACAGGTAAAACTACTATTCCCTTTGTCTTACTGAAGCTGCTGGGCCAGCAGGAAGCAGCCATGATGGAGCAGACCTCATGAGCTGTCACAAAATTTGGTATAACCAAAGCAGCAAATCTTCAGAAGCTGTGATTCAGCTTGACTGCCCACCTGAAGTGAACACCCTTTGCTAGATGGCTTATAACCCAATACACTGTGCTTCAAATGGAGTGTGGGAGGCAGTACACAGCCTCAGTGCCTAGCAAGGAGGAGAGGGCCTCCGCTGGAGCTAGAAGGAAAAAAGGTAAAAAGAGAAAGACAGTAGAGTATGGAGAAAGAGAGACCTGAAAAATCTGCAGCAAGAAAAGAAATGCTAGACTGAGCCCTTGAAGACCTCCCTCACCTCACATCCCATTCCTGACAGCTGCCAGCAGCAGACACTTACAGAAACCTCCCAAAAATGCAGTATAAGGCAGCTCGTCTGCTTTTTTAAAAAAATGTTGTTGTTATTATATCCAGCATGTTAAGTACCTTCAAATCTAAATGCTTTTAACATGAATTGAAGTGAGCACCTGAATTTTAGCAGTATGTTGTTGGACAGAAAGTTTAATAATGGAATGAATTGAACAACTAATTTTCTAGATTTTAAGGAAGATTGTTCATACCAGTCTTCATTTAGAAATACACTTTTTACATCACAGAGCTTAAAATACCTGCTTTACACTAAAAGGGAGGAACAGGTAGAACCATGCACTTATGAACAGGGCTTCTCAATGAGGTTTCATGACAGAATGGCTCAAGGCTGAGGTAGCCTCTAGTAAGGGTTAAATTTACGAATGATGCAACAGGCAACTCTCTGGGTGACAATGCTATCTGGCACTACTTTAGCATCTATTAGAAATACAGCATTGGCTATAGAGTTTCCCAGTTGAGCTGTAGCAATACTTCCCAAACAGTTATTTGATAAATGACTCAATATTAATGAACAGCATAAGGAATTTTGTCTACCATTACCCCCATCCTGCAGTTTCTTATAGGAGCCTTACCTTTCTATCCTCATTTGAATACAATCATTTCTGGTGCATTCCTGAAGCTAGCAACAAAGTCAGGAGGTGTCTTCCCCTGTGCAGGAGCAAGCAGAGACTCAAGAGTGAGTGGATTATGATTATGTCTGACAGGAAGGAGAAGCCTCACTCATGATAGTGAGTCACAAGATCTCGGCCTTGACAAGAACTACTACAGAAGAGCCAGTTGCGTAATATCCCAAAGAAGAGCGATTAAGTGGTTTCATTGATAGAGGCTTTTATGAGCTACACACTACAAATAGCAACTTCATTCAGGCCATTTCAATGACACAGGCTAGAGACAGGAAGATCCAAGATAATAATGTTTTGCCATGGCATTTTGGGAAACTGGAGATCAGGAATTTTTCCAGAATGGGAAGCTTGTTTTGCTCCCTGAAGACTTTGTTTTGATTTCAAGCACTGCCGACTATGCACTGTTGTCACATTGTTTAGATACCTTTTTTATTGCTCCCTTGATCGTAGGGCACAGGGAGATTTCTTCAGCAGACAAAGACTTTTCTGAGGCATATGCTATAACAGTGGAAGGAATCTGCTCCAGAACTTCCACAAGTACAGGGTTAGCTCACAATATCTAAGTGCCTTTACATCAGGAGCATTGTTCTTGAATGTCCAATGGAGACTGGAGATATAGGGTGACAAAGGGAAGCAGTGGGTGGTTCATGCACCTGGTGGCTGAGTTCCTGGGTGCCAATGTGAGCCCTGGGTGCTGACAGTTGCCTCCACAGCCCTGAGGTGCAGCAAGTTTCATCTCTGTTGGTTGTGTCTGGCTGCTACCCCTTGTGAGATGTTACAATGGCTCAGGTGGGAGAGTAAAGCTGTCCTGGGTCTGCTGTACATAAGCCTGTGTCACTTCAAGAGGCAAATCCCTGACCTGTATGGTTTAGAGTAATAGCAACTTGGATGCTATTAGAGTAAAAGCACTTGGATGGCTTCATAACAGTTCCAGAAAACATATTACAGTGAAGTGTACCCTGATCCTTCATCTGCAGCTGTATTCATAGTCTGCCAGAGCAGGAAATGTCCAAAGTGACTGGAATCCATGAATCAGGGGGCCATTTACATTGTTGGTTGTTTTTCTTTTTTTTTTCCCCTTCATTTTCCACATGCAAAATAATATAGGTTATCATTAAACTTAGGGACTTTTGATGATTCCCAGTTAGCACTCCTAAACTTTCTGCTCCCTTCAAGTTTGTGAGTGAAACAAAAGATAAACCAAAGTAGAATGCAGTCCCGAGTTTTCTTGAGTCAGCAGGAACTTTGCCAGCACTTGATTTTTTAAAATCTGGTTTCCTCAGCTAATTCAGTCATGTAAAATTAGCAGCCTCAAGAAGAAAAGGGTAAATGTGAGTGGGTTACTCCTGTTATACTCAATAGTGGGTTATGTTTCCCATTAGCTCCCTCAAGCAAAACCTACACACCTGTGAAGCACTGTATTTTTTTTTTAAACCCCCTCTCTCTGATGAGACTTTAGGGACACGTAAGCAACAATGTTTCTTGCAAACTTTCTTTTGGGCTTTGGGTGCTGTCATGGCTGTTTCCCAGGGGCTGTCAGCCCAGCCATCATATCTCATTTCAGCAAAGGAGAAGGAGAACATTACTCTTTCCTTTCCCCTCCACGTGTTAAAAAGCCATAGGGAACCACAGAGCTATGTCATCCTGAATTGCTGTGACCGATTTGTCAGGGAGCTTTTCCTACTGGAAGGCCGAAGTACCACAACTGCTTGTCTGCCTGTGTGTGTACGCTGGGCTGTGTGCAGGAAATGGGGTTGGCAGAGCAGCTCCTGCCCAGCACAACGCTGTGAGTGGTTCCCTTGTACCATCCTGGCTGCAGGAGAACATGGAACACAAGCAGGAGTGAAAGCATCTGGCAGTGGCAACTGCCATGTGGGCTCAAGTCCCACCTGCTGTACTGTCTGAAATGAAACTGAGTATTTCAAGGCTGACTCATCAAATGAAGGAAAAAGTAAGTGGGTCTTCAGGTAATGGGCTTCAAATATACAAATTAGGCTGCTGCAAAGAGAAAAGGAATATTTTGTCTCTGTTGGCAGATGAAAGGTACAGGCAATGTTAAAGATCCACCAGAGAAAACTGGAGAATTGCCATCACCTGTGCTCTTAAAAGGAGGTTAAACACCCTAGGAGAAGGCAAGACATAGGAAAAAATGGATTTGTTACCCCTCTGGGGTCCTTCCCAAGGGAAGATCTCTGTGGCTCTGCAAATGTGTGATTATCCACATCTGCCAATGGATAATGCATTCACGGGGGAGAAAAGTTTCATCCTTGATGAATCAAACAAATGATTCATTAAAAATCAGCAGCCCACTCCAGGAACAATCCACTGTCAATATAGTCATGAAATCAAGAGGAGTTAAAAAACGAACAGCTGTGGCACAGCAATGAAACCTCTCAGCAATTAAAGCCCACCAATAAATATTGCCGAGCGCTGGAATGAAGTTTTATATTTCTAGAAATTATTTTAGCTGTGGAAAATGTAAACTGTGTCTTCCCTGCAGACACAGCCAAAACTAATCAAAATACTCCTCATAACACAAAGGAAATACCTCTGGGCTGCGATAAGAACGATGAATGTAGTTCTTTTATGTCTCCACTACCTAATAACAATAAGATGGACTGGTGGCACTGTTTTCAGCACAGAGATTAATAGTCAGGGAGAAACTGAGAAGGAGAAAGTACACTTTCAGTTTTCTTTCCGATGGCTAATTAAAAAGCCCATATCTGAGAGGAAACACTGTGGAAATGAGAGTTATTTGGATGTGCCTTCTCCCATATACTATCACTCTGCTTTGTGAGGAATGCTTTATTAACGCTAATCTCATCTCTGTGCTTTGACAGAAGTTACAGTTTCCTTCCTTTGCAGCCGCTAAGGCTCAGTTCTATTACAGGGTTTGTTTAATGGGAGCTTTATTATTTTACTAAATTACCTCATCTTCTGGGAACAAACTTAACCTTGAATGTCGAAGCTAAATGTCTTTTTAATGATGCAAGTCTGTTTGGAAATTGTACTTTGATGACTCTAAATTTTCTTCATTCTGCATGTTTAATATGTGCAATATGCACAAAAAAAGTAATTAATTTCTGCAGGCTTTCCCAATTCAGTATTTAAAATCAATTTGCTGCAATTATTAAGGTTAAGACAAGAGGTATTCAGGCACCAGAGAGGAGCCCCTTGCAATCACTAGAGAACCCATCTTTAGTAAACTGGAAAATTATACAGTACTGATACTTAAATATTCCATATTGAAATGTTTAAATTCTAAGATAATATAAATAAAACTCCTAGGTGCATTTTGGAATGGAGCTTTCTTGTGCTGCCATGAGACCTAATGAGAAACTGTGAGAAACAACGAGAAGCTACCATTACCCCACATGAGATGGTGATTTGATCCATACTTTGTAGTCAGGCCAAATGAATGTGATTTTCTAGAACAGTCTGTGATACAGTGGATCTCTCTGATTCCAGGGAAACAAGGCTTTGGTTACAAGGTGGTTTTCTGAGCACAAAGGGTGAAGCAGGGTACAAGGCTATTTTGTTAAGATCTGATGTACACTAGAGGAATTACTGTCTTGGTTCCTGGTTGATTCCCTCCCAAATGCCTCTGAGTTGCTGCAAACCCACACAAAAGGCTTCTTGACTCTAGAAAAATGTGTGTCTATGTTTAGGGTGTGTGCAGTTTGGGTACTTCTGAGGCTGTATTGCCCAGAGGTCACCTTTGGGCTAAGTTGGGGGCACTGTTTTTTGTTTGTGTGAGACTTGAGTGGGAAGAAATACATGAAAATCAAACAGAAATATGCTGTTTGCCAGTGGGGTAGATACACTGTGATGACTTATCTATTTAGGAATATTGTTAAAGCTTGTGAATTTCTTTCCACATCTCCATTCAGAAAAGTCCTGTACCTTCCTGAACTAGGAGCAGAGGTCTGGTCACTGCCTCCCCTTCCTCATGAAGCCCACACAGCCAGGCACAGTCTCTCCGGTGCTTCCCGGAGGCACTGAGTTGCTCCAGACCTGCTGCATGCGTGTGCACACACGTCCCTTGCCTGTCACCTGTGAAAAATGGTGCAGGCATCTGGGGTGGTTAGGGAATCAGCATTGGAAAGATTGATGCTTTGGGGAAACAGCAATTTCTTCCCAGCCACTGTATCTTCAAGTGAGAGGAGCCCTGAAAGAAATGGTAGATGTGTCAGGTTGCAATACCAGTCTGGAGTGCCAAGAGGTTCCCAGGAGAAAAAGATACCGGGACCAAAGGAACAGGCTGGATAAGTTGTTCTGAGGGCTCCAGACAGCCCTTACCTGCATCAGGCTTCCAGTTTTGCCCCACACTGCTAAGGTATTAGAAGTAGGGTTACCATGAGCAGGTCACTTTTAGCACAGTTTCCTTTCAGCCTTTCTCATCCTATGAAATAGCCCTGGAACATCTTGCGAAAACAAATTCTCTGACAACAGCCTCAGAATTGGCACTAGTTATTTCTTCTGTCGTTAGACACCTAAAGTCAGCTAAATATCATCCAGAAGAAAAATCAACAGTTCTGATACCTGTTTTCCTGGTCCTTAGAAGTTGCAAAGCTTCTGTCTGAACTCAGAGGAAGAGAGTTGGGTATTCTCATCAGATGATCCACTCTTCTACTATAATGCACCCCAATCACTCCAGATCAAACTTTTTATCCCTTTTTGGTGCCATGCCAGTAAAATCACCTCTCATTCTCTTACTGTAGCTTTTTTATACAGAGACTTCTGCACTTGCCCCAAGGAATGCTAGTTAGCTGACCTGAAAAGATCACAATCAATCAAGTGCTTCCCCACCCACAAACTTTGTATTCCCTCCAGCACCCCCATTCCTGTAATAGTCTTGGGCTGCCACAGTGTTATGAGTCTCTGAAAAAGTCTCTTGCCCTGCTAAGCAGGAAGGCCAACTTTCCCCTAGGCAAACTTTCATAGATGTGTTAAAACCTTTTCCAGGCGAGAGCCATGAGACAACATAATGCTGTGGGCATCAGAAAGCTGAGGGAGGAGTTCTGGCTCAATTCATTATTTGGGGATAGCAGCTATTCCACATTACTTTTCAATGAGATGGGGATGATTTGGATGTGGACTGGGTTACAATTTCATTTAGTCACGTTAGTCCCAATGTACTCTGCCATTTTGCTTCCCCCAGCACCTGGGATTGCCCAGGAGCCTTATGCCAGTGCAGGCCCGGGGTGTCTCTGAACTGAGTATGGAAAGAGCACTTGCACAAGGGCTCCCCTTGTGCCTTAAGCAGTTTGAGCACCTGTGCTTTATTCCATCTCTGACTGTAGTGTGAAGATAAAATGCCCTGCAAGAAGCCACTGAAAGAGAAAAGTCCGTATTTCCTGCAGATCTTTTACATGGTAAGAGTATATTTTCATATTTTCTTCTCCCTGACTCTATGGTTAGGTACAAGTTTTATGGCATTGCTTGGAAATTCAGTTGACAGACAAGGTCCTGCTGTGCTACTAAACATAAACATTTCACCTTCTTGTTGTGTTAAGCCTTGGCTGGATTTCTTTTTATCATTTTTTTTTCCCCGAATGGGAATGCAAGCAGCTGAAGCCCAGGGAGAAAACATGAAAATAGATTTCTAGGAAAGTAACCAAAAGGGCTTTACCAGCACGACAAGTTGCTTATCAAGAACTATTTTAGGAACGTGAGGAAATGAAACTTTGATGAGAGAGTTCCAAGAGGGAAGATTTACTAGGGAGCTGAGGGTTCAAAGCAGGATGACAGCACAGATATCAGGAAACCTTCTCTGCACCTGTTTCTCAACCAGCTGCCTAACCATACTCCCCCTCCTTTCTGCTGGCAGCTGAACGGCCGAGATCTGCATCCTCTTTTGTACTAATCCGCTCCACCGTCTGTCTGGAAATGTTTGTCAGTCAATTCATTCCCTCCTCCTCCTGAGTAAAGACATAAGACACAGTTTCTGATTTTAATGCCCAGCTGTGCTCCAGAGACCTCATATAAATCCAAGTCATACTCTCAGAGAACAGGGTCTCAACGTGCCTCAGTTTCCCATCTGTACAAGGGAAATAGGTTACAGCTTTCCTTTCTTCTTTATACTGTCTGTATATTATCTAGTGAGGCATCAGGCTCCTCAGGCTGGTAGATACTTCCTTTGCCTCCTTCCTATATCCAGCATCTAATGCCAAATGAACCAGCTCAGCTTCAGTTTCCAGGTGCTGTCATGATTTAATGGTGCCTGAAGCACTTCTATTATGGCCCTTCGGTGCAAATTTACTGCAAATCAAAGCCCTTTTAAGGATGGTGATGACATGTAGTCTTCCCCTGTGCCACTGCTTTGCACATGGGCATTTTGTGAGATCTCCTCCAAGCTGCATGACTGAACCATTGGTTTCACAAGCAGGAGTTTTGTCTTCCTCCTGCAGGCTCCTGCCCCGGAGAAGTACCCAAAACTCTTGCTTGTTGTGCCAGATCCCAGGATCCCAGAATATTGCACTTCTGCCCCTGTGCTGTGATAAGCCAGCATGGATGGCCTTGCTGAAGTCAGCAGATCATCGTACAGTGTCTTGGTTTCACATGGGATTTTGGAGTCAGTTTAGGATGATGAAGCTAGACACCTCATCATATGCCTATATGAAGGCTCACACCTCCTTTTTGTGTCAGCAGGTGATTCTACGTCTAGATGAGAGTAACTGGGAACAATATCCATGTCAGCCAAACTCCAGCTCTATCCCAGATGGAATTGTTGGCTTGCAGTGGTCACAGCACCAACCAGCTTTCCCCACTTGTCAGCTTTTAGGAAGGAGTGGGATTGTGGAGCAAATAGCGCAACAAACTTCTTGTCAGCAAGCCTGGGACAGGGTGACAGAGCCTGGTGGTCCCAGGGACATCCTCAGATGCTCTCCTCAGAGCTGCACAATGGTGACCCAAGCTGCAGTGTGGGGTGGATGTGGTGGTTGGCAACGTCTGGGTTGATTAAACCTGGAAAGCAAACACTGCTGCAGAACCTGCCTGCATGCATAGTGGGGGAGATGCCTCTCTGATCTCTCATCACCCATGCACATAGAGCGTGCACTGGGCTTGTGACAGGCTCAAGGCAGTGAAAACAACCACCTACAGCCCAGCATCCATCTGCCATCTTAGCACAACTGGTGGTGCAAGCAGGATATCGATAGGTCCTCGGGTACCTGCTCCAATAAAGTCCAGGCCAGCTGTTTGAACACTCTTGCTTGAGCCTTGTTCTTGCTCGATCCCACATTAGAGAGGGTTCCTGGGTTCCAGGCAGCACTAGAGAGGCTGATCTTGGGACATTACGCGTGGGAAGTGACTCAAGCCATGGTGGTGAAGCTTGCAGAGGAAAGACCAATCTGGAGGGTCTGATGGTTTGTCCACTCCTCAGCCACAATGAAGGGATGCCAGCACATCTCCACTTTGGGGGGTGAGGACCTTATGGAGACCTTCCTTTGAAGCATAGGCCCATTCTTTTGACACTGCATCGCAGAGACAGAGAGGGCAGAGTTGGCTCCCATCTGAACATGACCCAAGCAATCTAGGAGAAGACCTAGGGGACTTCTCTCAGAAGAGTGCTGTTCTCTCTGAACTTGAACTATATCCCATAATTTCAAATAAAGGTTGGCCCACTTAGATAGCTGAGGAGTCTGCATCAAATTCCCAAGCTTTTCCTCCTCCCTGACAATGAGAAAATAACTTTTAATATCTCTTATATATCAGGTTCATGAACTCCTTAAAGAAATTATTCTCATTTTAATATCCATGGCTGAAATACTTTTATCAGTGTGTGAAGAGTTTTAAGGACATAGCTGTCTCAATCACATTAGGCTCCACTTTACGTTGTTTCTTCTGCTCTTTTCCATCCCTGTCCTCCCATTGCTTGCAGACCTTGCCCTGGTTGTTGACTACTGTAAGGATGGCAGAGGTGGAAAGAGTAGCTGATTGCAGATGAGAGGCAAGGTGTGGGCTATGCACTTGGAAATTTTGGTCAGACATGTATCTTTCATTGTATGAATGCCTCTGTGGTTTTCAGCAAACTTATGGGATTGTTGCTCCCGTCATTGCTATTGCTGTTACTCGGGAGAACCAGAAGATTCATTCCAAGTACCAGACCTTTTGAATTAGGGAGAGAGGTAGAGAGAGTATGCTACAAAAGCTTCTGGTAGGAGATATATACATAGTGCAGAGAATTTTGTACCAGTTAGATGTATGTAAATATGTAAGCATGCACATTTTTTGCATGTATATTTATCTTACATATGAATGTGTTTGTATATATATATATATATATATACTCACACACACACACACACGTATAGACATCTCCTATCACTTACAGTTCTCTAGGAAGCAGGACTGTGTTCTCAGTGCCTGGCCACAGTGAGCATGTCTTCAGTGTCCCCACTGCATTCACAATCAGGAGGACCCCCTAAACTTTGGGGCTCTCACGACCAGTTTCCCCATATCTGATTGCACAATCAACAGCTGGCTTTGGCTGATCTCTGCTTTGGGGATCTTTTCCGCCTGGACAGGGAGCTCAGCCTGGGCTACAGCCTGTTCCAAGTACCACACTGATGTCTTTGATTACAATGATGTCTTTGAGACATCTTGTAGCAGGAAGGCTGTGCTTCAAGCTGAAGAGGCAGACAGAATAGAGTGGAGTTGTTGCATCCTCTGCAGAAAACTCCTGGGAGAGTAAGACCAAGTCTTGAAGCTTTCACCCAACAAGCTTTGACCCCCTTGAAAAAGACTGCCTTTTCCCTCTTTCCTTCCCCCTCCCTTAGCAAAACTTTGAGCCTGTGCCAGTCCTGGGCATCAGGACACTGTGTCATTCTGCTGCAGCCTGTGACAACCTGATGGGGTCGGTAGGCATTTGGGGCAGAGAGGAAACCCAGCACCTTTGCACACTGGAGCCGTTTACAATGACTTTTGTTGCTGATGGCACATGTTTGGTTGTACTTGTTAAATCTTGTTAAACAGGAAACAGGTTTCGAGGCGAGAGGGTCCCTTAGAGTTCAAGCTCCCGCTTTCAAATGTTCTTACAAGATGCACAATTGGCACTGACTTACAGGAAATATTTAATTGCAGTCGGAAGGCGCTGGCTCCACCGACCTTGTATTACATTCCTCTGTGTGCTCCTTTCACAATGATTTTCACCTATAGCTTAAATCAGTGTTTTATTTATACCAGCCAATGATGAATCCAACACCATCAAGGGGATGAGCAGACCATGGATATGCAGTGAACTAAAGGGAGGAGCAAGCAGCAAGGAATAGTCTTATGAAGGAGAAGGGGCTGCCGCAAACCCAAGAGTGACATATTTATGAGTCCAGTATCGGTTGCCTGCACTGATAAGCTGCAGTCATTAAAGGAAGGAAAAGTCACCTTTGTGTATATAAAATATACAAGATTCATAGTCTGAAAAGACTTGACAGGAAAACATTAGGTAAATAAAGGATATCCCATAAAGCATAATGTGAAAATTAAATTACCTCAAAGGGAGGGAGGCTCTCTGTCCCAGCAGTGAAAGTGAGGAAAAATGAAATTCCTCTTTTCCATCTCAAAGCTTATTTGACTTTAGGGTTTTGGGTGGATCTAGACACATTGTTATTGATGTCTATAAAAAAAGCATTAGAGTCCATTATGTTGGACTGGAAATGCTGCAGCTTCCCATAAATTTTCACTACATGCTCACAAGGTGGTGAGAAGCATGTTATGCATTGCTGCTCACAGTGGCCAAATAAAAGAAGTACTATTTCAGGAGTGAGTTGGACTTTCAACATTATTTCTAGTTTTCAGATCTCACCAGATTTTCTTTTCATCTGATTTTGGGAGCTGTAGTTGTAAAACACTTGGAAATTTTCTGCCATCCTCCCCAGACTTTTCTTTTCTGGTGAGTGAAACATATCCAGGATCCACCTATTTTTGCTTTAACTGGTTGGTGCACCTCCAAAGCTGAGGAAATGTTGAAACATCAGGGAGAGGCAAAAGGAGGGAAATTGAAAGAGTTCACTTATTAAACTACTCAGTAAAAAAAATAATGGGAGGGGAGGGAAAGAGAAAGAGAACAAGAAAGATAATCCAGTATTTAAAAACTTCATAATTAAAACCCCAATTTTTAAAAAATTTATTTTTACAGAATGAACAATTTCACAAGTAAGAGGTCTGCTACAGGCTGTCTCCATGGAAGGCATGCATAGCCCCTGCCTTGCATACAGGTGGCCAACAGGTGAGCAACGTATGGGTGTGCAGCCTCAGCAACAAGTACCTGATGCCCAGGGTCTTGGTAGTGTTTTTGTTGGGGAGGAGCTGATTCAATCTGAACCAAGCCAGTCTCCTTTTTTATTTTAAACCTTTATGCTGAAGACACAATCCCCACAGTTGTTAGGTAGATCCAAATTCAGTTTGTAGCCACTATTAAGGTCATATTGATTTTTTTCCCAATGGAATTCACAGACCAACATCTATTTATAAATGTGACAGTCTACTTTATTTGTCCATCTTGATGGAAGTCACTTCCCCAGTGTGCTGTGGGATTTTGGAGTCATAACTTAAGCAAAGAGCTCAGCACCAGTTCCTTGGGTTTCTGTTCCCAGAGTCATGCACCAGAGTTGCTGATCCAATTGAAAACCATCTGATTGTGGTGCATCACACAAGCACAAGTCTCTCTGGTGCCCAGTCAGGGGCTCAGGAAAGAGAGGCACTTATTCAGCTTTTGCACTGGAGTTTGCATCAACACCCCTTCCCACCCACTCTTCTGTTTCAGATCTTTAAAGGTCTGAGTCGTATTACTGTCACATCACTGCCACATCTCAATCTGCCTGTGAAGCCCTTTGCTCTCCAGGAGCTGACAATGTCCTCTCCAGAGCATCTCCAGCCCCTCAGGATTCTGCATCAGGCAAATGTACTGAGTATTATTATGGGTGACTACTGAAGGGAAGAAAGAGACAAAGAAGCTTATTCTGGCAAACTGAACTGAATCAGTGAGGGTGAAACTTCATTATGTTTGCAGACCAGTTGTCTACTGCCATCACTTTTGCACATCAATACTACTATTAGAGGGTCACCATAAAGAGCTCTTCTTCCATTTTTGAAATGCCCACATCATAGACGCACAGTGTTAAACTTAGAAGTTTCCTTTCCAAGTCAAAGCAAACACAGGGCTTTCTGATCTTGGCAATCAAAGTTGCTTCAGTGACCTCCATTGACCTGGCTTTTACCAGACAAAGCCCTTGCTCTTCTGGAGCTGTCTTGTCCTTCCAAGTGCATGGGAGGAGGTCCCTTATTTTTATCATATATCTTGGAATTAAAAGGTGCCTCTGAGCAAGGTAATCACTATCACAGCCAGGTTTGAACTTAGGAAACTGTGACTAGCAAAACAATGAATCACCAATTTTCCACCTCTGGAAATACAATTTAGTTCAACTGCGTTGCATTTATGCACAGCCCTTGGGGATATTTCTTTATTTGTAAGGGGTTTACTTTCAGAACTCTGCATGTGATCCCCCATTAGATAAACAAGGTGAGATCCAGAAGAGAGACCAGTTTTGCAAGAAGCCTGCTAGATGAGGCAGCTTCGTTTCATTTGATCGAGAATTTTTCTTTTATTCACACTTTGGCCCTTTGCTGATGTCTCAGCTCCCTCTCTAATAAATAACTGGTCCACATCACTAAACTGCTGCACATAACTCAGAGCAATTTGTTACTGTTGACAATGTCTGTGCAGCAGGGGCCCAGGAACAGGCCAGCATGGAAGCAGTAATACCTCCCACTCTTCAGGAACATGATTTCTGCCTGATTACAGCAGGGGTCATTGGTAGGACAATGCAAAGAAGGTCATATACAATTGCCTCCACACAAATTGTATGAGCTGCAAGATACTCACATGAGCTGCTTTACCCAGGAGTATCTGACAGGAGAAATCGGTTCTGTGATATCAACAACAAAGATGTGGCTGGACATTAAAAAAAAAAACAAACATATTAATAATAACCAGAACACAATGAAAGTGTCCGAACACTTGATACAGCCCTGGGCCCAGAGGGTAGTTTAAAATACAGAAATTCCTCTAGAAACAATGATAAAATAAATCCAGTAGGCCTAAGGTCCTTCCAAAGATAAGACAATAAACACAGTCTCCAAATACTTGGTGAGACTGTAACATTAAGAGTCATGTACAGTTTTAAAAAGAAATGAGAAAGGATTACATTTTTCTTTCCCCCCTTGATCCCCATCTGTCTGTCCTTCATGAACACTGAGCAGCGCAAAGAGGACAGATTCTCATGGCATGGTTACTTTGATGGCACCCACCACAAAGTAATTATCTGAGAGTCAAGATGCAGGGAAAGAGGCGGTTTCAGGGTCTTTGCTGGAACAGGAGAGCTCAGCTGTCCTCTGCCTGCAAAACAGTTTGAGGGTTAGCTAAGGGTATGTGGAACTATGTACATGGGGTACCTACTTTTTCTCTTCCCAGAAAGGTCATAAGAGCTGAGGGACAAGGAAAAGCAGCTCCTGGTCTTGCGAAAAAAACCCTCATCCTTGTACATGCCAATTGCTCCAGTTCAGCGGGGCCTTTCTCAGCTTTCCTTTGTCTACACACTTATCAGCATATAGTGCCTAATGCACCTTTCTCATTATAGCCACCTTCCTTGGGAGCCCTTTCAGATACAAGACATGGAGAGGAAGCAGAGGGAACATTATTTCTGTACACACTGCAGTCTTCCATTGCCAATTAGCGGGTCTCTGTGGATGTTGGTGTTTGAGCCTGGAAACCTTGGGGCTCAATGAAAGAACATCAAATGCAAGGTGAAAAATAGGTCAGCAGAACAACTGGAGGGCAACTGTGGTTTCCCAGGGCTGTAACATCTGGGCTTAGTGGCACCGTGTGCCAGTGCTTTCCAATTTCAAAGCTGTCTTATTTGTTTCTGTGGGAATTTCGGGGAAGTTTGTTATTTGCTGTTGGTTTTGTGTTTTTGTTTTGCTTTTTAACAAAGCACCTTCAGAAAGAGTACGCTTTCCAAAAAGACATTGTTTAAGGTAATAATACAAGAGGGAAAATGGAGGATGTGGGGTAAGGCAAGAAAGTAGCAAAGCAGAGAGAATCTCCTCAGTTGCTCTCAGTACAAAAACACTGGGTCTGTAGGGTTTGTCATGGATTAAAATCAAGAGGACCTCCTGGAAATTTTCAGATACATTTCATGGAAGACCATTTATTCGGGGAAAAAAGAAAAACCTCATTTTATTTCTTGAAATGTTATGTTATTGTTTAAGATCACGGAAGAGCCAAGCAAGGAGGAATACCATACTCCCAGAGCTCTCATGCACAAAGCAGAAAGATCTATGGCAAATTGGGTGTTGGCTATGGATGCACTAATGATCAAAATAAAGGCCATTTCCTGAGGGAGTTATGGAAGCCTTGAATAAAAGACACGGATTACTCAAGACCCTCAACAGCCTCCACCACTCGGTCTTTGGCAGAACTGGCTTGCCCATTTCTGAGGAGGCAGTCAACTGGAAGAGGAAAGTGAAACAACTCAAACTGGGGAAGTGAAGGTAATTTGAGCTTCTTGGCTCCAAATGCAACAGGAGGCAGCAAAGGGAAGACGAGGGAGCAAGGAGGAAGGCTAGGGCTCAGAGAAGTATAACATCCCATGGCTCCACTCTGTGAAAACAAGAGCAGGCTTCCTGCCCTGTATGCCACCACTTTGGCAAATTCTAGGAAGGGTAAGAGCATAAAAGGTGGCCAAGCTGGTGATGGACCCTTCCTACGTCAGTCATCTGCAGAAAAGAACAACAAAAAGCAAACCTGCTGTTTTTGACATCAAGCAGAAAGATAAACTCTAATATCAGAAGGGGCAGACAGAAGATCATCCCTTTCCCCATTCTTTTTAAGATTTTCCTTGACCAGTCAATGGTTAACACTAATATGCAGGTCCCTAAAATAATGCACAAGGTTCAGATAGTACCAATGGTTACCAATTAATTGTAGGAAGGCAATAACATGCTATTCATGAGAGGTTGATATTAAAGTAAAATTACTAGTTTTACTTGCATAACTTCTATTAGTGACATCTTATTGGGCAAAAGGTTGAACCCAGGTAACTTGAGATGAGGACAAACTTCACAAGATGGTGGCCTTCACCTCATTCTGGATGTTTCACAAACATCTGGATACTTAAGAAGATCTCATGAAAGAAGAATTT
This sequence comes from Corapipo altera, assembly GCF_003945725.1. Lineage (NCBI taxonomy): Eukaryota > Metazoa > Chordata > Aves > Passeriformes > Pipridae > Corapipo > Corapipo altera. Next base: position 1,482,908 of record NW_020884879.1, on the reverse strand, counting down.
TGCAGGGTATCTCTCTGTCTTGTAACACTCGCTGTGACACTGATCCTCTGCATTAGTAGCACAAAATAAAGGAGCTACTCACACTCTTAAAAGTCAGACACAGCTACTTGTCTTGATGGATCAAGATCAAATCTCTTGTGTTTCTCAAAGGGAACTAAATGAAACTAAAAATCACAAGTTCTCATGTGATTTCCAGTATTTCCTATCTTGAGGCAGGCTACAAATCTTGCTTGAACATTTAATGGCGCTACACCTTGCAAGCTAATTCTGGTCAGACAAAGCATTTCCATTAAAATGGAAAATAGTTCACATAAGGTATCTATGCACATTCAAACTCCAAGTTTCAATGTAAGCTTAGTTCAAGTCTGGGCTTTTAGACTAACTTTGCTTACTTACTTATTTTTAAGCTGTATTCATTTTCCTCCTCTTAACATGATTTCTGACATGCTTATCCTTTCTTGCTCTTGCCCAGCATTTCCAAACTTGCTAAATCTACCCCTTTTACCTGACTTATTTCTCTGGAAAGAATGAGCCCCTCCTCCTTCCTCCCCCTTATCCCTGTGTAAGTAACATCCATCACTGTATCAGCACCTGACTGAGCAGCACCAGGGAAGGGTCAAGGTATTATTTCCTACCCTTGACAGGTGTTTTAACAACGTCAAACTACCTCAGCTTATAAAAGTTTCCATTCTACAATCTGCTGCGCATACTTTTCTTCTTTCTGTTCCACCCTCCCTGGAGGTTTCTTGGCTCTGCTTGTGCCAAGGCAAAAAGCCACTCACACTTCTACAAGTACAAAAGCAAAAGACAGACTTTCCCCATGTTGTGCAGTGCCAAGAAGAGCCACTGCACACGAGAGCAACCTCAGGGGTCTTCTGTGATAGCTACAGCTGGCATTGCCCCTCGTGGGTCAGGCGTTGTCGGAGGCACGATGCTGGGAAACCCTTCACCAAGCAGGGCCATGCTTGGACCGAAAGAGGAGACCCAGAGGTAAAAAATAACCACACGGAGACACAGGACAGCTTCTCAGACACCAAATATTTAGTCCTTGTCCAATCAACCCACATGTGCACTTACAGAACTTGCTTATACTGACAACATTATAACCAGAACTAGGAAACCAGCACCACAGTAGACTCTGGGCAGATAACAGAGAATTTGAACTATTGGGATGCCAATTTGGTTGCAGCAGGTAAAAAAGTCAGAGGTGATAACAAAATGTCAGTGCTAAGTAGAAGCAGTAGTACAGGCATGCACAGCTCTCTGGAGTGCTCTTCAGGGAGATGTCAGATATTCTTCTTCTCACTGCCTTTGTCACTGTCCTTTTCTGCCTAGCATAAGTGTCCAGACTAAACTAGGTTAAATTACTCCTTGCAAATAAATCTCTACGGCCATCAATTAATCAGGACAATTAGCTGAAACAGAACATCTAACTTTCAAGTAAGTGGGATTATTTCCTCCCTTGGGACACAGATGCTTAGATATTACTCAAAATTTCTCATTTTCTACAAGATGTGTTTCCCATTAGCTTCAGCATTCAGAGACACAATGCAGCAGGTCATTCGTCCAAGAAAGAGAGGAGCTCCTTGGCAGGGCTGCCTTTTAGGACTCTCCACCCCATGTACACCCTTCCCTTTAGCAATGATACCTTCATGCAAATCAAGCAATTACTCCTGAGCACGCTAGTATCCAGGCATGAAGGTTATGCCTGGTCTTAACCTCAGGAAATGTGAGGAAATTTGTATATTCAGATAACAGTGTGTGGAGAAAGCATACGGGGAGGTGAGAAACCGTATATTTTAAAAAACATTTAGTATGATTATATATTATTCTACATCCTCCTTTTTGAATGGTTTGGGCCATTTTGTTGGGTGTTTTATTCCCCACAAAAAAGCACTGTACTTAAGCAGTAACTTAGTATATCTTGCATTCAGTTGCTGATAACCATTATGGAAAAGCTGCAGACTTCCAGCCTCAGAAGCAACTGAATAGTTAAAGATTGACTGGACCTGTTCAGAGGTAGATTGACAATATTTCTGGCATTCTGAGGCGGGCAAGTCAGTGGAGAGGATCCGAGCACAGCCCCAAGCATTAGTTATTTCTACTTTCCACTTGGACTCCTGCAGACTGAGAGGTGAAATAAATGACATTACAGCAGTCTTTGTCCATCAGAGGCATCCTTCAAGCTGAAGAATCCTTGCAAAGACTGTCTTTTTAGAAAAAAAAAAATAATCCAATTAATTCCTTAATTGTGGTTAGTTGTTTAACTTAGTTTGGCTATAATTCATAAAGTGAGTTTAGACATCCAGCAGAGACACGCACAACTTCTTTGACAGTGGCACTGGCAAAAGTGCTTTCAGTAAAACCCAGAAAGAAACTGCAAAAACTCTACTCAGAGGACAAAGAAAAGGCTAAAGTCAGCATTTTATCTGATAGACTGTCTTCAGGAAATGCCTGTGAAAACAGTTTTGGAAAGGAATAGCTGATATGGCTGCAGATATTCCCTGAAATAAGAAAGGTGCAAAATCCTGGTGCCTTTTTTTAAATTTTTTTTTAAAGAAAACAGAACAGTTCTCAGCAGAAGAAAAGTATTCTGCCACCCCTCAAAGTCAGAGTGCCTTATTATGGGTAAAGTATGAGAAGATACAAAGTTGACAGGAGAAGGATTCATATACTTGTAAGAGCAAAAGGAAATAGCTCTGCATGAAAAATGAGGGAATGGAAAGGGAGAAACAAACACAAAGGAGGCCACTATAATGTTGAAGTGTTTACCTAGCTAGGCTCTTTCTGAATCTCTGAGTGCCATCATCACAGTTTTCCTCATTCTCAGAATTTTTTATGTGGATTTTTTTTGCTTTTTTTTTTTTTTTTAATTGACAGACAGTTGTACCCATGAAAACCTGAACCCTGATCTGCTCTGCTGCATACCTTTTCTTCTTCACTCACTTGATGGCATGCATTCTGCGGGAGAAGGAAACAGATGGAGAGCTGGCAGGTGTCATATCCCATTAAATACAAGAAATATAGCTGCAAAGGTCTTTTAACTGTTATAACCTCCTGCCTAACCACTGCAGTTAACCAAAGCACTGTAAGTGTTGCTCCTAAAAATGAGCTCCCCTTCTTTTCTCATATTCACACTTACTCAAAACATGCATGCCTCTTACATGTAGTGGAATTGATCTCACCTTTTTCTGGGGGTGGAAGTTGAGTGCAATGCAGAGTAGACATATCTGCAATGCAAATGATACCCTAAATGTGTCTCCAGAAAACAAATGCACAGTACATGGAAGCCCTGACAGATGTACTCTGTCCTGAAACCTGGGAGCAGCAAAAATAACACTGACCTCACTGTCAGCACCCAAAGTCCTGCAGCAACACTATCATGGGGACATATTCAATTGCAGGGGGATGCTGACACATAAGAGGGCATCATCGACTCCAGTTTATTCTTTATTCTGCATTTCTTTAAAGACAGTGGAAGGCTCCTGGGGATGAGACATGGAGAGGTGCTCCCATGCCTGGAGCTGGAGGAGTGGTCCATAGGGGATCCTATGGCTACTTGGCTGAAATGGCAGCTCAAAATTTCCCTCAATTGTGGTTTATAGTTTCTTGGGAGGAGGAGCTCTCGATGGAGAACAAGGGAGCTGATGCTATAAAACAGACCGTAAAGTCAAATGTCAACTTTTATGGCCAACATGAGTATTTGTAGGAGCATATTCCAGATTGCCCAGGCTGTTGCATAATGGGATGGCTCTTACTGAGCTGGGCAATAGTGGGATCATGCAAGCAGCATAGTGAAAGCGGAAGATCTGACACATTACAGGCAATACTGCGGTTGGGATCACAGTGGGTAGACTAAGATGGGTGTTTGGGGGCTGTAGAAGCACTTGCATTTTATTTATCTGTGGCCAGTTGTCAATCTTTAGCTGTAGTTACTGGGTTGCAGGTGAGGGAACCCGAAACAATGTTCAGTAGCTTTGGGAAAAACAAAGACCTTGACAGGATCCTTATATGGGGGAATCCTTCCCAGAGCCCCTGAAAGTGTCTGATATACTAAATACTTGTAAGCTCAGGTACTGGATGAAGCATGCCTGGAAATTGTACTATAGAAATGAAGTGGCAGCCTGCCATCCAAGTCAGCCACTTCAGCATCCATGTCTTCCTCTCATCTAGTGCCAGAATCAATCAGCCAAACCTGATTTTGATCTGCTATAGCTGTTACTGGCATGGAAATGGGAAGGGAACCATCCCAAACAATAACAGCAAAACGAATATCTCTTTAGAATCTGTTTAAGCAAACAGGCACAATAACCTAATCCAATCAAAAATAAAAAATGATGCCTCTCAACAGCAGCAAATGGAAGATAAGAACTAGCCTTTATCAAGTCCAGAGGCCTCCTGGACAGAAGGAAAAACAAGTGGAAGATCAAATGGATTGTGGGTCAAGTAAAGCACTAGGCAAAGAGGTTTGAGCCAAACCACAGGACACATTTGTCAAACTCTTAAAAAAATAGAAATGCAGGATCAAAGCAGAAGCACTTTGCAAATATTAACATTTGTCACCTACTTTTACTTTTGATGTACTTCATTTTGAAGACATTTTTCCCTTTTTTCTCTTTTTTTTTTTAAACAGGATAATCTAATCTTTCAGTACACACACTTGCCTCCTTCAAAAGAAACACAGTGACAATATTACTGAAACATGGAAGACTTTAATAAGAACATATTAAAAGAATTAACGCATGGAAAATAAATAATAAAAGCACATTAAGCAGCAGTCCAAGGAAATGTTGTTGACATTGTTGTCAAATATTCTAATATAAAGGTTTTGGTAGTTCTCCCAACAAAATATAAATGAAACAATAAGTCCTTGATTAACAGGATCAAAATATGGTTTAAAAAGAAAAAAAAGAAACTAAAAAAAACCTTGAAAGCTCCATCTGGAGGATTTTCAACTGTGTGTTTGTCCCTGCTACACCAGCCCTGCAGCTCATGTCCTTCACACAAAGACAGCAAGAAGAGTTCTAACTCAATGGTGTACTGATGTTTCTGCAAGATTGGGTTACAGCTTTGTTTTCTTCCACCCTTCAGTCAGAAGGTTTTCATGTCTCCACTGACATGCCAAGCCACAGGACTGTAGAGGGCTGGAGCAGCGCTGAAGGACTTTCATCATTGGAGGACCTTCAGCATGTGTTGAGAGCAACCTCCTGCACACTGAGAGATTGCAACCTTCTGCAAGCTGCGGCCAAGGTACTGCTTTGCATGGCACAAGATACACAACAACAACAATGCCTCAGGCTGAATTTAGGAAATTTGGTAATTGTCAAGTGTGGTAAATCATCTTTAAAGCAAACACTCTCAAAATTGAAGCGATAAAGTTCATTACCCCACAATAAGGCAGTAGCGAGGAATACAGTGAGGCTGTGGGCAGGGTTTCAAAGCAGCGCCACCACACTGGGCGAGATACTGCTGCCTGCTCCTGACAGGATTTCTGAGACTGCTGGCACCAGGGCGACAGGCCAGTAATCGTTAACAGGGGAAGTCTGTCTGGTGCCTGCTCTTTGTTCCAGCCCCACTTTCATATTTGAGAACCCTTATGGTATACTTTCTATTCACAGCAACATTTTAGCCTGTCGCAAGTGTGGCCCCAGTGATTATAGTTAGGCAAATACAGCAAGAACCCACACATGCTTGAGCGCTTCAAAGTATCTTCCCCCCCCAGTTTCCACTTGTTAATATTTGACTGAGTCTGTAGTTTGAACAAGTACTTCCCAAATATATTTCAGCTTTCAAAAAGAAAAAAAGAAAAGCCTCGGAACGTTTATGGTGTTCAGAGCATTTATGGCTGAAACTTGTTCTGCAAGTTCAGCCATCTGTCCTGCCCGTCCTTGCACAACCGTTCCCTTGTAAAATGCAGTCCCTCATCTTATTGGGGAACTCACAACACTCCTGGCACCACATTCAGTTCCTGGATATTTCAGCAGGATGACTTCTTGGAAACAGTAAAAGCAAGGAAGAAGCTAGGAAGATGTGGCTCGAGATGCTTACAGCTGCAAGGAGGAAAGAGTCATTGAAATGCAGATAACAATCTCTCCAGGGATCCACCTGGAGGAAGGACATACCCAAATTGGGGATTGTGATCGCCTCTGCTTCTGACTACATGAATGGGAACTGCAGTACTAGTAGGAACATCAGAGATGGGCCAATGTGATTATTATTCAGATTAACAAGTGGGATAATTGCCATTACTGTTATCCACATAAAAGAGCTTGCAAAGGGGATCCATTCTTGCTATTCACCGTTGGAGAAATGTATCTGGAATTTCACCGAAGCTGGAATACACAGGGTGCCATTAACTCCAGCAGCGGCCCTTCCAAGCACTTTACGCAGTCTTAGCACAGGTGACTCAATGCGATTTTACACAAAAGCTTCTTCATTCTGCTTTTGGCAATATAAACCATTTTAAAGAGGATATCAACGATACCATTCTAATAGAAGCTATAACAATCGTTCTTATGTGAATTTTTTCGTCTGTTTTAAATCTCCTTAATCCTATGACTGGACCAATGTGAAATCAGAGAATTTTACAAACCCAGCTTCTTTTTTTTTCAGTCATGCACATATATCAGTTCTGGATTTCGTATTTCCCTACATAAGGCTATTCCCTGTACGGTGATATTGTTTGTTCACCAAGTCTGGCAAACAAGGACACTGCAATATTAATAACAAGGCAGCTCATTTTCCCTTTGAAGAAAAGTTCTTCTTTAAAAATAAGCTTTATTATATATGTAAATAATTGTGTGTTCCTAGAAATTAGAGATATTTTTTAACATGAAAATATAACATCATTATAATAACCACATGATCCCACACTGGCCCTGCAGATGTCCCGGGTGAAGGCAGAGTTTTGTTGAGGTGAGTTCTACGTGGGCAATTAAATAATTATCAAATTTTCCATTGTTTTCTTCCCATTCTTCTCACAAACCATAAATGCTGTCTCTCCACCTCTGCCATTTCACTGACTGTAGATGTTAATGTCACCTCTCCATCATGTCTCCTCTGTTACCCCTTCTTCCAGGTGCCTCTTTACCTTTGTAGACTCTTATTCCACTGTATCTTCTAATCTTCTAGTTTGCCACTGCGCAATCATAGTTGGAGCTGTCAAGTAATTTTCTCCCTGGAAGACACCACTTTTACTGTATCTCATGAGAAGATCACAGTTTTTCCTTCAGTAATAACATCCCACCAGCTCAAGCAGGTAAGCAGAGGCAACCTGCAAGCTCTGGTCTATGGGTGCTGCCAAACAACCTCTTTGTAGCATTTCTTCCTCCTGGAAATGCATCCAGGGAGCAGTTCACATTTTCAAAGTGTAAATCAGGCTCATATCTTGGATGCAACTGGTACAGCTGGAGCATAGTCAGTTTAAATCAGGTCATAAAGTGAAAACTAAAAATGAATGAGCACAGAAAATCAGCTTGGCTAAACTCCACCACAATGATTTGTTTTCCAAAAGGCAGTGGATTTACCAATTTCAGGCCTTCATTGGTGCTCTCTAGGTTTAAAGCAAGATATTTCAACAAAAATTATAGCTGAAGAGCCATTCTGCTAATCCAGGAAATGTTGTGAGGGTGACAGTAAATGCTGAAGGTATGTGTGAGAGGGGTATATCCCAGCTGGTACTGTTATGTCTTTACACAAAGCAGCCAAACAAGCAGAGTTCTTGAATTTTTTGCCTTTCTAGGCCCCTGCCCTGCCCATGGTTCCAGGGCTGCCCCACTATCCCAGTAGGCAAGGTGGGAGTTTTGCCATATTCCTGCAAATTCCCACTGAAGAGGCACTCTGTGGCTGGAATGGGAACAGGGAGGCATGGCTGGCTCTGTGTAGCTCCCAGTTACCCATCACCAAAACCACCCCTTCCCATGAGGGCAGAGGAAAGCCTTCAAGACCTAAACCACAACAAACAGCCCTTGAAGGAAACAAATGCTAAGCAAGGCACTTCCTTGGGCCTGCTGTAGTTTCTCTTAATAAAAGAAGATCTCCATATGCTAGCTCCTATCTGCTTTCCACTCCTAGCTTTAACTTGGATCAAATTCTTGAGTGAGGAACAGTAAGTTCTTGGAGGGACTGACCTACTACATCGTAATGGAGGTGTTATTCCTTAATAAACTGGAAAGTGACTCTATTTTGATGACAGAAGCACTGGTAGCTGACATCAGGTGGAATATCTGACTTCTCACCTGTCAGCTGTGGGAAGGTGCCCTCAAGCATTTTGGAGCTCTCTCGGATTGATCTTTTTTTTTTGCAGCATGCAATTAGATGATGGCAATTTAAACTACCTTAAGACACAGCAAAGTGTCCATCAGAGATTATATAAGCAGTACAACCCTATTAATTTTAGTGTCCTGAGCATAAGGATCTATATCCGCCATGTCAATGTAAAAAGCAAAACAAAAGCAAAAGGTAAACTCATTAGGATGAACCATGCCCTCACGTCAACTCCTATACTGCACTTAAATCCTCTGGTATAAGGATGTGATTAAGGGGGTCAATTTGTCTTTTAGGTGATGTAACATTGTCTAGGAAAGTGATGGGAGTGTTTATTAACAGCTTCCTCACAAATAAAAATGGGGAAAAGTGTTCATTAAACTTCCAAGCTTCTGAAGTTAAGAAGACAGACACAATCCATTGTTCCATGTGTGATGTGAAGAATGGAAAGAGAGAGCCCTTCCACTCTGGGGAGAAAGATGGCTTTGTTTCTAGCACACCTGAACTCTAGGAATTATGAAGCAATGGAGATTTCGAACTATTAATTTACCAGGGTCTATGGAAAGAGAAGTTTAAAAGTTCTGCCAACAATATTCTCATGACCAGAAATACCGACAGTTATTAAACCACCCCCAGGAAGCTGGGAAAGGCTTTAAGAAGAAGAGCTTTTACAGGACAGAAATTGAAAGGAGACGCTCGAATTACCCAGAAATTACTTGGTTGCAAGAGGGGCTAGTCAGAAATGTAAATTCAGGGTTAAAGGCATGAGATTTTCAAAGGGTCGATTTGATGCCTTGCACACCACCGCCTGGACCTCTGCAGCATGTAGATTTTGGTGGTGTAAAACCAGCAATGTATGGGGTACCCTCTCCAACAAAGCAATACAGAGAGCTGAGTGTTGCAGAAAGCCCTGTCCTGATGTGAGGATGTCCCCACTGAATAAGCAGGGGACAGTAATGCTCGGGGGCAACCAGGAAACATGGCCCTGGCTAGTCCAGCTGGGAAAACAGGGCTGGACCTGTACCCTCCCTGCCACTCAGCACCTGCCCAGCAAGGCATTCAGAGGCTCCATTTTCAGTTTTTTCTTAGAAAAAAAGAAAATGTTTCAATTTTTCAGGACTTTTTCCTTGCTTCACTTTCTTCTTTCACTCTACAAGTTCTTCCTGAAGAAGACGTTCTCCATGACTTTCTTTTTCTCACAAATGGAAGTATAAAAATGTCAGAGGAATGATAGAAAATTCTCCAAGAATTCTTTTTTCTGAAGAAAAATTCTGAAATTTCTTCTCTTTATTTTCATATACAGATTTTCAAGCTGGCTGTTTTTGATATCTGTAAAGTAGCCTTGGAAAGACTTGATAGCTCCTAAGGGCATGTGAAACTAAACTCACTGTCCTGAGACTTAAAATCCTCAGAAGGGCAGCACTCAGCAATGCAAAGCATGAGACTATTACTTCTTGTATTTGCACATCATTGTTATCTACTTGAAACTGTAGCTGAAGGAGAGACAGGGAAAACCACAGGGCTGATTTCATGTGGCTACCAGAGAAAATTTTCAATTGCCTTTATGTGGATAATATTATTTTGTCATCGAGGTTTCCAGGAAAGCATAAGGCACTGTACATGCCATTCACACAGAGTAGCGAGTTGGTAGCATGAGCAGAAGTTTGGGTGCTTGGGTTTTTTTTTTGCAAGTGCTTTACTTTTTTTTTTCTCCAATAGACCTGGGCAAAGTTTTGTGTAATTTTCCAGTGACCTTGATTATGCAATTGGGTATGACTGCTGCCCTAGACAACATGAAAGATGCCACTCTCATCAGGTGGCAGGCAGCCCTAGTCAGGAGAGGGACACCCTGAGGGCTCCCAGCAGTGCCAGGGGCAGACGGCTCTCCAGCCTGCTTTGTTTAATGAACTTCTCTTGGGGAAGCTCTTGTTGCTCCATCTCTGTTTTTTGAAAGGGGGAAGTTACAGAGCTGGCAGTCATAAAACACACAGAGGCATCATCATGTAGATGATGATATATTGCAAATCGACTGAATCTGTTTATTTCCTCTTCCAGATAGAGAGAGGAAGGTCCCAACCCAGAAACAGCACGTGCTTAACTACAACCGGGAGCTCAAATCCCACCAAAGTCAAAGGGTTAAATTCATCCCCCTTTGAAATCAGAAATGGCAACCTTTCAGCTGAACAGGGCCAGTTCTTCCTCCCAATACTAAGTCCTTTGATGAATCCACACTAAACAAGCAACACCTAAACAAGGTGCAAAGTAACATCATCTCTTCCCGGGTCCCTCCCTGAGGCAGGCACAACTCTTTTGAGCCAGGCTAGAGCCTGAGCTGGGGCATGGCTCCTCCACCCTTTCTCCTATAAACCATCAGGAATAACAGGTGAGAAACACCACCCTCAGTCAGTCCTAGCTCCTCTCCGCAGCCTGCCCATGGGCAGACACTAAAGACCAATGACCCTGCAGAGGCAATGGGGTGAAAGAAGCAGAAGTGATGTTCCCCCAAACTGTCATAGGAGTTCCTGGTCTTGCTTGATAGACCTCCTTACCAACCTTACAGGTACAGGAGAAAACTAACTACAGTCTCAAACAGCAAAAATATGCCTAACATTACCCAGAAACCCTCCCATCACAGTCAGATTCAATTTTATCATAATTCAACCCTTCCCCCAAAGACAGATGAAAGCCACCTACACTCAGTATTTCAGGTGGTTGAATATTAGTTATTTTTGTGGTAGGATCTGGAAAACTAACCTGTGAGAGGTTTCTACCTGCTCCTCTTTGAATACTCCTCTCTTTATGGTCCCTTTTCCACAATTTCTTTTCCCTGCAAGCCTGGGAGGGAGACTTTAGCAAGTAGGTGATCTGTCTCCCAAACACTCTTGATACAGTGAGACAGAAAAGAATGAAAATTGCCCATTAATCCTTGGTTTTCAGAATTTTTTTTGCATCAAGAATTTTCTGATCAAAGTAATTAATTTTCAAAGCACCTTTTTTTTTTTTTCCCAAAAAGGTAGAAAATTGAGTGAAAAATAAGAAGGAAGAAAAAGAAAATATAAGCTCTGGTCAATCAAGCCCCAGGTCTCTTGTCTCCAGTTTGTGATAGGTTTTATGATCTCAGACACAACAGATTGTGAGCCTGCAATGTTTGGAAATAGTAGATGATTAAACCTTCTGACCAGGTGTAAATGCAACCTTTGTCTTCTGATGACTGTGTGAGAATTACCTTCCTTCTCTAAGTCCCTGGCCGGCCCTGGTCTCTCCACTGTTACAAACATCCCTGCTCAGAGCTACAACCACAATGTGCTTCCACTTTATTTCTCATTTATCCACAGGCACCAACACAACCCATATCACTCCAGCTGTCCTGAGACAGGGGGAAAAAATGCTAAGCAGGCTACTAAAAATTTGAGAGATTCTGGCCTGTGAGTTTTTCTACTTCTTCTCCCAGGGGGATTTTGCACCAGGTAAATAATAAAAAATGTGTAATGATTGACTAGGCTTTTAAACCTGAGCTGAAGGTAAGTTTGTCTTGCTGTTCCAGTTAAATATTCCCACTAGCCCCCTTCTCTTTCTCCAGTTGATCATGCCACAAAGTCCTATTCAGCCTGATGCATTCTTTAGAAATTTGGGCAACAATCAAATCTGACCTTTAGAGCCATAAACAAATTAAATTGTTTCACAACAAAATAATACGAAACAATATTGAATAGCTAGGCTTCCGCTGAGTTTCCTCTTAAAGAGAAAGAAGCCCTGAAACAGCACAGACATGGGAGATAGAGGGAGAGAGATGGAGGACAAGGCATGCTGATACTCCACACAGCAAGGAGATGGTGAAGCACTGGGGTTTGGCTTGGGACTGACAGGTGTCAGCACTGTGGAAGATGTTCTGGGAGGTGTTTATTATTATTTCCTCTTCTGGGAGCAGAGTGCTCCCCAAGAGCCATACCCCACTGCAAGCCTGCTGATGCACAGACACCAGTGCCAGTGGCACCCTGTGCTCTGGCTATGGTTCAAGGTGGAACCCAAAGGTGGCCAAAGTGGCCTCAGTGCCTCTGGGTTGGAAATTATTTCTCCTCTCCACTGTTTGCCTGAACTTTGGCTGCATGCAGTCCAGCCTTCCTGCACACACAGCACCTGATGCCACACACGGTCCCGCTGACACAGGTGAGGGGCAGGGCTGTGTCACCCACTGTCAACTCTGCAGGGACATCCTTGAGAGCAGGGCCACAGGGCTATTCCCTTCCCCTTGGCTTGGGTGCATGCAGGAAGCTGACAGCTCTCGAGGTGGGGAGAAGTGAGCCCTCTTGGGAGAGATGCTGTGGGGTTCAGAACATTTGTGGAGCATTGCTGGAATGTAAAGCATCTGGGGCTGATGTGGAGATGTGATAAGGTTTCTTGCTGTCCTTAAAAACACTATGAAGTGGCCAGGTAGGGATTCCCCTGGCAAAGGGGGATTCCCCACCTAGCACCAAGCAGATCCCAGTTGCCAGTGAGGCTGTGGGACCACCACAGACAGCCCAGCCTCAGGCCCTCTGGGGGATCCCATCTGATCCCCCCTCTTCTGTGGGTGGCACTCAGGCGCCTGCTTACCCTGTTGCCTTTGCAAGGTGACACCCAAACCGGGAATAGACCATCCCTCTCCTCCCTTGCCTCTGCAATCAGTTATGCAGTTTTTGCATAAAAGCACCAGACAGAGAAAGAAACAGAACAATAAATGATGCCAATGCCAGCTGCACAGTACAGCAGCTATATTGGGAAGGTTGGACCCACAGACCCCTAGCTCTGACACTGACACCGTGGCTGTGGCCAGCAGAGGCATCCCTGTTCCCCCGGACAGTCATCAGCACAACAATAGGCACCACCAGCATCTGCACCAGCATGGGGACTCTCCCCAGGAATGGTGCACTTCTGTGCCATGCCAGCAACTGAGCCTGGGGAAATTCACTGTCCTTGTCCCCACTGCATAGAGCAGCTCCAGGCTGAAGAAACAGTCACAAACTGGGCACCAGGAACACCTGAGCACTGTGTTGGTGTGACCTGTGCCTAAACAACAACACTTTGAGATCAGCTCACTCACTTACACTTAAGTGATATAAAGAGATCCCAAACCATGATTAATTCTTCCTGTAAGTGATGTCTGCACACAAGACACAAGCAACAGTCTGTTTATAGGAGATGTACGAACAACACTCATAGCTGCTGCTTTTCTCCTAGGCTGGAGACTCAGCCACAGATGTGCTGTGGATGGCTAAACTGCCATTACTGTCACTGATATGAAAAGCTTCTAATTATCTATAGGTTTATGCTGTTTACAGAGCGGAGGCGACAGTCATGAAGTACATTTGGATGCCTTAATTAACTTGAAGAATTATGAAGCCATGCCTGTAACTGAAATATAGTTTTGCCTTTTGTAAACCATTTGACATAAGAATGATGAGTCTAAGAATTAAATGTAGGAATACATCTAAATATTTATACTACGTTCATTACACCAGTATCTGAGTGTATGTTCATGTTGTAACCTCCACTTTTACATCCGTTAATTCTGGTTTGCTGTGTAACCCCATGTAAGCCATTGCATGGTGCCATGGGTGCCCTTCTACATGGACTGACTTGGGTCCGGGATGATTCGGGGTAAAGCCCTTTCTCTGGGCAATATATTTCCCCTCTTGGTGCAAGACTTGCTGGGGCTTCAAAACCAGGACACCGGATTGAACAGACTCCTCATCTAAACCAGGTTGGTAACCCCTACCTTGTATAGCCCCAGCAAACTGAGCCTCCTCAGGTCATATCTCAAAGTCCTCTGACACAAACACAACTTCATCCACCACATTTCATTACAGCAAGGAATTGCTGTGGCCAGGATCCAGTAGCTGCTGTCATCAAGATGATGACAGAAGCTGAGGTTAAGGGTACTAAATGTTTCACTCGTAACAAAGCCAGTGTAATGCGCTTTTTCGAAGACTAAGGAAAAGGAGGACTGTGCCAGCAGTGATCCTGAGATATATGCAAAACTGTGAAAATAACTTCGAATAAGGTTTTACAAGTCTTCTAACTAGATGAAATACATCTGCATTTTGATCAATGTTTTCTTCTACTTTCAATGATTTTTTTTCACTTAAATGTTAACAAATAAAGTGAAGAACACTAATTTTGAGAACAAAGTCAACACAATTGATTTCAAAAAGTTCAAAACAGAACTTCTGTTGTCTTGGCACTTTGCTCCTAAAATACGTTTGCTAGTAAATAAATTGTTATCCAGAATAATCCATCTAATTCTACATTTATGTCCTAGTTAGAACAGCTGGGACCGATTCATCACTGGATGGGTGTAGCCCAAAACTGTGTATTCTATAGCCCTCCATGCCATTTCCCAGAAACTGTTATCAGTAGAGGCCTGCGAAATAAGATGTTCCTGTCCTCATACCCTTTGATGGAATTCCCCGCTCTGAGGGAAGGACTGAGCATCCTCATACCTTTCTATGGAATTCCCCGCTCTGAGGGAAGGACTGAGCATTCCTGCCTGAATTGGAGAATATATAAACTTGGAGTTTCGGAACCTTTTTTCCACTCGTGGGATCCAGAGGAGGACTGCAGCTCACCGCTCTCAACCAGACTGAGACCACCACCCTCAACTGGACTTCAATCACTACTTTTGATCAGACTGCAACAGCTCTCCCACCAGCAGGTTTTTCCCCTCTCCCTTTACTTTGGGCTCAGGGGGGGCCCAAGGAACACCACTTTGTTCATACCCCAGGGTGTTGGGTTATACATTTGGGTTTTGTGGGTTAAGACCAATTGTTTGTCTGTATAATCGTACTTATTGTATTATTTTATTAAATTGTTATTCTGACTTATAATCTCTCTTTTGAGTTGAGTTAATTTCCCCTGCTGGTTAACTTTTAAACTAGCACAATTTATCATAAAAAAAAGCAATATTAGTAATTATACACCCTCACACACTCACACAGGGATATACCTATTTTTTTTCCCCGTGGAACAGAACTGCAAGTGCTGCAAGCAGAGTTTTTGACCAAAGGGTGTTTTGAAGCTTTTGTATTAGAAAGGCAAACAATTTGAACGGGTATTTCTAATTTTTCCTATTAGACACCATGACACTCGCCCTTTGCCCCATTCCAGAAGATCTCTTACTGTCAGCATCTTCAAGGAGGTGGTCCCATCAGAGGCTTTCCCTCAGTATCCTCTGTTCTGCCTTCTCAACCCACGTCTTCTGTCACTCCAAGCACTAGACATGGTGTAATCATAATCGCAGTGAGTGACAGCTCACAAAATGGACTGACATTAGTAATTTAAAACTGTCACTCTGTTTCTACTAGGCTATTGAAAAAAGACATTGTCATTTCCATGAATGCATTTCTTTCCTCACCAGTCATTGCCCTAAGCATGGCACTGGACAGTAGCAGTTCCTTTGCCATCCTCTTTGAAGAATGACTTTTGCTTTGCAAGGGGCAATTTAATTTTGCCAGCAGGGTGAAGAGGAGGAGAGTCATCCCGGTCTTGGCAGCTGCATTCCCCAGGGAGTGTGTGGGAGATGTGTTGGCCACTGCTGGGAGCAGAGCCTGGGAGAGCCAGTTTAGGTGGGACAGTGATTTGCCCCCTTGACACATGTTAGCAGGTGGCTGCTGGGGAGCCCAGCGTGGGTAGCCCAGGCTCCTTGCTCAGGGTGGGCTTGCACTTGCACTGCAGCAACATCTCTCACCTCCATCTCTACATCTCATAGCAATTCTGGTTACTGGAACTCAGCCCCAGACTGTTTCATGCTATTCCTGTTTCATCCACCTGCTATTATCTTCTGCTGTTCTTCAGAAATTACTGCCAAATTATGCTGCTCTTTTTTTTTCCTCTCCATCATTAATTTCTTTTCTAGGGTGGAGAGCTTCCCAGATCACCCTCCACCCACTTACACACATGCATGCACACACATACACTTTATAGAAAGTGTTTACTTATGCGGGGGCAATAGTTTAAAAGGTAAATGAAATAGAGGACGCAGCCTGGATTGGCTTAGCAACACAAACAGTGCCAGCAGGTAAAGGGCCCAGGCCTGTTCTTTCCCACCTCAGAATTGTTTTAAAATGACACCCCTTCATAATTAATTGCACAGCACCTGATTAGTCACTATTGACAGACCTACAGCCAATTCACTCTTTTTTTTTTTTTCTTCTTCTTCTTCTTTTTTTTTTTTTCATCTGGTTGGGGAGAAAATATGAAGTGCCTGCAGCCACACACACAATATAGGTACTAGCGATTACATCAGGCAGCTGAGCAATTAGAGCTGGTAGTATCAGCTTAGGAGCTGGAGGCTACAGTAGCAGGATCACAGCCAACCTTAGCCTTTAATATGAAAATGAAGAAAGGAAGCAACAAATCCAATAAGCCCCAGAAGTCAAACAAAGCCAACTGGGAGTTCGTTTGCTGGTAAGCTGAAGGAAGAAATGGGGCTGATAAAGTCGAGTGCTTCTTCTACTGCTCTGGTCTCTCTCCTGGATGGGTGGATGAAACTACTCAGGAGGCAGCCCCAATCCACCCAAGAGAGAAGGCAACCCCAGTGGCAGAAAACTGTGTGTGTGCTTCATTAGCAATGGAGTTGGGTCAGAAGGGGTGGGTTTGTATCCCTTTCCACTTTCAGGTATCTGTGAATGCTTTGCAAAGCAAATGAGTTTGCTTCAGGACAGGGCAAGGACACATCACACTAGGTGAAGGTACAGGCAGCTCTTGCTCACATTGATCTAAAATACCATTATATTGCTGGAAGCTTTGAAAGAACAAAGTCAGTCTCCACTACCAGGAATGCAGTTGAGGTCCTCCATCTCCAGATCTCCAGCAGCCCACTTCCAGCCACGCTGCTTTCATGCATCTCAGTCAGCCTGGTATCAGTTCAACTCAGCCATTGTACAATCCAGTAAAGCTGAGTCCTGCCACTGTGCAAACACTTTACTCTCAAAGAAGAGGATCCGTACAAGACCTTAGTCAACTTCGGAGTACTTCTGAGTAAGGTATTAAGCCAATATCAATGCCTACATAGGCGCTTGCTCCAGTGTGAGTTAATCAGTTTAAACCCATACCTTTAGGTAAATACTTATGTGCAGGCAGACAATGGCTTGGGATTTGACCAAAGCTCAGTGAATACAATGTGAATGAGTGTGTGCTCTGAATAAATAAATAATTAAAGACACACATAATTAAGGCTCCTCTCATCTTGTAGATGAGACAGAAACTTAGGGGTCAGCTCTAAAGCAGATTACATGAATTTATCAAGGGATCTGCTGTTCTGGAAGCTGAGGAGTTCATCAGGAATATTTTGCTCTGAAAAAAACTCTCCTGCATGGAAAGGCCTCCACATAGCCTGTATTGAAACTTCTTAGACACAGATGATTCTACATACGAAGTGTAGTGACTTCCAAACTTAGACCCCAAAGCACAGGAGACTGCAGAGCAGAGATCCCGCAGCTGACTGATATGAACCACTTGACTCCAGGAGGAATCGAAGCCACCTTGGGGCAAGGTGCAAACCCCTGCTAAATGTGCCTAGCCCTGGAGTGGGTTAATAGCATGGTCCAAATGCGCCCAGAGTTACTTTCTCGGTTTAAAGCGGTATAAAATGCAGCTTATGGTTAGTAGAGGTTGCACCAGTTAAATAAGAACCATATTTATAGTTACCATTTAGGGTTCAGTTCTCTTTGGAAGAATGCAAATACTGTACCAGTTAATGCCCATGGAGCACATAGGTGAATCCTGGGATCAGGAACATATCACAGAATTACAGAATCAATTAGGTTGGAAAAGACCTCTGAGATCATAGAGTCCAACCTTTGCTGGAATACCACCTCGTCAGTTAGACCACAGCACCAAGTGCCACGCCCAGTTGTTTCATGAACACCTCCAGGTATGGCGACTCCACCATCTCCCTGGGCAGTCCATTTCAAAGTTTAACAACACTTTCTGTGAAGAATTTCCTCCTGATATCCAACCTGAACCTCCCCTGGCACAGCTTGAGGCTATATTGTCCTCTTGTCTTATCACTTGTAACCTGGGAGGAGAGGCTGACTCTTACCTTGCTACAACCACTTTTCAGGTAGTTGTAGGGTGATAAGATCCCCTCTGAGCCTCCTTTTTTCCAGGCTAAACAACCCCAGCATGCTCAGCTGTGAGGAAGAACTGTCTGGGGGTGGCAGGGCAGTGCATTCAGGCTGAGTGTTTAGGCCAGTCACTGAGGAAATTTTGGCAAATATGGATGGTCTGAGCATGGGGCACACCTTTCAAACCTTTATGGGAGTCCCACTTTGATCATCAGGTAAGACCTACCACTGAGTTTGTACTCCTTGAGTTATTTATCCCTGACATTCTCATGCTGGCTCTGGCTGTATTTTTCCAGCTTTTGAGTTTGGAGGAATGTGAGGAGGAAAGAAGAGAAGGAGACTAAGAGGTGTCACAACATGGTGGTTTTGCCTCTATAGGTTTGAAGTTATGTACAAGAGACGTGTCTGTACCCATATCAGCAGATACACATTAGCCATAGGGTTATCTGAGGGATATTCTGTGTGTAACAGCTCTTACAGATTTGAATTATTGTTCCTTCTCATTAGTAGTGGCTAGAAATTATCATTTCTATTCTGCAGATTACTTTACCATTATAAAATTTTGTACCATTTTGACACCAAAGTATAAACCTCAATTGCTACTTTATTTTAAATTACAGAACAGATATTTTGGAGAGCTTTGTTGGGATAATTCCAGGAAACTTCACTTTACCAAAGATGATCATTCTGTAGTTGAATAGAACCTAGAGTTACTTAGACCAAAATACTGAAATAACAGATTTTAATTTCATCTTCTGCATGAAATACAGAAGACTTAGTGATTTGCTTCAATGTATTCAGTTCCATCAGAATGGGAATTCTTTTTGTATATAGTGTTTGGAAATTTCAGAAGGAGTAACTATTCCACTCAGGATTTAATATATCCTGAAGTTATACCAAACATCAATGTTGCTAGTTTGCGTACTTTTTATTCTCTTTTTACTTTACCTGTGAGCATTAGCCAAGAGGTAGGGCCCAGAGAAAGATCACTTAAAAGGCTTGGTAATCCATGAATAAACTATCTCTGTCTAGGAGAAACCATAAATTTTGCCACAGTAGTCCAGCTCTCAGTGTCAGGATGCTTCACAGTACTCCCTCAGCATATCATTATTCCAGAGGACCATTAATTCTGGCCAAGTTTTGCTTGTTTTTCAGTACGTATTTGACTGGGTGTTTGTCCAAACTGTGCAATGATACTCTGAAGACACCTACGCATGGGCAGCATTTGCTATTTACTGTTTGCATCTTCTACCGTCTTCAAGCAATTGAGTAGAGAGACTGCACCGTGGTACCAGGGCAATGTGCCACAAGTTGTCTCTGATAAGTGTTTTATCAGATAAGCAGCATGTTGATCTAAGAACCTGTCGCAAAGAGAAAATTTGTTAGACAGCTTATTTCCAAGAAAAACTTGATCAGCTTGAAACTTGGCAATCTCATTCCAGTACCAGTCAAGACCTAGTGAAAGAAAAGAAAATAAACCCATAATGCACCTGGAGAATTCTTGTTACGAGAAGGAGCTCTGCCTCTGGCCTAGTGCTTCTGGTAGAATGGTAAGGGAGTAATGGGGTCTCACCCAAGAATGGACAGGGGAGCGGAAACAGTGCTAGTGGATTATGGCTCTTGGTCTGGTGTCCACACTTCCAAAAACACCAAAAAAAGTGGAGAATGTGTGGGAAAATACAGATCAAAGGCAGCATTTCTCAGTCAGTGTTCAGCTTTTTAAGAGAAGGCTGAGTTGCCTTGCTGATGGCACAAATTCATTCAGAAAGACATGGCATCATGTAGTAAAACCTACTTAGTTTTGGTAGGGAAAGACACAAAAATAAAGAGCTGGAAGTTGAAGCCAAATTTGAAAAAAAAAAAAAAAGGTGCTGTGAGGACTAAGATCTACATTCTTCCTAGTGAAGCATGAGTGGAATGCCAGCAAGCTGCCAGGCTCAGCAGAGGGAGGAAATGCAGGGAGGAACTGTGTGGACAGCATGAGGTGGGAGACCAACAGAACTGCACTCTGGTGCCTTCCAGCCGTCACAAATAACATAGGAAGGACTAAACCCACTAACACTTGTGTTTAGCTGCTCCTGTCAGTAGCCACGTGTTACACAATCATTTCTATTTCTGTAGGAAAATGTTTGGAACCTCAAAAGCATCTTTATCCACTTACTTCAGTGCACATACAATTTTTCACAGGGCAGACCACCCCCATCCACTTACTAATCCCTTAGCTTTTCCAGATTGTTGCATTCCCAGATGCTAAACACCAATCACCAAGCAGGGAGGCATGTACGACCACCAAAAATAGATCTTTTACATCCTACATGAAGTGATGACAAATGACTTGCCATTAATGAATTTCACCAGGACTAGCAGGATGGGGGTCGCAGGTGTGGTTTTCAGAAATCCCAGCAGCAGTTGTTTGAGGTCCAGCAGCCAGAGAGACATTAGCAAGAGTGCCTGCAATGGTCAAACCCGAGAAGAGTTTGTCCAAAAGATGGAGACATGAAGAGATGCAAGATACAGAGTGGCCTGAGGTCAGTTTAGGCTGACATTGCTTGAACAAATCCAAGCTGTACAAAAGACTTGTTGATTTAGAGTGCTTTCCCCCCCTTTTCTACTGTTGTTTTTTAAGAGCTCTTCATCCATAATTTGCCTTATCCTTTGATTTTCCACAGTTCTCTCAGTCCACAGTTCCCCTTTCCATCCCTGGCCTATTACTTCTCCACTGCTAATGAAGTAAACCTCAAGCAGAGGCAGCACTAGTGGGATCATTGCCAGTTAGCCCTCCACAAAGTCAGTCTGGTTCTGGCCCTGCATTTCCTGAGGGTGGGATTGGGTCACATCGTGGTGCTTTCAGTAGCACCATTGATGATGCCATGCTCCTCTGGTTGGATGTCCTGCAGTTTGTCAGACCAAGGGACAGCAGCAGAAGCTTCCTGCTGCATTCAAACAGAGATGCTTATTTCTTCAGCCCCTTCACCCTGCCTTGCCAAGAAACATCCTCCCTAGTCAGACATCACATATTATGACTAAGGCAGAAGGCCACAGGTTTAGTCAGTTTGTGTACAGTTTGCAATTATTCAGCTGTTTTAATGAGAAGAAAGACCTTGAGGCCCGTGATGTCAGAGATAAGAAAGTGTGGAAAGCAGCAGATGTGTGACCTTGCGGCTCTCCTATTGCTTTCTCCTTTGTTGTGTGTGCTGCAGCTCTTCAAGGTTTTAATGGCAGGAAGGGGTGAGGGGAAGGCAAGATGCAGGTTTCACAGTATCTCAAACTCCTGGCTCGTGGAGCAACCCCCTGGCTTTTAATACAAGCCACTCTTGGTAACTTAAATCCAGCAGCTGCTCAAGAGTTATGGTATTGTAGGCTGCAGCCCTTTCCAGCACCCAGGTATCTGTTCTCATCGGTAAGTTGGGATAAAAGTTCCCAGTATCCAATATCTTCCTGGACAGAGAAGTTTTACAAAACAAAAGTGCCAGTTCATGGACACTGGGAGCCTTTTTCTTACAGTGAGCCATCTCCAAGCACACAGACATGACTGACTGAAACATTTCAGTTTGATGTGCATTTGTGCCCTTTGGCCTAACAGGGAGAGCTGCACTGTGAGAGCTGGTTTCAGCAAACAGGCATAGGTGCCTAAACCAAACCTTCACAGTCCCAGAGACACCTAAGTACAAAGGCTGGGGCTTCACTTTTCTGCCCAGGTGCCATTATGCCCTTCAGACCTCTGGGATGCACTTGACTTCTTAAGACATGGCCAAGCTGAGCTGCAAAACCCCCAAACCGTACAGCTGTCTGTGCCACGGTGTTCTCTCATCTGTCTTGCCAGCAGCACCTTCTCTTCTGAGCACAGTCTGGAGGTGGGGTGGCTGCTGTCTCATATGTTTTCAAGTAAACCAGAAAAATACAGCTTTGACACAAAACTGGTTGGATAATGTGGTCCAAGGAGCAGCTGTTTGTGGTTCATTGTCAAAAAGGGGAAAGATACAGAGGGTGGGTACACAAGGTTTGTGCCAGCTCTACCTGGCATCATTTGTCAGAGTATAAGAGAACACAGAGTGCAGCAGCAAATCTGACAGATGCAGGCATTTGAGAGAGAGAACTGGACTTTAAAATTTAAGAAAAGGGAAAAAAAGGGGGAAACGAGACATTGTTTTGACGATTTAGAAAAAGGATGTGAAAAACTCAGTGAAGAAGGTGGAAGGATCTCCAACTAGACAGAAATAACCAAGCAAAAATAGCTGATTAAGAAGCAGTTCAGCATAAAAGACTCTAAATCACACTGTTACCAAAAACAATAAATCAAACATCACATTAGAAGAGAATAACAAGCAACATTGCCCATACAAAGAAATGGCCCTTTTGTTCAGTGCAGCCATGGTATGCTACTGCTGTTACAGGGTGGCCACTTTTGGGCAATGTATTTCAAGAAAGATATGGACCCTTTGGAGAGACTCCAGAAACAGCAGAGGTCTGGGAAATGCAACCTGCATGGGAAGGCTGAAAGAACTGGGCAGCCTGGGTCAGAAACAAACAACTGAGGGGGATGCAGTAACAATCCTCAGCTACACAGAACAGCTCACAGATGAAGACGGGAAATGTCTGCTCCCCTGTTCTTAACTGACAGGGAGAAAAACCTTAATAATGGTAAGGGGGACCCTTAAGAGTAACCTAAGAACATCTTTCACAACACAGTGTGTGTACAGTTGATCCCTTCTTGGGCAGAGAGATGCTTCTGGAGATCCCTTCCAACCCTTCCATCCGTTTCTGTGCTCCAGGCATAGGATCCCTCACCTGCAGGCAGGCAGTCACCCATGCCTACCCAGTGCCAAATAAACATCCTCACCACTAGCCTTCAGGCCTGGCTCCCTTTGAAATTATTCCACTTTCCACAGAAGGACTAAGAAGCCATTTGTCTGGAGATGGAGATCGCACTTGCCTGGACTGGTCTGTGCGGGTCTGCTCAGAGTGGTGTGGATTGGAAGAGGTTGTCGCAGCTGAGGGTCCCTGACTGACCAGCCAGCTACTCCCCTGGGGCATTAATAGGAAAGATAGGCCTATTTGAAGAGTATTTAGAGCATCTGTGTTACCCTCAAAAATATTTCCTGAGGGAGTTTCTCTCCCTTCCTCAACTATAGAGGTGTCTAGGATGATGAGGAGGCTAGATAAGCAAACTAGGTACATTGGCTTATATGATCTCACTCTTCCCCAAAATGCTCCACTTGTAAAAAGTGGCATTTTTGCGTACATTTCACAGGACATTTAATTACTTTGTCACCATTTCTCCACAGAAGATATAGACCCTTGAACTGCGAGGGGGAAGCTAAATATTAAAAAATGTAAGCCAGACGTGATATTTATTTTTGAAATGAGAAACCTGCAGCACAGCACCGTATTGATTGAAGCTGGAAGTCACCACGGCAGGCTTTTCCCACTTGCAAATATTTTGCCTGACACGTCAGGGAACAACAGATCCAAGCAAGCTGTGCCAGCCACAACACTGGGACAAATAGTGCCTGCTCCCAGAGCTTGCCCCGTGCCTGTGAGGGGGCCACCACCCCAGCCCCCAGCACTGCCAAAGGGATGAAGGAGATGGAACAGAGAGACCCTAAGGCTACGATACTGGCTGCTACATTCGTCAAGGCAACTTTTTGGTGCAAGGTGCTGTGTTCACACCACCCGCAGCAATATTGTGGCCAGAAAATATCCGTCTTCCAGCCATACAATGTCTTTCTTATACTTAACCCCCATGGCTTCCCCAGGAACCCCTCCTTTTATACCTTCAAACATGTATTAAAGGCCAGTGAGAGATGCACGTCAGGGTGCAGGATGGAGGGCGAGTCCAGGTGGGGGCAGCCCCACAGCCACTCTCCCTTGCCCCACGGAGCAGGTAAGTCAGCCATCAGGGCACTCCCCACTTGCGGCCCCTGAGCACCCCATTGTAATTCTTATCGGGCTGATGCACATTTTTCACTCAAGGTGGCAAAACGCCCAGGACTGCCAGGCTGCCAAACTTTCTGCTAAAAATACCGCTCAGACACTTTTCAGACTGGGCTCATTAAAGAAAAGAAAGAGCAAGCGTATTCTGGTTGCAATGGAAGTGACGCGGAATAAGGCAGGGGAAGAGAGAAAGGGAGAGGGAGACAGAGGGACTGAGGTGGCGCGAAGGCTGGAGGGCTGCCCATGGCAAGTCAAAGCCAGGCTGAGCCTGAGGGAGGTGCTTGCCATCCCCAGGGGTGGTGAGTAATGTCACTGGTGCTCCATCCTGCTCCCCCTTCTCGCGCTGTAGAAAATGATTGTTCTTGCCATGCTTCCTACATGTGGTGCCACCAGTATGGCAGTAAAAGAGGGAGCACTCACTGGGATGTCCCCCAGCAGTGCTGCAGATCTGGTATAAGGGACAGAGGGCAGGAGGGAGACCAAGACACCAAAGGGAGCCTAAGCAGTCAGGGTGAAGGCAATCTGGTATGGAAAAGGAGGGAACTTGAAGAGAAAAGTTGGGAGAGCACACACAGCAGTGCATGCAGAGCTTGGGAAAGGACTGAAAGCAAAGGAGAGGTGATGCTGGGTGGGTAGAAGGAGAAAGGGAGAGGAAAAGATGAAAAAGAAGAAGAGGGAAAAAAAAGAACAAAAGATAGTAAAACACTCTTAGCATGAAAATCCTCTGACCTCATTCTCTATCAAGAGGGATGTCATTAGCTTGAAGATCCCCAGAGAGATCCATATTTTGTGAGTCCTGCACAGTGTCACATTATTCATTGACTTTCCTAGCTTTCAACAAAGTCAACTTCCATTAAGTGTAGCTGATTCTGTTTTACCAATATTGAAAATGGAAGGAGAAATTTGGGAGGACGGGGGACAGTTAGAATGGGGCTTAGGTTTTTGAGAGTCAGGACCAACTAACACATCTTGCTTTCCTTCTTATTTTTAACATATGCCTCTGTGTTTAAACTGTATGAGAACTGAAGAACCTTCACTAACACAGCCTGTACTTCTCTCTGACCTTGCAGATAACCATGAACCAAAACGCACAGCTCCCTAATTGCTGTTCCTGGTGGCACTTAACAAGCTTATGCTAAATTTAACAAGGAGGAGGACGAGAACCTGACTGAAAACTTTCCCTAATGTTTCTTTCCTGTGGCAGGGGGAAGGATTGGAGATTCAGGAGGATTGAAGTCATGGTGTGCCTCCTATGAAGGGCGACAAAAGTGCAAGAGATAGAGAAATAGCCAGAGAATCCAAATTTACTTTATGGAGTTAATCCAACAGGAGACTGGAGCCTGTATGCACTTATATCAGCATATATATGCCCATAGGGCCATAACAAACATAATCCCAGATTTCTGTATTGCTAGTCACAGTCCTTGTGCTTTGGATCCTGCCACACACATATGTGAGGTTGGTATGACCAGAGAGAACCCAAGGCATAAGGAGTCTCTCCTTGGCTGGGGTTCCTTCTGCTCCTCCATCATGGGGAGACACCGCACAATGGCAAGTATGTGAGGCAGCAACTGGGTCCACAGGGATGACATGCAGCTTCTGGGAGCTCAGCACCAGCCAGGGCAGCATTCCTGGCACACAGGCACACACATGCCCACACTTGGCCAGCCTTGGTGCCAGAACATACCACTGACACACTATAGCTGCTGAAGGGTATTTTCTTTTTAATTTTTTAGGGTTTTTTCTTTCCCAGTTCTGTCCCTTCTGGCCTGGTATTCCACACTTGTGATATGTCAGAGGAAGCAGATGTTGCCCCGACCACAGAAATTGCCACCGTGTTTAATTTTATTAGTCTCTTAAGGAAAAGACTCTGGGCATCTTTCACAAGCTTCATATGCCAGCCTGGGAGCTTCAGATGACACCAGATAAAAGCCTTCCCTTATAAGGATCACAGTGTATCCAAAGAAAGACCTTACACCAGGAGACAGTTTGAAATTACCTGCTTATTGACTTACTACTGCAGGGGAAAAAAATAGAAAAAGAAAAAAACCCCAACCAATCAAACAAACACCAAAACTCAAACAAACAAACAAAAAACTAACAGAAACACAAAGAATAAAATAAAATAAAAGTCATAACGATCAGAATATTCACTGATCAAGTAAAAGGGACTATAAAATCTGTTTAGAGTTGTTGTCTAATTTAGTGGGCATCTTGGAGCCCTGGAAAGTTCTTCATGAGCAGGAACCGGGATTTAATTACTCCTTGCTCTGGCGCCCATCTTCCCTGTGCCTCCTCTCCCTTCCACCCTCTGCAAGCTTCTCAGGCCAGGGACTGTTTCTTACTTGCGTTTTGCATATTCCTGTGGCAGTGAAGCTTGTTTGCCTCCCCGCTCCGAGCAGTGGCAGCAGGAGCAGCAACGGCAAACCAAACCTTTGGGCACTCTGGATGTCAACAAGCACTGCTGCTGACTGTGTCAACAGAGAAGAGACTTTGTACCACATCAGAGCCCAGGCTGTTGTGTCTTTCCAATTGTATTGTATTGTTTGGCTTTGGAAAAGACGAGAAACACGTGACTTACAAGGACATGGGAGATTCTCCCACGTCCCCATTGCATATTTCAGTCAAGCAAAATTTATCTCTTCATAGGAGATGAAGATTTAGTGGGGGTAGAATTACAGTGAGCATGGTGAATGTGGTAAGGAGGAATAGAGCAGAAACAAATCAATTCACAAACAGAGGAAACATAAAAAGGTGATGCAGATAATCCAGTCCAAAAAAATATGGACCAGCTTCAGAGAGCTACCTGAGCTGGAAAAAAAGTTACAACAGCATGTGCAGTACACGGCAGATGAAAACACAAACTGGTCTGAAGAATTAGAAAGCCACATCATTCTAGGTACATACAGGGCAGATGTTACCATGGTAGTGACAGAAGTCACTTCAGCTTCTCAGGAAGTATTTAAAGGAAGACAATGTTTTCCGGTGTGTGAGGGACAAGGGTATGGAGGACATACTGAGGGAAGGAGCTATGGATGAGCTTCACATGGGAGAGGAACATTTAATAATACCTGCTTGTGTTGCAAAGAGCCTGTCATCCATTATTTTTCCTGAAAGAGCATTCAGCCTTCAAATAGTGTAGGAAACACCGATTAAGGTAAACGCCCACACTCCTGCAATGCAAGGAAATGGGCTGTCAGCAGTTAGAGTACCTGCACTATGTTTTTTCCCAAAAGTTGATGTGTTAAACCATCCAGCTAAAAGCTCAAACTCCTGCCCAAGCGCGCTAGACATTTTCCCACCTTCCTCTCCTGCCTGAACCTGCCTGTGTGTGTGGCTGCCAGCTAGGTGCTGCAGCATGGGGAGAGAATACAAGCAGGTGGTCCAGGACAGCGATTCCATGGTGCTGCCTTGACGCGTCATGTATTAAACAAAATATCTGAATTCATCATCAGTACTTTAAGGAATAAGAAACATGAGGATTCAGGTCTAAAAGGTCTTTCCTGTCTCTAGGCATATGTGGATGTGCTGGGATGTAGTACCTGACAGAGCCTATGTGAATGTTTTGTTTCTTTTCTGCTGGAATCCAGGTTAGAGAAATGACCTTGGGTGGCAGACAGGAAAACAGTAATATTGGTAGAGTTTGACCAAAATTGTGGCCTTAGAACAAAAAAATACAGCTCTTGACATCTGCTCATATTCCCTCTGTTCCTTGCCAGCACTGGCTCCGAAGCTTACTGCTGTGGAAAGCTGAAGAAACTCTAACTCTAGAGCAAGCAGTGGTGGGAATTTTTGCCCAGAATTAGCTGGTTAATAATAATCTTTACATTTTTCCTAACTACTGTGTTCCAGGACACTTGAATTAACAATTCACCAAACATGTTCACTTTGAATGACTTCATTGAAATCAGCACAAACTCAAACAGAAGCCCTATAAAAAGCCAGAGCTTTATCGTGTGCTCGGTGGTGGCAGCAAGGAGGCCTGTGGGAAGGAAACAATACCCGTCTGAGTGGAGCGGCGGTTTATCTGCTTGCCATCAGAACAGGCCAGTCATGTTGTTTTTCCGCTCGTTCACCATGTAAGCCAGCTCCGGTGTACAGTACCAGCCTGAGCAAAAGCCCACGGCTGGGTCCTTCTGTTTGTGGGGCTTGCTGACATAAGGTGGAGTTGGGGTTATTGTGGTGTGGGACGTTTCCTGCCGTGGCCGCTGATAACCGCAAATCCCAGCAGCCTTACAGGCTCCCTTTGTTTGCCAGTCCAGGACCTGAGCTATGTATAGCCCACACCCGCCCAGCCCAGGGCAGGCACGCTCGCATCCCTGTGCCTGAGGATGCCTTGCTGCACACTGAGTGTTTCCCCGGCGAGCTGGGTATGCTGAAAACCTTTCTACACAGTGAGTCCAGCTGAACTTTTTACCTCCAGAAGAAAAGGAGGAGACTGAGGATGGGTCTGTGTGGGGCAGTCCCAGCCATCGAGCACACATTCTTTCACACCAGAAGTAAAAGGATTCAATTGACTGCTAAAACCTGGCTTCATTTATACCAGCTGAGGTGTAAATGAAGACCTTGCCACGCAAACAGCATTAAGCTCACTTTGTGTTGTCTGTCTCAGTGTGGACAGCGACAGGGTAACACCTCCATGTCAGCATGTGTCCTCTGCCCGTCCCCCTGCCTGGGCAGTGTCAGTGTGGTCATGCCAGCCGATGCGTGTGACGACATGACTCTGTGTGTGGCTCTCATAAGCAGAAAAGCAGTGCAGGGGATGTGTTTTCATAAAGAGGTGATACAAGAGTAGGTGTGGACAGTCGGTCAGGAGAAGGATGAAGTGTGGGGATGCGGGAGAGGGGAGCACAGGCACTGGAAGGTTTGAGCACCAGCTCCCAGTACAAGGGCAGTGCAGAGGCACTGCAGCAGGCAGTGCAGAGAGAGAAGGACTGCTCTGGGAAAAAGATGGAGCAGCACAGGGGTAATACACAACAGAGCGCAAAACCAGAGGGTGTAGAGCCCCAAAAGGGTTTCCTTGAAGCCAGGGCTCTCTTCCAAGCTGTGCTGCCTACCTGCTGAAGGATCACTTCGGGGACCAAGCTCAGCCTAGTGCTGAGTGCACACTGCAAAAGGGAAGTAAAGGATAGTTACATCTCTCTAAATAAATAAAATGCTCCAGGGCTGTCCCCTGGTCCCAAAGCCTGCCAGCCCAGTGCCACTAACAGCCATGTGGCCGGTTCTCATACCTCTAAAAACAGTCTTGCCACAACCAATGTGCTCAGTTGTCACAGCTGCTGCACATACCTTAAACACTCTAATCACAGAGTCACAGTTGGGGTTGGAAGGGACCTCTGGAGAACATCCAGTTCAACCTGCCTGCCAAGGCAGGGTCACCTAGAGCAGGCAACACAGCAATGCATCCAGATGGGTTTTGAATGTCTCTGGAGAGAGAGACTCCACAGCTTCCCCAGGCAGCCTGTTCCAACGCGCTGCCACCCTCAACGTAAAGATCTTCCTTATGTTGAGTTGTAACATCCTGTCTTTTAGTTTATGACCATTGCTCCTTGTCGTATTACTGGGCACCACTGAAAAGAGTCTGACACCATCCTCTTGTCACCTGCCTTTGAGATACTTATATGTATTAATGAGATCCCCTCTCAGTCTTCTCTTCTTTAGACTAGACAGGCCCAGCTCCCTCAGTCTCTCCTCATAAGAGAGATGCTCCAGACCCTTCATCATCTCGGTGGCCCTTGGTTTACCCTCTCTAGTAGCTCCTTGTCTTTCTTGTACTGAGGAGCCCAGAACTGGCTCAGCACTCAGCTGGACACAGCACTACAGATGTGACCTCACTAGGGTCAAGTAGAGGGGGAGGATCACCCTCCCCCGACCGGCTGTCCACAGTCTTCCCCACGCACCCCAGGAACCCATTGGCCATCCTGGCAGCAAGGGTACACTACCAGCTAATGGTCAATTTGTCATCCGCCAAGATTTCCAGGTCCTTCTCAGCACAGCTGCTCTCTGGTAGGTCAGCCCCCAACGTATACTGATATTTGGGGTTATTCCTGACCAGGTAAACAATATCCTTGTTAACCTATCCTGCCATGCCATCATAGATGGCATGACCAATCAGATTGGTCAAGTGTGATTTCCCCTTGGTGAATCCATGCTCACTACTTGTGATGACCTTTTTTTATTCTATGTGCTTGGTGATGACCTCCAGAACAATCTATTCCACCACATTTCCAGAGATGGAGGTGAGGCTGACTGGCTGTTAATTTCCTGGATCCTCCTTCTTGCTCTTTTTGAAGATGGGGGTAATATTAACTTTTCTCTAATCACTGGCCACCTCTCCTGTCCTCCATGATTTTTCAAAGATGATGGAGAGTGACTTAACAGCAAAAGCCCAGGGAGGTCATAACTGGCATGGGCCAAAACCATGCAGATGCAGCTCTAACAATTCAGTGATACAGAACAGCTACATCGTGGCCTCATAGATGTTGCTGGTGACATGGAATCCTCTTTCCTTTTTTTGATCCTTTGTGTGTGGGTGACAGCCCAGACTGGGTGCTCCCTAAGCTGCCCTGTACTGATGCCTTTCACATCCAGACCCACCAGCCAAAGCACATAAACTGTCATTCCCACTCAGGCAGGCTCTGCTACCCTGACACCTCATTGTACCAGCCACAAGAGACAACGTTGGTGCTGGAAAGATCACCTTGGTCTGAAACTTCGATGCAAGGCAGAGGGCCAGAATCCCTTCCACCAGCTGGGCATTGAGACCATGCTGCAGGAAACACCAGGCTCAGAGCAGGCAGAGGGGGCAGCACAGCCTCTTGAAGACTGGCAACCCCCTGGTTTCAGGGTTAGTGCTGATACTTGGCAGGGAGGTGTTAACAAGCAGTAGTATTTTACCTAGACTCACATGAAGCCTCAGCAGGCTGTGCCCTGTGGCTCTGCTGTGCTGCTGAAGCAAATGGGAGTCTCCCTGAGCACCCCAGGGGGCTTACTTGGTGTCCCTGGTGATATCTGTTATCCCAGCATGAAAAATTTCTCCTCCCCACCCCACCGTGGTGAGCAGACCTGCTCTTCTCAGAAGGTGAGGCTGCCCAACAGCGTTCATGGAGAGGAACACAAATATTGCCAGTTCCCTGTCCCTTACCCCAGCACCCTGACTGCTCACCAAAAACCTGGCCATAAGAGGGTTTTGGTGTGGGTCTGTGCATGGCAGAGCAAAGAGTGTGGTGGGAGTAATTAATTCAAACCAGGGCTTGAGGGTCTTGGTGGCTACACCTTACTGTGCCTGAGATATGATTCACTTCTTGCCTCCACAAGTAGCTCAGCAGCTCCTGTTACTGCTGGTACAGAGCTGGTACAAAATGTGGGGTTCTACATTCTTCCCATAGCAAGTCAAACTGATGTGCCCTCCAGGTAGGAAGAAGCACCGAAGACTTTCACTTTCATACACGATTTGCTTTACTGCATTCACACCAACTTGGGAAAAGAGCACTAATAACATCAGCCATCAATGTCTGCCTCCCATAATCAAATATCCTGCTCCCTGTGAAACTCAGACACCAGGAAATTAACATTGCTACTCCCATGAGGCTGCAAAGCAAGAAGATCCCCCGTCTCCTGAGCAAATTCAAGTGAGAAAATAATCTGAATAATGTGTCCTGCTTGCCTCTATCTGCAGCTGTGATGCCTCACACTCACAAACGACCCAGCCATGGGAATCAGACCAGATCCCATTTAACACAAATGTTAATTTATCATGTGTTTCATCTCTCTTAAATGTTCATTTCACTGCTGTTGGATCAGACAACATCCACATCTTTCATTTGGCTCAGAGTTTTTTCACCTCTTTGAAGGCTCAGGGCTTTCATTCCTCTCTTAGAATTTGTTAGTCAAAGTTTGCCCAATCTGGGCACTGCCATTCTCTGTGAGCTGTGCCCCCCTACCCTTTGTGGGGGCAAACTTCTATGCCCAAGGATGCTGCTTCACATGTGGCAGTGATGGTGGCAGAGGCTGGAAAAGGCCTTGGAAAAAGGATGTAGCAAACACAGCTAAGGCAAAGCCACTCTCATATGAAGTCTGTAACATATAATGGCATAGTGAGTCAGACCTTGGAGATTCCTCTTACCTGAGCTATGGTTCCCTGTGTCCTGCCAGAGTCCAAGCTGTGACATGGGCATTGGATACTCTTCCCCCACCCCCAAGGCTCTTCCATCAGCCAAAGGGGTTCACTGAGTAGTTTGCATGGAGCAGAGACCCTTTGATCTCCACCCTGAAGGCAGTCTTTTTGGTGTTACCACACCAGTGAGAGAATGCCCTCCCTCCAGCCACATTTGAACTGGAACTTTTATCCCAGCTTTGCTAGAGCCCAGCAAGCTCCTCTGACCAGCCAGCTGTGCTAGCCTGCACACCCGCCATAGAGTGCATAAACCAACACATAGAATGGAGCAGGGAAAAAACCAGACAGAACATAGATGGCTGGAAATGTACAGGCTGGGACTGGAGCAGATCCACTGGCTGTGTGTGGTTTGGTAGGGCTGTGCTGGTAAGAAGCTGCACAGGTTCAATGCTGCGGAGCAATGAAGACTGGGAGGGAGGGAGAAGCCTCAGATTGAATCCCAGTGGAAGGAGGGGAGCATGGGTACAATAAGCTAGACGCAGGGTGACATCTCAATCAAGGCCAAACACTCCATCCATCTCACTGTGCTAGTCACTGCCGGCAAATTTTTCTCTCTGTGAATATTCTACCCGTCTCTCTCAACTCACCCGGATAATGGCATTTCTATTCCAGTTGTTTAAACTAACAGCAGCACAATTCGCAGCCAGCGGCTTCGGCCGCTTTGTGTTCATTTGCTCAATCAACATTCACCCCCTGGTAAGTGACTTTCAGAGAAAACTGTCACCGGCAGACAATGGGCTGGCAGTTAACAGCAGCAGTTCTGTGTCTAAATGTTTGCAGACGCTGGGGTAAAATGTCTCAACCCAAATTTATAAGGACAGTCACCTCCCCGCGGTGCATGGGGTGGGAGAGGCAGCAGGGAGATGAGGATGCCTTTCCTTCTTCCCTGTCCCTGTGCTGGGAAGGTCGGAAAAAGGCGTCTCCAGGCGGTGAAGCTCAGCGCTCCTGTTGATGCTCTGCCTCCTGCCCTCCCTTCGCCTCGCACGGACCACAGGGAGCTCTTTCTCCAAAGGACATGACTCCACTTTGGAATACTGCTGCAAACATCCATGCTGCCTGGGCTTGACAGCCCTCTGCCACCAGCAGCTCCCTGGCATCTTCCCCAAACCTCAGAACTTCATGAGAATAATTTGCCTCCCTTTCTGCGGCTCACTTAAAACATTTATTTTGACAATGAAAGCGACTATTAATTCCACCCATTGATTTATTTTTCCTAAAAGCCCATTGTTACCCCCTAAATGTGCATGATAACTTGCCATTTGAGATACCAGCAAGTGGTTTATAGACTTGTCTACCAGGAAAAGCCATGTCACTTTATAAACAGGCTGGTTAATGTGGCTCCCTTGTGACAGTGTCCTTACTTTGCTTTGACAGTAAAGCTTGATAGTGTTTAAACTTTAGACAAATCATTACTTATGTAAATTAATATGATTTTCTCGTGCAGCTGAGACCTCACACCTCCTGGTTTTGATCGTGCTATACAAGTACTACATGCCAGCAGGTCATCCAGAAGCTACTGTTGGATGACAGGCTCCTTCTCATCCTTCTAACAACGGTAAGGTCCTGAAATGTGAACTGGTGTGTCTTCCCTGAAACTTTTAGGAGAGTCTTTTAAAAAAAGTCTCTACTTTCCTGCCTCAGGAAAATGAAAAATACATTTCTAACCTTCCTGACTGTACAGCAAACCTTGACAGATAGATCTTCCAAAGATTCAAAAGCCAGAAAGAGAAAAATGGAGAGTGTCTTGGATTTTTTTCTCTGTTTCTTCAGGTTTGCAAGAGTCTTCACCTCCTTAAGCCAGACCTGATTGCTGCATGTGTGAGGCTCTGGCAGCACAATCTGGCAGCCTGGACTCCTGTCAGGTGATGAAGCTTCAGGTTTTACATTGCTTGAGAAAACAGTGTCTGTTTTCTACCACTAGTGTTTCTCACACAGCATATATTAAAATGAAAGCCAAGAGGCTGTGCTGACATAAATCACCCTGTGAACCTTCTGCCTGCTCATAGAGACCTTACCTACCCCAAGACCTGTGGCCCTTCAGAGGCCCTCTCCCTCCCTCTCCTCAGTAACACCACCAAGACCCCGCTCTCCCGGGGGTCTTTCCCTAGGGACATCCCAGGGATATCCCCTCCCAGGACCGACTGGCAGATTGATCCCAGTTCCACGACCCGGAGCGGCGAGCCTTCCAGCGCACCGTGCATTTTGGGAAGGTAAATACACAACCAAAATATCCAAGCCGCAGGGCAGCTTGACCTTCGAGCGACCCTTAGCCTGACCTAACACTGGTCACTCTCACCAGCAGATTTGTTTATCTTGGGACCTGGAGCCTCCCAACCCGAAAGCACCGGGTTGACTCCCAGCTCCAAGGCCTGCCAGTGCTGGCTGCCAGCCGCCATTAGAAATGCCCAGCGAGATGCAGATTTTATTTTCAGTCCCGTCCCCACAACCTTATGCTAGGCAAGCGGCTGCAATCCTGCTAGAAAAGACCTGTTAAGTTAAATTGGAGTGTGAGCCCCTTTCCCAGTCTGCAGAGCAGCTGTAGGCATTCACTTTTCCTTTCTTCAAAGCTTGGAGGAAATTTTGCACAGGGGTTTTGTCTCTATTGACTGGAGAACTGCAGTACGGAGCAGGAAGCAGTTAGGGCAGCAGATGCAAAAACAGGGGGAGATTTTTTTCTTACATGAGAGAGCAGGATGAAGGGGGTGGGGAGGGGACGGCAGCAGGACCCATCATTTCGGGAATGTCTGCTATCCCAGAACTGAGTGGAAAAAACCCATCTGAAATATGCAGAGCCATTATCAGGCCAAGGCTTAAATAAACTTTACTGTCCATTCAGTGATCAACCTCCCTGGGAGCCACCGGCTCCATTCATCACTGTCACCTTTTCAAAGTGACTGTGATGACAGTTCATGATCATTAACTAGTAATGGTGTGCTTTGCATTAACAGGAGGGCACATCAAACGAGAAGGCTCGCAGCTCCAAAGCTAACGAAATTATATAATAAACATTCTCCAGCTAACCATGTACAGATGGTGACAAAAGGTGGGACAAAGTGGCATGCAGGAGAAAGCGAGGAGTGGGAGAATACCTCGGAAGAAGAAGCACTTTGGCACCTACTGTGTCTACTTGCTATTGATTAGGAATAGCAAAACATGGCTCTCCAGCCAGAGGGACCAGAGCTGCTTTCTGAAGTTGCAGAATTTTTACTGTCAGAGAAGTTGCCATGGCCATGGGCTTTTTTCTGTATTTTGTCTTTTTTTTTCTCAAATGGTATTCATTGCGGGCAAAGCTGAGGCGCTCCGGGCACAGTTTGGATGGGAAAGATTGAAAACTGAAAAGAAAAGGATGTGAGGAGGGAGATTTCAAAAATTTCCTTCATCTCAAAGGGCTGGGATGGCTCGTCACCACTTCCTGCTGGCACGGAGCATCAGGCTCCTGTGCATCCTCAGTGCGTGCTCTGTGCCAGAAGTGCCCAGGCTTGATCAGGCCCACCAGCTCAGCTGGTTCAGGGAAAACAGCCTTGTTCAGAGAATAGTTTGGGAGGCAAGAGCTCCTAGCACAATTCCCAGTACAATCCCTTCTGACTGAGAAACTTAAAAAAAAATAAATTATTTTTTCCATCTATTCACAAGCAAAAAAGGAAAAAAAGCCATAAATCTATTTTAGCAAAATTTATTATATTATACTTGTAACCAGATCTTTCACACAGAAAAAAAATGGTGCCTGGAGTTGGGTTCTTAAGTCCATAATTCAGCACTTTGAGGAAATGCAAATATATTTTAACTGGGACTTCAGCAGGAGCTGCTGGATGCTCAGGGCTTTTGCAGAGGTCCAGCAAAATTCCAACAAATGCACTGCAGCAAAGGGTTCTCCTGCCCTAGACTTCAGCAACCTTTCTACTTAAATGCTTAACTATAGGTTTTAAAGGGTTTAGTTTTAGGCACACATTTTTTAACCATTCGTCTTAATGTTTTAAATTAGCACATGGCCACAATCAGGCAGACCTTTGTGTTCCCCATTACTTAGAAATTACAAAAAAATTCATCAGTCACTGACAGTTTGTCTTCCTTCACTTCCCCACACCTCAGTCCCTTTAACGATCTCTCGGATTATATACTTTGCCAACATTTACCCCATTTTATATCTACGTCTTCACAGAAAAATGTCCCAGAAAAGGTAATCTGGACTCAGCTTTTATTCTAACCTAAATAGTTCCTGGAGAGGAGAAGAGGGAAAGATGATGGCCTGATTTTTACAGTACCTCTCCCAACAGTTCTTCAATCTGCACTTGAAGAGCTGACACCCTTGAATGATGCAGAAAACAAGTCTGGACATGTATTTTTCAAACTAATCAATTTTTCAATGCTAAAATTGTTGCAGTCTGGCAGTGGAGGGACTGAATTTTCTTCTAACTGCATGTAACCACCTGTTTTGAGGCACCACTGAGCAGAGTAACTTTCCCACTGGTTCACTGTAGCTGTGGGGAGTGTTAGAATTCAGATTTTCAAAAGAGGTTTTTAGATTTGGGTCATCTGCTGTTCGGGTGCATAACTTTGAAAGCATGTGGCTTTACTGTCTAAGGTGCCCAGAGCTCCCACTTGTGTCAGGCAGGGACAAAAGGTACCAGGCGGGTGGAAACTCCCTGGAGATTAGGTCACTATTGTTCTCAGGGAACTGAGAGACCTGCAGACGGAAGGTCCTGTCCAAGTATTTGAGCAGACAGATTGCACTTCAGAGCACAATCATCTGTCACCTCCCCTGTCCCAGAGGTTGCTGGGCCCCCACACCAGGACAACAGTAGAAGAACATGAGCTCTCCCACCCCAGCAACACTCCTGTTGGCTCCAGCTGCTGACAAAAGGAGGGCTGCTCCAGTACAGCAAGCTGTGAACTGCTGTGACTGAGATACAGCTCTGTCTCTGCCCCTGCTTGAAGCAGTACCTCAGGGAAATGGGCAGAGCAGACATCAACAGCAGCTTTGGTCATCTGAGCACTTTCCCTCTGAGGCACAAGCTGGAGCCCTTTGCATTCCCCTGCCACCGTGATCACTTTGTCCCCAACCTTCCTGGGTCCGTCCTATTCTGAATTGATGTCCTATCCTGGATGAAAGACTATGCCTAGTCTGGGTCTTGTATAGCACTGGCTGTCTGAGCGACCCCATGCTGTATTCAAGCCACATTGAACAGCAAAAACAGTTGTCAGACACTAAGGCGAAACACGATGTGAAGTCAACAATTTAAATAAGGAGGCACGGGTATGGCAACACTCCCCTTCAAGGCTGAGGAGATGAGAGAGAACCTTAAATTCCCCTGCAGCTGCCCTTGTCTCCTTTAAGCAGCAGGAAAAGAAGTGACAGTGTCAAAACACTAGCAAGCCAGCTAGGACACCCACTGTCTTTCACCCCTCCTCTCATGCTCTGCCAGGATCCCAGCTGGGCTTCGCTGCCTGCTCAGCACAGCATTTCTCCTTGGGAATATGTTGGGACACCAAGTGTATACTGTCCTACAAGGGACGAAAGCCTTTCAGAAATCAGATAGAATGAAGAGGCTGCATTATTTTCTCAGGAGATTTATATTTCTTGTGGGATGTTGCTTAACAGATCTTTCTGTCCCTCTTCTGTGGTCCTAAAACAATGTTTCTGACAGAATAGAAAACCAGAAAACTACAATTGGTTTATGATTTTTTCTTTTATACATGCAGATGTTTCATAAACATATTTAAAACAACAATCCATCCTGGGAACATAGTGGGCAAGAGAGGCAATACAGCCGAGGACTTCTGGGTCCTAGTCCTAGTCCCGTCAGTTGTCAGTTGTGTCATCTTGCCTGAGTCACTGCAGGATTACTTTGTGCCTCTGTGTCCTGCCTCTTTTGCTGTTGCCTTTCTTTAGATGGTGAGCACATCGCAGGGCAGCAAGGCAAAAAACATTTCTTTTGAAATGTTTGTGCAGCATCCAAAATAATGAGAATCCTATGTGTGACTGTCTTGCAAATGAGATGCTTTGTATTTTAGCATCAACATAGTCTTTCAGGCATCCCTAAAGCTGATAGTGAATGGGAGCTGATGAACTCAAATGTACTCACAGCAAAAACAAACAAACAAACAAGACCTGAGCCATAGTGTAATATTAACCATACACCCCATAGGGGATTGACAGAAATTTTGCACTTATTCCTGGAGGTCTGTGCTGGACTAAAGGTTACCATATGCAATAGGAATGCTCTGCAAACACCAACAAGTGGCCATGAAAGTTGAAAACTTGAAGATACTATACAGTCAAAGGTGGTTAATTGAAGCTTCTACAACCTGTTTGCCCAGGTATATAGAGCATTTAACTGCTTAGTTACAAGGGATGTTAGCTTTTCTCCTCACACATGACTGACTAATTTTCTACATACCATTCAAAAGAAAATGCAAATAAAAGTGGTTTTCAAACAGAACAGGATTTCTTCTCCAGTGTGGCCTCTACAAACCTTTACGAGTTCTACAATGACTGGTCAGGAAGAGAAGTTCAAGAGCCATAGCCGAGTGGCTTAGAAAGAAAAGGGAATAGAGTCTTTAGCAGGAAAAGCAAACTCTGATATTGTCAGGAACTGTTTTCTGGTTATGCTGTAAGGTCTCCATCTATTTCACAATCAGTTAACTCCTTCCACACACCTCATGCATCAAGAAACTTCCCTCAGCCTCTGATGTGGGTAAGGGCATGTGATAAAGACTCTATTTGCCAGAAATGCTCATCTCCTTTATGTGTTATGGACATTTTATTGTAAATAAAGA
This sequence comes from Corapipo altera, assembly GCF_003945725.1. Classification (NCBI taxonomy): domain Eukaryota; kingdom Metazoa; phylum Chordata; class Aves; order Passeriformes; family Pipridae; genus Corapipo; species Corapipo altera. The sequence goes on along the minus strand of NW_020884879.1, from coordinate 1,443,653 downwards.
ACAGGAATGTAGATGGACATTAAGGAACAGGGATCCATGGAGGCTACATTTACAGTGACAAATGGTGACCTGTCATTCTTCAAGGACTCTGAAAGCAGGGACAAGAAAAGTGGGGCAGGCAAGCACATCAGAAGCATGAATGAGATTGGGTTTATATCATCGTATAATCTACAGAAAGGGAAAGAAAATAGCTGTATTGATCTGCCAGTATCTCCTGAATGGAGCTGTGTTCAAAGTGGAAGATGCTCCTCTATGTGAAAGTGTCTCCTTATTCACAAAAACCAGATGAAAGAACGTGCTGAGGAATGACAACATAAAATGCAATAGAAAAGTGTTCCTAAGGCACATATGAGACTTTCTCTGCCATTGCAGGGTGTAAACTCAAGAACACAAATGATAGAATATATGTAGATGCAAAATCCACCAGAAATCAGTTTGACATGGAGGCGGAAGGCAGGGTGGGAATTAGGACTTCCAACAGTACAATCCAGCCATTCTCTTACAGTCTTCATTCAAAAGCAGGTAGTGATTTAGGTTTTTAATTTCACCAGAGTTCATTGAAGCACCTCTGCCCCCACCATGTGAGCAGCTGAATAATCTTTTGCAAAATGCCAGTCCTGGTATATTAGCAAAGAGTTAATCCAAACCACTGGTTTCTTTGGAAACATCTGCCCCCATGCACACTTGATTCCTTCTTCCCAAACAAAAACCCCCAAAACCCCAAGAAAATAAAAAAAATGACAAAGCTGTTTCCACCTGGTAGGAGATATGAGAGACATCACTAGTAAAGTGAATTGAGGAAGAAAGCATGTCAAAAGTAATTTAATTAATTCAGAAAGATTGGGAAAGACAAGGTGCAGGATTCTGTTGCTAGGATATGCTCTAAAGGTATGGGAAATTTAGGCAGCAACTGAGCAAAAGGGAAAAGAGAGTAAACCCTAAATACTGAAGGCTGGAAAGAAAGTGTTTCCTGCTGTGCTCCATTGCAGATTAGATACCTGCAGCTGGAATTCCCACTTCCCACTTTCAGGAAAAAAGCTCCAAACATAGAAAATGGCAGGCTCAGCGCTGACTAGGAAGCAGGTCTGGTTAACGTTATGAAAGGGACTGTATTTCCCTTCCCCCGGCCTCTTCAAGAGCCAGAGATTTGTGTGCAAAATAACTCCAGTTTCTCCCTGTGGTCAAAGTCTGGTGTTTTATTTATTTGCGGTCAGTAATGCTGGACTTCTGTCATATTTTGCTGTGGTACTCTATTATTTAATAAAGTCCCATGGAAACTGGTCAGTGCCTTTGCTTGACAGGGACTACTTTCTGACATTGCACCTGGCTGCTTTTTTTATTGAGAGAAAAATTAAAAGTACAACAAGAAATTGGTTTCTAGCCCAAAGAAAGGGGAACTGTCAACCCCTGCAGTGGGTTTTGGTTTCTTTTTTTAATGTATTAGATGAATATTGTTGCTTATGACACACAGAGCACTTGTGTGCATATATGAAGTTGTTTTTAAATCCTCTTAAACACAACACACCTCGGAGACTTCCCCTGTGACCAAAGCCATAGTGTGCCACTGCTTAAGAAAGCCTTGGGTTTTATCCATTCTAAAAGTCCGGAGACTCCTTGAACAGCTCCTTATTCTGCTGTCCCGGGAAGGCAGCTCAGCTCTTGCAGTCCCTTATGCTGAGAACCACCCACTGTAATCAGGTTTTAAAGCCTTTCCTCAAGATGAGGACCCTTACCACTGCTCACCACCAGCCCAGAGCCTTCATTACTATCCTGCAGATCTGAATCTTGAACATTAGTAGATTTTTAGGATGGAGGTGTAATGCAGCAGCACCATAATACCAAGTCCTGCAATTGCAGGGACAAAGATAGTGTGAAAACAGGGACCTCTCTGCCTTCATAGTGAGAACATTTCAAGACAGCAGCTACTAGGCCTGGGAAAATAAACCAGGGGAATTAGACAAGAGAAAATTATAAACTGTTGAAGTGCTGGAGTACTTCCAGGTATTCAAACAGGTAATAGATTTGTTTAAATAAGTGGAAATCGTTTCAAAACGTCATCTTTGCCACATTGTCTAGCTTCTCCTTTCTGGTCTAGCTCCAGTCTGGGAGGTTTCTTAATGCATGAGTTCAGAGAAAAGCACTTGCTGCAGAAACATAGCAAAATCCACAGCATTTCAGCAAAGGGATTTTCAGCTGGCACATGTCTAATGCTTTCATGATTTCCTGTTGGGCAGATAGCTCTGGGGAAATGCTGATATGACCTACTGCCCAAATAGCATCAAGGAACTATACACAGAACTAAATAAGCAAGGTAGATAAATGCAACCCTTGTTACTCTCTTCCTTGCCACAAGTCCTAAAGGCTGTTGGATTCTTGATAATCCAAACTCATATTTTGGCCAAAACTTTACAGCTAATTTCAATTAAGTAGGTGACACAATAGAGCAGTGACCCTAATGACTCCCAAAGCCCATCAATATATAACCATATATATATATATACACACACAATATACATATATAGACTATACATATATACAATATACAATACTAATCAACAAGTAAATCAGAAATAAAAAAGTATAATTATATTCCATCTAGATGCAGTACATAAGTACATTTGCGTCTCAGGGGAATGACAGGATTTCAAACCTATGTGGATAACCCATTACTCCACACATGGTTTATTTTAAGACTTTTTACTGTCCTAATATCCAACATTAATTTACAACAAAGACTGCTATCTAAGTATTTCCAAAACTGTTCTTTTCCTCTGCAGCCCTGGCTAGGACAATAATAATATACTCATGAAGTATAACAGTCTACCTGAAGATATTTTATAATACAACTCACTGTTTCTGTAGATGTTGTCCTTGATTGAGAGTTATGGGAAAACAAGGCAGATAGTGATTATTGGATACTCACGAGAAATGTTCCTGGTGAGGAGATGACACAGACGTCCCAATTCTCATCAATGTTCACACACTTGAAGACAATCCCCTTTATTTATGTAAATGATCACAAATTGGCTGCAAGATGTAGACCATTTTGTATTTAGCTCTGCATCCTATGTAACTGAACCTTGGGCAAGTCAAATTTGACAAATTGAATTCAAAGTTAATAAGTTCAACAGAGCTTGAGAAAATATACAACTCCATAGAGGGAAGAACAAGGGAGAGAGAAGGGAAGAGAGAGAGAGAGAGAGATCGATCTGGAGAGACCAGTATGGTTCACTCATGGAACAGTCGAAGCTTGAAGAATCCCCTCCAGCAAAAGCTGATGAAAATCTGATTCAGTTCACTCCATTGCTCAGAGAGTGACTTGTTCCTCCATATGCTCCATAACAAAAGCACTCCTGATGTCAGAAACATGTGGAAAGAGCAAATATTTCTCAATTGCGAATGATTCATTGACTCAATAAGCATCTGGCCTAAACATCTGATATATATTTAAAATTCCATCTATTTCCTAAGAAATAGTCCTTACTTTTTGAATGATCTAAACCAAACGACAGCAGTAAAAAAAGGCAATAAGGTAGTCTTTTTTGATGCCATTTGTGATCAGAGGCAAAAGCTATTTACCATTGGTGTGGACCAGACTGGGAGCAATTCTTTGCTAAAGCCCTTCAGTTGCTCCTTTCTCAAGCAGAAGAAACTGAACACAATGCCCCTAACTCCAGGCAGTTAACAACCACTGATGCTACTGGGGTCTGCTTCGGTAGGGTAGGTGATGATAACATTCTGGTGCAGAGGGCTATCCCCAAAAGCAATCAGTGACTCAGGCTGCCATGCGCACACCCACTCCGGGAGGACACAGCTCCTGGCTCTGGCTCCAAGTCACACCCTTCACTGCTGGTCCCTATCAGATGACTTTTACCACGTACGGAAAACGGTATAAGTTACAGATCAATTTGTCACTTCCGAGCTGGATCAGACATCAGCCCTTCAGGTCACTGTGGCTCCAGCCATACGTGAATCAACATTTAATATGGCATTAAAATTCTCTGGTGATTGCTTTTAACTTTTGTGCAGTGTGTGCTTAGGATTGCAGTGGGGGTTCTCCTGTGCAGCATTTTGTATGCCAGTTTCAGCTGCATGTCCAGAGTGACTGACATTCCTCCCCTTCTGGATGATCCAGAACAACACATTTGAGCTTCCCGCACTCATTTCCCCTCTCTTTTCCTATCTAGAAGCAAAGCAGCCTGGGTATAGGGATGCACAAAGCATCACTCTGTGGTGTGCAGAACAGTAAGGATGAAAAGGACTATGACACAAGGGCAACTTGTTATCATTTACTCCTCCAGCATTTTAACTTCTTTTTGTTTCCTTCCCTGTTTTTGCTGGATTAAGCTTTTCTAACATAGCAGGGCTGACTCTGGGTGTCTGGGCTAGATTTAAAGTTCAACGAGGTTCTTTATTTTCCAGGAAACATTCTTCCTTCTTCTACTTCCATGATTGTTCCCACAGGTTTTAGTTTCTTGTTGTTTGGGTTCTTTTTTCTCCCTTGCTAGGTTTGACCTTTGTCCAGTTGCTTTATTAGCAAGAGTCTTTAGGGTCTCACAGCAGGTTTCAACACAGTTGTGCTTCCAGTCCAAAAGGGGACTTAGCTGGGCAGACTGTGAGTCTCAGAGCTGGAAGCATGGGCTCAGCCATTGCTTGATCACCTTACTCCACACAGAGATTTGCAGAAGACTGCAAGGGGCTGTTGCTCTCATCAGCTCAAAGAGCTCACTCCTGCCCCTGCCTACCACAAGCAAGGATGGCTACAAGACATTTAACGCAGCATACTGAAGCAGGAATACCTTCCTAGTCCAGACGTATCAAGGCTTTTCATGAAAACTACATATATATATATGTGTGTGTGTGCATATAAAATAATATAGAAATAATACAGAAACAAACTCTGTGGTCTTCCTTCATCACTTCCCACAAGAGTCTCTCTCTAACACCAGGTTAAGCACTAACCATCTAATAGACTTGAATACATTTATTCTGAGCTGCTTAATACCACTCTACTGGCAAAGAAGACAAAACATCAGTCAAGTGTTATCTGACCTAAAGCCTCCACATCTTTTCTGTCTTTCCAGCACAATTTGTTTGGCTCAGGACTGCTGCTGCTCTGCTTTCCTAAGGATCCCTCAAACTAGGCCAGTGTAATGAATATTGGCCTGCCTGCTGCCAGCTTGATTACCTGTCTTCGCTAATCTGATAACACATGTACTAAACACTTTAAACATTCATCAGGTTGTCTAAGCTACTCATCCTGGAAGGCTCATCCAGAACCTCACTGCTCAAATGGTGGTAATTTCCTCCTAAATCTGCAGCCTATACTTGTAAATCTACACTTCATGGCTCTCTCTATTTTATGCTCATGTACACTCCTTCTACTTTACTTACACTAATGTTTTCTTAGACTCAATGTTCTTCAGTTCCAGTTCCTCCTCTTTGCACCTTTCCCCTTCTGTACCTTGTGAGTGAAGCTGGTTTAGCTTCTCACAAGACAGTTTTTCCAGCCTCCTGGTTGTTCTACTAGCCATATGCTGCACTTACTTTCAGCGTGGACTGTTTCTTGTTTCCAGTTCTTCCTATGAAGGCAACTGCCCAGAGCCACAAGCAGCGTTTCACGAGTCCTCTCTCCCCAGCACCTGGTTCAGCAGTAGGGCTACAATGCTCCCCTCTTCTCTGTAAAGGGCTGCATTGGCACCCCATCCAACTCAAACTTCCTGTGACTCACTACAGCACCCCAGCTTTCACCTCCTCTGAACCCTTCAACTCCAGTTCATTGCCAAAACGTTTTTTATTTCTCCCTAAATACTTTGAGATCTTATCTTCTGCAGTATTACATTTCACACAACTTTTGCTACTGTGGTTATTTCATTCTCCTTGTGAAGATCCAAATTCCACTCCATGGAAAATGCTTCCCAACTCCAGATCATCAGTATACTCCTACATTGACACTTGGTGAAAATATTAGTGCAACTTAGTTGCCAGCTTTAATTTTATGAAACTCTGTCAAGAAAACTCCCTAAAATCTCTTATTTCTTTCTCCTAGGTAAGTCATTGTTGTTGCCTTAGTAGCCAGTTCCTTACCCATGTTAAATAATAATTTTAGCAGAATCCAAACTTTATAACACAAACGAAAATTTTACAAAATTTTAATAAAGTTATGAAAGATGAAAATATGTGTATTTTCTATCTATAAATAAAGATCTATTACAAAAGGAAACAAAGCCACTAGTCTGTCATGAATACTTTTTGCTTTTTTTTTTTTTGTTGTTCTTTTGGTCACTTGCCTGCATGTATTTAATAATTCTTTCCCTCAAAGTCTGTAGTGAATATTTTTTACTATTTGAGGCTGGATTGACAAGGGGGTAGGCATTAAAATTCCCTAATGCCGCCTTCTTAATTAAAGGTTCTTAGATTCCTTGTTCATTAACAACACATTGAATTCCAAAATTCAATAGTTTGAGTCAAAGTTCAAACAAAAATCATGGCAAATAATTTAATGTGTGAGTTTTCCTTAGCTTTGTGAGACAGAAATGGAAATAGAAAAACTTCTTTCTGTAAATCTTCTATTGGTGTTACATGTGATAGATCTGCCTTCATTAACTAAAGCAAAAGGAACAGGCACTCTTAATTTGAGCTATTGGAGTAAAAATCTGCGTTAAACATAATCAAACTTGCAGGTCTTTATGAGTTAGTAGGTTTAAAGTTCTAATAACCCATTTCCTACAGACTTTAATTTAATGGGTTAACAGATATAAAACCTACAGCATCCTTTACTTGGCTAGACTCTGAGCTGATGCTGCATTAACACTCCTCTCCTGGTAGTAAGGAGAAGACCTCAGACCAGCAATACCTAAGATCCTCCAAGTCTTTGACACAGTCTTTCTGGCACATTTGGCCCATGATTGCTTTTGCTTCCCTCTCCAAAGAATCCCTTAAATACAAGCAATATGAATTGCTTTGCCAGATGCTTGATACAATTTCTCTTGAAAAACACAGAAGTTGATGTTAATCTCACATAACATTGGGAGATTACAAAGATATTTCCTTCAGGGATGAAAAAATAGAAAACATCCTAATTTTTCTCTTCTATCCTCATATAAAGCTGGTTACATGGAAGAGAGCACCCCACAGGTCTTATCTACTGAAATATTTCATTCAATCATCCTTCTGCATCAAATTGCCCTGAATTTGTGACTCTACAGCTATGAATTGTCTATGTTTCCTTCATTCCCGAACAGGTTTATGGGTTGGGAGACATGTTACTGACCAAATACAGCAAGAAAAATCTTATTTCCATCTCTTTGGATCAGATCTAATGCTGGAGACCAATATAAAAGAAAAGGGGGGAAAAAAAAACAGGTAGGAAAGAATAAGAAGCTGCAGCAGCTCAGGACAAAACTCCAAGTCACTCACCCAATATTACCACAAGCAATTCTGTTAAACTAGTAACATCTGCATGAATGCCAGGCAAGGCAAAGACTCACACAGTTGATCAATAAACTCATTGGCACCAACCCAGCTCTCTGGTAACCCACCACACAGCCTGTGTTTCAAGGTCCCAGTCTCCTATCATGACAGTGTGGTGGACCAGGGAGTTCAGCCCCTTCTCCATTCCTGCCGGTTTTCCACGATGGCCTCGTCACCCAGAAGCAGGCCACTGAAGATGGGCACGTGCTCTGCTGCCAATATTCACTAGCAAGGACTCAACACGCCTGCAATGTGAGGAAAACCAGGGTTGCTGAACGTCAGCGAGCTCAGCATCCTTTGCTGTGGGTACCCAGTGCCTCCAAAGATCAGGCCCTCGGGTACTTGCTGTGCCATGAATAGACCTTTCTCTCTGCCCTTACCGGAGACACTGGCAGCATTGTTAAAGCACAAGCACAACCGAGTCTAAACTGGCTGAAAATTTGGCTGGCCTTTTTACTTCAGCGTGATCAAATGGCAGCATTGCTCACCGAGTGTGAAGGGCATGAAGGGATTAGCTGCCCTCCCCCACCAAGCAGGTGAGCCGAAATCCTTTCCAATTCACTACATGTCAGTTTACAAGTAAAACATAAGGTATAAATGCAGCTATTGTTAAGGTGAAGCAGCCATCCTGGCTGGGGAGTTAGATTAGCAATTTACCCTTTGTAAAAGGATTAGCAGAGCCCTATTGTTTAAGTGTTTATTTATCAATCTGCATTTTTAAAAGGGGACATATATCTGACAAAGGCCCACGTTCTCCATGTACCCTGGGCCACACCATTTCCTTTCAACTCCCCACTGCCAGAATCTACCAAAGCATTTTCTAGACCAGAAATCAAGGAGAAACCATAACTTTGCCACCACTACTGCTCACACAACATTTTGTTTGGCCGGCCGGCATTCCTGCATCTTTTGTCTGCTAGCCCTGCAGATCAAACACCAGAACTGGTTTTCACTTTTCCTCACAGAGCTGAGCTGAATGCACAGATATTTACAGCCCACTCACTGTAGTTTCTAAGGACATGGGCTGCAGCAACCAGCCTATAGCAGGTTGCTCCCTTACATGGATTGGAGGCACCAAAGCAACCAAGCCTTTGGAGGAAACATCTCTGTAATTAGCACTGATTCCACACTTGCAGTCTTCTAAGTCCCTCAAATAATTCATACAGCTTCCCCCTGGCTCACAAAAGCCTGGTTTTTTCACTGACAAAGGTACTGGTGAAAAAATTACTTGGTTCATGAAGCACAGAGGTTAGCACCAACACAACACTTCTTGGCATCCCAGTATGTCCCACAGATCCTCAACTTTGGTTGTGTTGGGTGCTTACAGAGTCTTTGGGAGCCTTGCAAATGAGCATTTGTTGCTGCAACGACTAGTTCAGTCTCCACGTGTTGCAGGGACTCCTCACTGGAGTTCAAGTTGAGGGAAGCGGTTTCACACAGAGCTGTTTGCAGCATGGGAGAGGGGGAACGCTCACCCCAGCAAACTCCGCCAGGAGCACAGACTGGCCATTTGGCAGACAACAGCTGCTCACTCGGATTAGGTAAAAATTCCTTCATTAGAGGGAACAGGGATGTTTTGGAAGGTGAGAGAGCAGATTTTTTAATTAAAGTCACTCCAGTACATTTGTGCTCTGGTGCAGCCCCACACCCCACTTCTCCATAAGACGGCGATTTAGGAAGCTGTTCTTTTAAACCATAAAAACTGTTTGGAAGACGAACAAGCATCCAGCTGTGCTAAATTATTTTTCTTCTCCCCTAGGACCCAGCAGCAAACTACAGCATGTATTTTACAGGCATATGATTTATTTACATGGACTAACATACAGGTATTGATTTTGACCCGTAAACCCCTCTATGGCTGGGGGCCTACACATCCCAAAGCCTTCTCCCAGCCTGGGCTCCACCACCACAGCTGTGCAGGAGCAGGATTTCCATTTTTAAGAGGGGGAGAAGAAACTGCAGGATGTTCTCTGGCTTTTTGTAACTCCGTCCACCCATACATTTCTTTTTCGTTTCCCAAACAGTTCTAGTTTGTTGATCAGGCATCTCGCACAGGCAATTCATTTTTCCTGGTCATGGGGGAAATGAGGAGGCTCCAGTGGGACATTCTGTTAGATCTTAAAATACATTCTGTGCTGCTGGCTTATTACAGATACTCTTTTCGACCATGAATCAGAGAGGCCTCGAGTGGTCTCGATTAAGTACATGAATTTAGGAATCATCAAGGTGCACGTAAGGTAAGTGATAGGAATTCTGCTCTGAGGATTGTGCACAAACATAAAAATAAATTAAATTAAAAACACACAAAAGGAAGGGAGAGGGTGCAAGAGACAGACCCTGTCCCACAGGGCTTATGATTTACATTTAGATTAGCACAAGTAGAAGTAACATTGTAGGGAAGATGGATAAGGGTTACAACAACAGAACTTTGTGGCACTGTAATTTCACTAATTAGAAAAAATGAAAAGTTTCTGGTTAATTAATCAGCACTATTGACATTTCTATGAATTTGAGGGAGGTACACAAATACCTGTGGGATAAATTCTTTGATTGGATTTAGCCATTCTACTCTCAAGAGTAATGGTTTTCAATCATCAGTCTTTGAGGTCTGCTTTGAAGATCTGCAAAAGATATCTTAAGAAGAAACAAACCTATTCCCTAAACTTACATTCACTGTATATCTCTGAATAATTCTGGCAGGCAGGAAAGAACAAATCACATAATACTGTAAGCAATTGCTCTAGAATGACAGAAGGAAATAAAGTATCTTCCTCTTCTTACTCCACTGAGAAAATCGATTACCTCACCCTCATGGACAGAGGCTGGCAATCTCCCAGTGCGTGGAGTTACTAACCTGTCCATAGGAGCTGGACTAACCAGGCTGACCACTGGTGAGCATTCAAGTGTCTGTAAATGCTGACCTATATAAGGATGGCACAACTCACAAGTAAGTTTTCTCAACAGATCTGCAGAGGCCTCAGTCATCTTTTAGATTGGACTAGCGTGACTGTTAGCAATAAATACCTAATCATACCCCAACATAGCAACAGCCTGCAGACATTCATCTATCACCAGGTGCCATGGCTACCACACAACACACCACAGCAAAGCAATGGCACCCCTGGCACCATCACTGTGCTTTATCGGTGTTGCACGCACCACCTCCCTTCACAAGGCAGCAGCATGCTCTGGGAGGGTAGTGGTGTTGGCACACAAAATTATTCATGGCTATTTCCACAACAGGGCCTCTCTTTTTTCTGATTTGCCAAGATTCCTCTCTCAATATGGAAGCAGAAAAGTGACCACAACCCTCTGATACCTCTTGAACCTCCTTGAAAGGCTGGTGATGGCAGCCTAAGGTCTGTGAAGACAGCTGTTGATGCCAAACACTGTAGTCAAGTGTAGTTTTTGTCAGCTCAACGTTCAAGGTTTGACAGTGTAGGTAGAACAACTACCAGGCATAGCCAAAATGAGTGCTGTGTGAATCAACTGAATATATTGCCTGGTCCAAACAATAGTAAAAGGAAAAAGTCAACTACTCTGCTAAAAACGCTTTCCCATTCAGCTAGTTAGAAACATATCAGGGATCTCTTGGTACTGTTAATATTTAAACCACTTTATTTTTCTATACTGGATTATCATCAGGTTTTCAGCCTAATATTCTGTTGTCATAAACCTTTTGGATTTAAATGAGGAAACCAAAATTAATATACATTCAAAGGCAATTGAATTTTTGGATGGCAACCATGTTCTGGAAATTTAGCACATAAGCACATGTATCTGGGGTGGGACTTGGGCACAGAAACTGGAAACCCTTCCAAAGGTACCTTTCGTTGCCATACTTCAGATTCCCCTTCCACACCTTGCCAAAACTGCTCACCAAACAAATGGGGTTTCCAGAACTCAGTGACTGGCTGGAACCTTGAAATTTTCCATCTTAACTCGAAGACTACCAAAAGGCAAATCAATTATGGTTTTTGAGTGCCCACAGTCAACTGTTTTAAGCAAAAGGAAAGCTTGAGAACGAATTCTAGCTTTAAGGTAAGCTTCAAAAAGTACTGTACTACAGGATGACCAGAGAGTATTCCACAGTAAAGGCTAAATGGACACCAGTGCACCAGGCAAATATTCTACAGAGTATTGTGCCTACCGTTTAAGGGCAAATAGATAGAGTGAATTGATAAGACAGAGGTCAACAACTGGTTCTGATATAAAACATTTCACAAAAAGCAGACCAGATCATGCTGCAGTAACTTGTATTGCAGAGATCAGTAGGCCAGTACAGCTATTCGTAAGTACTATGTATACACAAGTGCCTCACGCTTACACCAGCCAGCACAGGGCTAAAATGGAAGCATATAACCAATTAGTGTTAATAGGCAAACAATCATTAGAAGTGTTAACAAGTGATGGTGGAGAGGCTCTGTTTTTCATTTTATTACTGATCTCTAGTAAGTGTTATTATCCTCATAGAATAACATTCTATTATGAAATGCACATGCACAGCATTAAAGCCTTTGATAGTCCAATGTTTGCCAGCAGCAGCAAAATTGTAAACTAAGTGAAAGAATCATCTCTAAAATGCCAACAGCCATCAGTATTCACAAAGTTTATAGGACGCAGAGAGCCAATATGCTACAGTGTAAATAACAGGAATTTACTATGACCTGGGGATCTAAGGAAACAATTGAATATTCAGTTTCTTCCTATTTTTCAAAAGAGCCTAAACATACACGCTTAATCTCCATTGATTTTTGCCTGAACTAGGGTCTTGAGTCTGTTACATATTTTCAAATCTTTTCAGCCAATGGATGCCTCTAACATTTCTCTCTTTTATAATACTTCAAGCAGCTGCAACTAATCATATTTCATTATGGTTTTGTATATCTGTTTTGCTTTAAAACAAATTTTACTTAACCAACAAAAATGCAACTGAGCAACTTCTGCTCACTGTAGAAATAAGATTTTTCTGAAGCTTGTCAGAATTGGACATGGCATCAGATACCATTAGGAAAATGTATGTATTTCAAACTACAGTTAGGGAAAGGACATGGGCTGAAGAAAAAAAACCACAACAAAATTAAGAAGTTTACAGGACAAGACAGACTTAATCTTTGCCTACATTCTGTTACTGTTCACAGACAGATAATCTGAAAATTATGGATACATATTATATGACTACCTATTTATTGCAATCATCTTTTCAGCTCTGACATACAACCAGAAAAATAAGTCAACGATTTCTGTGTTGCAAATGTGCTCCAACTATCAGGAAAAGCTGCAATGGGAGCTCAGTCTACTATATCATAACTGAGTAACACCAAGCCCCTCTGGAGCACCTTCAGCAGCAACACAACACAGCAGGTAAGAGCACACAAGTCACTTTACTGCTGTGTGTAAGCTAAACTTAGGAAAGTTTACTGAACTATTAAATAAGTGATTATGACAATGTAAGATATTAAATACAGATAGGGTTGTGTCAACCAAGCTACTAATTTTGGCGGGTTTCGTTTTAATTCTTCCCTGCAGAAATATTAGAACTATTCAAGTAAGCACGATGCCTTCCCTTCCAACACATACCTCTTTCTTCAGAAGATACCTAAAGATCACTAAAGAAAGAAAGAAAAAAAGAATGTAACACAGCAAAGTCCTACAGGGGAATAGGGTTTTAATGAACACACAAAGCAACTAGGTGACATCTTTATCAGCCCTCATAAACCTTGATTGAATACACAGTGATAAGGCCTGTTTAAACTGTCATCCTCATGATAACATGGGCAGACAACGCGGGCCTTAGCAACGACCTGTGCAAGAGAGGCCCTTCCCAAAGTGCAGGCTCCGCTAGGTAATGTATATCATGTAAACAATCCAAAGCTTGTACGGCTGGTCTGTTAGTGCTGCAGTGGGAGGTGGAGGGCTGGCCAGGAGGGTACACGCACATCTCCTCGTGGCACTGGCCTGGAAGGGCCCCTGTTTCAGAACCAGTTTGGTTTTGGGGATGGTCAGCTGTCTTGGGAAGCTGGGCACTTTGAATCAGAGTCACCTTTAGCACTTTGGTCTGCAAACACCAAGAATGCCATATAAGCGGTTTTAAAGGATTCAAGGAAAGGCTTTTTGGGGTTCTTTTGTGTTCAGTTTGCGTTTTTTTTTTAACCCGGCATCATCTATGAGGTGCATAACATTCAGCACTAGGAAGCAAGTTGGCACTTGGGGCCAGCATGGTTATGGAGGTTGGCAGTGACATGACTTCTGTCAGAAGATCTGGCCCTGACCATCTGGGATACTTATTAAAAAAAAAAAATAAATCAAGCATTTCAAACCCTTTTTAAGTGTCTCCAAGAAACATTTTGACAAATTGCAAAGATAGGAAGTAGGCATTTAACTGTTCTCCTACATTTATTTCTAACTTAAAAAAAATAAAACATACACTTGAACTTTTATTCTTTCTACCCAAAATTGTTCTTCTGTCACTTCAATGCTTGCAGTGACACCCACTGGCTGTGGGAGGTCGAGTTTTAGAGAGTACTTACTAAAATGACTCAGCACACTGGTAAGATCATGAACAGACAGAACCTCAGAAAAACGTTGCCACCCAAAAGCTGGCATTTTGTCAGTTCACTTAATAATTCAGTACCTGTATTCAATACAGTTCTTTTTCATTAATAGCTTTAATAAGGAAATAATGGTCCAACGGTTACTTGTTAAGTATAATAAAATATATATTTGTATATAATTACTAGTTAATTAATAACTCCCATTGCTTGGGTGGTGGAAGACATTAGTTCATTTTAAGCCTATTTGCTCTTTGGCAAGATTGTGAAGTAGCACTAGTACCAGGGTTCAGTTTTTCATCAGGATAACACTAAACTGAACTGGTACACCACTGTGTGACTGGCTGGCAGGGGAGGCATTTTAGCTACTCAGGAACTGATTAGTGCTTTTGCAGGCTTCCCTGCACACACCATCAGATTTCTTTTAGTACCCCCAAGCAGTAATGTCTTGTTTCACACTTCATAATGAGGGGAAACACAGAATTAAGTGACTTGAGTAAAGACTCAAGGGAAAACCAAGGAAATTAAATCTAACCAATCACAATCTAATGGCCTCAATTAGAAGACAACTTGTTTCTTCAACTCTATTACAGAAATTTCTCTATATCATACGTAGGTTTCCTATGTTTAAACAAAATTATCCAAGTTTAGGCTGAAACACAAACAAATCACTCCTGTTATACAAGATATTCACCAGAAGAAAAGGCTAGGTTTTAATTTAACTACAATGCAATGGCTTGGAAAGGATCAAGGGAAATTTCAGAAATACTTAGAATAAAAAAAACTAGAAAAAAAGAGAATTATTTTTGCCTGCTCCATGGCACGAGCCAAGAACAAACAGCTCTTGGCTGTGAGCACACAAGGTGTGTTTGCTGACTTACTCAGATTAAAAATATTTTAGTCAACTTTATGTTATTTTCCGCATCTACAGCCACTAATGTTCTCTCCAGAGAGTTAGATGCAGAACTATTACATTAATGGAAAACACATTTATACAGGACTTCCCGCTGAGCTGGAAAAAAAAAAATGTTATCCAATGCCTTCCCAGCCAAACTTCCTCCTGAAGTGAAAAATCCTTCCCTTTGATAAGAAAGCTGTGTCCGACTACATTTCTGTCCCTGACAAAAGAACCACTCTCCCTTGGCTTGCTCCAGTTTTGGCAGCTGTGCTCAGCAGAACCATGCTGCTCTTCCCAGCTAGTCATCACGCTTCATAGAATCACGAGCTTATCTTTCCTGAAGAAAAAAAATAAAAATGAATTATGCAGAAGCAAGCAGTTACTGTGGGTAACACTACCCACAGCTCTGAGGCAGGCAGTTCTCCTCCAGGTTAGAAATTCCATCAATAACATAACACATCATTAAAGATCTCTCTCTCCTCTCTCCTCTTCCCCCCCTTTTTTTTCCAATCCATACTCAAAACTATCTACAGAGATCTTCAATGCTGGATATACAGAGTTTGCAGCAAAATAAGCTAGGCTTGTTAACTTCCCTTCATTCTTTCCGTATCAGGAGGAATTAAATTAATAAAGCACAAGGAGGGACACTGTCACTTGAACATGGAAAGCCAGTGCCTTTTAGATACTCTTGTTTCTAATCCACTGACAATCAATCCAAGGATACACAGTGCTGCTTAGCAATCTTGTTCTAGAGTTTTGAACTAAGTGTACCAAGCATCACACAGTGGGCTATGTCCAGGTTCTGTGTGGTACCTACCAACCTCACCTCAGGCTACCCTTCCAGAAAAGCCAGATGTACCAACTCTTGAAAAATCTTATGTTATCACAAATGCAGTGCACTTCTGTTGTCACTGCTAGCTACTACTGTACCATCAAGATGCCTTAAGCTATATCTACCCTTCAGACACAGCAGGTTACACAGCACTGTCCAAGTTAGCATTTGGTCATGACAGGGAAGAGCTTAACCTAGGATGTGCTAAGCCCTTACCTATGCTCTCTAGAAAAATCTACCAGATCCAGCTCACCTCTATTAATATTGCTATAAGCAGAGCTAGCTACTTTAATGGTTAAACACCTGTACCTGATAAAACAATCAGGTTTAATTTTTTAGGAAAGGACATGCCAAATCCAAGAATTCCAGATAAAGCAATGATACCATTTATTTCCTCTAAAAATTCCATGCCGTTTGGAAAAAAGGAAGGCATCCCTACATTTGATATTGGAAGATGGTCAGAAAGAAAAAGATCAGACCAAATCAACATTAAATTCCTCTCCTTGTCCTGAAAAGCTCTCCTATAACCCCACAAGTGCATACTCACACCTCGGAAGGTGTTCTCCCCAGAAGGAGAACATCATCCTTCTCCCCAGAAGGATGTTCTGGGGAGAGGTACTGCGGTGGTCAGAAACAGATGGGACAGACACATGGGATATATGTTTGATTTTGGCTAATCCAGAGAGCAAGTAGCAATTATGGCAGCATTTTTGGCTAAATGAAAATTGGCAAGAGAAATTAAAAACTAGGCACAGTTCCCATCCAGTACAGTGAGCTGAAAAAAAAAAAGAAAAAAAAGGGATACTTCTCTTCTGAAATACTGTCTAGATGGTTTTTTTTCTTTCCTGAAGACTATTTGACTATGTCCTCAAAGTCGAGAACTCCTGCAAAAGCAAAACTATGAAATCAGCCAATGACTAACTTTTCCTGGAGTGCTCAACAACTGCTTGCCAAATCTTGGCGTCAACATTTGATTCAGATAGCAGATAAAGCCTAAAATTAAATGTCTGGTATCCCAATCTTGTTAATGAAGATATGCTTTTCATATCTAATTCATTTCCATGCCACTTACTAATAAAGTAATGTCAGCTCAGGACAGGTAGGTGCCCAGAGGGCTTGGCCCACTCAACCCTACTTGGCTGCAACACTTTAAAATATAAGTGGCTCCCAAGTTCTGCCTGCTGCAGGGCAAGCACCTCACACAGCTCATTAGTGAGTAGTTGATTTGCAGCAGCTTTTTTATGCTGCTGCCTGTGTGCAGACAGCCACAGTTCACAGTAAAACCAAGTCAAGATCACTTACCCCGTTACATCCTCTGTGTGTGTCACAGGAAGAGAGCTGTGTCAAACAGAACAGCAGATCCCTAAATTCTGCATCAGGGACTGGCTTTTAACTCCCATGCCCTTCCTCCTCCACGTGTGGAATAGTTCCAGTTTAACTACAGAACATATTAGTCCACGGAGATTTGAGGTGGAGGGACATACCCAGGGTTGTGGGACATACAACATGCAAGAGACGGCAGGGTTAATTACAGCAGGGTTCAATGTATCCATGCTACAAGGTGTCAGGAGAGGGAACAGAAGAATTTAGAATTCCTTAACTTTAGTAGATCACTCTTCTCCCAGTCAATTTGCCATCTGAGTTTCTCACCCGAAAAAATTTAGAAGAACTGGACCTATTTCAGCTTTAGGTTTCCCCATGCCCTTACACTAATACA
The DNA here is from genome assembly GCF_003945725.1 of Corapipo altera. Classification (NCBI taxonomy): domain Eukaryota; kingdom Metazoa; phylum Chordata; class Aves; order Passeriformes; family Pipridae; genus Corapipo; species Corapipo altera. The sequence goes on along the minus strand of NW_020884879.1, from coordinate 1,426,182 downwards.
CTTTTCTATTCCAACAAAAAGGTGTGAAGTGCTTCCAGACTATGTCCTCCACATGAAGCGGTAGAATATTTCAGAGGACAATAATGACATGAAGGCTTCCTCAGCCTTACATAGAATCAAAATCACCTGACTAAAACTCAAGAATAAAATTAATTAGGTGCTTTAAGTGCCATATGCTATAGAACGGAAAAATACAGTCAAAACCCTTGACCATGATGCTTTGAATTGTAAGGCTCCAATAACCCAAGGCCTTTGTGTTAGGAAAAGCAGTCTGGTCTAGATAGACCTGAAGTAGTCTTTATTTTACAGGTCTTTCACAAAGACAAAAGAAGAAAGGAAGAACAATAGCATTGTACTTCAAAGCCCACAGACTATATGACATGCCCATTGGGAAATAAATACTGTATAACTGCTATTTATTTTATATAGCTTTCATACAGAATATCATGAGACCTTAAAAATGTAAGGTATATGCACAGAAGGGATTATGAAATCTTAGTAGAAAAGTATTACTTGGAATGTGGTTTCAGATTAACTTAATTCAAAGAGGCAGAATTTTTTCCCTTCTTCTTTATGGAGGCAGCAAGAAGCCCCAAACCAGAAGTTCCTCAGGTCAATGTAAGTGGGCAAGATGCACGTGACTAGAAGACAGTAACTTCCATTTAGAGTGACTTTCTCTGAAATGTTCCCTAAGTTGTCACCAAAAACTGAGTCCAAGATACAGCAAAAATGAAAATTTCAGAAAGCCTATGGGAAAAAAAAGACAACGCCAAAACCAAACAACCCTGAAACATTTGTTTCTGAATTTCCTCATGTGGCTGAGGACAATTGTAACTAGACCAAAAGAAGTGTCTCCACCCTTTCCTCGGGTGGTGGCCAAAACCTCTTTCTTATACTGCCAATAAAGAGAAATAAGGTATGTCAATAAATTAATGTGAAATTTTCTTATGACCAAGTTCAGGAATTCCTCCTATCAGTAACTGACATTAAGAATGGAGTCAGACACAAGGATAGGTCCCCACTGTGCTTATGCCAAAGCACTGTGCCAACCCCAGCATAAAGGAGGGACAGAATGACATTCAGAAGGGATATACCAAGAAGGAAGGGACACAGTTCTGCTATCAAAAATACAGATATAGAAAGAACTGAAATGGAGGATTTGAGTAGTGGGGACAGATGCTCTAAGGACATGAAATGCAAAACCCACAATTGACGAGAAACAGAGAATAACAACTTGCAAACACAATGTTAAGGAAGGTCCCTTGCTAACTCAGTAAGTATAAGAACCTGTGCCAACCTGAACAACACTGACCACCTCAGATTCCTATTTGTGAAACATCAGTACAAGGGTTGGAAATTTTTGTTGAAAGAAATAGCTGTCTGTCTGTTCAGCCTCTTGGTAGAAAGATAACGAGTTACTTCAAACTTCTGCCTTCAAGTAACTTGCATACTCAGGGAAGCCTTGAGAAGCTGGACATTCCTTCCACTGAGTAGACTGATAGGCTTCAAAGCATATTTAACTATAAGCTGTGTTAGTATAGGGTGGAAAATATTAATCAGCTCTAGCCATCTAGGGAGAGTGTGGTTATCATTAAGAATATGTTAGACACTCACACAAGAATTCTTTTCCCCTGCCTGCTGGATGAGCTCTCTCATACAATTTTTTCTGCTTCCACTGCATGCTTTTGAAAAAAAAGCTAGACTAAATGAATACTTTCAACTAGAGCTAAAGGCAAACACTCCACTGGAACTTTGCCCTAATCAATAGTAGCAATGTTCATGTCACATGAGAGTCAGAGGATAGAATATGGTGCTTACTGAAGTCAGCAAATAAGCTAATTATACTTAGGCTGCTTGAAGAAGGGGACAAGTGAGGTCTGGTCCACCCACTTATTAATGCAATCATCATTATCCTTATCCCTTGTTTACTTTGTGCTGAAATTGTAATACAAACTTGTCTCAAACAGAGGGTGCTACTGACCCCTTGTGGGAGAAATACTCATATATCTTAGGATGCACAAGCGTCACTGGGGAAATCAGCTCAGAATTAAGTTTGTCTCCTCCCACACATTTATTTTTAAGAAAAAAGCCACAAGTGTATTCTCCTGATTTTAGGCAATTTTGCAGAAATTCATGGTTTTTACTAGCTTCTTTAGGGCATTCAAGTAAGCGTCAACAAATCCTAACCATAATAGATACTGCACTGACTTTTAAAGTCTTGTACTGTTGAAGACTAAAATTTATACATTACCAGTAGGCACAGCTCTCAATTTTTAATGTAACTTAAACTATTTTAATCTATCACAGCATCACTTCCTAAGGACTATTTTTTAAAAAAACAAAAAACTTATTATCTCCTGGAAAGCAAGGACATACTACTCTCATTCCTGAGAAAGGAACAAAGTATTTAGATTCCTAAAGTATTTTTCAGCCAAAACCTTCTTGTAAGAATCAAGAGAAGTTGATACAATTCATTCTTAAAAGTAAAAGCTTTCCAATGCATGCTACTGTGTTGCCATGAACAGGGTTGCACAAAGCACAAGAAGATCAACAATTTTGTTTCTGACAACTGAAATTACCTTTCCATATGGTGGAAAAACAAGTCTGAAAAGGAAGGCTATTGCTTCTTATTGAAATACTATTGCTAACCTTTCTTCCCTAAATACAACAGAGTGCACCCATGAGGAACTACCCTCTGCATTTCATTAAATGTCAAATCCAAAGGAAATCTCCATGGACTTTCACTATTCCTGTCACACATGGCTGCATACGGGATATAGTTGGAATGAGTTAGAACAGGAAAGCACATTATACAGAGATTAATTACATTACACAGTACTTATATTATAATTGAATAATTATTCTTTATATTGTACAGTATGAAGCAGCTTTCTCAAAATCTAAACCCATCAATATCAAACATTGCCAAAACCAGCAGCTTCCACTGCAACCAACAGCAGGGGCTGAAACCCTACAGACCACAGAGACCAAGTCTTAATCCAGTGCCAACACTGTTCCCATCACATTCAATGAATATGTATGGAGAAGTATGTGAGTAGCTTGTAAATCCCAAAGCAAAGAACAAGTGGCTACTGAAAACATTTTAAGAATTTGCATTAATTATTTTAAAATAAAGTTTTTTCAAAAGTATCTAAAAATACTATCTCTTCATACATACCTGTCACATAAACCAAGGTTGAAGAAATCTTGAAAAATGAAAAGAAACTGAGAAAGAGAGCAACAAAGTTTTTATTCTGTCAGTTCATTTTTTCACCTGTACACTATGATAAATTAAAACACTAAGTCATTTAAGTTAGGTTGGTTTTGATGCCTTTGATTACATACACTTTTAAATGCATCCATTAAATTGAATCCTAGCAGTATAAACTATGATGCAGCATCTGTTGTCTCAGAATATGGAAGTTACTGTATCTGGCAGATGTTTAAACGATCACATTCACGTAGCCAGATCTGGAAAGGCCATTCAATTACACATAAACACAGAATCTAACATACACGTAACAGCAGCTCTAGTCAGTACTATGAACTGCATATTTACAGAAAAATTTGCACATGTCACACATAAAAATTTTAAATCACCTTTTTTGTTGTTACAACATAATCCACCCTTCACAATTCTACTGTGCTGCTTTAACAATGTTTGAGTATATGGGAGATTCAAAGGCACGTAGCACTTCTGATGTTTCTATAAACTCTTCAGAGATAAAGGAGAACCAGATTTTTTTAAAACTTTGGATTGCAAACTTTCTCAATAAAGTCTGATGCACTTTTAAATACTGTATGCCAACAAGTAACTGATTTCACAAACATTCTTTCAAGCATACAATTTTCTAATTCCACGGTGACATCTAACATCACTACAACCAAGGAGGAGGAAGACAAATGAGCCACCACTCCTTTCCCACTGCTGTGTGCACAAAAATCAGTATTAATTCGGTCCAATTACACTTTCAAGTCAAAGCTTTTGAAAAAGTCAGTATACATCTTATATAACAAGGTTTATTAACCATCAGCATTTCCTCTGAAAAACTTAGACCTTGCTAAGCAGTTTTAAAGGAAGCAATTATATAATGCTATCTGCATACAGAAATCGTTACAGGTAACCTTAAAATTCTCCAATAAACAGTCATGACAAAATCTACAATTTCCTGAAAATACAAAGTTGATTTTAACAAAAGTAAAAATGTTCCTGCGGTTCAGTAAAACCTGTTTTCTAACGTTAATAGTTTGCATTCATAAAGACACTAAGGTTGGGACAAAGAAAGTATTTCCTAAAGGCTCAAAACGAGACCAAAACAGTTTTCTAACTATGAAATGGCATGCAAACATACTGATTCGTTGTCAGTTTTTTCTCTCTCTTATAAAAGACTTACTGTATCAGAGTAAAGCAGGTATTTTACATGTTTGTTGACACAATGACCTCTCACACTAAAAAGGTCACATTCAGAACATTTTATCACGTCTTTGACACAAAAGCTGCTTCTGTAAATTTCAATGTTATGCCCTTCAGACCCCCATGACCAGTGCAACAATCAAATAGGTTTCAGAAAGCTTAACAATACCTAAATTTGATGATTTTCCTTTACAGAAAGTATATACAAGTTTATAAACCCATGGCAGGGGTATTACAATTATATTAACATCAACTCATTAACTGAAATCAAAAGATACTTGCATTCTGTAAAGACTCTATGGCTGATGCCCATTCAATAGTTCTATCAAGGCACTATACAGTCATTAAATCTCTACTATTCTCCAAGATGTGCTGAAGAATATTGTGAATGTGTTTAAGTTGTTAAAAAGCCCTGAGTCAGAACTTGCGTATTTACCACAGGGTTAGCTATAAAAATGACATACTAAAACCTCTGGAGATAACAGTTTTGCTTTGTCAACACAAAAAAGTTATGAAATGCACAAAAAGACAACAGTAAGAATTCCAGCAACTTATGCAAGAAAGCTATACAATGTACATTGTGGCAAATCACACACTGGTATTGTACGTAATTTATACAGTCAGTAAAAAACCTTGAAAATGTATTCAGACATCAAAACAAAGCAAAACAAAACTGATGCATTCCCCATCCCTTCCTGAAGACAAAGAACAGCTAGAGAAGAATTCAGCACTGACAGAAAGGAGGTAGCACTGCTAAAGGTTAGGTTGTAAGTGTTGTTGGGGATTTTTAAGTGAAAAGTTGACCCATGCAGCACAAAGAACAGGATAGGCTCTTCGGTTCATCAGCTGCTACTGGAAGAATAAAATAAATTTCTGGTACATTTAGTTTTGTAGAGGAAGCTCAGATCACTAGCTTAAAGCAGCTTCTTCAAACAATTTAGTGTTTACACAAACTGCACTTAATACTGCTAAAGATAATTACACATACATAAACCTTAATCTCTAGAAAATATCTACACAATAAGTACTTAGATTATTTTTGAAAGACCATTTCACGTCTTTAAAAGAGGTTAAAATACCAATTGTAAGACTATGCTAACAAGGCACAAGTACTTGTGCAAATCTGCTATATCCACACCCAGTCCAAGTTAAGAACACCACCTTCTAATGGAACTTAGACATTTACAAAGTAACTTGTTTACTATTTTGCCAGTGTAGTTTTCAGTATCCACTTCAGGAAAAAGGGATTGTAGTAACAGCCAAAATTTTGAGAAGTGCTGTATGAGCTTGGGGTGTAGTAAGTGATAAGAATGTTTGGGAGGAAAAAAAAGTCAAAACATAGTTATATAAAAGTTAACAAGCTACAAGTATTTAGAGTATTCTGTTAGACTCTTAGGCTGTCTTTATAATTTAAATCACTGTGTACTGATGTCACAGTATTTATGTATTTTACTAAAAGGAAAAGAAAGTATTTTACTTAAACATCTCAGACTACCTCACATCTGAACAATACATATTATTAGGTGCCTTCTTGTTTCAAGAAACAAATCAAGATACTTCATTCCATTTAATTTCAAAATTGCTATTAAATACTGGGGGATAATCATAATAAACAAACCCTGCATCTCTCACATTTTATGATTTTACAGTATAATAAACATCTTACTGATTTTTCTCATTATCACTTTGCTCAGGTGAGATTTACATGTTAATCTTTTGCTGAAGACAGAGGCACAGTGATATATCCTCAACTCTCCTACTTGTTATAACACCCTTTGGCTTCCAACTGAACTTCTGTTTTTCATCCTTCTACTATGTGTTACCCACTTTTAGTCTATGCACATCGCACAGATGATACCAAACTAAAAAGAGTGAACAAACTCACTAGGTTCCTCAACAACACCAGCTCACCTTCTATATCACAATCCAATGTGTGAATATAAATACCTATTTCAAGAAATGATACTAGATTTGCAAACATTTTTCCTCATTAGGTTTTTGAAAGGCAAACACTGTGTAGCCTTCCCAAGACAAGATACAGCTCTTCCACCTGTCAATAGGAGGTTATACTAATAGTTCGACTATTAGTTGAACTATTATATAACTGTTGGTTAACTTACCTAGTTTTCCTAATTCAGTTGTTTCTTGTAGCACCATAACAGCATCAAGTTGACATACTTCAATTTCAACTGGCACACAACATTGCCAAATGAGTCCAATCACAAACTCCTATGCAGTCACATACATCTGCTGTAATTCCAGTACAGAAGACTAAGTCTGCTCCTCAAGCAATACCTTCATTGTCTCTGTTTCCATAGGACTGTGATGGCATTCAGGTACTGAGAGTGTTTCAACAGTTTCTCTGCTGAAAAATACAAGCCTAACAGAGAACTCATCTATCTATGTTATGGTATGTGCCTTCTGCAGTCAACTAATATTTAACATTCAAATCCAGTTTTCTACCCAGGATGCTTTAGATTCGTTCTTACTCAGCTGAATTTTTAAATTCATCATAAGTTGGAATACTTTCAAGTAATTCTGGCTTGTTCCACTAAAAAAGAATTAAGAAAATGCCAATTGCTATACTGAAGTTTCAGTTGCACTATCAAGAAGAAATCCACCCTGCCTTTGTGCTACAACAGTTTATAGAGGTCTCCATGAAGAATAAAGAAGACACAATTTTCAAAATATGTCTACCAGAGACAGAGGAAACCAAGATACAGATCTGATGCACTACAGGCTAAAATTCAGAATCAACTGTCAAATGGCATATCCTATTATAGAAGTATTTCCAGGGGAAGCCTGACAGGAAACTGAAGCCTACTATAGAAAGTTCAGCTGTCAAACGTGCTACCAAAAAACCAAAATCAAACCAAAAGAAAACCCCAAATCAAACCAAAAGAAAACTGCCCTCCCCCCCCCCCCCCCAAAAAAAAAAAACCCACCACCCCCCAAAAAACCAAAACCACCCTCAAACTTAGTGACATGCACATTGGTCAAATGAAAATTGCCATGAAAACTCAGGTCTACTCAAGAGTTCAAGTGGAGATAGCAAAATGCTGAACTGAAAAAAAAAGCCTTATATCAGAAACTTTCCAAAGCTCCTTGAGATTCTGGTACTTTAGAATGGGAACCCAAGAAGCAAAAATTTCATTTTGCCAAGGCTATTTCATTTTGCCAAGAATACAGATACACAGATTATCTGAGAACAGATGACTACTAATGCACAAAATAAACCAGACTACTATAATGACTCCAGATTGTGATTCTGTCCAATGAAAAAACACTGAAAAGAATGAGTAACATTTGCAATGCTGGAGCAGGATTAAAGATGGCTATAGAAAGGCTGTGTATTACATCACTTTGCAATGTTAAAAGCTACTCTACATACATTTTTCCAATATATCACTGTAGTTGATTCCTGGAAACTCTATTCAGTGTTTAAATCTTATTGCTTAAAGGTTTGTCTGTCTTTATAGTTTATTAGTACCATTCTTCTGAGACTTTTGCCAACGTTTGCACAATTCAGGCATATCAACATAAGCTTCAAAAGAAAGATTCATTTATCTGAAGAGACCACAATTTTATGCCTTTATCCTTACTTGGATCTTTCCCTGAACTATCTTTTTGTCCACATTTTTGACATATGCAATGAGAATTAAGTGATTAGTTAATCTTAGCTGCAAGTAAGGCACCTAAATGACTTCAGCATGGATTTCTTTACTGTCCTGCAAGAGCACATCCAAATGAAGTCTGCACAACAGCAAAGGGCTACGTGAACTTTGCACTCACAAAACTGTTGAATCACTTAGGAGTAGGTACACATTCCTTTCAGCTACAAGAGATCCTCAAATCAGCATATTTTCTACCATCACGAATGATGAAAGGATGTAGTTGTTAGTCTACAGTTCCTGACATTAGAATTTTTGGGGTCAGGAACAGCTCTTTGTCACATCAGTGGCAGCAAACTCCTTTAGCCAAATTCAGCTCACCTAAGCAAGGTTCACAAAATTCACTGTTCTGTCAGCAATATCTTCATTTGCAGTATTACCCAGTAATGCTCACAGATAAGTTCTGCTGTTAACACCCAACTCAGATGAATAAGCAGTATTAAATCTTCTCTTTTGCTCTTGACTCTGTTTGCCTGGAGATGATAAAACCCACATAAAAAGAGAGAAAATGTTGCAAAAACTCTAATTTTTCCTTATTTATATACCCACAATTTTTAAAAGGCTCCACATGTATACGTTCCTCTACAACTGATCAAATTCACTCAACTGAAATGGATAACTACCCACTGCTCAAACATTTTCCTTTCCAGTCAGGTTAAAAGAAATTCTGTACAAAGTCATGTGACTAGCAGAATTACAATGTTCACTATTTAAGTTAGCTAGCTTGAACCTGTTAGACTAAAGTGCAGTTTTGGGAACGTAATGTTTCTAAAACAGATTTTTCTTTTTACTGTTTCCTTCCCAGGCCATCCTCAGCAACAAAAGGCATGATAAAGTTAGAATTACCTTATTGTATTCTGAGGCCTCATCTTATGGCAATGGTATATTTATTACTAGTGTGTATATAATTTGTATTGATTTTTCATGACTGTATATTTCAAGATGGAAATTAATGTGAACCAGAACTATCACACGAAATGTGTCAACATTCTCCAGAAAAGCATAAAGCAAAAGAAATCCTAAATATTTATGTTTGGTAGTAACTGACAATATAAAAAAAAAAATCCCTTACATCACCTGACATCTGATACGTATATGGTACACATGAACAAAACCAAAACAAGAATGTCCCTTTAAACTTTAAGGGGAAGAAGACAAAAAGAAAATGAAAAAAATGACTGCTTTAAATTAGCTTCAGGCTTAGATGTTTTAGAAGAGTAAAGGTAAAAGCTGACTGTTCAAATACTGTTCTTTTATTTGGTGTGTTCACAGTCTTTAAACAATTACCATGTAATGAACCTGTGCTACAGTATTAGAAATGTTTTCACTAGAACCCTTTACTGCCTTTTAAACTTACAGAGATTTAAACCATCAAAATGACCTTAATATTTCACAACCTAATAAAAGACACTGGTTCTACTATCTAATACAAAAGAATCCTTCGCTCAATTGCCTTGCGGCATATAGGGCATTCACTCATTCGGTCTCCACAAAGTTGACACGTTCCATGGCCACAGAGAAAGATCATATTCTTCAGGCGGTCCAAACAGACAGGACACATAGTCTGTAAAAGATTTTGACAGATTACACAGTCAATGGCAGCACTTATACAGTATTGAAAATTTCAACAATTTATATGTTGCATAGAACAACAAATACATCATCTTAAGCATAAAAGATAATTGCCATAGCATAACCCAGCCACTAACCTAAATTAGTTTGGGCTTTTTTTAATCCCATTTTTACTTGATATTGATTCAAAATATGTGGGTTTTTCCTACACAAACAACTATGCAGCTTTTTTCCAAATATGATCCCTTTAAGTAAGATAATCCAGTAGAAGATTGACATCAAATTTTCAATATCATTGTCTTAATCTTGCAAACTTGAGTATTCTTCAGAAACAGTCTCCTGTATGTCAAGTAATCTTCCAGGGAGCAAACACCACAAACAGTTTTAGATATGCAATGCTTGGGTAATGATTTACAAATTTCTTCTCAGGTTATTTGGCCATTCATATACTTACCTTAAAACATCAAGCACTGAACACACGCAGAAGCAATAAAAATGCTGCATAATCAATAATATATGTAAATATTCAATACTTTGTTTGTGGAAATTATCTAGATTTTCAAACAAAAGAACGCCTCAAGTTCCAAATGAAGAACAGTTTAATAAATATCTGACCTTCAGTCATAACAGTAGCACAGCAAACTTTTAAAATCAATTTTAATTGCTGAACATTAAAGTGACAGCCAATGCCCAAAATCTCTAAAAGTTCTTCAACAGCAAAATTAATTTTGTACCAAGCTACTAAGGAACAGTGTCCTTCACCTTTTGTCATATGCAGAAATTTTGGTAAGGCATGTTCCTTCACCATAAACATATTGCAGCCACATTAGGATTTCATTTATAACAGTTGATCAAAGGTTAGTAAATGAATAGATGTTACAACAGATGATAGTTGTTAAGACCATTCTATAGTCCACCAAGTCAAATCTCAGATCTGAGACACACTATACATATCTAACAAATATAAATGTTGATCTTGGACATAATATGAAATACTGAGAGGGTTCATATTTCAAATACAAATTCATTTTATCACCATCTTGCACCTGTGACTTGTTTACATACTCATCATTGGGTGTTTACTTCAATTTGTTCATCTAAAGAGAGAAATCCATAGTAGGAACCCTATTCAGTATAACCTTTAAAGTACAGTTTCTGTGGAATTAAGAGGAATTCACAGATTCAGGTAGGTTGGAAAAGACCTCCGAGATCATAAAGTTCAACCTAAGACCTATCACTATCTTGTCAACTAAACCATGGCACTAAGTGCCACTTCCAGCCTTTATTACTTCCTAGGGTAGATAGATTAGTCGAAGACCAAAAAAAACCCAAATCGCCATCATTCTGCTTATACAAAGTTTAAATTGGTATGGAGTCTGGCCAAATGCCTATTTTAATCTTCAGGATACCAGTATAATGGAGTAGCAGGAGTATAAAACCTTATGCCAATTTATGTTAAAAAAATCCTGAAGGGGGGTGTTCTCCAGCTTTGCCAGATTTCCATAGTACTATAACAAAACACTCTTAAACAAAAAATTTGCCCAATACTGAGCATCTGTCAATCAGTCATTTTTCCTTTCACACTAAGTCACCAGCTTCACATCCCAAGAGGACAATTAAGAGTATTCTTCCTTCAGTAACTCACAGACTTCAAGTATCAGCTATTTCCAAGGCAATGCACACAGAGCTGTTCTGTGACAAGTGTCTATAACCTGACAGCATTGGCATGATGTCCTTTGACAAAGGACTGACAAAGCAAACACTAATCTTACCTTTTTGGGAAAAAACCCAACAACTTGTAGCCTTTATTCTTTGTTTTAGCTAATTGCCTTTGTGTCTAAATATAATGTCAGAATTACTAAAGTTAAAAGGGTCTGTTTCTCTCCAAATGACACAACATCATTTAAAAATGAAAACACTGATCAAGGGACTCAGAAATATTAAAAATTAAAATCTGTTTAAACACTATAACTTTTAACTGTTTCAATCAGTGAAGCACAGAAATCCTAACATGTTCATCTTACAGATATTTTCTGCAATTGCATGCAGTATTAGCAAATTGCCCAATTTCTACTGCTTAGTATGAAAGCAGAGAATATAAAATACATTAGCTGTTTAATTTTTCAACATGATACTAACTTAAATGTTAAGTTACTTTTACACAGTAGGAGAACACAGCTGCCAGGACAATGAATCTTCCTGTTTGCTACACAGGGTTTTCTCGATTAGCTCAGCAGTTTCCCAGTGAGACAGAAGCCCAGATAACTGAGCTTTCCAGCTTCCAAGGAGAATTTCTTACTTAACTAGGAGTTTGTAAGTACTTCTACAGAATAAGCACTGTCTGTTTCTGTTGTACTACTAGTTTGTTAGAACAGCCTCTGCATGAAAGATTTGACTACTATCTTTTGAAGAAAAAGAAATAAAAAAGGACTATAAACAAGGCATTATGCCTGTTCTCTATGAGAACTACTTCTTTGGGTAAGGACTCTGAAAAAGTGCTCATAGCCACCTTAATTGGCTTTGCAATTAAAAAAAAAATTTTACCACTAACAAGGTGTTTTAAACTGTTTGAAGTATCAATTCCTCCTCACTAAAAACAGTTTTTCCAACAATATACAGGTGCACAGTGACAAAATAAATTTATTTTTAAGGAGGAAGAAAGTGATGTAAGTATGGTGAAGGAACATACATAAGATATTAGACAGATGATGATGATCATGTATGAAATGGAATGAAGGTATTGCAATTACAGTCAAAAGGGTTCACATTCAGGGAATCCCTGAAGAATGGTGTGGTCATCAGATGTGGGAGATTCTGTTGACATCAGCATCACTTCTGCTTGCCACCAGAAATGGTTTTAAAAGCTTGCTGCACTAACATATTAGATTATCATTGAAGGTATGAGTTGAAACAAAGGATTATACCTGCTGAAAGAGAACAAATTAATTTTAAGTAGAAAAATATCAATTTAACACTGAATTGTTACAGCATAAATCAAAAGAATACACAGTTATAGTGGACTGCTGTGCATCACTTTAAACACAAATTTAAAAAATGACATGATGAATTTTTATCAAATCCAACTTGCTACTGACAAGTATGATATTCAACTTGCCTGATCACAAGACTAAGCAGAAAAGACACTAAGGAAAATATGGTAGAGTCTCAAGCCAAGATGCACACAAGAATGACCAGAACCACCTCGTTCTAGTCAGAGGCATTGAACAATTCTGGCTTCTGGTTAGCAAATCTCAAAGGTAAGACAAAATTGTATAGAATAAAAGAGCACCTAAGGAAAACTGAAAAAAACCCTGAGATCACATCTAATCAAGAAGAAAAACTGTAATAGAGTTTTCTTTTCATGTGCCTAAGAGTATTAGCATACCCAAAGAGAAATCTTTTATAAACTCCTAAAATTAACCAGAAAAATATACATCTTAAGAAAATAGATGACTTGCATTTATGCATTCATCTGCATCTTTCACACATATCCTTTCAAACGCCAAAGAAGTAACCATATTCTTTCCATTCAATGCTAAAAAGCAAAGCAGAAGCTAAACAGCAGATTTAAGATGTCAGAGATATCTAGACATACCAGGTGTTACTGTTAAGACAGACGTGCATTTTTCAAATGACAATTTTCCATCTGCATGTTCTTTTACAGACAAAAGCTACAGAGGAATCTCTTTTGAATTTCTATTACTGGGGTGCTGGCCCAGTCACCATACGACAGGAACAGCTCTTCACAGACATTCCACCGAGCACATCAGCTTCCATATTTAAGGCATTTAGAGACACGGGCTGTAAAACTGGCAATCTGAACACTATAGCCTTAGCTTTCACATGCACGAACAGCTGAAAGCCACAACTACCAGGATGAGATGTGATGCTGCCATCACTGAAGTATTACTGACTGCTGTAAGCCTTACAAGAGGAAAAAGCAAGTTAGAACACCCTGTCTCCTGTATCCATGAAAAGTCTCTTCCAATTTTGTTATACATAGGGAAGCCAAAATCACATTATTAGGGTTCTAAGAGAGTAAGTTCATACAATAATCAGATACTCCAGGTCCTTTACTACTGAAAAATCTAAAAATCAAGTTTTTCTACAGCTGGAAAAGCAATGAAACAATTCAGTAATTTAACACAACAAAGTTCTGCATGTAGACAACTACTTTAAGCATTTCAAATGGAACTAGACTTAGAGACGTAATGCATTTAAATAGGTCACTGAAAAATTAATTTTTCCATTAGGTTTCTGAATTGCATGTAACTTAACCAATGAATAATCAATACAATCTGTAGTTAATCTGTATAAATTTCCTCCTGCAAACACTATACGTAATTACAGATGACAAATCATAACATTTAAATTACAAATATTCAAGTTTTTTGCATAGTACTTTCAAAGTTTTAGCTTTGCAATTACACAATCTTTTGAAGAATATGTGAACCATACCCCTCATATGGCAGGTAACTGCCAGTTGTTGTTCAAAGACAGCTAATGAACAAACAAGTAAAGATGTAGGTAGATACAGAACAGTGAAGAACATCTACTTTTACCACCATTCTGTGAAAACAGCTTCTGCTGTACCTACACACTCAGGTCACTAAACAGACAGAGAATACACTGACTGGACAGAGCACCCTTTTTTAGTCACGCCAACACAGATGCTCTTAAACAGACTGATTATCAAACCTGGTCACTTGATTTTTTTGTTTTTAACCCTGTACATAGAGAACATACAAGCCACATCACACAAAAAAATATTGGTCATTTAACTAAAATTTAAGAGCTGATGCACTTTAACACGTCATCTTGCTTTAAATAACAGAGGATGCATTGGTTTTTCCAATTAGTTTAGTGGTCCATAAAATTTTTATTCAGCGCTTTTACCTGTTCCTTAATGTCTTGTAACTGTTGCTGCAGCTTCTGTACATCTGCATTGACATTAGTATTGTCTTTGTCTTTCTGCAAAACTGGAATGTTTCCACTTGCTATAATGTAAAGAAAATAAAGATACATGATTATGCAGCAATCCAATGAAACAGGAATAATTATTTCCAGTGTCATAACTAAAATTTTTTAATTATCTGAAATAATGTTAGTCAAACATCTTTGGTAATCTAATTGAATTCACTACATCATCACTGCAGCTCGATTAATAAAGAATTTCTTTGAATTTAGTGGCAACACTTCTTTGACAAATATTTCCACAATAATGATTCTTGCAGTCCCTTAATGGTCTCGGAGTTCTTATTTGCTAGTAGCTCCTGAAGTAAAATTTTTGGGGTACATGTTTAAAAAAAAAAAAGCCAAATCCTTTAGCAATGAAAAGACTTATCTACACCGATGATTTGCTTTGGTGTTGAAAACTGCACAAGTGTCTTGGAAGTAGTTTGTTCAGACTTTGAACAAGCTCTGATTAATATTCTTATACCTGATTGACCTAGGAAGTAATGTTACTATAAGAAGCAGAAAAACTGTAAAGTATTTTAACTTCCCAGTGGATTGAAAACACGATTTTACTGATTATTCTTACATTTATCTATTTTGGAACATTATGACCAGAACGAAGTAATATTCCAATTCCCATAAACTCAACCGAAATACTGCATACCACAGAGTAAATGCACATACACAGACTGAGTAAATGCACATAATCCACAGAAATTATTCGAAGAAGTCACAAGAAGTTTAAAAACTAGCCAAAGCAGGAGATGCAAAACTGTACATTCTGTCAGGAAAGTTGCTTGTACCTAGACGCAAAATATTTAACGTGCCTTCAGAGTTCCAGAAGTAAAAAAACCCAAACATTTATTTGCTCATTTGCACAATTACAGACAATTCTCAGCTTTTGCTTCATTAGACATTACCAAGTAAGGTCACACACTCTCGGCCTTACTCTGAACACTGAAAGCAATGCTCCAATGACCAGTGTTATTATCACGTCTGCTGCTGCCACTGGAGACAGTAGTGCAAACAGCAAATGGATACCTAGGTTAACATTGTTTTTACTGAACTTTTCTTTAGAAAGGAGAGAAAGTATTTAGGTCATTTAGAAGAATGAGAACAAGAAGTTGGTGGAGGAATATGAAAGAGTATGGGCTTTGGAGTCACTCACAAATATCATCAGTGGTATCTTCTGTACCTTTCCCTCCGCAGCACATTATGAAAGGCACTCTTCGCTCAACCACTGCCCGACACTGTACACACTTCTTCATCAAGCTTGCACAGTCTGGTAGGAGAGAGAAATAAATCAACTCTGAATCCTGCTACTTAATGTTTCTTCTTTTCTGTATGTGAGCTTGTCTAATCACAGTAACTGTACAGCAATGACTGAACAGATGCTTACAAGAGAAACAACTACTTTCTGCACAAACTTTCTGCAAATCACACATATAAACAACATCCTGTTTGGGATTCAAAGTAAATCTATTCCCTTTATCTCCTTTTAAAGTATTTCAAGTGACCAGGTTCCTCTTTCTCCAAATGGATGTCTATTCCACTAGAACTGCAGAAGTTAAAAAGTAAAATTACACACATTTGAGATCAAAATTTCCAAGAATGTCTCACTACCCACTTTTTCCTTTAGAAAGAATCTCACTAACTCTCCTAATGGTCCGGGGGCAAATAAGTGCTGCTCCTTTACCCTTAAGAATAAACCTACATCTTTTGATATAATCCTAGAAAGGAGGCTGTAATTCTTCTACAAAAGGCAAATTATTATGTCTCATAAATGCCAAAAGGTTACTTGAATTAATAGAATGGGTCGTATAAACTACACAAATTTGGAGACTCTCCATTATCCTGTTTGAACAAGATGTCCAGAAAAAAATCAGGAAAGAAATCATCTGCATTTGTTAAACCTTTTGCTGTCCCTGTTACAGCTTAGACTCGGTAATGTGCATTGCACTGCTGAAATCCTTCACCACAGCAATCAATCTTTTTGTTGTCCTCTTTCCTGGGAAACAAATCAAAACCACTTTTCTCATCATCTTTCAACTGCAGACAGTGAAAGAGGCCAGATCAGGATAACTATAGTCAATGACGTCAGCTGCCTCAGCCAGAAGAGAGGAAGAAATCAGCCTTCTTTAGCAAGACCAAGCAAGCAGTTACTCATGGGAATGATTACCCTCCCTCTCATGTAGGTCCTCATCAATATGGACTGCTCTTCTCCAGGCAAATCACTCTTCAACAAAGCCCTGAAATGCCTGGAGACAAGGTGATGGCTGCATTCTCATCCACATATTCTCAAACCCAGAAAATTTCTGGCAATCTCCTAGGTGGTTTTTTTCCTACACAGGATAAATTAAAGTGAAACACAACTGGCCCTTTTTGCAAAGATATATGATGTGTCTTTTAGAGAAAAATACAGCCCTTGTGCAAATCTGTAGATTAGTAGTGAAGCATAAATATTTATTTAAAGCATTCTTTTAAAACACCATTTGCACATCTGAATGCCCAAAAAAGCCGCGAAAAAGCAACAAAATTAATTCTAATAACTTCAGAAGTTATAATGATATACAGTAGGTTTTTGTAATAAATAACTCAGATGGAAGAGCACTTGTTTCCTCAATTTTTGAAAATCTCCGCTTTGTCCTCCAATTATTACCAGCATGCCAAATAATGTCAAAATTCTAACCATCACACCAGGCTATCAAGGAAATTGGACATGACATCAGATTACTGATGACCTTTTAGCAATCCAATTAAAAGTATTCTGTTTCACGATTACTTCAAAAAGGGCTTCTGTCAAGTTACTTACTCTCACAGGCACACATATGACCACAAGGCTGGAAAAGCACCGCTGCCTTTTTGTCTGAACATACTACACATTCTTCGATCTGTAAAGAACAACAAACACATACGAGAAAAGTTTATCTCCTGCTCTCTACATTAATTTGCAAGGCACGTGGACTTCAAGAAGCTTTATCTAGTGGGTTTTTTTTAAACAATTCAGTACCTCAGAACCTAACTTTAATGAGTTTGTGTGATAACTTCTAAGAAGATATATTTTCTAGCAATTTTTACACATTCAGTACGCTGATAGGTACAGAGAAGCAGTTAGGACAGTATATACACTTCTTTATTTTTTCTTGTTCTTTGTTCCATCATATATACTTAAATTGGGGTTATTCAGACTGGAGAAGAGAGGTCTCTGGGGAGACATTACTGTAGCCTTTCTGTATTTAAAGTGGGCTTATAAGCAAGATGGGTACAAACTTTTTAGCAGAGTCTGTTGCAGAAGGACAACAGGTAATGGTTTTAAACTAAGAGAGAGTTGATTTGGACTAGAGAGAAGAAAGAAATATTTTATAATGAGATTGCCCAGAGAAGTGGTAGATGCCCTGTCCCTAGAAACATTCAAGATCAGGTTGGATGGGGCTCTGAGCAACCTGATTTAGTTGAAGATGTCTCTGCTCATTACAGGGTGTTAGATATTAGATGACTAACTTGAAAGGTCCTTCCCAAACCAAACCATTCTACGATCCTATGAAATTCACTTATAAGCTACTGGTATATTCTGGATTAGGGTTTCTCCAGTCCTTTATTGTGAGTACCTGCATATACCATACAACCACAGAATGGCCTGGGTTGAAAGGGACCTTAAAGATCATCCCATTTCAACCCATCTACCATGGGTAGGGACACCTTTCATTAGAGCAGGGCCCCATCCAACCTGGCCTTGAACACTTCTAGGGATGGAGCATATAGAGTTTGACCACAGACATCACATACCACTCCATTCATACTAGCCTAGATCACTTCTTCCAGTTCATAGAACTGTTGGCCTGAGTCATTAATTTCTTAGCCTTTTTTACAGATATTACTGTAAGTTTTTATATAGAAGAGAAGTATTAACCAGATATTCCACACTCTCAACCTAATTTTGCAAAAGAAATTAAGGGAAGGTTATCCACAAAGGTTAGCCTTCACCTGGGAAAGCTGATTTCCATAGATTAGCTTCTTTAGATGGATGACTAGAGGTAGAAGCCTTACTTTGCTGCTCCAAATCCCCCAGTGACAGAACCCTTTCACTAATTATAAAGGAAGTCTAGAGAAAAAAGAGCTCCCGCTATGTTAACATTTGGATTTTGGAAATAAGCAGTGCAGAATAGTGAATGGTATAAGAAATAAGAATAGGAGAGTGAATAGTAAAAACAATACAAATTTATATTTACAACTCTTATATTTACTCTGAAGTAGAGAAAAAAACCCCCAACATAGCGCAGAAGCAGACTAGTCAAATGTTTGGAAAAAATTTTAAAAATAGAGTTAGGTTTTCATAAAAGCTACTGAGACTTATTCCTAGTCTTCAAAATAGGGCACAACTGGTTGATACTCTGAAGAAAAAAGACAGCATAATGAAACTTGTGATTCCTAAGAACGAAAAGGTGAAAGCTGAAAGTAATTATTAACTTCAAAAACAAGCA
This sequence comes from Corapipo altera, assembly GCF_003945725.1. Lineage (NCBI taxonomy): Eukaryota > Metazoa > Chordata > Aves > Passeriformes > Pipridae > Corapipo > Corapipo altera. The sequence goes on along the minus strand of NW_020884879.1, from coordinate 1,407,088 downwards.
CATATTAATTAACTCAGTTTACAGGCAAATGATCTTTTAAGCAGCCCTAAGGAATAAAAGAACTTAGAAGAATTGAGTATTACTGAGGGAAATTATACTTCAGAAAAAGCAGCGATTTATCTTAACGTGAAGAAAAAAAATACCATGGAGGAGGGACATAATCTATTTCAATAAAGTATCCTCAGGTGACTGTATTAGGAACTCTGAAGACCTGAACAATAAAAACATTGCAAGGCAGGGAGAGGTACAGGGAAACACAAAATAGCAATGTACAATGTTGGGACAAGTTATCACTACAATGCAAAATTAATTCCATCCAGTGAGACAAGTGTAAGGCAAACTACCACATAAAATAAATTATGTATTTCCTGGACCACTCTATTTTTGTTTCTTTTCCATTAAAAAAGAGAAAAAAACAATGAATTTGGGAGGTTTTTACCTTTGTCCTAGACTGAACTTGTTCTTTACAGATGAGGCATTTTTTCACCCGTGGTGAGCACAGAGAACAAGTGGCAATGTGTCCACATGGGCCAAACAGTGTATCTCTCTTCATGTCTGAACACACCATACATTCTTCTAAGGTTTCAGAATCATTGTTGATCATAGACGGACTCCGGGAACCAACCTGACCACTACAAAGAAACCTTGCAGTCAAACTTTTAAGAACTAAAAAAAAAAATTAATCTTAATTTAAAATGCACATCAATTGGTTGTTTATATACTCCAACGCATTCAGGCATCACTGTATCATCATAAAGCAATCTGAATTGCCTTTTCCCAAATGAACAGCTGCCACCAGAGTGCAAGGTCACACGCTCAGATAAGACATCGTAGAGAAACTGGACACAGAACAGCATGTTGTGAGCGTGTACATAAAAAGCTGTAAAACACCCTTCCCTCTCATCCTAAGAGTTTACTGATAGAGACATGCCCTGTAGATTCAGAACCGCACAGTTGAACACCTTCACCCTGAACACGTTTCAATGCCCAGCAAGTGACAGAGCCCAGGCTCGGTCAGCGAGTTCAGGTCAGAGCGCTGTGCTGCTGCTCCCCCAGCAGAGGGCCTCGCTCCCACAGCCCTCACCAGCCCGTAAAGGCTGGCGGAGAGGGAACAGTCAAGGGATGAGGCCGAGATAGATGGACACAGACAGAAGGGTTCTGAAAGAATATAAGCACCTTACTCCTTACCAGGACAACATCAGTAAAAACAGCCTCTCTTCGTGACATTTTGGAAGTACCGTTTTGATTTCCATAGAGGAATTAAGGATGAAAATTGTTTAAGAAATCACGGGGGAACACAACCAGGACAAGTTGAATCATCTCATACTGCATACACTTGGTAACATGACATTTCACTGAAATTATAATTCCTAAAGACATCAGACCCACTCCCTTATACTCTTTTTACAGAATCATACAATTGTTCATGTTGACAGGTACTCAGTAGGCCACCTGCTCAAAGCATCTTCAACACTAAATTTATACCAGGCTATACTGGGCTTCACCCATTTCAGCCTTTAAAACTCATATGAGATTTGTGTGGAGATTTGACAACTTCCTAGGCCAACCTGTTACAATGCCTAATTATTCTTCCAGTGAGTTCCCCCCACCCTGCTATTTCTGAAGCTCTACAAACCACCACCTGCAGATTGTCACCTTCCCATTCTCTTCCCTTCCATATTAACATGCATGAAAGTCCTGTAAGACTTGGGTAAATTTCAACTAATGTATTTGTAAATAGCATTCAGTGTACCACAGCAAATGAAGAATTAATTGAAAGTAAATAAAATAGCTTGCATGTTTTAATGCTATTGCTAATAAAGGCACAGCGTTTTAAATAAGTAAGTTAATCTATAGAAAGTAGAGATTTGGAAACCTTGTATTTTATGAATATACAAACCTGACTTTTTCTTTGTGACATTTAGCCAATGCTTTGCAGAGACTCGGATCAGGGCAGAGATCGAGAGGAGATTGACCCTTCTTGTTCCGAATGCTGAGATCAGCTCCGTTGGCTGCCAGGAAGCAGGCAATAGATGCTGCACTCTTCTTCTCTGCTCCTTGAGTGCCAAGTCCCATTATTAACTGAAAGAAAATAAACACGTAAGCAACTTGAAAGCCTCTCTATACAGTTAAGAATCGTTTGGCTAAAGGAAAACTACTTGACATGAACACATGCACATACACACATATATGTATAAACCTGTAAGCTCAAGGAAGCGTCTCCAGAACTAAAATTAAAACAATTGTACAATTGTTTAATTTTTAGTCAGCTATACTCAATTTTCCTTTAAGGAACTAAAATTCAGCAAGGAATAAGAAGTCAGCAAGGAATAGTTTGACTGTTGAAGCATCCTGCACACCTATACTCACATGTGAAGGGGTTGTCCTTCTGTATAAGCACTGTAAAGGGCAAAGTTCCAGTGGGTATATTCAGAACACACTTCAGTACACTGAAACTGCCGAGTTCAGACAAAATGCTGCCAACAACACCACACTTGGACTGAAAACATAGCTGAGCAGAGAAATAAATACACACCTACTTTTAGTCTAGTGAATAACATACCTGCCCAAGAAAGCAACTGAATTTGAGTCTTTCTCAGCCTAGATGGATTTAAACTCACACACTGTCCTTCCTGTCCTAATCAGATAATGCAACTTTACCCTTTTACAGCTAGTACTTTATTTTTGTATTACTCTACCTATTACACACAGTTCACAGGGCCATCTAGACAAAGAGAGAAGGCTCACTACCATAGCCCAGCAAGAAGAGGATTCACCTGCCCCAGAGCATTCTGGGCCTGCTCCCAACATCTTTTTGTATTAAAGTTTGATCAGATAAAATGCATTAAGTGTAACGCAGACTACACAAAAAACCAGAACTGCTGGCACCACTAAGAACTCCTCAGCAAACTACATCACCTTACATTCAAAGGAACAGCTTTGGTACAGCTCAGACAGCTCCAATTCCGGGAGTTTTAAGTGTTGAATTCCGGAATTATAAAGGTTTCAATGCTAGGATAGAGGCAGGATTTTGTATGCACTTCTTTCCCATTATTTAAGTGCCCAACTGACTGATGTACACTTTTTGACACCATTTTTCATTTTGTACAATCTATCCCTGTAGTTGGTCTTCTAAAAGCCCCCCTAAAAATTAAGTCATTTTGGCTCGATTAACAACCATTTAGTATTTAGAGGACTAGATGTGTTATTTTAGACAGAACAGCATACAGGAATAAATTTAAAATACAAGATACCTGTCACTCCAGCCCTAACAGCTGCATATTTTGAAGTCTGAACTACGAAGAAAACAGTTTTCAAAACCCCTCTAGTTATTTATCCCATCCCTCAGAGGTAACTCACGAAGAAAAAGGGTTGGTTTGGGTTAATTTCTTGTAACATGTGAAGACTGTATGAGAAGTCTTTACCCTGCCTTGATAATTGCAAGGTTATCCTTCTCATCATACAGCCACCCAGTTTCCTAGGGAAGCAATTTATGCTTATTCCTTTTAGTTAAGAGTTCTTATCCCTAACTAAAACTCTTATATCAATACGTATCACTGAGGTGCTACAAGACTCTTGAAGGTCACTTTATGAATTCACAGATGCTCATCCTGCATTCTTCCTTACGATTAGGTAAGAACAGTACAGCTAGAAAGACTTCACACCAGGAAAATCAGAAAGTTATGGAGACACATTGCTTTGCAGTGTTCACATCACAGAAAATTTTTGTTTATAAATTCAGACCATTTATATGCACTTTAATTACAGCACTGGTTGAAGTGATTTTATCTAGCTTCACTCCAGGTACTCTGAACCACGACAATAATTCAGCCAAGGCAGCACAACACCCAGTGAAAGTGATTTGCTCCCAGGTTGGCAGAGTAGTCATCATGGAACAGCCATCAACATTGGTCTAGAAAACCTTGGGTCCTAAAACGCCTCTGCATGCCGTACTGTTTGAAAACACCAAGACAATATTGCATCCCATGACACTTTTCAGGAACCTACAACTTTTCATGCACGCAAAATGAGAACAACACAAAACAAATCCACGAACAAAAAAACGAGCCTCATTATGTCTTAGTGCACAGCACAGCAGCAGAAAGCCTCCTCTGGAAGGGTCCAGCCCTGAAATGCATCAACACAGGCCAATTCCAGCCAATTTACCTGTGAGGGAGAAGTCTCTGTGTAATCCAACAAATAGCATAAATATCATCTAAGTAATTGTAGCTTCTGAGCTACTTTTGAAGCTGTAAACACCTTCCATTAGAGTTTTTTTGTTTTCAGTTAGGATTTAGGCAGTGGCATCATGTAAAAGCATTTTAGAAGCCTGAAAGACATCTATATTAAAATAAATTACATTAAATGCACCTGGGAATAATACATTTATTTAGGATAAAAAGTACCCTAGAGCAAGGAACACTGCACCTGTAATAAAGAACTCAAATGACTTTTTTTGTAGTGGTGGGGACTTAACACAGAATATCCTGAGTTGGAGGAGATCCACAAGGATCATGGAAGAACAATTCCTGGCCCTGCACAAGACAACCCCAAGAATTACACCATGAGCCTGAGAGCATTGTTCAAACACTTCTTGAACTCTGGTAGGCTTGGTGCTGTGACTACTTCCCTGGGGAGCTTGTTCCAACAGAAGGAACTACTAAAAAAAATAAATCAATGTTGAAGATTTCGTTCCATATATTTCCACTTACTTTGTAAGTTCATGATACCAGTAAAAAATACTGGTTTGTATTTTAAATAGTGGTCAAGGTAAAAAGTAAAAAATTGCAGAATTTCAATGAAGCTGCTGTTTGATCAACTTTATCAAATACAAAAAAAACCTAAAATCCTGCAAGTGAAATTTTTCTTTCTCAGTTTTTTCAACTGAAACTAAAAGAGAATAATTATTTGTTGAAGTACTATACCACAAAGAAGCATCTTACAGGTCTTAATAGGTTGGAATCTTCAAGACAGCAGTCCAAAGTTAATTAGAATTTAGCCAAGCAAAAATGAGGTCAAAAGTACTACATATTTATATAGGTGATTTGCTATCATGTAGACTAATGAAATCTGACATGTTTCCCAACCCTTAAAGGAATTAATAAAGAATAATAAAAAAACCTCCCAAAACAAACGTTCAATTTATCATATTTACAAAAAGAAAACCTTACTGGTACCCAGACTAATTTATTAATCCCATTTATCCTTTATTATCCATCACCTGTATTTGCAATTCCACACAAGACAAATTACTAATGTGTCTTTGGATGGCTTTAGAGGTCCAGATGCCTGCACGTATTTGCACAGCTTAGATTCTGTCTTTGACACACAATTTTGGGCCAAAGGTGGTTTAATATTTAAAAATGTTTACTGGTCAAATCTAGTTTTCAGAATTTTTACAATACCTTTATTTAAATAAAGATAAATAGGTCTAGGTATTGTTCTCATTTTCACAAGACATTTTCAAGATAATTTGACCATCTTAAAGAGTTTACACGTATATTTTACCCAGGTTTTACTCCATCTTTTATATTTCAGTGACATGTTGCCACATAAAATAATTAAGTTTTCACCTCTTCTCTGAGGGCACATATCTTCTCCATGTCACTTAAACCTCACAAATTTTTTAATTAAGGGAAAAATTTTCTCTGCAGCTAAACAAGTGCAAAAAAATGACCAACAGTTTGATCAAGCTAATATAGGAGATAGTGGTTAACTCTGATTTTTTAAAAATCATTAAAACATTTTTAGGTGATCAGAGATACAATCAAGAGGGGATTTTTTTTCTTTGTTTCTTGTGGTATCTTTCCAGTCCCTTTTTTCTTATTACTTTAATAGAAATAAAAAAACCACCTTTGGTTTAAACCAAGGATAATTCTCAAATGAAACTAGAAAAAGAACTCAATTCTCTAAAACATAAAATCCCCCCCCCAGGTGATGTTTAAAGACATGATGGAAAAAAACCCCGCTTCTCGCTAACACAACAACTCTATTTTCATTGTGGATGCCACTAATGAGACTGGGCAACAGAGAAACCAGTTTATGAAATGTTGAATCTGAAAAAAAATTATGGATCTCCCATTCGTTCCTTTCACAATTAAATTTGTATACACAAAGTAGTCTGGGCACCTCTCATAGAGTCCATAGATCATGGAAACAACTGAGCTGTAATTGCTCTCCTCCTCTCACTTAAAAGGACACAAGCGTATTCTTACAAATGTCAGTCATTTTAAATTTCTTTCACGGCTTATTCCAGTGTATTTCAGTGAGATTAAAAAACATTTCTCGTACTGGGAAATTATTATTTTGAACAAAGGTTTTTTAATAAACTCGGTGCATTTGTATTTTCTTAATGAAATGCAAAACCATCACCCTCAGCTAAAATTAGAAAAAATATTATGACACTTGTAACTAATAATTCAGCAGATCTGACCTACTGTTATGTTGTGCATCTTTAATATCTACAGAAAAAAATTCTTGTTTTTCTCAATTCAAATTGCTCCAGAATTTTATTTCTCCTTTGCCTCTCAGGTAAACCACAAACTTCACCGTTACATATAGGGTTCACATAGCTTTTTGGGTGTGTCAGAAAGATATATAAAAACAAACACACAAAATTAAGAAGGCCTTGTTCTAAGAGAATATACTTTCAGAAAGTTATAGAAGCAAGTAAACAATTAAGGCTGTAAAGACATGCAAGACACTGAATCACAGAAAATTATTTCAGTCTTATTCTGTACTGTAACACTGTTTATTTCTCTTTCCTAAAAAGCTACTTTTGATTTTGGCAGCTATACACGTTCACTATGGAAGAGAGATTTGTAGAAATATTTTTGAACTAAATAACCCTGTTTTTCTGTAACAAAATTAATGACTACATGTGAAAAGCCACATATAACAATGTGATTTCTGCCTACACCGCAGTTTAAAGCAGAATGTCTATGTAAACTCATATTGCCAAATACAGTTCAACAGTACAGAACTAGACAAACTAGACAAAGAGACAAATATACAGAAAAAAAAAAAGGAATAAATAAATGTGTTTTATTTACTGTGTTCTTTGATGGCTCCCAAGCAGTATCTACCTTGCCCACATCTTGCATGTCTTGGAGTTGGCGGAGCTGTGACAGGGTATGGTGTCTCAGGGCTTCGTGCAGGGGAGTATCCCCATCTTTATCCTGAATATCCAGCTTAGCACCTGCACGGACCAAGAGCTGAAACGACAGAGAACCCAAATTAAAACAAAAAAAGGCAATTTATTCCTTTTAAAATTAATTTCAGGAAACTATGGTTTAGGATGCTCTAGGAGGTCCAAAAGGGTTACTTTTTTATCTTGCTACAATTCACAGTTGAGTTTATTTAAATTTACCTGAAGTTCAACTCTCAACTGAAGCATTTATCTGTTCCCAATATCAAGCTGATTTCAGCAGAAGCCTAAGGTTTGCCTACGCTCTGAGTGCTACAAAAGACATAATTTTAAAGGACTCTTTCCACTAAGACTTTAATTCTTTCAAGAGGGTCTACAATGTAACATATTACAGCAATATATCAGAAACAGAACTAGTGGGCAATACTGTAGACATGTATATATATACTCTTTACTATTAAGTAAATCAAAAATCACCACTCTCACACCATGCTAAACTTTACAACTTAATTTACAGTGTTCTCCCATTAGCAATGTAGTTAGACATGTACTTAGGTTTACACCGATTCAGCAGGAGACATAAAAACCAATGACACCCTTAAAAACTATCTCAGAACACTCTGAAAAGTAATGAACTGTAAGACTTGGCTCTAAGGCTAATTTTAGACACACATTCCTGGTCACATGACACAAAAGCAAGCATAAGGCTGTATAGGCCCTCCTATTCCAATTGCCTTTGAATACAGCCTTTCCATAATTCAGTGCACCAGGACTTTCTTAAATATGCTGTGAAATAAAACAAATCAACACATGCTGACAAATAAATAACAACTGACCCTAAAAATTAAACCCCATAACTGTTCCTATTCAGAAACCTATAGATAGCAGCTGAGCTTTTAACTTTAGTTTTGAGCTTGTGATACTCTGCAAAACTGGGATTAGCAGCAGAGACAAAAGGCATAGTCTAGAAACAGGAATACATGAAGGGGATCTCCCTCTTTGGAACCTGCATCCTTGCAAGGATCTCAGAACCAAAGAATCTCAGACTATAGAACAGGTTAAAAGGAAAATAGCTTAAAAAGAATTCAGAGCCTCATTTTTCAGGAAGCATATGCCTGCAATTATTTGCAGTTTACCATTTTCCCCAACCTTTTCCTCTACAAGTGAAACCAAGAAAACCAGTTAATATTTGAAACAGTCTCCTTCCAACTTTTTACACTCTCCAGTGGATTTACTCTGTCCCAATTTCTTTATCATATTCATATCTTATGTCTGCTAGTAGTTCTTTACTGCTTAGTTTCTTCCGGAAGAAATTCTGTAAATGAGCTCTTTTCAGAGCAACCTGGAATCCTTGACTACCATTGAAATTCAAAGTTTTTATAGAAGTTAAAAAAACCCACCAAACTTAAAAAAAATTAAAAAAAAGACAAACCACTACTCTTTGTCAAGGCAGCAGGGCATTTAAAAGAACCCCGCTACCTTTGACCACTATTCCACAGATGCCTGAGGGTACAAACCCAGCCCTGGAAGGTATCCAACAGGAATTAATTTTGAAATATGGAGCCAACATGTTCTTTGCCAGGCTGCACGAGCTATTTTAGGACTTCTCAGAGTTAATCCAGATCTGAAGTACGGATAGTCTACAGGGTCATTCACTTAAAAATTCTCAGATATAAGCGTGTAAGTCTAACACACATGCTAGTTTCACAGGACTACCTTCCTGCTCATCTGTTACATTAATATTGTATTCCCAGGTACTGTGTCAGAGGGGCACAAGAGTTCACCAAATACAGCTGCCAAATAACTTGCAAGATGCAAGTGACACTGACTCTAGGAAATCATTCTTTTGGTAGCAAGCGGTTCCAGATATAGGGCCGTATCACATGTTTCACTGTAATGGGATCACACCCATCAGCCCTTGGAGAGGGAGAAACCTTAACAGCAAAGAGAAAATGCTAAGCAGAACCGCAGATACAGGTCTGCAGAGGGGGTACAAATCTCTGTAGGCCTGAGTAAGAAACAGTTTTTCATATAAGGTGACTCTCTCTGCAAAGACAGAAAAATTACACAAGGGCCAAGGCTAGGTTGATGTACCCATTCATAGGGAACATCTCCTCCAGCAGTTAAGTGCTTTCTCTGAGCCTCAAAAGCCCACAGTAGCAAGGCAAGCACTGAGCCACACAGGTCCTTGCATGGACAGGGCACACAGGCCAGAAAAGGGCAAGCTGTGCCGGACTCCCATTTCCTGTGCCAGTAACAAAGTTAAGCATAAACTTTCTCAACCATGCAAGCAAAAGAACAAGGATAGCATTCCTTTCTGCACTAAGGTACCACTGTTACTGCTCATGGCTCTCTCAAGCTAAGAATAGGGAATGTTCTTACACAGAAAAGTAGTTAAGGTCATAAAAAGATTTTTTGTTTAGCTACCACTTGCAGAAACTCTGAGCAAGAATAATTACGCACGCACCAAGAGGCATCAAAAACGCTATTTGAAGGTCCCATTACAGCACCACAAGAATCAGACAAGTAACAGCAGAACACATTCTATCTTTTTCAACAAGGAGGGGTGCTGGAATTGGCAACTGCACAGAGGAAACCATAATGCACGTGTACAAAAATTTAGCATTCTTGAAATGTCATTCATATTGCTGACTGACCTTCTGTGCAAGTTAGCAGGTTTCTGAATTAAACAAAACGCATCACACAAACATGCAACAGATACATATTGTCAAACAATTTTTTAAATGTTCATGAAGTATCCATGTCTTAACAGCTGCCATTGGCTTTAGTCAAGTACCATTAACCATATGGCTTATTGCAAAAAGATACTTACCCTAACAATTTGTGTGTGCTGTCGTTCAACGGCAAGGTGCAGAGCAGTTTGCTGATTAACATTCTGGATATCCAAGTTAGCATTGCCCTGAAAGATATTTAAAGCATTAGGATGTTATCATCCCAGCAATTCATCTACAGGCAAGGCAGGCCACTAGGGCACTGAATATGACCCTGAATATGATTCCTGGTTAGAGGATTTGAGAACAGAAGTGATTAAATACTTTAATTATTCACTGTACAGATGTTAATCTGTTGAATGAAATGAGGTATCAAGTTTTTCAGTCCCTCTGCACCATTAGGCCATTGTAACGATCTCAGAGGCAAGTTTGACCTTTAGAGCTCAACACATGTCCTTCCCTGCTCCACTGGTTCTGCACTGCAACTGCAGGTGTAAAGCAGCAAACTATTTTCACATCAGATGGTTAACCAAAGCTTGACATTTAAATCCTCCTGAGAAAAGAGTCCTACCTGATGCACCAAAAGTTCAGCCACTTCCACATGATTATTGAGAGCTGCCAGATGCAAGGCAGTATAACCATCATCTTTTTTCTCATCAACAATCCACGGCCGTGGTAACTTGGACAACAGTACACGCATGGCACTGAAATAAACATGCAGAGATGGCATAAACACACTTAGAATGTACACTGAACAACAACAGTTGAACAACATTAATTCTCAGAACTATGTAGAAGTCGCTAAAATAACTTTAGTATTTTTTCAGATAAAGTGGGTGAAAAGCTGTATCAAAAGTTCCAAAGCACAATAATTTCATGCTCATTTCCTTCTAATTAAAGCAAACAAACAAACCAAACAAACAGTGTGAGTATCAGGTTTGCTTTCCAGAAGGATGTCATCTAGCTGTAAAAATTACCTTAAAAAAGTATTCCAACAAATTCTGACAAAATAATTTTCTCTCTCAAAATCCTTATAGCATCCTTTACTTAAGTAATTATTGACCAAGTTCCACTACATTAGATTTCTTTAAAATCATCACTTTATAAATTGATGCCATGGGCTGTAACAGTTAAAACTCAGTTTCTGAGAAAAAAAATGTAGTAAGATCTCTTAAGCACAGACAAAATAAATGCTGAAACTATCAAGTGAGTACTAGTGCAATATTTTCCTAACAGATAATGGCTGAGTATAACACCCCCTGGCAGTGCCTAGTGGTCAGGGGTAGGGTGAGGTTAAGCAATTCGATTAATACAGACTAAAATCCACGAAGTCCGAAGACTGAAGTGTTAAGGGTATTAACAACACAATGCTAGATAAACAAATTGTTCAATGTTATATTCTCTCAGAAATACAGTTTTCTTAAGCTTATGTGTCTTCACTGAGTTTTTGGAATAGGTAAGCAACCAAATTTAAATCTCTTATTGTCTTATTGTTATAAACAGCATATGCAGCTCCCTTATGACAGTTCCTCAAACACAAACAGAAAACTAGAAACTGCTATAATCTTGTGCCAAGAAACCTCTTCTGTCATCTGATTTTTCCCTACTGTTGAAGCTACATGCTTTCTACAGAAGAAACAGAGTTTCTTCACAAAATTAAAACTTTTAAAATCCAAGTAATTCAAGTGGAACCACTCAGTCACACAATGGCTTTCAAGGAAGATAATATAACTGAATTAAACAGTTCTTCATTAGCAATCTGATATTGGAAACACGGGATTTCAATAAGCCTCAGAAATAGCCTCATAAAATGAGCCTCTCAGAATACGTAGGAATGACTGCTCTGTCAAGTAGTAACTGAGCTCCTAATTCATTGCAATAATCTGTCACCTTGAACATCCACACTGCATAAGTGCTTTCAATCCTAAACTCTCTTTTAGAGCAAGTCAATGAGTTTCCTATAAAACAAGCTAATAGCTATGGTTCTAGGGACAGTTCATCCTAATGAGCCCTCCTGGAAAGCAAAAGAGTCCATGAGGTAGACTTCTGTACCAGTAAGAAAGTGCACTCCTTTGAGTGCATTGCTTGGATGCTATCCTAACAGATCCTGACTTATTAAGCATAAGCACATTCTGCTGCTACTGCACTGAGTATGCAACATAAACCCTCAGTTTCCCATTTAATACACCATCCTGGCAGCTGCAGCATAAGTGACACTCCTTTTTTCCTCAGAATTAGAATGTCTGAAGGAGCCCCAACTAACCAACTCCATCTTCAGGCCACAGGATCACATAGGCCCACAGGAGACCATAACCAACTGATATGTGGGGAATTCATAACCAGGTTGTTCAGGAGGTTTGCCCTCCTCAGAGCAGACAGAAACCATTCTCAATCTCTTAGGATTTTTGTTTTCCTGGCAGAACTAAGCTTCTCACTTCCTCACAGTCCAAATCACTTATAACACAGCAAAATAAGACAACAACACTTCACAGATTGTACATTGCTCATTGTGAAACATTGCTCAGCTTCTATTCATAACGCCTTCTACAGCTCTCTCACGTGCTAGGAAAAAACCCCACTAGAATATTTGAGGGAAAAAAACAAATACTGGCAATATTAATTCTTTGAGAGATTCACTTATGCAAGAATTTCCAAAATTAAGGATATAATTTAGTGAAGCACAAGTTACCAAAGCTTCACGAGCTGTGGTAAAATAGAAAAATATTAGTTGCACTAATAAACATAATTTATTTTGTAATGAAATGATGCAATATTTTCAAACCTAGGATATAAATCTGCATGTTCAGTTGCCCTAGGGAGCAAGTAAGTCTGAAACACTGTGGTTCACTTCTTATCTGGACTGTACCTGGGCACACCACCACACCAGCTCTTCTGAGTGCTGCGCTGATACAGAGTACACGGTACCAGCAGCACAACATGTCTTTCTACAGTGGCTTCCTACAGGACATCATGTCAGGTAAGCTCTTTATCTTCACCTGTCAGGCTCGGTGTTTCTATAGACCCCATAGATCTCTAAAGTACCTACTGTGGATCATTTAAAAAAACACAATAAAAAAATACCTGACAGAATAAAAAAACTGACAGAAGCAGTATGACCACTGTGAGTGACCACAAAAAAAATGGGGCAACAATAACCTAAGAAGAAGCCCAAGGTCAAGAAATTTTTCTTACAACTGCAACTACAACTTGAGGAATGCTATGGGAAGGCATTGACAATTACATCTAATTACAGCCAGTTTCTCTCTAAAGTAGCTCTCTAGTCACTAAACAAGGAACTGTTCCAACCAACTCAGATGATATTTTATACTCTTTTCTTCTGTAAGGAAATAAGAAAATTGCCAAATCCAGAGATGAATAAAATAAAATTTAAAGTATATTCACACACGTTAACAGGTGCCTCAAGAAGTGAATATATTTCAGAAACAGTACTGACATTTCTTTAACACCTCTCATCTTGGAAAGAAAAATAAGAAACTAATTGACTCAATATTTTGTATGCTACAAAAAAATCACTCATCCTAGTATTTGCATAACTGCTAGCCTTACCAGATCCTCTTTCAAATCTTTTCCTATTTAGTTTGCTGTCTATACCAGGAAAATTTTCATCTTACGTTTGACTGAAAAATATTTGGGGGTATCTTGCTTTCATAGAAATGAGATGCCTGCTACATTTTTGGTGCTTTTAAAATGAATTCGTCTTACTGGAAAAACAGAAGGACCATCAAAACAAACAAATGGCTTCTGTGTGGAATAGATTTTTTATCTTATTTATCACAGCAAAGCATCAGAGGGTCAGCAACTACTTGGTTGTTTCTATCTATGCAAGAAAAGTCTACATATCTCTCTTCCAGACCACGCTACATTACTGGACAGTAGGATAGAAGGACTGTTTCATGGAATGACACCTTAAAATTCTGCAAGACATTAATATGCTACAATAGCAAATTCTTTTTGATGCTCACTGGCTGCACCCTCTTCTTCATTAGCTGAGAGGTAGTTTCTTTCAATTTTTGTAGGATTTTCTAGAGCCGTTGCCAAAATTTTGACAGCTAAGTGGCTACCATTCAGAGCAGCACTCACCGGAACAGGCATGCACGGTATCATAAAAGGTCCCATTAGCTGAATTAATGTTGCCAATTGCACAGTAATTCTTGATTCACTTTTTGCAATGAAGTATTAGAGAAGTTGGGTTGTACTGCTCTGCTTTTAAGATCACAACACAGATGTGGTCCCGAAAACTTGATTTCACATCATATACACTAAAACAGACCACAGGCTACTTTCACTGTAGCTGTACTGAAAAGATCAAGAAATCGGCAAATCTAATGGTAGCCCTGATCATGAAAGCAGCTGAAGAAAACTTTTCAGACTATCATCTTCAATGCATTCAGCTGTCACAGATGACATGGCTGACTGAACAGCTGCAAAAATTATTGGTAAAATGGTTAAAACTCTTATTGAAACACTGAAATAATACCATCACTATGCTATTTATATACCATTACTAAAGTATCCCTAATAAAAAAACTTTGTAACAGGTAAGTTATGGTATTTGTTGTTCTGCAGTATTTTCAGCTTAGCAGGAAGCTGATAAAGATTGTAGGGGGTACAGTGATTTATACAGCCCAACGTAATTCCTCCCCATTAAATGACAGTCCAGGCTTTAACAGTTATAAGTGATTTGGTAGAAGGAACACCCATTAATACAGTGCTACATTTAATTTGAGATGTAGAAGAATAACAGCAAATGCTGCTGTTGCACACATCTTTAATTTGACCTTGCTATGCAAGTAATAATTTTTTTTTCTTTTTAAATTCATGCTTTTAGAGAGTTGGGAACCACAGTTTAACACAGAATGGTTGAGGTTGGAAGAGATCTTAAAGATCATCTCATTCCAACTCTTGTCATGGAAATTCAACAGCATAAATTGTATATTTGCAACAAAAAATGCGTCACAGATCTGAACAGTACCCTAATTCATTTTTAGCTGCACAGAGCACTTGTTTTAACACCAGTTACCAACATTAGATATACAAAAGGAAAAAATCATTGTTATGATGAAGCTAGCATATGGTATATTATTCATTACCAACCTACATATAAATTTTTTATGCAGTATTTTACTCAGAATTTTTACAGATGCTCATCAGCATTACCTGAGAACGTGACACACAATAACAGATTTATTTGGAAAAATCTACAGGATGAAAGTACTTGTAAGCAAGATGAAGTTAGCACCTCATGGTATAAAAATGATTCCACATTTAGCAGTCTTAACTGCAAAGGCACCCTTCCACCCTGCTTAAAAAAAATACATGAAGAAAAACTAGAGAAGATTCTCTGCTACCAACTGCAATTTGACTGCAGAGTTACGTAAATAGGGAAGGTTGAGGGTTTGTTGGATGGTGGTGTGGTGGGTTTGTTTGTTTGGCCTTTTGGGGTCTGTTGGGTTTTTCACAAGAACAGATCTTAAGTGTAAAAAATTAGAAAGGCAACTTCACAGACACACCACTCTCTAGTGAGTGAAACAACCAGCCAGACTCTTGATTTGGCAAGTTTGCTTTCAGACAGATCAATGAGATAATTCAACTTACTCTGCAACTTCATGATCACTAGAAGCAATATGAGTAAGGAAATGACGAAGCTAGAGTTGCAGGGAGGGCAGACAGCCCTTTCCAGAAGCAAAGTCTTAGATCAGCATAAATTCATCAGTAATCATATCACCAGGGGTTGTAATGATTCACTGCACTTTCTACTACAGGTTTCTCTACTTCCCTGCCATTCTCCTCCCCCAAGTCAGGCTTCCACTGTTTCAGTGTGACATGGTTTCATAATATATTTTACAGTAATCCTGGCTTGAAGCATTCCCCACACACATATACCACCCTTCACCCCCACATACTCCTCTCCACTGACTCCCAACCCTGGCTGAGCTAAAGCCTGTTCACCCACCTCCTGTTAGCTCCTCAAACAGTTGAAGAAACAGATCAGATTTAAAGACAGCTTCTATGGCAAAGTTTTCTTTTAGGGCTACGTACTCTGATGTGTATTTTACAACACAACAGAAGCAAAACTACTTTTAACTAATCCCATTCTTGTCCTCCTACTACCATCTCTGCTCAGAAAACTCCCTCCAAAAGTGGTCCCAACACAGCATCTAAAAGGTCACCCCTTTCCTGTTGGATTATTTCTCATACAGAATAGTACTCCAAGTCTGCTCACTGTGAAGCCAAAGAAATATTTGTACCAACATAGTGCAAGAAGTAACACAGGAGCAGGACAGTGCTATTTTTGGCAACGATACGACCGTAAGAGCACGTCAGCACACAACTTCAAGCCAAATCAGTTCCCTGATCTGGTTCACACCACGCTCACTTTGCAGTAAAGAGTGTTACACTGGAAGAAAGAAGAAGGAAGTACCTATCTCTCAGGAACAAGTAAAAAGGAATAGATTAATACCTTAGACTGGTATTACTGAGTATGCTGCATCCTGAAATTAGAGTTTAATATTGCACATCTGACCGATGGCCTAGTTAGTAAAAGTTTAAGTAGACAGACTGTTTCTTTATTCTGGAAAATTTTACAGATTTTCAAGCATCTCTTGGTTTTGAAAAATCAATTTCAATATACATGAAACTAGAGAAACAATGAGGTATATAAATTTACAGAGAATACACAAAAATGTATTCTGCATTAGCTTAGACCTTGCTTGCACAATGATTTTGTCTGTAGTGTATAATTATGAAATCAAAGAGGAAAGAAAAAATGTGACTTTTTTCAGAAAACTACACTGAAATTGGGTGTAGTACCCTGGTTACAGGGTAAGCAGCTACCAAGCACAGGACAAAATCAACACAAAAAGAGGAATCAAGGGAAGTATAAATCCAAGACAGTGGTCTGCTCAGGACTTTGCAATACACTTCCTACCCTACGGTATTGAACTTCATAACTACTAATTACATCAATATTCATTGAGATGATATTTCCATTTAATCAGTTTTAATTTTAGATTGAGATATTTTCAGCTTTTTCATTCTTCCTTCTCCCAAGCAAGGATTTTGTCTGAAAAACACAGAAAAAGTCTTGAAGTATTTGGATTGCTGACTGATCTATTTAAATGGTTAAATTTTATTTCTTTTTAAAGAAAACATTGCATATACTCCCTATGAACATGAAAATCCCTCCTCATATTTTGAATGTGCAGTTATTAGTCTTGCCACAAGCCAATTTTGTAAACATGAAAGTCAGATTAATGCAGTGAGCAGTTCCCTTGATTTCTTTTCAAATTCTTTCCTTCTAAAACGTTTCAGATTTTTCAAAGAAAGTAGCACCTAATTTACACGTGCATTTACTTTCTTTAGAAGTAATTCTATGGATAAGCACTATAAACAAAATACTATGGAATTATTAAACATAATGGTATGCAATGACATGAATTTACTAATTAAAGCTTTTTCAAATAATTTCTAACTTAATTTGAATATGGAAATTCAGGGCTACAAATGGACACCGACTTCTTATTTATAAAAATAACTGTATGAATTCCACCTGAAAACTTAGATTGAGGCCGCTCAGACCTCAAGTTAATCGACATGTTCTTAGTCACGGTATTTTTCACTGATCGAGAAACCAGGTTACACAACCTGCTGTGGCAGCACAGGATATTTATTGTTCTATATCTGCATGAAGTCCTTGCCTTGTTACTAGCAGGGCTGCCTTTCCCCCCCCCCCCCCCTCCTCTCCCCCCCCCCCCCCCCCTTTCTCCGTATAGTGACAGCCCCATCAGGGTTTACTAGTAGCAGCGCAAGCTCAGTGAAAACCTGGGAAATCTAACTGGAAACACGAGAGAGAGCTTTATTTGGCAGTGCTAAAAAAACCTGGGGACAAATGGCCAAGCGGCGGTGGAAGTGCAGGCTGCACAATCAATAGGCAGAGAGCTGGATAGAGGCTCCCTTCGCTGCTGGATCGACAATCGACAGCTGAGAGACTATTTTTTGCAATGGTTGACTAAATATGGTCAGGGAAGAGAGAGGCACAAGAGAGCCTGTTTGCCTGGGAGTGCATGTTTCAAATGCTTAGCTGCCTATAAAGCCGTAACAGTTTTGCTCGTGCCCTCTAAGTGGGAAATACGGTTAGTGTCTTCTGTAGTGTGTCTGCGGGAGCCCTGACCTCGCTAGCAGACTTGACCTCTGAAGATGGAAAGTAGCTTCACCACAGACCTGCCTACAGTTAAGCCTGGAAACATAACCTCAAGCAAGAAAAGATGCAGTGCAATATCTAAGGAACTAGAAGAAACCAATATTTGCCGGGGGAGGGGGGAGACGATCGCTATTTTTTTGGTGCCTTTTTTAAATTTTTTTTTGGAAGCAACTCCAACTTTTGGGGGCTTGGTTTTGGTCTTTTGTTGAGTTTTTATTTTTCTTTCTGGCTGTGATTATTTTCATCTGACAGTGGGCTAAGTTCACCTTCCCTTGGCTTCCTAGCATCTATCCTTGGAGTCTTAACTCTCAGTCCAGCAGACATAAGGTATAATTTCTATACAACATCATCCATATTTTAGCATTCAAAGAAAGGCAGAAGGTGCCAATTAGGCACCCATCTTCATGCTTTTTTTTTCCTTTTAAGTTTTATCTATTTAAGGTGGTGAGGTACTGTATGCACCGACATTCGCCCCCCCTTGCCTCCCCCTCCCATGTAACGAAGAGCTGATTCAGCGAATAGAGTGAGAGAGCACTCAGGATGAGATGGCTGCTGCTGATGTGTCTCTAGGTCATTACCTCTCTTCCAACTGCAAATGCTGCATGATACTAAGCTTACAGGTAACAGAACATCAGGAGACCTGCATTATTCTGCACGTTTAAAGGATGCCTATGACTTTCTGCATGTGTATCTTATTTACTAGAATGTTTTTTTTATTGTTATATTAATCCCTCTACTCTGGGAACAGCTTAATTTTGAGTGTGTTAAAGTACCAAGCATTTGTAGTGTAAAGAGCAGGTTGAAAGAAAACGTTAGTCCAAATTTCATAGCAAAAAAGAAAAAAAAGAAACAAACCCCAACTTGCTTGGTAGGTAGAATTCATTTTAAAGAAGATAAACTAATAAATTGCAATGCCATTAACTGGTTGTTCATTTCAGTGAAATATATTCTTATCTTCCTATGCACAACTAAAAAAATTACCAACTTGAAAAAGAAAACCTAATAAACAGTGTGGTAGAGCAATGCTGAGTTCTCAAATAGGTCTAAGCAAAATTTTCAAGGTGCTTTATCTCAGATGTACACGAAAACAACCTACTTAAAAACTAGAATGTGACTGCTGTGATTCTAATGCTGCATTGCTGATTCTCCTTGTAGTACTGGGCTAGCTACTGCTACACTCTGATTTGCTCTCTATCAGCTGCACTAGGTTTTTGTCATGAGCTGCAGAAATTCTTACTTCCTCTGCTCTCAGCTTTCCTTATGACTATTACAGTAACTAATTCTTAAGCTTATTTCAAGTTTACCTTCTAATGCTGTAAAGACAAAGCTTACTCTTTACTGTAACCCCAATCAAGTCCAGAAATACAAATTAAGCAACTATAAGCTATATCAGACAGTCCCTTAGAAGTCAAAGCCATACTGTACATCAAATATTTAACTACCATTCCAAAACAAGTCACACAGAATCTCACGAATCTTGGGAGTTTGTTTCTTTTGGTTTGTTTGTTCAGGGTTAATTTTTTTAGTTGTCATAAATATTTCAAGTGCGGACAAGACTTTGAAGCAGGTGAGTGCCAGTTTTAAAAAACGAGAAAAGATGCTTGCAGAAGTGTTGAATAGGTATTAGCTTTCACATGTGACCTTCGGCCTAACAATCCAAATTCTGTCACAGCAGTTAGAGGTTGTTTTCTTAATTCAATGTCATCATCTTTATGATAAGCAGGATCAATGGTGACATGTGCTTTTGTGTTTGGTCTTTGTTTGTTTTGTTTTGTTTTTTTAAACCACTTTGAAATACAGTGTAACTACGTACAAACCTGCAAAGAGTTTGCAGAATACCGGATAGGATGCAAAAAGCATGGAAGTGGGATTTGGGGTAAGAAAATAAGTTTACAACTGCCATTTTAGACAAGTCTATGCTTCCCTTCAGGACACTGAAGATGCAAACTGTAACCCAGCATGAAAATCTGCTAGAAGACCTGGGAGGAAGTTGAAGCTTTTTACACTGGACTACAACTAAAAATTCCAAGAAAAGACGTTGCAAAGCTACCAGCCATTCAACTCCTCTCCACTTAAACACGATCACTTAGAACAAACAGCAAGAGACTGAAAAAATATGGAAAGGTACTTCTAACATCAATGTCATCCCAAAACAATGAACTGTAACCAGCTATAAGACACTGTGCAGGTAAATCGCATCGCAAAGTTCAGTTAGCATAGTAAGTTTATTTTCTATCATCAGTTAATCATAACGTCGTTCTTCCAAAGAATTGTCAGCAGGAGTTTTACCTAATGACAGCAAGAGAATTCAGCAAAATACTTTTTAGGTTCATCAGACAGGCAGTCGAGCAACTCTATGTGTACCTGCTCAGAGCACATACTTCTTTATGTACCCATATGAACATACAATGCTATGGAATGTAAAGAAGTATGTATTTTTGGCAGGCAAGGAACGACCAGTAAGAGGAAACTAAACAGCTGCTGGAAGAAACAGGTTTCCCTCTTGTTTGAATGACATTCATGTGACAAATTGGCCTGCTAAGGGTCAGCTGGTATTGCCAAAATAACTCATACTTGTTAGTAACAAATCACAAACCATTAAATTAAGTGACTATAAAAGTGGCTAGGAAGAATTGTTAACAGCTGATAAGCAGAATATCAGTTGCAAACAGAATTCAAAACAAGGCTGGAAACGTCATCTTGAAATGCACCAATTAAGACTGCAGCATAGCTGCAAAACTTATCATTACCAGTACTCCTTACTTAATAGATCCTAAAGTAAACTTAAAAGACTGATTCTCAAAATGTATCTCATCAAAAACAAACCACTGTTCTAGTAATCACAGCCTGTTCTGTGTATCTCAGATGGTAGTACTTAAATTTGCATCTACCATAGAATATTTAATCCACAGGTTGCAACTGAGACAAGTATTAGCAGCTGAGAAATTATAGCTGTGATTTAGAGAAAATAATAGCCAAAATAACTGAGTATAATAACTTCTGCAATTTAATAAGACTTAAGTTAGAATTTTCTCCAAATCAGCACTTATTATGCTCAGTGAGCTCTTCGATACAAAGTGCAGTGTCAGGTTTAGCACAAAGTGACAATACAGAGATTTCTAGGCCACAGTTGCTAGTCAGAGGATTAAAGCTATTGACAGATTCCTAAATGAAAACACAAATGACAACTACAACCCCAAAGGTAAGTTTTCTTAAACATTATTTTCAAATAAGCTGTATTTATTTTAAATCCAAATTTTAGAAAATTGGCCATGAAAATATGACTTCATAACATCCAGAAAATTGTAAGAACTACATGAGAAATAGTTCTGCAAATGTTTCAAGTTCTAAAAGTGGTATTAATTAAAATATACTGGTGCATATCATCCCTAATTAAAGACACTCAACATCAAATTCAGGAACAAGGGAAAAACACGAGAAAAGAACTCCCTGTTCATCAATCCAGCCATTCCTATTCATGACAGCAACCTTCTAAAAGCAGTTATTAAATAGGATATGTCCATCATATGTAGGCACATCTGGCCCAGATTAAAGATTCGAACTGTACTCCTCTGCTTACTTAAATGTTTGGAAGGAAAAAAACCAAACAAACAAGAAAAATAAACAAAGGTAATGTATGATTTTTAGATGGGGATATTATTTTTAAATACTCCCATAATTCTCAAATAGCTAGTAACATATATAGCCTGATATTTTTAACACCTGAAACTACATATAATACAAGAAGAAACATCTTATCTGAACCACTATCTTATCTGCTTAAGAAAGAAAAATATCAATATGTGTTTTAAAGCTATTTCTCTTACAAGCAGATATTTTGACATGAAAGCTACAGTATCTTAACATCTAAATTAAAACCTGATTTTTAGTGTGAAACAAATCAAATTGCAGTAGCTTTTCTGAATAGAGAAATGCTATTGAACTTGATTACAATCACAGAAGCAATTTGGTATTACTAAAAGCTTCATTGAGCGGTTAATTGCTAAGCGTTTAGTTCTTTTCCTAAAGAGTTTGTCAGCACCGATTGATTTGGCTTCCACTATATAATGAGACCAATTTTTTTAACAGCTTAAATTTTTTTTGAAAGGGTTTTGGTAACTATTTGTCATACCGTGCTCTTTCTTGTATAACATTGCACTGCTATGCCGTAACAAAATGACAGTTCAGAGTGATACAGAAGTTAAAATTATATGTTGACATTGCTTCCTGCTAGTTCATGTTAGCATATCTCTAAGAATACATATCCAGTCACTCTAAAATGTCACATCCATCACTTAGATCAGCTGTTCAATTTTAACTGAGCACACGTTGAACTTTGGGCATCTGCTGACACAGTTGTAACTCAAACATTTCAACTGTGTGACTGACAGGGATAACAGATGCTGACATTATCAAATGCTACACGGCTTTTTTTCCACAGCCGTTTTTTGTCCCGATATGGCCAGTACATGAAACTGTATTGCCATCCAAAAGTGCACTTGAGCAGCTGTATCTGTAAAACAGTTCCTCTATAACTGGTAAAAATAGAAACTCATTTTATAGCCATCTTGATGCTTAAGTCCAAGTGACACACCTGCTATGTTTCTATTAGGATACACGGTGTTGGGAATATATTTACATAAATCTTCTCACCAGCATCAGACTATGCACAACAAACAGATGTAGACTACCCTTGACATACTCATTACTAGAAAATGGTTTGAACTAAGGTTGTCCCCTACTTTCCATTGTAGTCAAAGCTCAGAAAGAATTCAATACATGATGGGGAAAAAAAAAAAAAAAGCTATGCAAGCACTCACAAGTGTATTAAGGACCTTAATTTAGAAGGAATCAGATGCAACTTCAGACAGTTCTTTAAAAGCTGTATTTTTCTGGCATTGAACGTTTTTACATATACTATCAGAGCAAAAAAAAATAAATTTATCCTGCTGTATTATATAATCATTCCTAAAAAGTTAATACTAACCAGAGATATAGCAATGGAATTGAAAGCACTTGACATTTATACTTGTGCTAACCAACTACAGCATAAAAGCAGCTGCAAAAGGGAACCTGCCAAAAAATGAATGGGGGGGAGTGTGGGGGGAAAACTGAAACCTTCTTCCCCAGCGAAGTTTAACATAAAGAAGTAAGGGAGCTCTACATGATAAGAAATTTTAAGACTTCAGTTTCTAATCTAATCTAAAATTTCATTATTGCAGATAGGAAAAAGTTAAAACTGTAATTTTCATTTGAGACTCATCCAAAGATCCTCAAGGAAATACTCAAGGATGGAACAAATCTATACAGGTCTTTCTGGTATACTGCTTTTCATTTTGCCATCTCCAAATTAGTGAAAGAGTTAAAAATTTGCATTGACAACAAATTGTGTAACACAGAAGAAAGCCACATGTTCTTTGTGAACTGTTCATGTGCTTAAAAACGTGTTACTGCACTCCAATGCTTTGCTAAAGCTGGTAAAATGGAACCAAATCACCTCTTCAATGGATTTGGTCCCCTTCAACCAGCTGTAGCTATGCATTGATCACTACAGGATTTCTTATATTTTAAAAACTGGACACAAAGCCTGCTCAGAATAATTATGTAGTCCTCTCCGCAGTTCAGTTCAACTATTCTAGACAGCCTGAAGACAGAAGGTAACAAGGAGTGTAGCAAATTCTGTATTCTAAGATTTCAAGTCTGTATTTGTAAATAAATAGCTGTTTTTTATGTTTACATTCAGTGAAAATTCATCTCTTAAAACATTTATAAAGAAGATAGGTAAGCAGTGAAATAAACACATTTTCCAATGATTTATTGTCTCTTGAATTTCTCCTCTGGTGCCCTTTGCAGCAAAACTGATCAAAAAAACCCCAAACAAACAAAAAGCCCAGCAAAATGAAACGATCATGAACAGTACTGATAGGGCAGATCTATTTTATGGGCATCCCTCTTTTCCTTCCACTCCCCCCCCTTTTTTTAACTGCATGAGGGAGGAAACTCTGCAGGGTAGAAACTGTATTTGCCATCTTGTACACGTCGGGCATATTATTTACTATTTAAAGATAATAAATTTGTCACTGACCTCAACAGCTACAGGCTAATCTGCCATCTAATTATAGGTCTGCTCATGGAGGTTATATGCTTTCTCCAAACCAACTTGAACAAAAGTATTCTTTCAAAGTATTTTCTGACATAATACTTGAATAAGAGGTTTTAGAAACACGCTTTTTGCACTCAGCTTCAAATAAGTTTAACCTACACACTTACTGTCAGAACTGCAAATACAAAAGAAACATTTTGACCGGTTTAGAAAATAATTGTACAACTCTAGTTACCTCTCAACTTGTCTCTTTGACGACCTCCATGACAACACAGCCTGCGAGTCCTGGAGACACTCATTAACACTAAGCAGAGGTGAGAAACCCCACCTCCCGATTAAATCGCTACACTTAGAAACTGCACTGCCAACCCGTTCAAACCATCTGCAAATCTAAAAACAAGTAAGGATCTCCTAAATAGTAAGAAGACCACGGGGAAAACTTATAATTCTATTTTAAACCACAGTCTCCTACTCGTCGGTTTATGAACATAAAGATGACATATTCCTTGCTATTGGAGGGCAATACATGAGATCTGCACCTTACTCCAGGATTTTAATTTTTTAATTTAAAGTCCAGCAGAATTTATTGCTCTGACAAATGACTGTACATGTGTGAAGTCAGGTCAGCTAAGAGCAGCCTCTATTTAAGACCCTAGCTGCAGAGTGAATAAAGCTCTCTTCACAAGATACAATGCAAATGTAAAACTAACTGGGACAACGGATATAAAATACGCCTACACTTCACAGGCATGTCTTCAGCTCAAAAATCTGAAGTCACAGGTATGCGAACAGATCAAACATAAGCAAGAGATGATAACATGGTAAAAATATCCAATCTCTACAGTATTTTCAAATTTTATTCTCCTTTTTTCTATCTGAAAAAAATGTCATTAACACTGAAGAGGCAAAATCTGTCAAGTTTTGAGGTTCACAGTACTGTGAAAAAAATCCAAAATAAATGCACTTTTAATATGACTGACTCAGTTAAAAATCACGAACAAGAAACCATGTATAAAATAAAAATCTAACTTCCCCACACTCCATTTAAAATTTCTTTTCAGCTCTATCTCATGCACAAGTTTAAAGCTACCTACAGCACAAAGTAATATTTATTCTACATTTCAACATTATACAGTAGCATGAAAAATAGAAGTTATGCTTCTGTACCAATTCACAAGGTACAAAAAGAAACAAAATAAGAAAAGAAAAAATATTCTAGCAAGAATAGGATGCTGTCCAAAATACACTATACCTTGACCTTTGGAAAACACTGCCAAACTGCCATGGAAGATTAAGTGCTGAGTAAAATCTAACCTATTTGACATAAATTGCTATCTTTCTTATAATATTTATCCAATATTCAAATGTTTAAAATGGAATGTATTTGTTTTGATATGAAAAATGAAAAACACTGGAATACTCTTCTCAGCATAATTTGTGGTTGTTTTTTTTCTTGGACATCTATATCCCTACTGTTCATAAATGTCAGAATTCAGGCAAAAAGAGGTTTTGCACTAAAAATTAAAATTGGTTCCAAGTACCTATTTGACATAAACTGTAAAAAATACTACAGAAATCTATTTCACTTAATTGTGGTATCCATGCACTTAAAACATGCATTTATTTTATTATCATTAACAAGGAAGATGGATGTGGACTTTATCAATACTTGCACATATAGCAAGTATTTAAGTTTTAGAATTATACATATGCACACAAATGTATACACATTTATATACATATATGAACATATGTTTAACTTTTATAAAATAATATAGACAATAACATAATATCTTCATATATTTATGAAGATTCCCCATATATATACAGGGAATTTAGTGCACTGTATCCATATAAAGCACCACATCCGGGAGCCACAAAAACTCCAGTTTAGGTGGAGCAGGAAAGCTTAGATTAGGAAAAATAGGTCCTTAAGTAAGGTTTCAAGCAGAATTTATTATGTACTGTTTGTGATCCACAGAAGCTACAAGCTGAGTTCAAGGGGTTATTTTTAACAATGTTTTAAACAGTTTGTGCTTAGTACATTTAACAGATGAGTAAAAGCCATTCTTCTGTATCAGATTAGGAAAACAGAGGCAAATATACAACCTTCGGTTTCATTCAGAAACAGGTGAGTGGTAGAACTACAGAATCAACAATGAAACTAATAAATGTCACTAAAGTCTTGAAGAATATAAAACTCCACTTCTAAATGAATTAAACTCTTTCAATGATTTTTGGCTGCGGGAGAGAAATCAAACTACATTTATTTTGGTTTCATTTTCAGACATTTCTTCCCAGGCTGATGTCTGACACTGTGAGCATTACATATTTTACATGAAACTACTACTTCTGTGATGTAGTACATTGCGTACAATGTGCACAACATTCTCTTTCTGCATGCTTCAGAAATGCTCAGATGGAACTGCAACCAAAAAAGAATATTAAATATCAAGTGAAACCCTATGTGTGGGGGGAACTCACACATGGTACAAATCACTAATACTGGAAATATTTTCCTATACTTCCAACAAAAACTTTTGTAAAGGAGAGAAGATTCTGGGGAAAACTGCACTACGCCTCACATTCTACCAACCATCAAACTGACCCAGTGTGAACTACAGCTTGGATCCCTCCATCAAAGGAGCAGCTGGCCACTCCTAAAACACTCACTCATAGAAAAACCTTCACACCTGTGAAGAACATTTTTTTCCCCATACAATTTCCCTGCACCTCATATTGGATCGTGGTCACACAAACCAACTACCACAAGAGCTGAAGAAAAGCACTGCAGAAAAAAAAAAATAAAAAATACCCCACCTAGGTAGCTGAGGCAAGAAACAATGCTCTTGGCTAATGCTGTTATGTAAATAAGAAGAATTCACATTAAGTGAAGAAGTTATCAAGTCAGACTTGAAAGAATTGTCTTCTGAATGCCAAAAGTAAGCTCTCTTCATCTGGTCCTTGACATGTTCTCCTGAAGACCCTTTATTGAGTACTGTAGAAAGTGGTAAACACATTTCTTGGTCCTATCAACACTTCCAACCACTACTTCTACTTTGGGAAGTGCAATTCCATTCCATATGCATATATAAATATTTACATTTACTTCTTAGCTATCAGCCTTGATAGCAGTGTTCTAAGAGATTAACTCAGATTTTAATCCTATACACTAATATGGGTGCAATTTATACTAATTTACAACTTTATTTGTCCAACTTCACTCGATTGAAAACTAGAATTTAGTAGTAAACAAGTAAACACACATTTCTTTTTGTGTAAACTATACTGAATCCTCCATCACCGTATGATAAATTATTATTGAAGTCTTGCTAGAATGACAGCTCTGAAAAATACTATTTATCCACAATGTAATAAGCAACCATGTCTCACTTTAATGAGACAGAAATGTTTGCTGAGGAGGGAAGGACAGGAGAAAGAAAACCCAAACTCCTCCTCCTGAGTAATTATGACCTTGAAATTAAGAGGCTCCGGTCGAAAAGGTGTGGAAGAGAAAATAACAGCTCTTTACTAAATATATATACATATGTATGTGTGTAACACAACAGAACAAGCACCAGTTCCGTTACCAAAGCCCCACCAAAACAACTGCGCGCTCTCCGTCCCTCAGCGCAGTTATAACCACCCCCAGCAGGGGGCGCCCCGGGAGGCGGGGCTGCGGTGCCTCACTCACGGCCACCAGGGGGCGCTGCTGCGCCTCCGGGAGGGGCAGGTGAGGGGGGGAACCCAGGGAGCGCTTTGCCGACCCCCAGACGGGCCCACACGGCAAAAGGCGGATCGCAGTCCCAGCAGCTGGTCTGAGACCCCCAAGGCGAGCACCCACCCCCCACAAGGACTATCCTGCTGTATCCCAGAGTGGGGGTGGTTGGAAGCCCCTCCGCACACAGCGCCAGCCCCAGGCAGTCCACGCCGGGCCCGGGGCTGTGGAGGCGGTAGCTGGCAAGGGACGGAGGTGCCAGTCCGCCCAGTGAAAAAAGCAGGGAGACCAGGAGACCAATGAGAACTCCTTTGGTCTTCAGCAGCAACCAGCATGCGTCCAGGCAGCGGGCAGAGGTGAAACCGGGACGTCTCTCGGGGCTCGAAGAAGCCAATGACCCGTCCGAAAAAAATGAACGCAGAGCTCTTCCTCCCCACACTGCTCCCCGAGTCCGCGCAAAAGTCAAAGTCGCACCCCCAGAGGAAAAAAAACCTGATCTCTCCCTTCCCCCCAACAATGGATACAGGGGGGATGGAGTTTCCCTTATGCAATTTAGCTGGTGTGCCGAGGTTATTTAGCATTTCAATGAAGTGGCTGTTAAGTCCCAGAGTCGCCTAACAATGGAGTCTTAGCTTACTAGCAAGAAGCGGTTGGTATAGGAAAATTCATTAAATAAAAATAAAACAGTATAAAGCTATGACAAACCAGCAACACAACTATTCCATTAAGTTCCACCTATGCAATAGTTTTTTAAAGGTACCCTAACTGAAGAATGAATGTAGACATATAGTATGCTGCTAGCATAAAACAAACTATGCCTTAAAACGAACTTTTTCAGTTGAGTCACTATATAAAAGCTAAAATAGGAACTTCCTTCTGTACATACTTCTAAGAAAATATAATTAACTGTTTCTTATCTGTCAAGTACAATTTAATGCAACAATCCTCAGATCACTTTGTAACTGTGTGGTATGCTTAATAATTACTCACAAATAAGTAGAAAACTCAAATCCCTTTGCCAATTCCAATATTCAAGAAGGGAAAAATTTTTATAAATCTTATCTCAAGATTCCATCTTTAAGATCTTACTTCATAACTTAACAAAACTTTTATTGGCCAAATTTTACAGCCACGACAAGAAATTCCCCAGGAATTGGGAGTTACCTGAATACAGCATTAAACTGAGCAGACTAGTAGCTTCATTCTAGTAACAGCATACAAGTATCAGAAAGATGCACAGCTAAGTAACATCAACATTTAAGAAATACAACTACCTAGATGTAAAGATTGTTTGAAAGAATACCACAGTTCTACCTTCATGTGCACTTGGTTTCCTTTTACAAATGATAAAGAATAATCTTAAAAAGAAATCTTTACCTAGGGTTTCCTCTTAGGGCAGCATGGTGAAGAGCATTAAACCCATTGTTGTTGGTGATCGTAACATCTGCTCCAGCTTCTAACAGTACAGCGAGGATGTCATCACGCTTTTTACTTATTGCATCATGAAGTGGAGTGTCACCTTCAGAATCCTAAAACCAGAAATAATTTACATCAATTTTTGCATGCATCCACATAAAAAAAAATGCTAAGATCACTAGGAAAACAGACACAAAACAGCTCTTCAAGACCTGAAAATGTTGTTATACTGCAGAGTTCAGAGTAAGCTGCTTCTTGTCTTGCTCTAGTTTTGGAAATGCTTCAGTGCATAACCCTACCTTGGGCTCCAGAATTCTACAGTTACACTGCGGCCAGAACTACGCTTTCCATCCAACAGTACTAAACACACTGGTGTAGATATTGACTTCTCTATGCCTCATATCCAGATGGAGTTGATGCCCATATTACAATTTACGCCCTAGACTAACAGTGAGAAGACACATCCATTTAAGCTTATTTGCAGCTATAAAGGCAAAATCTCTACATTTATGCTTCCAGTCAAATTCTCACACCATATAAGTCAGGAAGCCTTTTGTCACCAACACTGAGTCTGCTGCAAACTGACTAACACAGAAACTGAACGTTTTAGCAATACACTAGTACGAAAACAAATCTTTACAGTGAGAATCGAAAACTGCCAAAGAAAAAGTGCCAGAATATGGAAATACTTGAACCAGCATGAACCAGTTTGCCAAAACTTAGTTATGTAGCTTTGTAGCTTTTATTTGGTTTAATTGATCATATTTTCTGAATTTACTGTTAACAGACTAATATTTACACAGTGAATTAACTGGAGTAGTAGAATGCTGGCCATTTAAATTCCAGTCATGCCTCAGTCTGAATTACCTGTGCTCTCATCAACCAAATCAATCACCTACTCACACTTGCACATCACAGTTCCTCAGCACACATGTAGAATCTGAAAGTCCAGTCTTA
Source organism: Corapipo altera (assembly GCF_003945725.1). Taxonomy (NCBI): domain Eukaryota; kingdom Metazoa; phylum Chordata; class Aves; order Passeriformes; family Pipridae; genus Corapipo; species Corapipo altera. The sequence goes on along the minus strand of NW_020884879.1, from coordinate 1,376,794 downwards.
TCAATTATATTTGACAATTATATTTTCCAGATGGAGCACCATAGCACCATTCTACTGAATTTTTCAATTCAAACAAAATTCTATAATTTAAAGCCAGGAAAATCCACTCATACATCATTAAGTGATATGCAGTCACCCTTTACTGGCCTCAGCACATCAGATTCTTTATTATATTTACTGTTCAATAAATACTAAATAGGGTCTGGATGGACATAAAGCTCAACTTCAGCAAGGTCAAGACAGCACTTAAAGAGTCAGGTGAAAACAGATAAATAAGCAATCACTACATTCACTCATTTCGAGAAGGTTTTTGCTCATCTTCTTTTATGTGCATATACAGCTTCAAAAAAAATCTCTGATCGTGGACATGGCAAAACAAGGAGGTAACGTGTTATTACTGCATATCTGTATTTGCCCAGGCCATTAGACCTTTTTTTTCCTGATGCAAACCTCTTCAAACTTACCCATTCTCATTAGTTTTACTAATGCAGAGGATGCAGCTGCATTCAGCTCATGCAGAGCATGGATACCTGCTTATTTGATAGCACATTTCCATTCTACCTTCTCAACAGGACATTGCACTTCTGTTTCAACTTCCACCACATTCATTATAGATAAAACTAACTGTGAAATATGGTACTTGAGATTCTATGCATGAGGGCTTTCTAGATAAAAAGCTAAACATTTTAAAAGAATCTGGTTAAGTAGTTATTAATCATAGGTCAATTTGGGGAAAAAAATAAAAGGTTTCTTTTAATGAAACATTCCACCATATCATCAACCTGCTAAACTGTAGCTTGCAGAAGGAGCAAGCAGCTGTGGGTTTTGATGTAGGAGGAATTAATCTGGATGGAAAGTTAACTATTACAATGTGAAAATACCAATTAACATCAACTGGCTAGAATACATCAGGTGCCAATCTAACTATCAAGAAAAGAAACAGATCTAATAACAGTTGATCCCCATCATGGGGTAGAGGTTGAGACAGACAACTTTACAAGGTCTGTTCCTTTCAACTCCACTTTCCATAATTTTTCTATCACCTACATGGAGCGAATCATAAAATTCAGCAGCTGCAAAGTGAACTCACATTAAAATTTACTTTACCTGGAGACTGGGATGGCAGCCAAAGTCCAGTAAAGTCTTCACAACTTGCAGATGACCTTTGTTGACAGCAATATGGAGCGGAGTCTGCCTGCGCTTGTTGCGAGCATTCAGATCAGCACTGCCTCGGTGCAACACCTCAATCACAGCACCCTCATCACCAAAGGCTGCATGGTGGACTGCCCTGTCTCCATCTTTGTCCTGAGGTAGAAACATTCAGGTGTGTATATTTCACATTTCCTTTGCATTTAAATAAGAAGGTGAATTTAAACTGAACAATTGCACATATTTATTCAAAAAGAAAAATTAGACAACCATACCACCATCAAAATATGTAATTAAAATAACTGCTCAAACCACAATAGAGGATAAAGAATCTGTTCCTATATACACATACATATTCTACGACATATAATACTCTACACCGTATACAACAGTTGCCCTAAATCTTTGTGTGATGTGTTCATCAAATCAAACCAATTCATTTGGGTTTCTATTACAAAACAACCACTGTCAAAAAAAACCCAAATCAAAACCACCAAAAAAAATCCACAAACAGAATCCAACCCCCAAACAGTATTACACTCAGGGTAGTCCTTCCTGTAACCCAGGAACTGTTACAGATTCCAAATTATGGTGTAAGACATGAGAATTGCCTTGTTCATCCAACTAAGTTAATATTTATTAGGGTTTATTGTATGTGTCTTAGTTTTCTCTTCCACCTTTTCCAAAGAAAATTTGTAACTGATGCTGAAATTAAATAGAACCTCTGATTCTATGATGATAATTAAAACTCTAATTCAGTTTGTTTCAGTTTCATCCAAACTGAGGATTAAGGTATGAAAGTAATAAATTTGTCAGTTTGGGTTATTTTAACATTCATAAAAGTTGACGGTACATGAAACATTTTAGAATAATTATCAAGTGATTTCAGCATTAATGATGGTACACAAAAGCTAAAAGTAAAAATCAAAGCTATACAACAGGTTTCAATGAAGTAACTTCCATAAGCTAGTTTCTAACTGATTATTTGTGCACAGTTTAATATTATTATGCATTTGTAGGATTTAATTTTGAAAACAGAGAAACACTGAAAATTGTAAGATAAAATCATAGCTGGTCAAAAATCATAGCTCTCTTGAGTAAGCTTAGGTTCTCTTATCAATTTGCTTCTTCAACGATATCTTTTAAAAATACTTTTATTATGTATAGCACATTTCTAATATATTTTACATCAGTGCAAAAATTAATAGCTCTTAGCATAAACTGTATTTGCACAATTACAAGTTACCAATGAGACCAGTTACAGAATTTAAAGTGGTGGAAGAGGACTTATCGCCTAATTATCAAATTTATCTTTTTGAAAACATGCATATGGTTTTCAAGATGGTCAGGGCAATATGTAGCAGTTTCAACAGTTTTCGAAAAGATACTTTTATGCCTTCCAAATCAACTCATGCCACCAAATTGTCTTCTCACATAGCAGGACTCCTTCTCAGGCTCATCTAACATGAACAAACAGTCAAAAGAAGCCAAAGCTTGCCCATTTGGAAGGGGAAGGATTAGAAATGGGAACTTCTCTGGATTTTTTCATCTGGTTATAAGGATCAATATGAGGTGAACTTTACCAAGAGTGTGACAGTAATGCTAAACTGCTACAACATTTGTATTTACAGAGCACTTGGTTTCACAGGTACATGGTAAATTGCCTTTTCATATTTGCAGTCTGCAAAGTACAAAGAGATATTTACTGATGAAACCCCATATAATTATTGAATATTTTAGTTTTAACATATTCCAATTTTGAGATACAAACCCCTGACTTTATTAAATCATAATGTACAGAATTCCTACTTCAATGGGCAGAGGTCCAAAATTGTGCAGGCTTTTTTTTTAGCTCAGTATCAAAACAAATAGTCTAAGGAGCTAAATCCCACTGTGTAGTTACTACACAGTAGCATTAATACACCTAGGAAAAGCTACCAACTAGTTAATCATCTCTCCTAAGACTTATATTTAGATATAAATCAAAATATTAAAAACACTATTTCTATACGTGCCAACAATATAATGTTGTCGGTACTGTCAATATAATATCTGATATCTATTAATTTCTGCAGACTAGAAGGCTATAAATTATTATGCACTATCTACATCAAGCTTTTTGAGCTGTCAGTAACAAACTGTTTTCTGACTAAACAGAGGCCACTTGTATTCTACATTAAGCCCTCAGAGACACAAACACTGAGGAGACAACAACATGAGGGCACCCCCAGAAAACGTAATCATGAACATAAATACACTGCAGTAACGACTATAAGTGTAAATATGTCCAACTCAGCTATAAAGCAAGGAAAGTAAGGATTTTTATCCATTGCTTTCACACCACAGACCACAACAGTGAAGTAAGCAGCCTAAATTATTGCTCTCTCCTTAATGCAACGGCTCTGCTGAGTCTTTGCATGACAATTTATAAACAGTTGATATTTTTAATGCCTGAAAAATATAACTATTAATATAATAATATTATGTAAATTATTAATATTATAATATCTAGAGCAATTATATAATTGAGTGGGAATACCATCTTCACTCAAGCAACACAAAGTTACATGAAAAAGGCTTCAAAATTCAAATAAAATCCTTGGCAATTTTTTTTAATGCTAGTGTTATGGTGCTTCTGAAGCAAACATGAACTCTTCACAATTCCAGTGCTAGCAGATTACCAGCTAGTAGATTGTCTTGAAACTGTTTAAGCAGTGCTTCTTCCTACCTCCCTAATTCTTTTAACCCTTCCTTATACCAAGAAGAAAGCATTTGATTAACATGGCAGCTCTGAATACCACAGTACAGATGAAAAGCAGTTTAGTCTAATTTTAATACTATATGCTATGTACTGCAGAGAAAGCACTACTATCTAAAATAAAGCTACTTCACAAAAAATCAGACCACAGTAAGTATGTACTGCATTGAATCTAAGCCATCTTTAGAACTTGGCAGAAAAATCTTTATAAAGTAATGGTGTATCTGTGAATATAAAAATAATTTTAGTTCCAAGAATTACATCATTGCTTCATTTATGTTTTTACATTTTATAACTTCTGTATATCAAATACAATATAATGCCAAATGCCCAAGCATGTAAAGTTATTTTTCTGTTATGCAAACAATAACTGGGCACACAATTAGTTTCTTAGCATTGTGTTAGGCTTCAATTTTTAGTCTTAGAAAATCAAATTTGACAGATCCTTCTTGTGCTTCACAAAATGAGAAATGGTTGCAATGTCAGTGACATTTCAACATGTAAATAAGTTAGTCAAAATCAATTCAAAATGTAAATATCACAGTAGGCCGACAGATAATTCTTATAAACAATAATTCTAAACCACCTAAATAAGAGAAACCCTTCAATTTTCAGTGAAGTTAAAAAAGAAAAGGCACTGAAAACCTGGAAGCAGAGTTTTCAGTTTGTACTCAAAGATACTGCTATTACTTTCTGCTTAAACTTGCCTTAGTTAAACTTGCCTTAGCGTTCTCCTAACTGGACACTGTATATAAGAAGCACAGCAAGCATCTGAAGATGCAGCATCTGACAACAGCTTTTTCCTGCAATGCTAAAGAATTAGATACCAACCCTTTACAAAACCATTAGTAGGAGTCTAATTTGGGAACACGATCACAGCAATAAAATCAGGGTGTCACTCTCACCGACATTTAAAAAGAAGGCAAGTCCACTAGAATTGGTATGTACATAACCAAGGTTAAAGTTTAAGGACACACAAAGTATATTTTGAAGTATTTAGGTTACCTCTGCCTCTACATCCACGTTCTGTTTCAGAAGCAACTTGAGAATGTCGACATGGCCGTTCTGACTAGCAGCTTGCATAGCTGTGTGTCCAGCACACTGCCCGTTCACCTGGAAGTGTATCAGTACTTGGAGGTAAGTTGTAAGACACACACAAATACTCACAACACTGTTTAGCAGTACAGAACTTAAAGCAACAGCATACATATCATAGAATCAAATGAACAGTCTTTAGCTGCCTTTCTAGCACATACAAATGATCTCCTAGGTCTTCTCTATTTCATTTTTAGATTGAAGGAAAGAAGTAAAAACGGATTTATTTAAAACATTAAGACATTAATGATAATCAGATTAAAAACTTTTATCTTTGGGCTACTGTAAAGGCAAGATTTTTGAGAACAGGTCTGAGATTTATACCAGTCCTCTGCTCTACAGTACATTTCACTTCATTGTCTAATTTATGGCAACAGGAATCAGTCAGAACAAAATACCATGTTTTGCATAATCTTTACAAATCAGTCCTCAGAACTGAATAAGTCTCTTATCTGCAAGAATTACTACTGCTGTAGTGAGAAAAATACCTGATTGTGACTTTAAAATCTGTTCCCTGAATCAAGTCCTATAATTATTAAGCATTTTCTTTTAGACTCTTCAACACTAGGTGATTAGACAAGTTGGTAAAAGGAATCTGATAGAGAACAGATTAGATGATCTACTTTGTGAGTTAATAAAACATGATGAAAACTCACAACAGCAGCATAAAAAAAAAAAAAAATCCCCCAAAATCTACCCTCCTTCTTTCTATCCCCCTTGAAGCAAAAGAATTTGAAGATCCCTCACTAATGGTGAGTGAGTGGTTCTCCGAGCCAACTCTGGCAGACAGAGGTTGAAAGGTATTTTAATTCATGACAGACAAAACAACACAAAGTTTGTCTAGCAAAAAAGTATGTACAGCTCTATGTTCACACAGCCCACACACATTTCATAGGTCAACAAACGGGAAAAGAGACACTGGAACTAACTGTACTACTTCTAAGCAGACACACTACTGACTGGCAAGGAGTATTCAGGACAGCTTCACTTCTCTTAGTATTACAGGTCCCCAAAAGAGGTACTCTCAAAACAGACCACTCACATCTACATCTGGTCTCTTTAGCAAGTCTTCCACTTTGGCAACATCTCCGTTGGCAGCAGCTTTAACCAATTCTTCATTAAGATCTCCAGATTCTTGAGTTTCAAATAATTTTTTCAATAGCTGGGACAATCTCTCTGTAATTGTTAAACAAAGGACAACTAAGATTACAATTTTAATCCCACAAGAACAGAAAAAAAACCCAGTCACATTTGTCATGTTTCTAACAACAGGTACATAGTAATACACAAACTACCATAAAATGGCAGCTGTAAAATATCACAGAGTTCCAACTAAGAACTGGACCACTATACTCTTTAGATAGCTGAGCCTTTCGCATCAGACATTTCAAATCAAAGCTGATTGAACTACAAATAGCTTCTCTCCCACAAAATACAGAATAGATGAAGTAAAACATGAATTTATGTATTGCTATGACATATTTTCTATCTTCAGGTATATCCTGTCCTCTGTGATTTGAAACACAAAGTTGTATTACTCTTCTAGCTAGTTTTATGGCCACTGTGACTTTGTCTTTATTGCAGAAAACTCACTGTATCTATGCCTCCCTAGAAAAAAAAATCTAGAAAACTATGTAGAAAGGTTTCTTGGCATTAAAGCAAATATTTGAAAAGGAAAAAACAACCAGTTATGACCAAAAAAAGGAAAAACTCTGGTTTAATTGATCTGTGAAACAGCCAACAGAACATAAAACACATTGGACAGTCTCTCTGCCTTTTTATTAGATGAATGAGAGCATGTTCAACAAAACTGAATGAGACTACACAGACCCAAAAGAATACCACTATAATTAGTCAAAGGATATCTGACTAGATTTTAAGATAGAAATTTCAAAGAAAAAATATTCCAAGTAACCACCTGTAACAGATTCCTCACCTATGCTTGCCATCTCACACCACCTATTAAACAAGGAGTCTGCTTGCTACTGTCAGTAATACCCTCTTCATGCCTTGGTCCCTATTTAAGTCTAATCTCCCTTCCAACTATTTAAATTTTTAAGTCCTTAGAGCAAACCTTCAAAGACACACCCGCACTGTGACCACACAGAAGTACTTGATCACAATAACAACAAACAACTCCATGTAAACTTTTTTTGTATCTTTCTGAAGTACAACTTCAATTAGCTCAACTCCAAGTCTATTATTAACCTTGCATACAAACTATAGACTAGTACTTATTAATAGATTTTTAATTAAACACAATTATTTGGCATACGTACATTCCTGTTTATTCTTCAAACTTACCACCTGATGCATTACTTATAGCAGATCCTGCTGATGCCACCTTTGAGACAGCTGCTGGATTATAGGTCCAAGATGTCCCACAAACCTCTACCTTTAAGTCGCTGTCTGAATAGATCTGCTGGACCCGACCAACTTTACCTAAAGTCTACATTAAAGAAAACATCAAATTCAAATAATGCTCAAAGTAAAATAGTTAGACATCTGAACGTTTTATATAAATTTCATGAAGTCCATTGTTTAATAGTGCAGTTGCTAATACCTTTAGCTAAGTTTCATCAGGTTGAGCAGATTTCTACATATGAGCAAGTTTTATACTGCCTTTGATGAAATACACTTTCTCTAACTTAGAAGAAAATCACTTTTAGACTCCCACAACCTCCAGGTATTATTACCAATCATAACTAGAAATACCACACAAGCTTTAACCATTCTACAAATCTAAACACACAACTACTTACTGGAAGCATTGCTTCAGCCCACTCTCCATGGCCTCTCTGAAGAAGCTTGATTCGCTCTAAGTCATAACATACTTTAACAAGGTCACCCACTTGAAATTGAGAGGTGCCTCCTTCTGCACCTTGAGCAGCATCTCCACTTCGGACAACATTGGCCTTGGTGAGGACAGCTGGGTTAAATGTCCACCTAAACAATGAATCATTTAAAGCAGAACTTCAACACATAAAGTGAAATATATGCTTAAAAGTTATCTGTTGGACAAGTTTCTGCTTGTATGCCTACAAACTTTCTGCACTTGTATACTATGGCATGTTTGTTGTTAACCATTTTTTGTCCATGAACTTGTCTGTAGCTCATTAATTGAATATTTCAAGGGTAATCTTCAGAGATGTACATTTGTAAAGGTAACTAAGAAGTATCCTGCCTAAAGGCAAGCAAGTAGCTATACAGTTTGGTTTTTTTTCAAGGGAGAAGAGAAGATTCTGGTTGAAAAGCAGAAGATCCAAGTTGTCTTGCAAAGGACTGGACTGTCAGGAAATAACATGGGAAGAACATGGAATTTTGGCCCCTCCCCCCCAGGTCAAAAGCTGCAACATTTAATTATAAAAATACTCTTCAGCTAAATGGATATCCTAGATACACCACAATTTTCAATCAAACTATCCTAATTTTTACTATAAACGTTAGTGATTTAGAGGCATTTAGCTGTTAAGTCAGGGAGGAGACCACAATACAGAGAGGCTCCTTTCACTGGCTCTGCTGCCAGGACTGCCAGAAGAAATGCCACTTGCTTCCCTTTAGTGGGAAAACAGCATTGTTTTGCATTAGCTTGCAGTATTAACAAACAATATCTCGAGAGAAATCCTGAATGAATAATGCACTGTTAATCCTTTCTAGACAAAACTGAACAGGTCAATCTCCACATACAACTGAAATGATATTCCATTCACCAGCTGCTTTTTAAAGATAACTTGAGACAACACAAAATCATGTGGACATATCAGCTTAGATCCAGCTGGACAGCTGGGTTTGAATCCTGTTAGCATGGATGCAGCTAATCAAAATTCCAACCTAAACTGCTTGCAGGAAGTGGTTTTGGCTTTATCAAGACCTCCTGTTTTTGGTCTTTATTTACATAAACTAACATTCCTTTGAATAATAAAAGGCTAGATATAGATCATGCCAAGGTGACTCTGTAATAGACAAGATGCCCCAGAAGTTTGTCACCTGTTCTCTTAACCAATTTTCCAGAAAACCCACAATGAATTGCTATTACCATTCCTCTTGAAAACATGGGATAGATACTTCATAATTAAAATAGAATTTACTGCCTAAAACACTACATTTTAGAAATGAGATAGTCTAGAACATAATTTTTTATTTTGGACTCAATTTTCACCAAGTGAGAGTCAACAAGCTTCCTTTTCCCATTAGAGCATCTTTAAAGGTGATAAATGTCCTCATTACACATTGTAGAAGGAAATCTTAACAGACATAAAAGGAATAGAGAAAGTTTCTGACACCAAGTGACCACAACTGCTGAAGGCAAAGGAAGTTTGTGAGAAGCAAGGACGAAGGCTATATAACAAACCTGTTGCCACTTGGATATTGTACTACAATGTCATGATCCTCATCAATGCCACAAACTGTTCCAGTTGTTGTTAAAGTTTCAAACATGCCATCAGTCCACCCTCCGTGACCATGCTGCAATGACTGCACAATTTCCAAGTCAAGGTCGATGTTTACAAGGTCACCTATTTGCAGGCCACCAGGGTTTCTGTTACCATTTTGCTCACCTGAAATGAAATACAAAAAAAAAGAAATAATGTTTACATGACCACACTAACTTTCCAGGCAATTTAAAGAACAAAAGTTAATTTTTGAGACTCACAGAATTGTTAAGGTGGAAAAGACCTTTAAGATTATGAAGTCCAACTATCAACCTAGCACCAGTGTCAGGTTCGCCATTAAACCATGTTCCAAGTCCTATATCCACACATTTTATGGACACTTCCAGGGATAGCGACTACACACCAAAGTCTCTGTAACTGTAGTGGTCAACAGGGAAAAAACCTCTGAACCTCTGGCTATGCAACTGTGTGCTTCTTATTGAGTTTTCAAGGCAAATAACACTGGCAAATGCTACACTGTGAGCTCTAACTGGGATTGTAACAGCTATCATATGGTGCTAGACATCTAGATACCTAAAAGCTCTGATAATTTTGAGAGTGTCATACACAGAGCGCCACTCAGAGACTGAAAGATAAGCAGAAAGTCCACAGAAAGTTTTGAATTGGGTCAGTACCTGAGCAAGGAAAAAGCACTGGCTAAATGAGTATGTCCAAAATGACCAATGGCAACAATTTTTAACTTTCTGAGGAAGTGACAACATAAAAAAAAATCCTGCAAATTTAAAATTGAAACCTTCTCCCTGGACAATGTTTGCTTTCAAAAGATATGTCATGGCAAAAATTCATTAGCTGGAGGAAAATGGCATACATTCACACATATCAACCTGTGTTAACTAATGAGAGAATACACTTGCAGACCCCCTCACGGTCAGAACCAAAAGATGGTATCTGGTGCCATCCATGGAACAGCAGAAGAGACAACGACAGAAGTCACATAAATTGAGTTCAATGGCAACATCAGTGGCAAAGGACTAGGTGAGCAGAGTTTCTTTAGTAATATTGCTGTCTCCAAGACGAGTTTGCTTGCTTTGGCTCTTCCAAGCAAGAGGTAATAAGGAAAAAAGGATCCTCGTATGTAACAATAAGCAAGTACAAACAAAAAGCCTGACATATAAAGACAAAAACATTATTTAGAGGGAGACTGATTCCAGAGCATGAAGTCCACACCAGATGCTGGCAGCACTAGCTGCACCACTAAAAGTCTCCAGAGGACAGAATGCAAAGAAAAGTATTATAGAATCACAGAATCATTAGGATTAGAAGGGACTCTAAGATTATCTAGTTCCAACACTCCCATCATGAGCAGGGACACCTTTCTGGAGAAGAAACTGCTGAGAAAAAAAAAACACAGTCATGAAAAAATGCTCGTGCTCAGTAACTTTAAATTCTGTGACCATGACTGACTTCTTTGTATCCTGGAAGAGAATACTTCTTGACAGTAGATGGAAAGGTACACCTTCACCTTCACAGCAAAAACACAACATGGAAAACCAGTCCCTTCTGCAGAGGACAAAGTCAAAGTCTAATTCTTCAGAAAACCTATTGATATAGAACTTGCTAGATAGAAACCTTAGACAGCAAACATCCCAGTGACAGCCCTGATGACTCAGGGGAGCCTAAGAAGGGAAGAGATATAACACAGCAAATAATTACTGAAGCATTATTTAGAGGAATTGATTTCTAGAGGTCACACAGTCTGATATCCCACACAAAGTTGAACTAATAACCAGCTGAGAACAGCTGTAGATTTGCTTTTCTGAGTCCTGAAAGCTCTCAAGGACTGAGGTTCCACAACTTGTCCAAGTAACTTTTTCCAGTGGTGCCATACAGAGCTGTAATTGTAACAGGAAAAATTCTTGGGTACCTGACTCATTTAAGGTGGCCTTAAGGCTACAACCATTTGGTTTTATGCCATTTGCCACCACTGACTTTTCAGTGCCATTATTTCCAATCCCCTTTCAAGTGGGCATAGGTGGTGAGTCCATTACCTCTTAACCTCCTTCTCAGCAGATTCAAGAAGCCCAGCTCCTTCTCCTAGCAATTCATGCACTCTCAGTCTTTTAACCACTTTAGCAGGACACCATTAGATTCTCTATGTTTTTGAAAAACTGGGAGAGGAGGAAAGAGGAGATGGGCAGAAAACGACACAAACACGACATGGAATTCTAGACACAGCTTCATCACCACTGAGAAAAGGAGGATAGTAACTTTTCTTATTCTGTTGCCCACCAAACTCCTAATATAGCCCACTATGAAACTTGCCTTATTTGCAATGACAGCACACTCCTGTCTCACCCAATTTGGTGTTCAGTGCAACATCCAGGTTGTCCTCAGCAAGGCTGCTCACTGAGGCCTTCTCACTTCTCAGTCTAGGAATTACAGGTACATAGGTTTATTTCAACCAGAGTGCAAAAACGCAGTTCTGGTTGAACTCCATTCACTAAACCCTTCACTTCCTCAAGGCTCTTGGGAATAAAGCTCTACTCAACCACATCCCTCTGTCAACCTGCTATCACCTGCAAATCATCTGGAATTGTATTCTATCTCATCAAGGTCACCAATGTCATATTGAACAAAATCAATTTCCAGTAGTTTGCTCCAAATACATATGACTCCATACTAATTAGGCCCCTTCTGGAGTATTAGTTGCACTCTACTTCAAATATCATAAAGTTTAAAAAATAACTTTCTAGTTTTTAATGCAAACATACATTTAAAATCTCAGCCTGAATGTATCTGTGAAATACATTCAGAAAACTAATAAAAGATGTTATAACAAAGAGTAAGACTGAGAAGATGGAGCATCATGTGCCAAGAAGGATGAACTGAGTTCACTGTCATCCATTAAGAGAAACTTAATATAGTGGAAGAGAAGAATTTAACAAAGAATAATCTGCTATCTTTAGTGATTAATATTCATGCATACAAATACAGTGCCACCCTAAAAGTAAGTCTGAATAAGGACCTAAGGTTACCTCCACAACTGTCACATGTGGGAGCAGAGGATTGAGACAAATTTTATTAAAAAGCCCTGCTGTTGAGTCACAAGGTGCAGAAAGGACTCCCTTGCTTTCTAAATCCCTTCTCAGAGAGGAGTCTAAGTGTGGTTGGATCCAATCTTAGCTTCGGATTATGTCAACGGTTTAAATTTAAGTGATTATAGAGGTGTGACTGAACAACTTCTGTCCTGCAGGTTTTAATGACTGACAAAACAAGAATATTTATATAAAATAAATATTTTATTATTACAAATGATCAGACAGAAGATCTTAATCAGAACTATTTACTACACAATATAAGTGCTAAAAATCTCCTAGTAGAGTATAATACAGCTTAAAGTAGTATAGCACACTGCAACAAAGCAATTGTCGAAGCAGTTATATTAAAGCGGGCAAAAGGAAGTAACTATTAAGTGGAGATTTGATGTAACTCATCCATACCAATGCTCGTGGGGAGATCGCTTTCTTTCTCTACCTGGAGGAGTATCCTTGGGGGGCATCCCCAGCCCAAGGGAGGAATCTCCACAAATACATCCCAAGAAGGGTTATGTGAGGAGAACCTGACTGCATGAAAGGGGACTTTATACTTTTATAGTATAAAGTGATTGACTGCTAATCACACAGTTCCAGGCCAGCTATCAGCTTATCTGTCAAATCAGACTTCAAAAAGCAGATCTGTGTATTTAAGGTCTGGTGAACCAGGATGGTTTCAGCATAATTAACACCAATACAACACCTTGGCTCCAGCAGTTCCTCTTGCATGATAGCTTGATTGGATTTCAGGTCTTATTAGGGTGGGTCTATCCTTCCACAACAATAAAGAACCAGTGAGGCCTTATTACTACTTTTCTATTTTTAATCAGAGTAAAAGGACAAAATTAATTTTAAGTACGGAAGCAAGATACAAAGATCAAAGTGCTGTGCTTTTTACTGTCAAGTAGACGAATTGTTGGAAAGTAAATAGTTAAGGGACACCTTGGACAACTGGTGATTTTTCTAGACAAAACAGACCTTTACTGTTTTCTGCTTTTCACCAATGCTGTCAATAAAACAATAGTGCTTGCTGGTCATACTTCAAGAACTCATGCAAGGAATTAGATTAAGACTTATAAACAGAGAATTATCATCACTTCAGAAATTAATAATTAATAATACATTAATAATTAATCTTCAACTTACCTAACACAGGACAATGGTCTCTGTAGAAAGAGCCTCCTTTTGCATCTTGGACACATTTCAGGTCAGACTAAGGAGAGAGATTGAGACAACTTTAGTCCTCACTGACTGAGTCTTCAGGCTAACACAAGTCAACGAAACTAGAATTGAAATATATTTAATTAAGAAAGGCTGAAAATTATGTGTACAAAAACCATGTCCTATGAATTTGTTACTGATGCACACAATCTCAAATACTTTCTAATCTATCAGCCTTCTCAAGACTTAAATAATCTTTACCAATATAGAAGGCTTATAAAGCATGAGACATTTTTAACTCAAAGGCAGACAATAAAATAACACAAAGCTCCTTTGCATTGTTCTATAAAGTTCTCTCTCCTTTTAAAAAGAATTCTGTCAACACAAGGAAGGAAACAAAAAAATAAATAAATCAAATATCTGCAGTCAGTACTCAAGAGCACAGCCTTTCCTGTACTGATCATTTAATGTTTGCCAGTGCTGTCCATTCTTCCCAACATTTTTTGAGAGATCCATGTTTAACTTGAAGAAAACTTGGCACTCAAATTCTACAAAATGAAAACCTTCCAATTAAGAATACACAGAATACAAGGGTATTACTTAAAACAAATCAAACCACCCATTATGCTGAGCTAAACATGATCTTTTTAAAGAGAAAAGTTTTAAAGCTCATTCTGCAAAAAGACTGCTTCATATTATCTGAGAAAAAGAAGTTTAAGTGTGATAACCAACTCCTATTCATAAAGCCAGAGGAGTTTCTATAACTCTCCTTTCCTTTAGGTCTTTTCCCTGTGTAACCCTTAAATCCAAATGACTACCATTTGCTATTGTTCCCTATGTAACAATTTTCACTGAACAAAGGGCATTTTTTTGCACGATGAGTTGAGAAGGAGATAGGAAATTGTTTGCAAAATGTGTCAGAATATTCTACGGGATGGGGGAGGAAGTAGAGAACAGGTGGTGGTAATGAAATAATTAACCAGAACTAAGCAAATACTTGAACAATTCTTTTTCCCATGCCCTGGATTTATTGACAGACTGCCCTCCTGCAAAAGCATTAAGATGAAAACTCTGAAGTCTTCCAAATCATCAAGGCACTGTGAGCACAAGACTACCCTTGGTGACTGTTAACTGTTAAGCAGCCAGAACCAATACAAAATTCAGTGTATGTCCTGATCTACAAAGAATGAACTGCCACTCTGGAAAAATTGTGAAAAAAGCCAGATGAAAATAATGAGATTTAGCCACTCTTCAAATCCCCTGAGAAACCAGAGAAAGAGCTCGCTCAGCCCAGCACAGAAGGCCTGTGACAAGATGCTGCCACCCGGTGGGCAGGTGCTGGGTTTAACTCAGTCGCAGACAAAGGGGCTGCGCTGACCATCCCAGATGGCAAGTTCATTCATTTCCCAGGACAGACAGGGATTGAATGTGCCTGAGAGCACTGGGTGTCACCTACTGAATACAAACCCTCCGTGTCAGGCAACAACCAGCTGTCTGTGAAGGAGACAAGCAGGGGTACACATGCAAGAGCTGCTTTCACATTCTTCAGAGCACTAATAATAGAGCACAGAGGGTTCTCCTCCCTGCCAGGCAAAATCAGGGTGAAAGATTGCTTGAGTTACAATAAGTGTTAATACACTGAGTAGGCTGATGGCTAAAAGCTAGCAGAAGAAACAAAATGTTCATTAAAAGGCTTATTACTATCTTGCAGCAGATATTATTAGGAAGCAAGTTAAGGTATCTTAAATCTTATAGAAAAAAAACAAACCCAGAAATCTACACACCTGCACTCACATTTTACCCTGCCTTTACTGTGCACAGTTTATTTCTGGAGTATAATGATATACTTAGTTTTTCGAACAAGTGGTAGCTTGGTTTTCAACCTCAGCTTCACATCTGTCTTCCTTTCACTTACATGATGTAGTCAATGTTATATTGCAAAGGAGTAAAACAAGAGTCTGATCTAAGTATTGCAAAAAAGGGAACATGTATTTTTCTTTGTTTACATAAGCCTTCACCAAAAAAAGGAGGACCCAAAACACACAGAAAGATGAGGCTCTGACAGAGATTAGGCAGTACAAAACTAACTTATATACTGTATATACAGAGACTTCCTTCAGCACCTAGGCAAACAGCACTACTGAGAAAAGTAAGAACAACATGATAAAGGCCTGCAAATGTCTTTAAAAAGACAACCAAATCCAAACAAGATTCTGGAGTTTTAAGACAGTAAACTGTACTTAGTTGTACAGTACCACAAAAGCTGGGTAAGCAACTACAATTTTCCTTCTAGAACGCAGCTATTACATTTATCAGAAAAGGAAAACAAGCTTTCTCCTGTTCGAGTAGTTTAAGTAAAAAATCAGAGATGGTGGTAAGCTCCTCATCACCCTACCCTGGGGACTGCATGGCAAGAGGCCCCCCTAGTGCAGACGGAGCAAAAGCACATCAGAGCCTGGACACATCAGGCTTTGCACGTCAGAGAACCCCACTGGGATTTCTACAAGTTATATGAGTCTCCCTGAGCCTTCTAAATGAACTGTAATAGCAGATTATTTGGAGATGAGACATGCAAGTGCAAAAGGGAATGTACCAAAACAATAGTGTTAAAATATAAGTTTTAGACTCACGGGGACACCACCAAAAAACGTAACCACTATGAGGCTGGGCTTAATGTAAATACATGGTAGAGATGAACAAACCAGCTTTTCTACAATAACTTGGTGGAGAAATCATTCAATGAATCCTAAATAGGATTCTAACAGGAAACAGAAAAATAAACTACAGATTTTGTGGAATTTGTGTAGTTACAGATGGAAGCCCCAGTTAAGCAGGAAATCATTATAATAAGAACTCAAGGAACAGCATGGGAGCCATACACTGTACAGCAGGACCTGCAGGTCAGCAGTAACAGCTGATACACATGAGCAATGGGTAATAATGGGGTTTGCCTACAGTGAAGAACTTCAGTCTTCCAGCACCTACGTTCTGACTTGCTGAAAATCTGCAGTCCAGCACTATGTGACTGGATCACAGAGAGACCATGACCTGCTCAATTAAATGGGAAATACAGATAATATAACAGTTAACTTGGACTTACCATCCAATTATACCACTGAAAAAAACTAACAGCAATTCATCTTCGTAAAAACTTCAGAGAATGATAAAATGTACATTACAGCACTGTCAACAGTGCTGACAGATGGTGTAATAGCACCATCATCCCCGACCTTGAAGAGAAAAACGATGCTGAAGGACAGCTGACTCCTGGAATAACTATTAAGCTATTCTAATCAATACAGATTGCCATCCGTCAAAGACAGGGAGGGGGGACTACAAACTTGATAAGAAAACTAGGTGTGCTGCTAAGAAAGAGAGGAATGTTTGATCTAGATGCACTGATATAGCATCTAACACCAGCAGCAAACATCAGGAGAGAAATTAATACTGATCTTCCAGATACACCAGCAGGAATGGTGACATAGCTGCAGGTGTTTGAGGTAGCAAACCTCCACACCCAGTAAAGGTCACTTTAAGGCTTTAAATTCACAACATCTTTTGGCAAGGGAATCAGTCCTTAGGAGGCAGATGGAGAAAGCCCAGTGCATGTTCCTTTGGCACCAGATTAAGGCAAAAAGGGTCCATATAAATCCATAAGTTTCAGCAAAAAGTTTGTAAGACATGCTGTATTTCAGATTTAATGAACTCAAATCATTCTCAGTTTCAAGAAGCTGAGGAAAGTGAAGCAATGAAAGGAGAAAATAGAAGACGGTAGACAGTGACTGAAATGACAAGGAGGTGTGAGCTACAGAAAAAATAACATCAGTTCTTGTAGAGGAAATCAGACCTCAGACCTGAGTGAGTAGTCTATAACCTTCTACTATATAAATAGAAATACTTATATATATATATGTATATACAAATATACATATTATACAAAAATATACATATTTAAAACTTATAAAAAATTTGCATATGTAACTTTTTTTTTGAAGGAAGATACAGTCCTCCTTGTTAGTAAATATTACAAATAAAACCAGAAAAGGATCAGTAAATAAATTTCTGCTCAATGGAAATATTTTTCTCCGCAACTCAGAGAGATGAAAAACTTGACTTGGTTGAGACTACAGGAGAATAAATACACAAGGTATACATAAATATATCCTTCTCTGAATTCCAAAACAACTGACCACTTAACTTTTTTACTGACACCTAATTTACATCACATGAAATAAAAAAAACCTGCTGTATGCATTAAGGTGGCCAAAAATTCATGATTTTGTGTTTTAAAACAATTTTGTTCAGCACCTAGTAGCAACAGAAGGACACCAAACTAGTAAAATAATGAAAATCCTTGTTGCTCCTTCCTAAATGCCTCATTTTCAACGTAGTGGGGACGAGACAAAAAACTAGAGAGCTGAAGATTTGACTGACACTACAGGTCTGACAGTTGTAACTGCAGCAGAAAATATATTTCTATTATTTTATAATACTCACAATGCTTAGTATACCAAGTCACTTACTTTGTTTTTATTTTTACAAAAAGTGTTAACAAGTAATTCTTAAAATCCTCTGGAGTAATTTCAAAGATTAATTTTATGGGTAACTCAAATAAAAGCTGATGAACAGGTATCAATTACACAGGGACAAGGAATCTTCTCAATTTCCCTTATGCACTCAGCTATTTTGGAATTCATGGAAAAGAGTAGACCAACACAGATGGCTTACAGATCACTGTGATGGATGATAACTACAGCTGCTTCTTTCAGAGGATACATAAATGAAAGCATGATCCTCCATAATGAGAAACAAGAAGGGAAGGTTAATCACAGAAATAAAGGGAACTGGTACAGGGCAAAGAAATTCGGTAGCATAAAACTGATTCCTAAATGAAATTGATTTAGGGCACTCCTGCTGATGGACCTATTTTCCACTGAAAACCAATGGAAGTTACCAGCTTTACATTCTCAGCTGTGTGATATGAAGAAATAAAACCCAGACACAAGCCCAAAAAGCTGCATCATAATCTTCCCATTAACTCTCCAATTCTAGATGATGTATCTCTTTATTGCAAAAGGCTACATTCACATATATTGAAAGCAGGTAACATGGTTAACAGCTCGGCTTGGCTCCAGATTCTGAGTACATACAGATAAGAAATGTGAGTAGTGTCATTAATCATATTACCCAACCACACTTCTTTTTTACTAAGGATGTATCAAACATGTCATTAGACCTAACAGTATCATAAACACAGGTTTCAATTTGGGAATTTGTGGCCTGTGGCAGCAGAAAGTCCCAGATTTAAATGCCAGACTTCACAAAAAAAAAAGATACACCTCTCTCAACCACTTCATATGTAAGCACAGCAACAACAAACTCAAAACCTCCAAGTATCTGACCAGAAATAAATGCAAGTTTTCAGCCAGCACCTGCTGCCCCACCAGCCAATCCTCATCTATCCCAAGGAAAAGCTGGCAGGCTAGATAGATTAATTTTGAGGACCAGATGCAGCCTGTCAGCTATCAAACAAGAACCCTGACTTATAATAATGAGCTGTGTTTCTTTAATCAGCTCCATTAGCATGAGTCAAGTGTTATTCATTGGCAAGTTGGGGTCTCTTCCCAGCTGTATTTACATGGGCACACGCTCTCCAGTATTGTTGATTTGACATTCTCTGGACCTTTTTAACCAATTTCCAAGTACCAAAACAAGTTTGTCCCAACTTTATGTGAACTTCCTGACAGCTTGTTAGTCAGCTTTACATAATAGCACATAAATAGGAGTAAATAATCATAATGAACTGTACACTTAGCAAGTTATTAATCAGTTATAAAATTTAGCATTACATTCAAATGACTTTGTCACAGACATCCAAGAATCCATTCTGTCTGAAGTGAAATTTGCATTTGATAAAAGTATTAGATATAAAATTATTGTAGGAATGGATTACAATCGTGTAAGCAGTACATAAAAAGCCTCAAATTATCCCTTTTGTACATATGCATATATATTTTTATATACTATCCTAAATATACTGTGTATAGATGTAGTTTCACACACACTTTAACAAGCTATTTTGTTAACTGAATGACCAAATATTTGTTTTTCTACAAAACTTGATTTATATTTTACACTTCCGGGTGTGGCAAAAGTTTGGAAACAGAATATAGTTGATTTACAAATAAAAAAAATGTATTTTTTATTATGGGAATAACTATTTCAAAACAGAATATAACTTATCTCAAATGTATTTTTTTCCTGAGGCCAGAAGGAATCCTCAGTGATTCCACAGCACTTCTACTATGCAGTCCACAAATTTTAACACTGTAATATAGAAGCCATAACAACAAAAACAAAACAAAAAAAAAACCAAAACAAAACCAACCCCACCAAAACAAAACACAAACCCAAAAAAACCCCAACAGCTGATTTGTATCTCATTCCATGTAGATTTTGTAACTGTGTTACTTTTCCATGTATTACAAACAAATATAGGAGGGAAGATATGAGGCATTGATTTAATGTTATACTATAGAATACTACATACAACTTTAAATTACCTTTTGCCAGTATATAAGGAATTTTCTTTAGAACTCCTGGGCACCATGAAGCACATAATTCAATACTGATTTATATTTTATCCTTAGCATCTTCATGCACCAGAAAAGCTGACCTGCACTAAATACGTTTACGCTTTTTAAACATGACACTAAAATACATATTTACTGCAAAAGTGGTATTGATTTGCTTTTTAATTATAAAAATAAATGTTAAGTGAGGCTATAAGGCCAAATAGTTTACATTCAAAAAAGTAACTAGTCATTGTTTAACATTTTATTACTGTTACATATCTGACAAGATGGCACTTCAGTGTTAAGTTAACATGGTCTTTCTCTGCACTATCAAACAAATATGCAGAGAAAATGCTAATTAAGACATTATAAGCAGTTGATAATCGAAGTAACCTTTCCCTGACCCACATTAGGATAAGAAAACCCAGCAACAGAAGGTACTTAGGCTAGAGTCTGACCCATTTCTTCTCTAGAGCTGGAGAAGTAGCTGGAGAAGCTTCAGAATGAAACGGAAAAAATTTAATGCTAAAGCAAATAAAGTTGTAATTTAATTCAACACCTTTCCACTGACAAAAAGAAAATTGCTCTCAATAGGATTTCAAGTGTTGACAGTAATTCAAAAATTGTAAATTTTGCAGTAGTCACACCAAAATTTGAAGTCTAATGAAGAATTCAGGAGCTGAACAATCAATTTTATAAACATTTCATAACTATGTTTGTTCTTCTTTTCTGAATTCTAATTTAAGCACAATAGTAACACAGTAAGGTAAACACGTATGTGATGCAAACATTTACTATGGCTGAAACCAGCTCCTCACTTGTAGTTATTCACATGTTTTATAAATATAAATTCCCAGATCAGACTTTCATACTAATACATATGCATGACCCTTACAGCTGGATTCACAATGACCTGACTAACAGCATGCAAACTGACAAGGCATATTACAAAAGCAGGACCATAAAGCACAACAAGTTATTCTTACTGCCCTTCCCCCACCCTGCATCTTACCCTTTGTGCTCCTTTACACTTACCATGCCCTCAAAGCCGACTCTGTAAAGGTTTTTAGCACCATTGTCCCAGAGAACATATGCTGCACTATGTGGACTCGACGCACTCCAATCTTGGATTTCAGTTACCTATTCAGTTGGAAAAACAGGAAAACTGTTTCTAGAACAAAGACTTAGAAGCACAATCTGAACTTAAAACCTTGTTAATCTCTTCAAAATAATTCAGGATATAGCAGTTTTACTGAATTTGATATAATTTATTCTAAAGCTGTTTTCTGTTTGATACAAGTCTTCCCCAGGTATCTCAATAAGAGAGCAGATTGAATATATGCTTTGTAGGTCTATTTTTCTCTTTGTAGATTTGGTAGGTAATCTAATTACATAAGCAGAGAACAAAATCTGAGCTGTAAAAAGTTATATTATAATGCTGTGATATGTTCTTATCAGAAGCAGCATTTCACTATGAAAAATAGGATGGAAACTATTTTAATTCCTTTTATTTGTCTGGTTTAACCTGCATTAGCCTCGTAGCTGTGCACTATGTTAGGAGACAAAGTTTTACTTCCAGAGCCAATATGTTTAGCAACAGTACAAAAGAAGAAGAGTGGAAGAAGAGTGAAGATGTCTTTCCCTGACATTTCTGAAATCATGAGGCCATGCACCAAATTCTGAGAACACTGCCATTATTAAAAGAAATAAAATATCAGGTTCCAGAATTTGCCTCCATTCTTATTTGTATTTATTTAAAAGCTGTTTCTACTACCTACCACACACTTTTCCTTGTTAAAAATATTTATATACATTTATACATATTTTCAGCTCGTAAGTAATCTCTCTAATACAAGTTTAGTACACAAAGAAGACCATGCAGGCTAAGACTCTTATTTTGCAAAGTTTCAGAGATTTCAAAGTATCTTGACACAAGAAGGGGTACACAATCAAGATGAAAAATGCTGCATCTAAATATCCCTTGCTTTAAGAGATTTAAACTTATTATTTCTTTTCAATAAAATTCAAAATGAAATCTCCAAAAGTCCTAAAGCTTCCCTAAATGTCTAGAATATAAGATAAGCTAAACAACAATATAAAATGAGCTAAACATAATATCCAGGAACTTTTCACTCTTTTTTAAATGCTGCTTAAGTGTACTAAAAATAAATTAAACCAAAAAAAACTCCAAACCAGTTCACCGAGACATAAGGGCATCCAATTCTTAAATGTGGTGATAAAAGTACAGTATATTTTACACTGCCTGTTGTATGTTCATACTTACAACAAACCTTGATTAGTTCTCAAGGTAAATGGAAGTTGTAAATGGAAAGTATGCAGAAGTTACAATTAGCAATTTACCATTCCATACTATTTTCAATAAATCCAAATATTTTTACTATAGAATTACATCAAAAGCATTCATATATTGTCCTAAGCCAGGAATCTAATATCCAGATCCAACACTTGAGAAGTTTTTCATTTTAAACTGGAAAAGTCCCTACAATTATTAGATGAAAAACAAAAATCCCAGGTGCCAGCACTGAAAACCAAGAGCAAGAGTTACACAAACTGCTGGCCCATGAGCAATAAGACTACAGAATGCAGTGATGACCAGAAAGGGCTACTCTTGAGAGCTCTGTTTTCATACCAGCTCTCTAATAATGCTGAAATATGCTCAAGACCTAATGTTTTTACAAGTCAGTCTTAAAAGACCACCATGACAAAAATTTAGTAATTAAAAAAATTTTGTGCTGGTATCATAACAATGCAAATTTAAATGTAAAAGAATTGTTATGGTATACATACCCTCCTCTTTCTAAATGCTTGAGCATTGCAGGATAAGATTGAAAAATGTCCAGCAAATTAAAATAGTAACTTTTATGATGATGTTTTTACTTTACAATTAGAAAGGCCGCTGAGGCCATTACACGAGCATGCAAAGGTGCACCTTATTAAAACCAGTTTTATTTTTACCTTTCCTCTACGCCCATTGCCACCATCTTGATCTTCCCACTGCCAGTCAACTCCTCGTACTACCCTGGCACCTGCAAAGATTCCTCTTGCTGTAATTTTCTTTGATTTACGTCGAGACTCCAACAATACCCTGAAGTTATTAAAAGAAGAACCCACAAATGTCAAAATAATAAAGAAAGTTCAAAACAAATCTTTGGGGATAGGAAGGAGAGCATTCTGAAAGCAAATAACTCCAAAATAAAACAAAAAATAACCCCACATCTGCAGATTTCAGTGCATGAATCACATCCATTCAATTCTCAACTTCAATAGCAGCATACAAGACAAAAAACATGATCTTCCAAGATCTGATTTATTCTATGTTTATAATTAGTTTTTAATTCTAATAGCAATTTCTTCTCCAGACTTCCTACTACCAGCAATCATCTTGTAAACATATACATAGATCTGTACTGTTATTATTAAAATCATTAAAGAAACATGCAGAGTCATATAAACTCACTTCTCTTTCTCTTAGATGCACCCTAGGCCAATGCTTCTGTCCCACAATTGCCCTGCCACTTTTATTCAGAATTATGCTATTAAGAGCTGCATCTCTTTTCCCTCCTTGCCTTAGTTTATTTTCTACATGCTTTTCATAGCATCTTTTAGCAAATTTAAGTCAATATATCAGCATCCATTTTTTCCATCATATTATGTGATTTTTCTAAAGCAAACTTCTTCTTTCTTCCTTTTCACCAGAACTGAAGTAGATAAACTCCAACAGAACAGTTCATGAGTATTTAACTAGAAATAACAGAAACAAAGAGACAAACATTTTCCTGCCTTTTCTGTAATCTCAAAAGCCACCATTTTTCATGCAACAAGACTTCTTATTCATGACAGGAAAATGTTGCCAGACGAAAGTATTTTTCTGCAGACATTCAGATTGTTTCCTGACCACTTCAGGAAGTCTCTCAGCCTCCTGCTGAACTTTTAACATCCAGCAGATGGCATAAAGGGAAAAAGTTAAATTGTTACAATGAATGCAAAGAGCACACAAAAACGTTGGCCATTTTTTTCCAAAGTAAAATAAGAGTTATCGAAACCACAAAGAAATCTTGTTCGGAGCACCTTTTCAGAAAATTCTCAATACATACAAAACTGAGACAAAAACCAGCACACATTACATTGATATGCTGCCCATACAATATCCCAGACTCAAAAATAAAATAGGTAGAGCTTTTGCTTCCCTTCATCCAAATGTTCTTAGATGCCTCTTGCCATTTTTCCCATGGGACGTCCCTCAAATTCAATAACACTGCTTGGCCCCTTTCTCCTCCCTCAAACAGTTAACTTTTTAGGCAGTAAATCACGGCTTAGAGAAAACAATATAAGGTCATCTAGACATTCCTCGGGCCTTTCTCTTCTTGTTCTCACACTGGCTTGCTACACACAAGCACCAGGAAGACTGCAATGAGGTTCAGCAAAACTGAATAATCATATCCTTTTTTCCATACTCTGTTGTTTCTAAAATTTCCATGTTTTCCAAGCTCCCAAGATCTGTCCTAGCTACCTTCCCTCCCAGAGGCAGACAACCAGTAACCAAATCTAACCTCAAGCCACTATGTTACCTAATCCAAGTTTAAGTAACCAAATCTGCAGCGGAAAAGTTAATTAACTGTTCCTTCTTAATTTCACGAAGAAAAAGCTACATTTTACCTTTCACTTCCCGGTGTGGTAATTCTGTAAAAACGATGCCTCAGGTGATGCTTGTCCCCGTGATAGCAAACTGTGCACAAGTCATAATTTGTGCATTCAGCACATTTCCATCGGATGCCAATGATAGGTTGCTGCCGGCAAGTATCACACATAGTCCCATCATGCTTGATACCTGTGGGAGAAAAAGGAAATGAGAAGACTAACAACTTCGCTACACCACTACACAGATTTCTGCTGCACACCAGTAAAATGTGAAACTACATACTAAAAAGTTAACAATAGAGAAATGCTGCTAGTCATACCCTATCGGCCTATATGACTGAGGGGAAAAGATAGTGGACTTTGCTTCATTATCTCCAGTTGTCAAGTCTGTTCCTGAAATATGCTACCTTTTCTCAGCTTAAAAGGCTGAGAAAGCTATGTTTGTTTCCTTCCATCTATACAAAGGAGAGAAAGAAAATAAGAAATCTTTTAGCTATAACCTAAAGGGTCACAAGTGCGTTTATCAAAATATACAGGCAATCTGGAACTTTATTTCGGGATTAAGGCTATCAACACACCTTATATCACAAAGGCTACTGTGTTCAACTGTGTGACAGTATGACTTACACATTTTGCACAGTGGAAAAGATAAGTGCTTATCTGCATTCTTTTTTATACAGGAAAAAAAATTAAGCTGTCTTGGATAGATGCCATTAGCTTCATGAAAACCTGTTACCATTTTTGAAGCAGTTTACTGCTATGCTGTTCTTTTTTAAAAGAATGTGCCAAAGACAGATCAAATGTAACCCACCAGCATGTGCTCTGCCCAAACTTCCACCAAAACTGAGTGCTCAAGACTGCTTATTCCTACAGCTTTGCCAAGCTACAGCTGAGTGAAAGTGATCAGTCACAGTTTCTATCCATGCATTCTGAATACAGTGAACAGCCACGAGTTCATTTCTAAAAAAGATCAAATTCTGCTGCTGTTTGGAAAAAATTGAATAATAGAAGAAAGAAGTACTGGCACTCAGTTAGTATAGTAGCACTAGACAGAAATGAGCACTAAAAAATTGGAATAAAACAGAAATTTCCCAGTTACTCCCCCTTCAAAAAATCCAGATCAGTCTGAAATCAGTGAGGAAAAAGAATGGGTTTTGTCCCCTCCAGAAGGGATGTTCTCAGAAATGACTGCCAAATTCATTATAAATCTAGTAGTCACTTATGTCCTACAGCTGAACCATCTGCAGCAAAGAAAAATTAACAGTTGGAGCGGCAAAACTGAAGGAAATGCCTTCCTGTTTGATCATTTCATGGAATCACATAATAGCTGAGATTGGATGTAACCACTGGAGATTGTCTCTTCCAACCACTGCTGCTCAAAGCAGGGTAAACTAGAGCTGACTGCCCAGGACCATATCCAGTCAGTTTTTTGAGCACCACCAAGAACAGACTTCACAATGCAGCATATTCCAGCGTTCAATCATCTCTATAGCAAAAATATTTCTTCTTATGTTTCCATAGAAATTCCTGTATTTCAATTTGTGCCCATTGTCTCTTGCCCTGTCAGTTGACAACACTGAAAAGAGCCTGGCTTCATCCTCTTTACAACCTCCACCAGGTATTTATATACCTTCTTAATATCTCCCTGAGCCTTCTCTTCTCTAGGCTAAACATCATATTCCTCAGTCTTTCCTTGTACTATATGCCTTAAGATCCCTTTGCTGCAAACACATTTGCAGCCCTTCACTTGACTCAGTATGTCCATGTCTCTCTTGCACTGGGGATTGTATTGAAGCATTTTACTATTTTTTGGTGCTCTTCAAGAACAGGTGCATTAAAAGGACTGAGATATCCTGCTAGTGTTTTCATCACCTTGTTTTAAAAGTCTAACTAGTTATGGTGCTTGGGGTTGAGGGGTGGTATTTGTTTTGGTTTTATTTTTAACTGATTGCTAAATTGGTATTTCACATATAAACAGAGAAGTTACACATCTTTGGAATTTATTTCGTTTAATGTCTGCTGAATTTCAGGGAAGACAATTGGCCAAGGAATACATTTATTCTGGATGTGAAAGGATCAAGGAGTTGGGTGCTGTAGGATTCTTCTGTTTGTCCAAACGGCAGGAAAGAGGGTAAAAAAAGAATCAATCAGGAGTCATGAGTCATTTAATACAGAATATACGTAAACTTAAATAAAAACTAAATATTTCTAGCCAGAGGCCAAAGATACTATGAAAAGATCAAGGGAAAAAACCATACAAAGATATTTGATTCAAGTCATTTTACTGGCCATAGAGTCTGGGACTTAAAAGAGAACAGTGTATTTGGAGTCTCTGATCTAGAGGGGCATGTCTGTATCTCACAGACCCCTAGACACCACCCTGATAGATACGGCCTTTCTTCATCCATTTCCTGACGTGATTCCAGCAGCAACACCCACTTCAGTGCATGCCTCACATGACCATGATGCCTCTATTCTTTCCATTATGCCAGTAAATGGTTTTTGCAGAGCAGAGATGAAAACTGCATCAAGAAACATACCAGGCTGGAAAACAGTCAGGAGGAAAAATATTCAGCTGAACTGGTTTCCCAATCCCATTCTTCGTGGTGCTGCACAACACTGCTGGTATGACAAAGAACTGCAGAGCGGGAGCAGGCAAGTAATCCTGTTACAGAATGTCTAACCACTGCTCTAGAGATCTGGAGGAAGAAGTAGATTTGGATGCCTCTGGTGACAGCGGACTAAGAGACTTTTAATTTCATCTGCTTAAAAAAAAAAGAGGGTAAAAGAAGATGCTACTACTGGATCACAAAATGTGACAGCTAAACTCTCATTCACAGTCATAATACAAAGTTACTTACATCAATACCAAGTGTTAAAGAAGATTGAAAGAACGTATTTGGGTTTAAGTTCAACAAGATATTACAGGAACACAAGTCTGGTTAACCTTGTCTGGCTGTCAGATGTCCACCCAATTGGTCTCTCACTCTCCCTCCTCAACAGGACAGGGAGTGAAAATAAAATGAAAAACCTTAGGTCAAGCTAAAAGTGAGATCATTTACCAATTACCATCACAGGTAAAACAAACTTGACTTGGTGAAAATTAAATTCATAGCTAATTGGAAAAAAAAAAAGAGGATGGTGATGAAGACAAAAACTAAAACATCTTCTCCCTACACTCTACCTATCTCACCGAGACAACTGCACTCCTTCATTCCAAACTCCTCTATCTCCCTGTTTCTCCCCACAGTAGACAAAATCATGCAATCATTTTGGCTGGAAGACCCTTAAGATCATCGAGTCCAACCATTAACTTAACACCACCAAGTCCACCACTAAACCATGTCCCTAAGCACCACACCGACATGTCTTTTAAATATCTGCAGGGTTACTCAACCACTTCCCTTGGCAGCCTGTTCTAGCACTTGAAAACCCTTCTGGTGAAGATGGGGAATGGAGGGTTATGGTCAGTCTATAGCTCCTCATACTTTTCACCTGCCCCAGTACAGGTCCTTTCCACAGGCTTCAGTCTTTCAGGAAAACACTGCTCGAGCATGGGCTCTCTATGGGCTGCAGCTTCTTTCAGGGCACATCCACCTGCTTCAGCACGGGGTCCCCCACAAGCTGCAGTGAGGATCCCTGCTCCACTGTGGCTGGAAGGGGACAACCTGTGTCACTGTGGTCTCCACCTACTCACTAACCATCTACACAACAAAATTCACTACTGAGGACCTCATGGCAGCAGTACATGCACTTGGAGGGAGGGAAGGAAACTTTAATCCTAGTGTTTCAGACTAGATCGGCTCTACCCGAGATCAGCCTTGAGATCATATATTTCACTTTACTTTCACCAAAAACCAAAGCAGTTTATGTGCTACCAAACCACCCCATGACGTAAATCAAAGCACAACATACAAGAACAACCAGGAGACTGGATGAAGTGTAGGGCTCTGAAGCCAAACTAAAATCCTGACCCAAAGGCAAACATTATCTGTCACAAACTGCTTCCGCTCTTTGAAAGCAAGACTGTTTAAGAAAGGTTGAGAAGTGCAAACTTTACAAAGTTTATATTAGGAAAGAGTGCCTTCATCAAACTACTGGAATAAATTAAAGTGCCGTAAAAACTTCAGAATTCAAGAAGCAGCCCTGCAGCTGACCAGCTGTGCACCAAAACAGCACTTCAGCTCTCTAAACTGAGATAATGAAAACACTAAACTTCTAACTATTCTTCAAAATTTCCTCAAAGTAGGCTATTTCAAAATGAAACAGGTTTTGTATCATCTGCACTAAAAAAACCAAAAGAAACCAGATAACAGGAAGTGTACTTTTACTGTGCCTAATTACTTTTAAATAGCTGCCATTTCCTAAGGTCCCTCCAACCTTAGTACACCATAAAATCCAGTATTCCTGATCTCCATTTGTCATTAATGTTTTTTACTATTTGAATGTTATATTAGTTTTCTACCTTTTCTACCCTGCCATGGTTATCTTCACTTTTGTCATCTATTCCCAAATCCTCCCTGGATTACTTAGCCCACCATTCCTCTGTCACCTCTCATTTATACATCAATTTTACAGCCCTTTCCTACAGTTTTTTTAAATCCATGCTCACTCCTGCAAATGTGAAAAGAAATAGAAGCAATGCTGCTCAAATTGCTATTTGAATTTGTTACAAATAGCTCTTTTGTACTAAACATAATTAGCTGGCAACATACAGCTGTCCAGTAAAAGGACATTTTAACAGTAAAATAAGATGTACAAGGGGTATCCACATCACTTACTCTTAAGCACAGAAGATGCCAATAGTGACTCCAATTACATCTGAGAACCAACAAAATCTGCTTTCCAATGGACTTACCACTCTCTACAGAACTCTAATATGCCAAAATTCCTTCGTATCATAATGACAACACTACCATCAGGTAAGGGATACCATAAACTATTTAGAAAATTGATTCGTTTACATCCTAATTTAAAAAGAAACAGCAATGCTTTGTTCTTCCCGTTCTTCCACTCCAGACAACTTTTACACTACAGCCGGACTCCAGGCAAACTGAAAACGAAGAATTCTTAAGAGATTAACCAGTTAGATTTTGACAAACTGCATGCAAACTCAAATCAGTGTTCCCACAAACATAACTAATCTATTAAATACACTGTTTGGAAGCAGCCAGCTGACCAATTATTATTATAAACACAAAATGCCAGACTTGCTAAAGCATGTGTCCTATCTGATAAGGGTATCACAACATACACATGGAGGGAGAGGGTTACTGTGTAGGAGACATGGGGGAAGGGCGCAGTAAGAGAATATATTTATTAAAAAAACAGGCCTCCCAAGTACCACTACTAAAGAAGCTATTAGGTTTTTTAACTTGTGAGGGCTCCTTTAAGTATTTACAAATAGTCACTAAAAAAATCTTGATTAAGACAATCTGCGTTAAATTACACTTGATGTGCTAAAAGCAAGAACAAATAAACAAATATGCAGGCTAAGTCATGTACGGTGGTCTGCCTTTTAAAATTCTCCAACATGTAAGACTTCATGATGAATTATACAACTTTTCAGGTTACAAAAAACCATTAATAAAAGTACAGAAAGCCACTCAGCTCTTCAACACATAACACCTAAATTTTCAACATTAGCAGAATACAGCACATAATGCTTTCCACACTGCACTGATGCACATTCTAGTTGAGGGATAATTCCACATCAAAATTCCATTTCCAGACCTCCTATGCCAACTTCCCTTGGTCAAACACAATTGGGTAAATATTTTCAGTAAGAAAATAACATTGTTACTTTGAATCAACCACACAAAAGAGGAAATGGATGACAAAGTTTGATCTAGGCTCTATTGGAAGCAAATCTTCAGAAAGACAATAAAAAAAAAGTTCCTGTAATGCTCATGAATGTTATGTGAACATAGCCAGGCGTGCTCTCTACAAACATGGTACTTGTCTGGCCTTTACCTCTGACGAAAGACTGCCTTCCCTTCTAAATATACAGCTTGAGTTTACATCCTTCTGGTTTCTGTTCAACAGCTCCAAAAACTACTCCTTTCTGTTTCTTTTCCACAAAACTACCAGAAAAAGGGGACACTCAAGACTCCTAGATCTTGGCAAAAGTTACAGAAATAGCAGGGTTTATTTGCAAGTAATCAAGCAACTACACTGCACTGCTGATGTATCACATCCCACCACTTGTCCATTGAGGAACCCACTATAGAGGACCTACCTGAAGTTTCCTTTCTTCTACCTGAAATCTCATTTCTTTTCAGATCGTTAGTTTACCAATCCCTCTCAATCACTCTGTCTCATTTAAAATAATGCTGGCCAATGTAAATATGACCACACTAAGAAGCAGCTAATATAGCTACCTTAGCAGACATAGCCAAAACACCACAAAACTTCACACTACAAATCACTCATTACCCAGATGACTACATCTGGAGCAAAGAGCTTACAAGAGATTCTTCGTGTAAACCATAAATGAGTTTTTAGTTTCCAGAAGACTGTCCTAATATCTTAGTACTAAGGCTATTTAAGTTTTATAAGAAGTTAACAGTCTCACAATGCTGGCAATAGCCTACAATCATTAAAAGACAAGAACAGCACATTTTTTAAGTCTATGAAGCATTGTTATGGCATATACATACTTATGAACACATGTACAAAACTCAAGTTTCTTTTTTTTTTTTTAAATAGAATGAGCTTCAAGCACTACGTCTGTAACAAAGTAAGTTTCAGATCCATCACTGCTGTTTCTGGCTGCATAGGCCTCAAACTCATCAAAGCAGCAACTCTGCCTGCAAGCACCACTTTTAAGAACTTACAATCCAGACCGATTTTTAACACCTCACAGAATGAACTCCCCACAAAGGCCAATTTAATTTTGCTTTTTACTACTATATTTTTATATCTAATTTCTCTATAAACTTACAATCATGTCGTGACTGTAAATTTGTGAACCAGAGAATTTTTTTTAATTTTAAACTATAAGAGCCTTGATTTCACATCCTGCTAAGTATCATCAAACAAAAAGCCACCCCACATTCTATATTTCCTTGCTCAACAGCATCATTATTAATACTACCATTACAAATTCCTGTCACCTAATCCAACTTACGTAAATGCCCCTAGAGACAGTATCAAACTATCATCCAAAGTCAGTCCTTTAATCCAAACAATGGATAGTAACTAACATGGAGAAAATATAAGTCACTACAAAAAGGTGAAGAAGGGAAGTGATTTGCACAAGACTACAAAGTGAATCAGCAGTAAAACCAAGATTTCAATCCAAATTTACAGCATTCTAACTCCATTAACTTTGCTCTTTTGCTCCTACTATTTCACACATTTTTACTCTTCCTATCTCCAGGGAACCATGACCTCAAAAGTAACTCCCTCCAGCAAAAAGCAACCCTGGGTAGTGCCATGCAACACTTCCATAAGGATGATGCACGTGTTGGCCAGAAACCTCAGGAAGAGAAATACCATTTTTCTAAGCCTGACAACAGCAGTGTTTATGAGTTTTCCACACAGCAGTATACACAGTCCTACCTGAAACAGAAATGAAAATTCTAATACAAAAGTAATTAGAAAGACTGGGGAAAAAAAAACAACCAACAACAACAAACCACCAAACAAACAATAAAGCCCCACAAAAAAAAAAAAAAAGCAGGGTTAGAACAGCTAAAACTGAGCCTTAAGTCTAGGCTTCCAGATGCAGTTAACCGGATACTGTCTGCTTGCAAATACGTCCAGCAGAGCCAGAACAATGAGCATTCGAGGCTCATATTCAACATCTATGCATATACTTCAGTTCTAAGCAGAAGCAGTCCTGCTGGTTTCTGCAGGACATCAAATGCAAGTAAAGTTTCAAAGCATAAATGTCTGCAAGACGAGGGCTGACAACTGGAAAGACTACTCTTAACTTCTTGTTTTAAAACAAAAAAACAGTCATGAATCCAGGAGAGAGGAAGGTGCCCAGCCACAGAAAAATTAAAACCATCTCAAAGGTTCACCATGAATATGTAGGGGTTTTTTCTTAGTAATACTTTTTGTAATCAATTAGGGTGAATTCCATAATTCTGTCTCCTCGAAAGTCCTTTAGCTTCAACCCACTGCTACAATTTTCCTTTCTGTAATACTACACATGGCTGGCACAAAGATGGTCTCTTCATGATGTTCTAAATGAAAGACATATTAGAAAAGCAGTACAACCAAGTACCTCAATAAATCAGTCCAATCACTTCATCATTGAGGCAATCCTGTCTAGCCCGAAAATCGCCTTGTTAAATTTCTGATGAAACTTAACATTGTAAATATTTTTCTTTGTGAGTTTTCACCGTAAAAAGAGGTGCTAAAACGAACATTTCCCTGCAGTGCTTGCAACACTAACACTGCCGCATAGTATCAGTGCAGATCTAAATCCATTGTCCAAAATGACTGGACTTAAAGCACACATATCAAGCAGTCAAACAGTTAAAAGAATGAACGAATGTGCTTTTTCCTCCCCCCCAGTACCTTCGCTATCTTACGGCTGGTCTGGCAATACAGATAAAAGGCAACGTGCAGACTACAAGACAAAACCGTGTTTCAACCACTTAATGTGATCTGTAGCGAAAAGGTGCTGTACTTCTCTTTTGCAATCCCCCCCTATACTGGACTCAAGAATGACTGTCATCCTTTCACAAAAGCACTCTAAAACATAAATTCAAGAAGGGAAGGGGTGGGGTTCTGAAAACAAGCCCAAACCTTGATGAATCCCCCTCTCTGTTGCCTCTCCCCACCGCCCCCCCAAGAACACCGGGAGCCCGCTGTTTGTGGCAGATCACTTCTGCCTTGTCTACCCCAATTTAGCAGCCCCAGGACAACTTCTCCTCTCCCCTCGGCCCCACGCTACCGATCTGTCCCAAGTCAGCGTGTACACACACACGGACACCCACGCGAAGGGAGGGGGAGGGTGTACGACTCCCGCCCTCCACCCAAAACCTCGGGAAAGGGGAAAGAAGGGGCGCCATCCGCCCCCGGGAGAGGACCCCCAGCACCCCCCAAAAGCACCCCGGGGCGCTGCCCCCGAACCCGCCGCGGCCGGGGGGTCCCTGCCCTCCCTCCCTCCCTCCCCGCTCACCGGTGGGCGCGCTGTCGAGGATGCGCAGGTCGTAGGCCCCGGAGCAGCGGTAGTTGGCGGCGGTGCCGTTGTCCCACACCACGACCACCTCCTCGGGGCTCTCGAAGCTGCGCACGGTGCCCACATGGCCCTCGCCGCCATCCTGCTTCCCCCACTTCCAGTCCGGGCCCCGCACCACCCGGGCCCCGACCCCTTCCATCACCCGGTTGTTCCGCGAGCTGCTCATCCCGGCGGCGGCGCCCCGGGGCGGGCGGAGGGGGCGCGCAGCCCGCAGGCGGCGGAGGGGGACCCCGATGGGAGCGGCTGCCTCGGGCGCCGGGCGGGAGTCTCCGTCCGGCTCTTCTCCCCGCTCGTTTGTTTCCTTCCTTCCTTCCTCCCCGCCTCCCTACGCGCCCATTCCCAGGCCCCGGTGGCACCCCCCGCCCGCTCCCACCGCGGCCCCGCTCCCGCCGCTACATCCGGGACCTGCGCCCGCAACGGCGGCGGCTCCACGGAGACCGGCGGGGCCGCCCCCACCCCACCGCGCTGCGCATGCGCGGCCGCCGCGGCGGGCGCGGCGCTGGAGCGCCCCCTGCGGAGCCGCGGCGGGAACTGCCCCGATCCCCTGCCCCGATCCCGGGGCTGCGCCCCCGGGAACGGCAGGAAGCGGAGGAGGGAACAGAGGGTTGTTTATCCCTACCGGCAGGGTTACCTGCGGCTTCTCCAGCTCGCCAGCCTGGCGATTCCTTCTGGAATCGCGGAGTCCTGTCCAGGGCTGCGGCGCCGCTCCGCCCGGCGCTGAGGCGATGTGGTGGTGGCGGCGCCGGGAGCGGTTCCTGCGGACGGGCTTCCCGTACCGCCCTCCTCCTCCATCCACGAGTTGCTCGTATCGCCTCTCCTACAGTGGCAGAGGGATTTTCAATTAAACTGTATCAAGGAAGCCGTCCGCGGTCTAGCTTAGGTAAATGGATGGGGCTCTGAACAACCAGGTCTAGTGAAAGGTGTCCCCTACCCATGGCAAGCTTTAAACTGAAAGAGGGCAGGGTTGGGTTGGATATGCGGAAGAAATTCTTTATGTGAGGGTAGTGAGGCACTGGGACAGGTTGCCCAGAAAAGCTGTGAATGCCCAATCCCTGGGAGTGTTCGAGGCCAGGCTTGATGGGACTTTGAGCAACCTGGTGTAGTGGAAGGTGTCCCTGCCCATGGCAGGGCAGGCTGGAACGAGATGATCTTTAAGGTCTCTTCCAACCCAAACCATTCTATGATTCTGCAATTCTGTGATTCTAAATCTGTGTAGTGTTTTTTGAGTTACTTCTGTGTCCTGAAATCCCATTTTCTTTTCAAACTGTGGACACAAGTCTTGCATTCCTACTGAGGTGAGTGAGTCTGGGGGAGCTGTGCTTCTGTAGCTCAGGGGCATTTTTAGCTGGTATTCAGGTGCCCAAGTCAGCCAAAGGGAGGAACTGATACCTCCACCTGCCCTTCCCACTTTTGGGCATCCCTCCTGGATGATGTACCTGCTCAAAGGTCAAGGACACACCTGCAATGCAATTCTTAATCAACTACCCTCTTCATTAGCTTCATGATACTCAAGAATTTCCTTTAACTGCGCATATCCTCACTAATCTTTTACAGAATCTGATTCTTCATTTTTAAAAGGGTCCTCTAATTGTTTTCTCTCTCTCTAACCATGTTCTGTGCCGCCTTTTTAAAAGCATCCATCTTAAAGGACAGACAAGTATAAACTAGACAAAAGAAAACCATTTCTTAGTCATCGGGGATATGGCTGATAAAACCCAGCCCAGCTACCATTGTGTCCTGGGTATTTTTACTGTTTCTATGCTTTCTTCCACCTTTGTAGTTATTAATATGGCTAGAAGAGTCTATCAGATCATTTTCTAACTTCTTTTGTGTAGTTTTTTACCACATGTATAGCAGAGGAATATGAACATGTAACCACCAGACTACCACCACATTCCGCGCATAATTCATTCCTTCCTAACCCATGCTAAGGCTAAAGAATGCTGCCTTAAACATGAAATTGTATCCTGACAATGGGCGATCCCAAGCAGTGTCCAATTTCTGCTTCTGCAGTGAAAACCTCAGAACTTCACAGATACCACCCTAGAGGAGCATGCAATTGCCAGGCAATGTGGTTTTTTAGCATACGCTTCTCCTCATAGTAAAGGTACCCACAGTTTGTGCTAGCTTATTGCACTGGTGCATGGCAGAATTTCCCAGAAATTCTGGACAGTTCTTGGTTTATCAAAGGATCTGTCTAGGCTCTTATGGGAATAATTTTCCCATCTGCCTCATTCTACTTTTTCATGCCTTGGTTCATGCTTATCTAAGGATAACCAAGGGCACGTTTTTTTGATTACTCTTTGATACAGTTGGATAAAAAATGTGTGCCAAAAAATCCCATCGAAGTCTGAGATAGGAATTAGTTCTCCTAGAGAGAATCAGAAGAGTTACATTTATTTTTCCAAGAAGAATATCTCCTAAATCACAGACCACAAGAGAGTCTGCTGCTGCTGCTGCAGTTCAGCAGCCATGCATGTGGGTAGATACTATCCTGGAGCTTCTTCTCTCCTGATAATCCTACTAACGACTCATGCTCTGTCTATCACAAAATCCCCTGCGTCTCCTCCTACTCACCTGCTTTTTCTATCCTATGATTTACTTGCAAAAAACAAAATCTCTAAAGATGCCTGGATTATTTCAGAGGTGTCTTAGACAAACAAAAATATAGGTAGTAACTGGAACCCAGCATCTCTTGGACTGAATGTGAATGTTCCCCTAACAGCTAACAGGGAGTCATCTGTTGCTCAAAATACAGAGGCTTGAACCATTTTATTTGTGTGGTGGAAAATAAAGACTGGATAGACCGATCCGATATATTCACTTGCCAATGATTACATGACTGATTTCTGCAACTCTAATCTCCTGTCATTTCTAGACCTATACAGCCACAAAGTTGTGGAAGTTGCAAAATTCTCATTGGCTACATGATTAGGTTTTCCAGAATCCCAAATATTTGACAATGTTATCTCTTTGAATCAGACATTATATTATATATTCTGTGGACCTGCTTGGTTTTTAACCAGCCAATAAGAAAAAAGGGTATTTAGCTCTTAAACCTTTTATTTGAATTAGCCTTCAAAATAACCCATAAATACCAGTTTGAGATGGAGATTTAAAAAGTGACAACAGAGAATGGAAAAGGATATAGCTTTGGGGAAAGATTTATTTGTCAAGTTGGGCATTTAGTGGTCCTTTATGATATTCTGCTGGTAGCAGCCACAAGAATATATATCAGCATTTGTACTAGAATAATAAGCAACAGAATCTAATTTTGAGTAAGCACCTGAAGATTATTTGAGATTCACAGAAGGACAGAAATAGAAGAATCAGAACATGATAGCAAAAAGAAAAAAGAGAGCTTTGAACTTTTTGAGAAGAAGCTGAAGTAAAATTAGAGATAAATAAACAAGCAACTGTATAAACAAGATGAAGATTCCATAGGAAGTTGGATCCAATTAACATGTTGTGACAAGAAAGTAACAAATACAGCATTTTCAGATATGTATTAGCATTTTCTTTAGACCGGGAAACTAGTCATAGTAACACCTCTAGGAAAGAACTCATATTAATTTTTCAGCTGGAAAAACCCTTGTTGGCTTAAGGCCTTTTGTGAGGCAGAAAGGGTTAGCTCCTTGGCTGGCTGGTTGCACACAGAATAGATGCATGTGGATTTTCAGTTGTCTCTAACAAGTCCCTGGTCTCTCATTAGGACTGTTCTCTTCTCGTGATGTGTGCTGAGAGCTTATCACATCTCCTAAACTTGCATTTGCCCCTCATTGCACAGGAGGAGAATTGAGCCCTGAGGGACGTCGCTGGTGACCAGCCACCAGCAAGATGTGGCCTCACTCACCACAACCCTTTGAGCCCTGTCCTTCAGCCAGTTCTTTGCCCAGTGTGTAGTGAACCTACTCATCCCACCATTGGACAACTTGTCCAGAAGGATGCTGTAAAGGACAATATCAAAAGCCTTACTAAAATCCAGAAAAACTGCAACCATTACCTTCCCTTCATTCACTAGATGTGTGACCTTATCACAAAAGGGTATCAAATTGGTTAAACGGACTTTCCCTTGTGAACCCATGTGCTCATAATCCAGGTAATTTAATCTGTCAGTCCTCAGATTGTGGGGGGGAAATGCCATGTAAAACCTCACTACTAAAGTTAGGAGATGGGGTTTTTTTTCTTTGCTTTCTTTGCTTTGTGGGTCTACAGTCTAGAAATCATACTTGCTTACAACCCTCCTCAAACCTAGCACCAGCAGAGGAATAGGACTGCGTGGTTTTCTCCCACTGTTCCTGTTATAGGAGGAGGCCACCAGGGCAGACTGGCAGAGCAGTAATGCCTTAAGCTGCTGCAGCAGAAGCATTTCCCTGAACAGTGCTGCTGCCTGCCCTGTGAGGCAGGGCTCGCTTGGAACACCTCAGGTAGTTGTGACAGAGCAGTTGAATCGCAGGCTGGAGGAAGGGAGTCCAGAGAGCTCTAGGCATACTGGCCTGTAATTGCAAAGACTCATTCACATGCATTCAGTGCAGGAATCTGGATGCCCAAAATGAGCTACTGAACAGAGTTCCCTTCTGGCTACCCGAAATTATGTATATTGCTGAGTCATGCCATCCTCCAGCTGGTGATTATGGTCTTCCTCACCACTTCCTGCCATATTAGAGCAATCCAGTGAGAGGCCAAGAGAGAAGACCTCTGGTTTATGCAGAATTCAGTGCTGTGCATACCCTAATGACATCCCTGTAAACATCTTGTTATTGTTGGAGAGCATATTGACTTTTTGTAAGAGCATCTGCTACCCTCCTAGAGGGTAGGGCAGCCCTCAAGACAATCCTCATAGAGTCACAGGAAATAGAACCTTGGAGGACATCCAGTCTATGATCCTATCCATCTAAGCTGTTCCAGAAGGCTGCTTGCCTAAACTCTACCTGGTTGCCTTTGAGTTCTGTAAAATGTCATGCTCCAGCAGAAAATCATAATATAAGTATTTGCATGGATTGAAGAGAGACTCTGGTAGAAGTTCTGGACTGTCTTTTTTGATTAAACCTGAACTTGTAGTGTAGGATCTGGAACATGCAATGCAGAAAGGGAACTGTGCCTATTCCAGTAGAGAATTCCATGTGAAAGGCCTGCTTTTATACATTTCAGAAGAAAAAAATCTCAACTTCTCGGAAAGATAATTTTTAACTTGTGGTGTTCTGAGGTTTTGTTTACTATCTTGCACAAACCCTGAATTCTTATAATTTTTCATATGAAGGGCATACATAAATAGCTTCCTAGGAGTTGAGAAAGAGCATCTAGTTTACATATAATGAGAAGATTGTCGTTTTCTTTTTAAAATACAAAGAGCTTAATTATTTATACTGCTCTGAGTCCAAAAATTCTGCCTCCTCAGTTCAACAAGCAAGTTTTTTTAGTCCCCCCCCCTTGAAAAATGAAGGCATTCTAGATTTTAATATTATGGTTTCCCCAAAGGGGGTTTTATAATGGAGTTTTTTCCTGTGGACAAAAGTATCAGGAAAAGAAATTAGGAAAAAGTAAGCAACTGCCTTGTTTTTATCGAAATACACCCACTTTTCTGGGTGGAACTAACTCAACAAGTGAGGAAGCAAGATGGAATTATTGGCAAATGAGATGAAAAATACTGGTTTACTGTAAAAAAAAACCAACCTGCCCCAAATGTATTTTTCTTTAATTTTTGTGGGCTTTTTTTTAAGAAAAGTATGTAACCCCTCTCCACAGAAACTTCTGGTCTGATGAACATGCCACATCTTTTAAAATGAAAATGTACGTAATGTACGTAATGTACATAATGTAATTTTCTGGAACCTGAAGTACCAGTTAGGAACTTCAGGGCATATCCGGTTTATCCGTAGTTTATAGTAAAAAACAACCCTAATTCCTCAGCCTCTGCTGCCATCGCGTGGCCATGAACCATCCATTAATGCTAAAATTCACCCAATCCTCTTAACTTGTTGCACTGTATTTCCTCAGCTTTATTTACCAGGTTCATTACCCATAACACAATCCAATTTTCTTCCTCAATTTTCAGAAATATCATGAATAATTGATTTTGATTTTTTTTCCTAGTTTCTGCAGATTGAAATATTGTTAATGCCAGATAGTGAGCAAGTCGGTCATGCAACACAGCAAATTGCTTTGGTGGGTTTGGTTTTCGTTCTGCTACTGGTATCCCTCTATGAAACTGGTAATCAGTGGGTTAATGTATTAACCCACCTTGTCCATAACGCTGTTTCTTTCCCTAAGGAGTTCTATCTGCTAATTCTTTTCTAGGAAGGAAAAGCAGCTGAGCAGAGAACAGATAATACATACGTCACTTCATCTTCCTGCTGTGAAACAACAGTAACCCCACAGAGATCTGCTAAAAAAGAAGAAATTTTTTTCTGCATCTGGCTAAAAACTTCCACATGTCAAAAAAAAGTGGTTTAGGATAAAGAAGATTACTTTTCTGTGACAGGAGCATCCTGGAATCTTCTTCCTTGGTTAACGCTTTAAGTTTTACTATGCTGAACTATTTTGAGTGGAGAGAAAACAACATATCTGTGAGGTTAAGCTTGGGTTTAGATATTCAAAGACAAAATAAAATAAGTAAAAATTCTGTAGCAATCTGGGCCATACACACTACAATACCATGTACCCCTGTTTGAATATCTATACAAATTCTCCTCCTTCAGCATAGCTCAGAGGGTTAAAAAATGTATACTTTTACTGATATTTTCAAAGGTTTAGCCACATGTTGGTGTTTTATTCATAGACGATTTTTAAATTAGTTGATGCATTGAAAGGAGGCATTAATTCCTTCCTGATATTAAATTTCCTGATTGCAAAGATTGTAAAGAAAGTACTCACTTAAAATTCTCAGATGTAATCAGAACCAGCTAGGTTATATTTTTAGACTGATAGGAAAATAAACTGTCTCCATGACTCATCAAGATATTTTAAGAATGTTCCTAATTCATTTGCATGATAATTTTTGTTGCAGTCACTGTGGCTGATTGTGTGCTTACAGTCAAGTACAGGTCTGTCTTGTATTACAAAGGCACTCAATATGCACTAAGTAATACCTAAAAGGTGACTTAAGCACCGAATAATATCCATGTTTAATTTTAATAATCTGCCAAAATAGTAACAAACATCGAGTAACTCAAGCAGAATCTAAATGTTCTATGTTTTGTCACAAGAAAATAGTCCCAGTCACATCATTATGTAATCCTAAATTCTAAGAAGTAAGATTTCCAGTATACTCTAACAGACTTGTTGAAATCTGTATTTATTAAAAAAACAGCTAGAAATTTAAAAAAAATATCTGTTGCTGAACAAGGCCAAATGTTTTGCATAAAGTAAACATTTTTAAAATATGTTTCATTTAAATTTGTGTCTAATGCTTCTAAATAATTTTCACCCTTAACATGCTAAAGAAAATGTATGAAATTTTCTAAAGGAAAAAGATTAATTGGACATATTTCTGACTCTGCTGAATTCAGCTGGAGCCATACTGTTGATGTAGGCAGAACAAGAGTTTACCAAATGTATATAGAAGTTATTTGGTTGGGGGTGGGTGACATTACTATGAAGCTTTCTAAAATGCTTTGGTTTTGTGTTTGAAATACCAGATACAAATTTTTATCCTCTTTGAAGTGATTATGAAGAAATGAAAATAGGTAAATAAAATTAAGAATGTACTTTATGCTACAGTAAATACTCCTTGGAGACAGGATGAAATTTAACCTAGATTCAACACCCTGTACTTTACTCCTACAAAAATTCTCTAAGTCCTGCAGCAGCTTCTCTTAACATTTTTAATGAAAAAAATTCTTAAGATAAATGCTCTCAATATATTTCCTCGCTTTCAAATTATTTTATACTGTACTGTCTCATATTCTCAGTTTTCAACATGTCCTGGATCTTTGATTTCTGAACAAAACAATCAATTTTAAATTAATAGACATTTGTGACAGTTACACTCAGCTATATAGCAAACATTCGTTGTAACTCATTTTAACATTCGTTGTAACTCTTCCGTGAACATTTTACATTACACAAAACAAAGTTTTATTTAAATATTAAATATTTAAATATTATTTAATATTAAATAAATATTTTAGAATTTTTATATTATGAACCAAATTGGTCTGATGCTCTACTAACCACAATTTTGTATTTAGCAGTTCTCCACCTGTATTCAAAGGCAGGGAACCAGTTTCATGTAGATTAAATCCTGCAAGAGTCATCCCAAGGGAGACAAATATTGAGAAGACTTCCTGTTGCAGCAGCTGTTGAAGATATCTTCAACCACCTAAACAGAGAATGAAACAACACCTGCTACACCTGCTGAATTGAAATACATTTTAATTGGGAAGAAGTTAAATCAAAGTTTAAGGGAAGAAGTTAAATCAAATTATCATAGAATCCTAGAATGGCCTGGGTTGGAAGGGACCTTGAAAATCATCCAGTTTCAACCCTCCTGCCATGGGCAGGGGCACCTTCCACTAGACCAGGTTGCCTGAAGTCCCATCCAACCTGGCCTTGAACACTTTCAGGGATGGGACATCCACAACTTTACTAAAATCTCTGAATCAACCCTCTTTCAGTTTAAAGCCAATTTCCCCTTGTCCTACCACTACTAGCCTTTGTAAAAAGTCCCTCTCCAGCTCTCTTTAAGTAGCCCCCATTTAAGTACTGAAAGGCTGCTGTAAGGTCTCCCTAGACCCTTCTCTTCCGCAGGATGAACAACTTCATCTCTCTCAGCCTGCCTTCACAGGAGAAGTGCTCCAGCCCTCTGATCATCTTCATGGCCTTTTTCTGGAGCCACTCCAACAGGTCCACATCTTTCCTGTGCTGAGGACCTCAGAGCTCGACACAGTACTCCAGGTGGGGTCTCACAAGGACAAAGTAGAGGGGGAGAACCATCTCCCCTGCTAGCCACAATCCTTTTGGTGCTGTCCAGGAAGCTGTTGGCCTTCTCGGATGCAAATGATTGCCAGGTCATGTTGAGTTTCTCATCCGCCAACACGTGACCCAAAAAATTCCTTTTGAATCCTATGTTCCTTCCAATTTTACCACTGTAAAGGGCTGAGAAATATTTCATGAGGGAGTGAAGAATCATGGAATAAAAACATAAGGATGCATAGGAACAGAGAGATAATAGCAAGACTAGCAAAGCTCAAGAAGGGGACAAGCAGAAGCAGTTATTCCTAGTGCCACAATTACTGATTTTTTTTCATGAGCACTAAGAGTACCAACATAAACACAGCCTGGCTTTCTTCCTCTGAAATTTGAAGAGCCTCCAACATCGAACATTTTCACTGACTTCATTAATTCCCTACTTCATTCATACTTTAAGGAAAGAAAAATCTATAATATGCATGAGGGAGGCTTAAGAAATGCTGAATTGAATTTTTCAAACACACTTTTTTCCCCGTTCCCCTGCTGATAATAAATATTAGCAACATTAAGAGCCTTCTTCCCTGCTTTAATGGAAAACTTCTCAGATGTTTTATGCATGGATTTGGAGCTTTTTAAATGTTCCCAAGATAGGTCACACTGACAAAAGATATTTTTCCCATTTTGTCATATGAATGCTAAAGGTAAAAAAATATAAAAAAATAAAATCAAACAGAACATCAAATTTAAAACTCTGAGGTTCACTTCGCTCCACCTCAGAAGTGCTGCCTATTGAAATCCATTCCAAGAGCGGGACTACAGAGAACTGCAGTGGGACCAGCTTGCAATTGTCCACTGGCATGTCTGTAAGAACATAATGACTCTATTCCAAACCCCAAATGATCACAGAACTGCCTCCCCTAACAAAAAATAACATAAAGACAACCTAGTGCAGCCTCCTAGTTAAAAAAGGTAAATGAAACTGTGACTCTTCGATTGCTTCTGTCAATTATTATCTATTGCTTAAGCAAAATAAATTGGAAGACAACATGAAAGAACAATCCTGTGCCCTTTCATTTCTGCTTAATCTATAATCCATTACTGGTGGGTTGAGGCAATCGTTTCATGAAGCACTTAAGAGAGCAGAGACCATAGTGCAAATAGCAAGTCTTTCTGAGA
The DNA here is from genome assembly GCF_003945725.1 of Corapipo altera. Classification (NCBI taxonomy): domain Eukaryota; kingdom Metazoa; phylum Chordata; class Aves; order Passeriformes; family Pipridae; genus Corapipo; species Corapipo altera. Next base: position 1,332,632 of record NW_020884879.1, on the reverse strand, counting down.
ATGTAGAACTCTCTTCCTCTGAAAAAAATGCAGTTAGAGTTCAAAACACCATAGTGATCACCTTGTTTTTTCATACACATATAATATGCAATTACTCAATTGCTTGGAAGTGTTTGTAATATGAGCAGCATACAGCCTTTTCTTTATCAGCTCTGCAGAATGCATTGTAGGTCAAAGGACAACCTTTTAAAGACTTAAAAAACCCCAACACTGGAACTGGAGGATCTGATGGGGATTGCTTGAAATAGAAGGAAATTATTAACATTACTGCTATTGTCAGTGTAGCAACATATTTACATAGTAGAAAAACAAAAACAAAAACAAAACCAAAAAGCTGAGTACTTCTCCGTACATGTAATTTGTTTCAGTTTGCCTATGGCATGTCACTTATCTGACCTTGTTAATATTCCCATGAGTAACCAACACAAGGTAGGGAGGAGTCAAATACAAAGACAAACCTCATCAACCTTTGCGAGTGGATCCTTTTTTCAGGCATGCAATCTCTCTTAATTGTTGATTAAACTACTGGTTTTGTATGTCTCAAAGGCTTTCTCTAATCATCAACAGCCACATCTTTCACTTCTCAGTCAAACGTGTATATGCACTTATAAGCCTTCTAGACCCAAGGACAGTCTGTGTCCTCTTCTTTCTCAGATGTTTGGGATTTTTCTTTTCTTTAGTTTTTGGGTGACTCAAGGATTCTTCAGCTTAATGGGGATAGGACTTGAATGCGGGAGAACAATCTGTTGCAAGGAACAACCAGTTTCCTCCTTCGGACATTGCAGGTTCCTCTGCATCCTGAAGTCTAGTCCTCAGTTCAGCCAAATTAGTCTCTCCAAAGATTCCTAAATTCATGTTGTTGATGAAGCCTCCATGTTCTGTGAATTAAGCTATCCACTCCAGCTGCTCACACTGTAGTGTTCCTTCATGATAAATCCTTTTATCTGTGGTGTCCAACACACATTCCCAGCAAGTCAGGACCAAGACCTGAATACGAGTGCTCTCCATCAGCAGAGGAAGTACCGTGTTGATGACAGTAGGTTTTCCACCCATTCAGATTCCTGTTTTTGTAACAGCTGAAGGGAAAAAGAAACAAACCCTAGATCATTCCTGCCTCTGCTTACCAATTCCCATACTCTTTTCAATGGCTGCAGTAGCTCTGCCCCCATGTTTCCAGAAGCTTTGGACGGCTGACTAGACAGATATTTTAAAATTTCTCCAGATCTCTGCAATACTCTCTTACTAGTTCACCTTTCTTAACACATCAATTAATTACTCTGCATACTTTGATCATGCTGATTCTTTAATGAGAAATCCTTAAAACTGTACAAACTACTTTTACTTGAGAAGAAGGTGATAAGTAGAAGATTTCTGCTTCTCAGATTGAACAGTAAAACACGCTTGATGTTTCAAAATCCCAAATCCAAATAAGCAAAGCAATCAGAAACAACCATTTGGTTGCAAAATCTTTAGATATTACAATGGGGTTCCATGATAGTTGTCAAAGCAGGAGTGGAATCCCCCATTGCTGCACCAAGCAGACTGTTTGGTTACACAGTATGAAGATGATAGCGTTTTTCTCTACGGAAAGCTGAAGTCCCTTTCAGTATTTCTCTATGTTAAGCTGTGGTGCAATATCCAAGTGCTTGTTCATAGTGAACAAGAAAATGTCGGGCTGAGAATGCTTTATGTCAGAGCAGAATCTCTATGGTAAGATCTGTCCTAGTAAGGGAGAACAACTGAAAAAGGTCATATCTCTTTTTCTTTTCTTTTTTTTTTTTTTTAAGATTTTAAAATTTGGTTATAGCAAGAAAACACAGATAAGGTAAGAAGTGAAGAGTCTCACCAAGCAAGGTTTGTCTTCTCTCAGCAGTTCATAGAGCCAAGCCATAAAATAAGGAGAGGCAAAGTACTTCTGTGTCCCATGCTGCATGCCTACATCTCAGATAGCAGATGCTCGGTTCCAAGATTTTTGTGTTATCAGCTCTGCTCCTAGGACTTTGCCAAAGAAAAGACACAGATACTGTGCATCTTTTTCTGAAGCTGAACGGGGGAGCATCTGAGTTAGTAAACATACGAGGGCCTCCAAGCAACAATCCATATAGCTGAAAAGGGAGCAGGCAGAAATTCTCTTGGGAGTTAGACATACCTCTGCATCTCTCTGTTCCTCACTAATGCCTTATAACAGCAGTGGTAAGTGGAAAAGCGGTTGCACTCTTCAGTCTCACGTAAAATATTTGGAGAGATATTGCTGACTAACCAGTGCTGCCTTTGGAAGCCTCCATGTCCCCTCTTCCTCCTGTACGATACAGAACTCCTGTCCTGTGCAAATAACAGCGTTCGGGAAGGGGACACGCTGCCTACCCGGGAATGACTGAGTTTCCACACGCCTGCATCAGCTGCTCCTATCTGACCCCCCACACCCTCCCTGCCTGAGGGAAAGAGCCGGGGCAAGGCGACCCCGCGGGCGGCCCTGGATGGCACCTGCCGTGGGGCCGCCGTGCCGCGGAGCAGCCGGTGCTGGCGGCGGCCGCTGGGACACCCTAGGCCGCCCAGGATTGCCTCCCCTGCGGGCAGGGCTGCGACCGAGCCCGGTCGTGACCCCTCGGAGTCGGCCCCAGGCCCGGCCAGCAGTGCGGGGGCGGTGCGGGGATGCCGCCGGCGGCGCTGCAGCACGGAGAGGTCCGCGGGCAGCGGGAGGCAGGCGGCAGCTCCTCCTTCTCCTCCTCTTCCTTCTCCTCCCTCGGCCGTGGGGTGGGTTCGGCCGCGGCAGCCGGTGTACGCTACCCTGCCGTGCCGCGCCGTGCCGCGCCGCCCCCCGTGTGCCATGGACTGGAAGGTGCTGACCAGGGAGCTCTCCCTCTACCTGGAGAGCCAGGTCCGCGTGGGGCTCTTCGGCTCTGGCGTGGGCTTGTCCCTGGTGCTGGGCTTCGGCGTCGCCTACGCCTGCTACTACCTCAACAGCATCGCCAAGGTGAGCGGGAGGGCGGCGGGGCGGGCGGGCTCCGCAGGTGTCCCGCCGAAGGGGAACCGTCCCGGGAAGGTCACCGCGACCCACCGCCCGTAGGGGAGCCGCCGGCGCCCTTCAGGCGAGGGGATCGGCATCTTGAATGGCTGGGGGGTAGGGTTCTGCGGCCGCCTCGTCCTCACACCCGCCGTCCATCCTCTGGAGGAGCCGCTTCGGGGTCCCGGCCGGCCAAAACCCCGCACGGCCCCGGCCAGTGCAGCCCACCCCCGCCCGCCGGGACTGCTTCCTCCGCGGGGACCTCTGGTGACCCCCGGGACCACCGGCCTGAGGTGAGGGACAGCTCCTGTGGTCTGGGAGGATAAGGGGCTCTGGCCTCCTGCGTCCCCAAAATGCAGCTGTACCAGGGAGAGAGCTTGGCTGGATGCCGTGGTTTGGAAAGGGAGGTCAGGAACCCTCCTTCCACAAAAAAACCCTGACCTATTTGGTTTACTAGCAGGGCAGGTGATAAAGTAATTTTTCTGTCCTTGTACTGTCGTCGGTACCATCCTAAGTAACTCTGGAGCCACTATGGCAGCGTTTTGGGGGCTAGAGCACTCTTGTACATCTTCTCATCAGTAATGGTTTCATAGGTAAATTAGGCAATCGCAAATTACTTGGATACAGTGAGCCTGATCAGATCTAAAGTGGCCCCGTGGTGAGAGCGCCTAGTTGAATGCTTAATCAGCTGAAAATACGCATATCAAAAGGTTTTTGACTGTTGAGGACCTGAGTATTGCCACAGTCCTTCAGAGAACACTGAGAACATAGCCTTCCTCTTCACTGAGAAGAGGGTACTTGATTTTGGTCACAGGAGAAAAAAAGAAGTGAGGATGTGACACTACTGCACTTTATATGTAACGATTTTCCTCAAAGTACCTGGTTTTGCTGTATGAATGCTTGCATATTGGAGAGTCACTGTAAAATAGAAGCTTAAGAAATATGGTTGCTAAAACATAAGATATTAGCTATACAGGGATAGCTAACATTAATTGGTATACAAATGGAAACTGTAAGGAAATTCTCTGCATGCAGAGCATTATCAGAGATGAAGAACCGATGCAGTCTTGTACTGTAGTATGAGATAGAAGGAGAGTGTCCTACCAGGTTAAAGTAGGTACTGCACGTGCACGGTCAAAGTGCATGCACGAATTAAGCGTTATTTCTGTGCAGACCAAGAAAACAGACTTGGTAAAATCTTTCTCACCTACCGAGAGATGGTGGGGTTTTGATTTGTCAGTGAAGATACAATGCTGGTAAAAGTAGAGCTAGATCAGTATGTTATTAGAAATAGGTAAGGGGTCCATTATGTTTACTGGGTTTCACTTTTCCGTTGGGCATCTTGGCATTTCATTTGATTTTCATTTACTTTTCTCTTTACTACGGAAGGAAAAAGCATTGCAAATGATTTTATGAAATAAATCAGTTCACTCAGAGAGGATTTAAGCAATTATTAATTTCTTTCTTTATTTGTTTTTTAGTTTATTTTATATGAATGCCTATGCCTGACTGTAGTCTCTCTTCCTAGAAACCCCAGCTGGTGGCCAGCAATGACCGCTTCTGCCGCTTTCTCGAGGAATATTGCCCTGTTGTGACAGAAACTTACTATCCCACGATCTGGTGCTGGGAAGGTCGGGTACAGACACTCCTGCGCCCCTTTATCACATCTAGACCCCAAGTACAGTACAGGAAGTAAGTGCCCCTTTTTTTTTAAGTGATTGATTTGCTAGCCAGTTGTTACCTTACTCTGATCATGTCACGTCTACTGTCATTGCTCAAGTTTGTGCTTGTGTGTTTTTTGCTTTATGCCCACCTTTACAACTCCATCATAGGCTTGAAACTGTCTTCATCATGGATTCAATATGCAGTAGGTTTAAAAGGTCAGTGTTCCAAATGGCCCTATTTTAGCTCAGAGAGTTTTGGAGCACTGAAATATTAGTGACAATATAGAAACTGATGTGGTTATATGTTCACAGGATTACACAGTGGTTGAGGTCAGAAAAGACCTCCAGAGGTCACTTTGTCTGACTTCCCTGCTCAAGCAGGGTCACTCAGAGCCAGTTGCCCCAGAGCACATCCAGATGGTTTTTGGATTTCCCTCAGGATGGTGACTGCACAACATCCTTGGGCAGCCTGTACCAGTGCTGAGTCACCCTCACATTGAAACTGTTTCCTGATGTTCAGAGGGAAGCTCCTGTGTTTCAGGTTGTTCCCACTGCTTCTTGTTCTGTCAACGGGCACCACAGAAAGGAGCATGGCTCCATCTTCCTTGCACCCTCCCTTCAGGTATGTAAACGCATTGCTAAGTTCCCCCTGAGCCTTTTCTTCTCCAGGCTGAGCAGTCCCAGCTCTCCCAGCATTTTCTCAGAGGAGATAGGCCCCAGTTCATCATCTTTGTGGCCCTTTGCTGGACTCTCTCCAGTATGTCCATGTCTTCCTTGTACTGGGGAGCCTGGAGCTGGACACAGTTCTCCAGGTGTGGCCTCACCAGTGCTCCATGGAGGGGCAGGATCACCTCCCTTGACCTGGCGGCAAGACTCCTAAGCCTCCATAGCCTCCAGGCTGTTGGTCTTCTTTCCTGCTGGCTCATGTTCAACTCAGTGTCCACCAGGACCCCAAGTCCTTTTCTGCCACGCTGTTTTCCAGATAGTCAGACTCCACCCTGTGCCAGTACACAGGTTGTTCCTTCCCAGATACAGAACTTTGCACTTCCCCTTATTGAATTTAATGAAGCTCCTGTCAATCCATTTCTGCAGCCTGTTGGGGTTTCTCTGGATGTCAGCAAATTATCTGGTGTATCAAATATTTTGGTGTTTGAAAACCGTAATTTTACATAGAGTCACTGTATCTGTCCATTAAACCAGCATATTCTACCTTAACCATAGCATGGCCACATTCAGCCTTGTTTTGAATATACAGAACTTCATGGATTTTTCAGAGTAACTTTTACCTGTGGGGTTTATGTTGTGTTCTTTGACGCCTAAATTCTAAGAGGGAAAAAAACCCTTATATTTATTGTTTGCCCTCAGCTGATCTCTCTCACAGAGAAATGAGCCTTAGCCTGGCAAATGAGGCATTTGGCACAAGACCTAAGGAGAAGTACTTTTATGCGCCGGAACCTGGATGCAACACAAGTTGTTTCAGCTCTGCTTGCATGGTAGAATAGATTTAGCATTTAGCAGCTTCCCTTAGTTTTAGTAATTAGGGAACATTTCAGTGGCATGGCCATGTCCACTTTTTCTAGTCCTTCTTGCATATTTCTATTTCAAGGTATGTGAGGGAAGAAATAATTCCATGGGGCAATGCTTATTTTGCACATTTGAGATTGTGTTGGCAGTACACACCAGCATTTCATCTACTTCCTATTACCAAAAAAGGGCAAAGCTGAGCTAGATTCCAACAAGGGTGATTGCCTTTAAAATCTGGAGTAGTTGCTACCAAGACTTTAAAAGGAAATATCAATTGGAAGGTAGGCATACATTTTGGTAGTTGCTACACCAGCTCTCTCGAACAGTGTCTTCATTGCTAGGAAGAGGGAAGATGCTGCATGTTTCTAAAAAAGGAATGAAACCTTTTTGCCATTGTTTAGTGCATGCTTAACTTCTTGAGATATTATAATATTTGTTGCATTGTTAAGATATATGGCTTAAAAGTGCATTCTAGCAAAGTTTGTGGAGATACAGGGTGGAAGATACAGTAGTATGTGTCTGTGCTCCACATGTTTAAAACATAACAAAGTGCCATCCATTATATATTCTGCTTCCTTGGATAAAGAGGAAAAAAATGTGATAAATGTTTATCTCATTGTCCAATGTGCTATCAAAAGATTCTCAGATGATCCAAAGGAAATCTGCAGTACACAAGCCTTTATAAAACAGAGGGCAGTGCCAAAAATCACATTAGTAACAGGCTTCCAGTACATCAGCAGCAATTTATAAAAGGCCAGCTCTTCATTTACTGTGAACAGGAATTACTCCACAAATTGACTGTTCTAACTCTAGTCAGCTGTAGGTGTGACTCTTTCTGCATGGTAAACATGCAGACGTGGCACTTTGAGTATTAAAACATAATGAAAAATGTAGAATTCACACCTGGTAATTTGTACCCTGCAAGCACTCTTAATAGTGTGTATGTATTTTTCAATCTAATCAGTGTTGTCTTGAAATGTGCCTTTCAGTGAGCTCATTAAAACAGCAGATGGAGGACAGATTTCATTGGATTGGTTTGATAATAATGACAGCTTATATTATCCGGATGCCAGCACAAGACCCACCGTCCTGTTATTGCCTGGCCTGACAGGAACGAGCAAGGAATCCTACATTCTTCATATGATCCACCAAAGCGAAACGCTGGGATATAGGTGCTGTTGTATTTCATTGCTAGTATTTTGCTGCTTCTAATAGGATCAAATATAATTATGTACGTGTATAAGATGCCTTCCAAAGGCAAATGAGATCTAAATACATTAGTTTATATAAGGAAGTCTTATTAGTAATAATAATCACAGTGGAATTATGTAACAGGCAGTACATTTGGAAGGGCTGTTTTAGTATCTACAGAGGTGCCCGAGAGATTGCAGTGAAAGTAAGCTAAGTCTGCATGGGGCTTTCACTGCTGCTTCTTAAATTATGATATCAGCATTTGTGTTAACCTTTACCCCTTCTAGAGAAGGAGTTTGTATTCAGCTCCAAGAAAACTTGTATGGATGGGTTGCTATCAGTAGGCCTTGGAGGAGGTCAGCTTCTGAATGCCAAAATTGCTTGATTCAGCAGCCTCAAATTCCTGCGTGCAGAAAGGAGAGCTAGCCTGCTCTTACTGTTGGTGTTTAAGGAGGAGGTCTGTCGCTTCTTAATTGTCACAGTGTAATTTAGTTTTGTTCTTGAGGCTTCTGGTCAGAGTTGGGTAAAATAAGTGGATTAGTCGATGAGTAGACTCCTTTATGTAATCATATTGCTGCTGCACGTCAAAATAAGTTGTCATTGTTCCAGAACCTGTATTTGGAATATTACATTTTGTCTTTGCAGATTGGCTTCTGGTACTGACTATAATAAGTTCTTCAAATATGTACATATGAGGTTTTATGTCTGGCTATCTCTTCTCTATTTGGAGGTTTGGATAGCTGCTTTACTAAATTATAAAAGTAAAGTAGCACTGTGACTGTTCAAAGTACCTTTAAAATCACTTTAAAACTTAGCAGTAAAAAATATCAGAGGTAGCCCTGAAATCAACAACTTGTTACTATTAAGTTTTAAAGTATTCCTGAAAGTAATATCTGCATTTGATCACCTAAGAAAAGAAGATATAGCATTAAAAAGGAGAGCTTTAGGTCAGAGTTCAAGAGAATACTATAATTTTATTTTTAATCAGCAACATTTGAGAAAAATACCAAAATAAGTATTTTTTCATGCCTTTAACTCATCTAAAATATGTATATATTATTTAACAACATTATTACAGGGAGATGGTGCTAGAGTAATAGAAAAGAAAGATTTATTAAGAAAGTATAGATCCTTAAATCATGATAATACTGCTAGAAGATTCAGAGACTCCCACCAACATGGAGAGAACAGAAACTTATGCTGTACCAGACAAAAAAAAATTGCCAAGAACCTGCAACTTAGATGCAGCTCTCAGTATAATTTTGATTTGGCTCATTTCTTGCAATTTAATACAATTATGTAGCTTTGGAGGATGTCTGCACATGGATATCTGACATTCTTTTTCAGAGCACAGCTTTAAGCTCAGCCCTGCACTGGCAGAGCTCATGGCAGAGTGCAGGCAGGACATGTCTGTACCATCTTCAGGTAAACCCTGGGGTTCTCATCCTGCAATTTGACCTTGACCAGCAAATCAAGGGGCTCATATAGAGTCCCACTGACCTCAGTGAACTCAATTTTGGTATAAAGCTTGTTCTACACAGGTCAGGCTCTAGGATCAGTAGGTCTTTAAATGTTTATGTGCTGAACTTATTCATAGAACAGGCTCATTTTTCTTTATGCGTTTTCATTTTTGTGTGTGTTTAAGTTATCTTTTTAGTGAAATAAACAATATGTATAATTGAATTTACTGTCTCAATTTTTAGATGCGTGGTTTTTAACAACCGGGGAATTGCTGGTGAGGATCTTTTGGTAAGGATGACTTCTGAGATAAACATCTCACTTAAAAGTGGTATATATGGAATCATTTGTGTCTATTTGTACAGCTGGATTTAAATGAGAGACACTCACAGCATGTGTTGAAAATCTAGAGAAGAGAATCTAGCCATCTGGTAGATCAATTGTGCCAATATTCATATTTTATTTTAAAACTCTAAGAGGTCAACTGGTCAACACACAATTTTTCTGAGCGTTTCATTTTATGAAATATTTTCAGCTACTAATATCTGTAGCATTAAAAAGAACAATCCTTACGTTTTTCTTTCAAAAAATACTACAGTATATTTTACCATACAAATCCAAATATAAGCAATTGTAATTACTTTCCCAGTTGCCAACATGAGTTTAAAATAGATTTTGATATGGTAAAAAAGTTGTGCCATTAAAATTAATCCATACTGCGTGTTAGTGAATTAATGAACCAGATTTATATGGATAGCCATATCCTAAAAGTTAAATGTGTTCTTGTATTTTTCTCAGCAATTCTGACAGAAACTCAGCGACAGAAGACAAATTTTTGTCTTTGGGACAGACATATCATGTTTGGTCAGAAATAACTGGCCATTCCTCAGATGAAAAAGTCTTGAAGCTAAACATTTTCTGCAGCAAGGGACAAGGCATGATGAAATATTGCTGAATAAGCTTTGTTTCTTCATATGGGATTTGTTGACAGTTCTGCAGCTGGAATGAATGTGCATAATACTTGGTATTGTTTTGCATTTTTTAATCCCCTAGTTTCAAACTTTAAAAAGCTCAGAATGTTTTCCCATAATCAGATAAAGCATTTCAATGCAAACATTGCCATGTTAAGAGTAGTTTTCTGCATACTTTTGCAGATGGATCTACAAAGCAGTTTTGTGACACACAAAGTCCTTATTGATGAATTTCTGCATCATTAAGAGAAAAGATCTCTTGTTTGGATGCATTGTGTGTATTTTACTGTAATCGGATTTACATCTTTAAGCTTTATAAGGTCTTGCAGTGAAGCAAACCAGCTGAAATTATCACATTTTTTGCAAAGGGGTTTCTACATTTTAATATAAAATCCCTAGTTAATGAGTTTGCAGCATGGTTGAGCACCACAATAGAAATTAGTTATGTAACAGTTCTTTTTCTAGTCTCTTTAAAGATCAATTCAAACTTATACCAAAAAATAGTTACTTAAAGAATGCTGTTCTCATTGGTTATTGAAAGTTACTGTGAATTATTGCTATGGAATAATCAAGAATTAGATTGCTTGCAGCCAGTGTAAGCTAAGATGGTGTTTTAAAATATCTTCATACAATGAGAGGAGAGAGAGAGATGTTAAACTGTCAGGAATTAACTGAAGTTAAAGTGCAAGATGTGTCTCTAGTTCTATAAACTTTTAATCAAATACACTTTCACTTAGAATACATTACACCCTAGTTGCCAAAAATAATTTATTTTTCCATGTAAACTTGACAATTTAATTAAAATAAAACACATTCACACTGTTTATAATTAATAGGGTGTAAAACAGTGAAGAGTGATTCATGTAGATGAGAACTGGCAATGCAACATAAATGGAAATTAAAAATGTCTTCAATTTTAATTATCCAGATTTAGCTTTTCTTTCAAGTTTTTTGATCTTTGACTTCAACATTTCAATATTTTTGATAAATGTATTTTAAGTAATTAGTTTCATCTCATTAAACTTGTTAAAATCACCCACAAGTATCCTGGCTGTTTAACTGAAAACAATTTTAAAAACCAGTCTTGAAATACATTGTTGCTTCAGGCAACAAATAAGTTCCATTAATTCATAATTATGTATTTTTATACTTAGTTTTAATGTTTATAATGAAGTTTGGCAGGTCAGTCACTGCCAATAGTTAAATCAATATCATTAACATGTTACTAACAACTCTTAAGTTAAAAGCTTTCTTTTGCTGTAGATGAAATCTGGACAACACTGTTAGAAAAAAACTTCTTTTACTGTGATTCTTATTGCAGCTAAATGGACTTGTCTCCCCTGTACTGCTCCAGATAGTCCCTCAGATTGTGGCTTGTTCCAGATGTCTGTGCAGATAAGGCTAAAAAGCTGTGCTTATCCTTCAGTAGCAGGGAAGGGGTTACCCAGATATTACTGATGCCAGTGGAAGTCATTCCTAGTCTCAATTCCGGATTTACAGAGTCGCTAATGATAGACAAAAAAGGGATAATATATGTGTTTCATTACTTTAGTTAATAGGATATTTTACTAAATTAGGTAAATATCACAGGGGAATTTATTTATCTATTTGTTTGGTTGTATTTGATGTAGAATCTAAATATTGGTTACTTTTTAAATGCTGGCTGTCAGAACTTGAAATCTAATATTTTCTTTTGCATTTGGATGTGGGTGAAGATGGTAAAATTGTCATTATAACTTCCTTTTCTGTAAATCACAGCCTTTATGATATGTTTCCATTTCCTCAGGGTATTTTAAAAATATCAGTGCCTATCTAGTTCTGATCTAGTTCTATCTAGTTTAGCTCACTGCTCTCTGTTCAGATTTCATCTAATGACCTGGAGGTTGCAGATGCTGAAGATATCTGTCATCTCTTTTATTTTGTAATGATAACATGTATAACTTTTTGTCAATCTACTCGTGAAACGCTCTGGGTTTGTATTTGCCACTTAGCAAAGCTTCATGATAAATGCTAAATTTATCTTGTTATATAAATGATCCACTGTTCAGTTTGCTTTGCCCTTAAAGGATAATACAAAAGCTTATGATGGCATTTTTTTCCCCTCTTGACTCCTTATAGACACCAAGGACTTACTGTGCAGCTAACACAGAGGATTTAGAGGCCGTTATTCATCATGTACACAGCTTGCACCCCTCGGCTCCGTTCATGGCAGCAGGTGTTTCTATGGGAGGGTAAGGTTATGTAACACAAGTCTCAGCTTAAACTGTGGTTGTAAAATAAGACTGTTGTAGCCTTTTAAATTACTCCTCTGCAATACTTGCATTACTTACTGAACTGCAGCTAACTTGGGTCTGCCTCCAACAGTCAATATGCAGAAGACTTTCAGAAAGTTCTTCATGTCTTTGAGCCTTTCAGCTCTGTATCAGGGAAGGTCAAAATTAGCCAACGTTCAAAAGTTAGAGGGGGGTGGAGAAAGACGGGAAACAATGGCAGAGAGATTGACAGCCAAATAGGTAGGCAGTACAATCTTTGGAAACTATGGAGGTTGTCTTTGGAATAGAGGGATAAAAAATAGGAACTAGAGCTAATATACCATGTTTCATAGCAACCTATGAAATGACAAGATTTGTCTTCACTCTGTTTGGGTTCTGCAGTGTGTGGGTAGATTAGGCTGGAAGAGATGTGGGTATCTGCTCTGTCTGGCTCAGAAGCAAGAAGTAGTATTGTTATTGAAACCAGTATGGGTTGATAGAGCATGTGGTATTAAGACTTGCTGTGTCCTGGCTGCAGTCCAGAAAGCACAGCTAGAACAGACAATGATAGCACAGTTTCTCAGAAAAAAAATCACTGCTAGAATCTAGAAGAAATGTTCAGGCAGCCTATTTAACAGAAATCGTAGAAGAGGAGAATTTTCATTAGAAATACTACAGACACAGTGGTAAAGTCCTGAGACTTCCCACTCTCTGATAAATTTTATGGAGGGTGGGCAGATATGGCCCTGTATATTGACATTAATCTACTAATGACTTGTAGGAGCTTTGGAATAACTAAATGTTTGTTCAAGCAATATAGTTATTGATAACCAAATAATTAACTTGGAAGCTTTTTAAATCAGGCCAATCCTTTTCCATTCATGTTACAGGGATTTTGCAAATGTCTTCAGTATGAAGACACAAATTTCTCCAGTATGTGAGAAATTTGCTGGGAAGCCCAAAATTTGGCGCAGTACTCCAAATACAGTCTCATAAGTGTCATATACAGGAAAGAAATAATTTCCTTAGACCTGCTTGTTGTGCTCTTACTGACAAAGCACAGCATATCATTAGTTGTCTTCATTGCTGCAAGAATGGATTGTTCTATTTGCCCAGTTTTTTTCAGCTGCTCTCTGTCCTGTCATTAGTCTTACTTAGGTGCTGGACTTTGATTTTTCCTGTGTCAAACTTCGTGAAGTTTCTGCCAACTCATTCTGCCTGTTGAGGTCCCTCCGAATGTCAGCGCTGTCTTCCAGTTCAGCAGCCATTCCCCACAGTTTGATGTGCAAGCTTCCTAAGGGTGCATTCCATCTCATCATCCAGTTAGTGAAGACTTACTTACACAGTATGGGGCCCATTACTGCCCCCTGAGAAACACTACTAGTATCTGGACCAACCACTCCAGTTGCACTTCAAGTTCCTGATCACAGCTCCCAGAGCCTAGTGGTCTAGTCGGTTTTCCATGCATGTTGCAGGTCACCTATTCAAACCATGCTCCTCCAATTTAACTATATGGAGACTGTCAAAAGACTTGCTAAAGTCAAAATAAGCAACTTGCATTCCTTTCCCCTAATCAACGAATGATCAATGAGCTCATCATGGAAGGCAATCAGGTTGCTCAGGCATGCTTTGTCCTTGATAAATCCATACTGGCTGTTACTAGTCAGCTTCTTTACCTTTATATGCTTAGAAATGGCTTCCAGAGGATATTCCCAAAGGGCTGTGGTTAGGCATTCCAGCCTGTATTTCCTTCTCCTTGCAGTTCTTGTAGATGGGTGCTTCTTTTTTCCAGGCATGAGAAATATTCAACAATTGCCACAACCTTTCAAAAGTGATAGATAGCAGTCTCATGATGACATTGGCTACCTCCTTCTGGAGCTTTGGTGCACTTCAGCTGGTTCCATTGGCATGTCTATGCCAGGTTTGCATAACTGGGCCCTAATTTGGGCCCTAACTTGATCTTCTGCTGCCATTCTTCCATACTCTGTCACTAGGCACAGGGACTTGGTAGGCCTGAGAACCGAGTTCAGCAGTAAAGACAGGAGAGACAGGTAGCCACTCCTTTTTTACAAACCTTTAGTCAGTAGGTTCTCTGCTCCATTGAATAGTGATCCCAGGAAGGACAAAAGGCTGGTCAGCTTAACTTCAGTTCTTTGGAAAGATCCTCTGGAAGCCATCTGCAAGCATATGAAGGATAAGAAGGTGACTGCATTCATCAAGGACAAAGCATGCCCAGGTGATTTGATTGCCTTCTATGATGAAATGACTGGCTTCAGTGATGAGGAGAAATAAGAGGATGCTGTTTGTTCTGAGTCTTTTTTGTATCAAAAGATTTAGAGAAGCCTTTCTTGTTGCAGAAACCTTTCTTTTGTAGTCCAGCATATCCCTTGCTTGTGGAGGCTTACGAGTGGGACTCGATGATCCTCGTGGGTCCCTTCCAGCTCAGCACATCCTGTGATTCTGTGATAATCTATACAGGACAGATTTGTCCAGTTAAGAATTAAAATAAACATTCAGTTCACAGACATATAAATGTAAATTAAAGGCCACTTGTTCTGTTGATCTTCAATATGAATTGTTTTGGAAAGGGACTTCATTTTCTAACATAAAGATTCCTAAACCTTCTCCCTATGACATACACTCTGTGCACTCTGTTAGAGAAGTGGATTCTTCTACTACTGCAACTTTTTTTTTATTGGTTTGTTGGACTGCTGTCTTATGATCTGCTAGGTAGTGCACAGGGACAAAGTCTCTGTGATAGCAGGCTGGTTCATGATGTCTTTGCTAAAGGTTGCTGTCTTCTAAAGTACAGAAGATGAAGCCAAGGTACAGAGTGTTGGTGGTCCAGGGAGCTATATTAACAATTAACTGTAATGCTTTGTGTTAAGGGCTTGGTATTAGAACGGTGGTTGTAAACTTTGAGGTCTCATGCAGTAAAGAAAGACAGCTTTTCTATTAGTATTTTTCTTTTACAGTTTCCTGCTATTTTATTTTTTCTACATTTGAAGGGTCAGATACTTGTGAACTCTCCCGTTTTTCAACATAAGTATACATTAGCAGTAGAGACTGTAAGTTGTGATTGGTCAGAAAGACAAGACCTAAGTCATTTATTTGGCTCATAAGTTTGTTTCTCTAGTTTTATTCGTTGTCCAGCACTTCATTCTTTACATACTGTGTGTTATAAAACAACTGTGTTCTCTCATGTGTGAGGTGGGGTAATGGCACTACCTTCAACTCAAGAGACTTCTTCATAGTGAGACAGGCATGCCAAGGGCAGCTTGCATTTTTCAAGTACATTTATCAGATTTAACACATCAGGAAGACCAAGGCCTTTTAAGATGGTAAAACTTACTAACAACTTGGGAATACCTGTTCCATGAGTAAGAATCATTTGTTTGACCTTTTCATCTCTTAAGTGATATAAATGAGACTAGTACATCTTTATTTCTAAATGCATTCCTACCCACACCCTACACAGTGTAGCAGTCTCCTCTCTGAGGAGAAAGTAAACTTCATGAGTCATGTGTTGATTACATTGACTACCTTTTAGCTGTATTAGGCACAACTTTAGGGCTGATACAAGAAACTATTGAAAAACAGGCAAAAAGGTGGCTGACTTATATTTACTCTAAATTGAAGCAAACAATTTGATAGTATATATGTTTCTGTTTTTCATTTCTGTTTGTAGCATGCTTCTTTTAAATTACCTGGGCAAAACTGGCAGAGACACTCCTTTAATGGCAGCTGCAATTTTCTCTGCGGGTTGGAATGTTTTTGAATCTGTAGAATCTCTGGAGAAGCCACTAAACTGGCTTCTTTTCAACTATTACTTGACCACTTGTCTACAGTCCTCTATCAGCAGGTGAGTTGCCTTCTGAACTACTTAGAAAGGTGGAAGGATGTTAGTATGAGATCTACAGCAGGTATAATAATCTTGGCAAAATTAATGCTGTAACAACACTTTGCATAGCTGTTCTGTGTGCATTCTTCGGTAAGTTTTGAAATCAAAAGGATCTTTGCAAGAAGATTGTCATCAATGTGGCTAAATTTATCTGCTTCTCAAGGGGCTCAGCACAAGCCCAATGTACTTCTGTATTTATAGATGAAGTAAATGGATTTTTAAAATTTTTAGACATGCACATATTGACTTAGGAGTATATATGTATATATACCAATTCTTTTAAGTCAATGTTGACTGCAAAAGCACAGAAAGGGCTAGTTCATCTTTTGCTTTATAAAACTAGAGTGTATTTTGTGTTCTCAAATATCAAGTTCTCTTATCTATGGCATTTTTCTCATGGCTTATGCAGACTTTTACTATGTTGCTAGATGTGCCTGCATATGAATGAATAATTCTTCTGCTCTTGGATTCCTGACAGATTTTTATTATGATAGAAAATTAAAAACAAGCATGTTCTTGTTAGAAAGTTACTTCTATAATGTATCTGAAAAGCAGAGGACTTCTACATCTGTTAACACAACAAAAAAAAAAGCCCTCTGATTTTTCTCTCTTTCTTTTTAGGCATCGACAAATGTTGGAGAAATTATTTGATATGGATCTTGTGATGAAGGTATGTGAGAATGTTACTTCTGCTTTAGCTGGATGCTGTTTTCAAAATGCTGACATAGTTCCCTATTTGAATTCTGTACTTCAGGCTAGAACTGTTAGAGAATTTGATAAGCAGTTCACTTCAGTCATGTTTGGCTACCGTTCAATTGATGATTACTATGAAGATGCTAGTCCATGTCGCAAGCTGAAGTCAGTAGGAATTCCAGTGTTATGTCTAAACTCTGTGGATGATGTTTTCTCACCAGGTCATGGTAAGTTTAGGCTTTTTAAAATATATTTATCTGTATATGCAGTCATTAAGACAAACTACATAGGTTTGAGAATGAACTCAGACCTATATGTAGAGGTCTATTAAATGTGGCTTGTACATAGGATCAAAACTTCCACAGATTTGCAGTTTACCTAAGGTGTAAGACACATATAAAACAGCTGATGATGGAGAGACCTGATTAGTAAAGAATGCAAAAGTATATGGGGTGGCCTCGTTAACCATTAATGGAATCTTTACAGTCAAAAGAAAGAAATATGCATATTTAGGGTGTGAGTTATCTCACTGTAAGGAAGATGTCAGGTGTAGTACCCTCTCAGAAGCATCCATTTCTATTCATCAAGTACGAAGAGAACCTAGAAAAAGGAACTCAGATTCAGGTGTCTGGATTGTAGATTTTCAGAGTTCCATGCAAGTGAAAACAAATTTTTTATTGCTATTTTTTAATCAGTCCCTACAAAGAATATCTGGGAGTCACTTATGTTTCAGATGACGTGAAATTCTTGGCTGTTGTTCACAGTGCCACCTCCAGTGCCTGAAAATTAAAAGTAAGACAAAATCTAAGTTAGCATGTAGGCCAAAATCTAGGGTAAGGGAAGAGATATACACAAAGTGAGCTCCTAGAAGGAGGCCCATTGAAATTAATAAGAATCTAACTAGAAGATGAACCAGCAATATTAGCTAAATAACTGGCTGAAAACTCTGTTTTCCATTTGACTTCTGTTTTCTGCCAAACACGTGATCATTATGAACATTTTACTTTTGCTCTGTGGATCAAAACCATGTTGCTACCTATCCTAAAAAGATATGCCAGTTCCTGCAGTTTGTGTGTTGGTTATAGTGTCTGAGAAGAGAGGTGGAACAGAAACTAATGTAGAGGAAAACCACTAAAATGAACAGCTGGTTGAGGCAACAGTCTTCAGCAGTGAACACCTAACACCTTTAAAACTTAGTTAAAGCACTTGATTTATTTCAGGGAAATTTTTTTCTGCCACCACAAGTGAAGTGAGATTCTTGCAGAATGAGTCATGAAACCAATTTAAGCAGGCAAACATATTAAAACAAGTGGAAAATGAAGGAACTGGAAGAGACTCTTTGTGTGTTGTACTGTTTTATCTGCGTGCAGATGCACAACGTATACAGAAAACATGCACACACATTACTATTTATAGTTCGAAGACCTGTTAGAGACAAATGTGACATGAAGAGAAAAAGACCACTCCAGTAGTGTGCACTAGAAAAAGACAGTCTGATTTCTTCTCCTCTTGAACAAAAAGCATGAACAATATAAAGAGGTGACAGCCATCTAATATGAAGGAAAAAATGGTAACTCTGGATTACCCAAACTACCTATCCCTTACATTGGCCGAAACAGAGGCTTAAAAAACAGTAAGATCTGAGTCAACACAGTAATATTATTCCAGAATACTACATACACCTCTAACAATTTCTGGTTCAAGAACTTTGTGAGACAGAATTAGTCCCTTTGTATTTACAAGCCTCTGCGGTTTATTTTTTTTCCTTGAAATTGGACAGTTGCAAGTTCTCTTATAAGCTTGTAATGGCCTGGAAATAAGAATGGATGGGTGACCGTAAAATCTATGTCCAGATATAAAATCTGACTAGTGACTCTGAAGGTAATATTTTATGGGTCTTTTGACCCTGGGGATGACTTTCCCCATCATACTGCAAGGTGGGTGATCTGCTGTGCCTTGTTTCTTTCATGAAGTATCTGAGAGACGGAACAATGGCTTCACCTCTATGCTTAGCTCTAGCTTAGTTTGTGGTTTGTGTCCTGCAGTGAAATAGTAACTGTGACAGGAGTAAGCTACCTAGTTAGCATGGTAACAACAGCAGTGAACCAGACAGTGTGCCTCTGTCCCTTTTCCAGCCTATTATCACTGAGACTGGGACATTTCTTAGCTAGATGAAAGCTAGTACAGATACTCCAGCCCCTTTTAATTTTAGAATACAACCTCCAGCTCTCAAGAGCCAAGTATTGATCCAATCCCATGAAACTCAATCTGAACCTTAGAAAACACTTTTTTTTACTGTGAGAGTGGTCAAATAGAGAGGCATAGAGAGACTGGGGGATCTCCATCTATGGAGATAGTCAAAACCTCACTGGACACAGCCCTGGGAAACCTGCTCTAGGTAACCCTGCTTGAGCAGGGGTGTTGGACTAAATGTCCTCAAAGAAGTCTCCTACAGCCTCAAAAGTTCTGCAACTGTGTAGTTTGACTAGTCAACAGATGAGTGCCCTAAAGTACAGCTGTAGCAGATCTTTCCACCCTTGAAGCTGTTTTTAAAAGTAACACAACTCTTGGTGAACAGTGAGATGGTTGCTTGTGTAAGATTAGTATCAAACCTATTATGAGAATGCCTTAGAGGTCTCGCAGTGTAGAGGGAGGTAAGGTAGAGCACCTGCACTTCTGAAACAAGAAGTGTTAGAATCTGTTCTAATGACTGTCCATCTTCTCCTAAACTCTGACCCTAAGCAGCCTTTTTCCCTGAAAATATTTGTGTTGTTAACCATTCATTTGTTCCTTGTTCACAGAGTTAATGCTGTTAGCCGTAACCCTTTGTCCTTGTGGTGACTAGTTTCCCTTAGAAAGGCCCACCAGGCAATGTTGATTTACAGCTAATAGTACTTCTGTATGTCTATCTTGGGCTCCTTTTTCGTTTATGCTGGGCACCCTCAATGTGAATCCTTGTACTGGCAGGAGACACAGAGCACCCTGATTAGCAGCCTAGGGTTTATATCTGCTGCCATTAGTTACTGGAGTTCATTCATCTTGACACTTCTGTGAACTGTTTTATGTTAGCAAACATAAAGGACTGGTGTTACTCTTGGAAGAGATTTTATTCTGGCAATGGGCTTGTTTTTTTCTGACTTAAAAATGTGTGGACACATGTAAGCCTGTCACAATCAGAGGTAATTTCCACTCACAAACTGCATAATGGACTCAAAGCCACAAAATTCATTCTCATGCAGACCCCAGCCTTTTACTGACTTTGGGAACTGGTCATTTCATTCCTCATCTCTCCCAGTAATACCTACCAGCTTTTAAGCTACCTTCCACCTCTGTTGTAGATAGCTGTAGTTTCCAAGAGCTGGGAAACAGGCCTAGAAAACTCATCAGGGAGAAAGCCGTGCCAGAATTCCTTTGTGTTTAAATAGTCTCCATAAAGCCAGACACATCTATCTTCCTGTAACAGAGCTTGAGGGATACAAACCCAAGTCACTACACAATGTGGACCTGAAGTTCCCTTAAAAAGTGCAGAGGCTGCCTCTGTTGCTTCTTACAACCTGATCATTTCTTCTCATGTACATTTTGGTACACTTTGTACTTCCCAGCAGTTATTTTTAAATATATTGTGAAAATGTACCATTTGATTTCAATCCAGTATTAGGAAGAAACAATTAATGTGCATTAAATAATAAACATTAATTTCTTTAATGTTGCTGTTTAAAGTTCATAGAGCTTGGCAGCTGATGTATCTGTTGTTTTAATTCTGGAATGCAGTTCTCATATTGCATAATACTAACTAATAAAAACAAATGCCTTCTTCATTGCATGACACTTCTCTCACCATAACTAATTTAAACAAGCCATTGTTGCAGGAAATACGTAATAAAACCAAGTCAAGCCCTTTTATTTTGTAAATGTGAAAAATAAATCAGGAAGATGGAACAACAGCATTCATTATCAGTGTCACATTTAACTTTTCATCCGAAGTGGCATTTTTCTCCTCAGAGACTTTAAGCAGTGTATTAGGCATCTGACTTAAACTTCACTATACTAATGCCTAGCTAATTGCTGCTAGTGAGCATTGTGCCTGAGCTGGAAGCCTGCCCTTGAAGCTAGGTACCATGCCAGCTCCCTCCTGATCCACTGTGACAAATAAGTGCATGTCTGAAGCTCAATTGTACATTTTATTGAACTCTCTGAACCTTTTCTGTTCCCCTGAATCCAAACTTGAAGTAATTGCTCTTAGGTGTTATTTTGCATCCTGTTATGTAAACAGCATATTTGAATGAATTTGCTGGGAGAGACGAAATGGCCAAAGAATGGCAGACAGATAACAGTTAGGGTAAAAGTTTAAGGAATAGAGAGAAATCAACCAAACAATGGAGTGTTTGACAGCAGTCACTTATTTAAGCTTCACATGTATGTTTTTGTTGTGGTTCTGTGATCACAAATAACAGACCTGTGCTTGCTGGATCAAACAGCAGTACAAATTTTGGCCAGTAGAAACTGAAGTACAAGGTTACATGCAGACAACAATGAACAGTGGTATCTTTTGGCATGCCATCCTATATCCTAGAGTGCATCACATCCAGTGCTCCGTTCATCTGCCCTTTACATTGCAGAATTTGCTCTGTTGCACTGTGTTTTTATTTATTGGATGGCTAACAGTCCCTAGAAGCAGCCTTAAGGGAAGTACCACACCACTGCCAAGCATCATTTGCATTTTGGCACTGGAGAGCAACACAGCATATTCAGTTCTCTCACGAGAAGCTGCAGAGCAAGAAACTCTGCTGGGGAGGAGTTACACAGATGAATAGGGACAACTTCAGGATAGGATGATGGAAGATGACATTTGTGAAGACCTGTGTGGCTTGCACTTTACATGGCACAGAAGATAATTAGCAGCCTAGTGCAGGATTGGTAGGCTTCTAGGAAAGAGCTGCTGTAGCTGTTTGGAGGCAGGCACCACATGGCACCCCCTGCAGTACTGCCAAGCAGTTTAGGAATGAATAACCACCAGCAAACCAATTTGGGAGGTATGGTTATGCTGGCAACCTCTGAATGACAGGTATACAGAGGTCACAGTGAGCTTTGCCTGTAAGGGGTTTCCCAGCTGAGTCGGCACAACAGAGGAGATATTTATTATCATCTCCCTTCCCATCCCCCAGCAAAGCAGTTTCTTACTAGGAAAGGATGTTTCTCTCTACACTTTTGACACTAGTCTGCCAGAATGAGTGTTTGTCATGTCTTTGCACAGTCTTAGCCAGTGAAGAGGTATGTTCAGACCCGTAAGCAGTTGATCCTGAATCCATTAGGACTGATGGAGTTCTCTGATTACTGGAAGTCAAGTCTGTCCCTCCTCACACATTCCTCCCCATACCCTTGCACAGAAGCCTATTTATTAGTCCCCTCAGTGACCAGGGAGAGAGCTGCAGAATGGCTGTGGAAAGTTTGATTCGTTGCGTGAAGCAGGATTGGGGTTTGTGTCTGATCCCCACTTCTCTGTTGGGATTCCGTTTAACATGGCCCACGTGCTACTGGAGGGAAGAGGAGCAGATGGCTTGGTACAGATAAGTGGGCAAGTCCCTATGCAGTCAGCAGAAGCTGACACGAATTGCAGCCACTCTCTTTGTGCATGGCAATGTGTTCATCCACAGAATCCAAGAAAGGCAGATCAGAGTTTGCTTAGCAGATTAACTCAGGCAAAACTCTAGATGAGCACTTTCTGAGTCTGAAAATGATGCATGTGTTGGACTGCAAGAAATAATACACTGTTTTCTGCATCTCTTGTTTTCAGCCCGTGCTATTCCTCAGCCTAGGCTTTTACTTCATTGACTTTTGTTTTTAGTCTTGCCTCAGCACTGCTTTCAAAGACTGAGATACTGTATACAGTATTTCCAGTTTTCCAGCTGAACAAAGGAAAAGCCAAGGACTTCTTATAGAGTGAGTAAGAAGTGTGGCTCCTTCACATACTAAAGAATCAGAATCACTTAGTAAATGCTGGGATCTATAAAATGCACACAATTTTGAAAGGAGGGACAAAGTGGAAGACATGGGTAGCACTGATTAGCCAAGAACCTCACGTATTCCACAAGGGAATCCCCATTGCCCTCTGGAGCCCAGTCTGCGCTCCACCAGGCCACGGCCACGTACCTTATATTATGGGCAGGAACCTTGTAACACACATTCATAAAAGACACTAACCCTGCTACACAGACAGTCGGTTTAGCATTCATACTGAGGCCCTGGAGTGGAACAGAGCACGTCATTCCAGGCACTGCTAGTAAGGACCTCTGAGGCACAGACCGCTCCCCTGACTTTATGGGTCCAGTGCTTCTGCTCTGATCTATTTTAAGTTGCACAGCTGTTCACCACAGTCACTGCACTCAAGCTCTTGTGTGACTTATTCTGGCTGGGGGTCCTTTTTCAGCTAAGGAAGGGGTTACTCTGTGCTCTTACTCTAGTTGCTGAGAACAAAGGCAAATAGGCATGTGAAGCACACAGCAGTGAGTCTGCCAACATCCAGATGAAAGTAAAGAACATCGATATGCAGGGATAGTGACTATTCAAGGATAATGGCCTTTGAGATAGTAAATATATGAAGGGGTAAAGGAATAGACTCCTAGAAATAGGGGTGAGTGGGAGATGTCTCTGAAGGAATTGCAGTCAGGAAGGGATGTGGACAACTGGTCCCCCCCCAAATTGAACCTGATTAAAAATCTCACTTCAAAAATACTTTAAAATAATTGAGGAAGCAATAGAGATTTTTTTAATAACTTGCTCCTTTGTGTTGTAGTGCCAAGGCAATTCAGCAGTGTATGACTTAAAATGAGATTTATTTTCTTGTGGAGTCTTAAGGTTTTTTAGACAACACAGTGAAATTCCTGCTACTCCCTTCATTTTTCTTTTGCTGTTTTTTTTTCTGTCAATCCTGAATAATCAAAAAATCTTTATGATTTTTGTTTTTTTTCTCTTTCATATATTACTTGAAAACTGGAACTTAGTAAGGCATTCTTTACTGAAATGTATTGAGATTTCTGCTTGTTCAGGAGTACATTTAACATACCTAAAATGCCAGAGGATTTGCTTAAATAACTTAATTTTTATGGATCTGTGGTGTTTGCACTCTGGATATAGTTCCACTGCTATGTCAAGCACTTCATATGGTAACAGGATCATTCCATCACACCAAAATACCATTTGTAAAGTCATGTGCTTTCTCTGTTGTCAGTCTGTGCTAGCTGACCTTTATTTTCCTTCACAAAGGGAACTGCCCAGGTGTAGCATTGATTAAGCCACACATTTATGCATAGTCATAACAGGAGGCACTGAAGCCTCCCCTCCTGCACACTTCCAGATCAGTGCATATCTCAGGTGTCATTCACTGATGGCTCTGAGCTAACTGTAGGCCATCACTGAAATGGCCACCTCATAGAAGGTCTCATCTGACTGTGTCTGCCACCATTCATATATTTGTATTAACACAGGGAACCAGACCAGGAAGCTGAGCAAGAAAACTAACCCAGCAAAAGAAAAATCCTTGTAATACCCATTCTAATAAACTAAATTCTAAATTAAGTAATTTCTAGCAGTCACTATTCAGTAGAGAACCACTAACCTAGTGGGTGACGCAGAGCAGCTTTCTGTGTCCTTCTACAATTGTTTTCCCTTCCTCTTTTTCTCTTTACCTTGTGTATTAGATTATGAGCTCCTCAGGGCAAGAACCATCTCCCAGTGTGTTTGCATCGTGTGCTCAAAATGTGCAGGTGTAAATGTATGGCAAATCAGATGTAATGATAATAACCCAGGATAATCCTTAATATTAGCTGATAGGATATCATACAGACCAAATCTTATTGTGACATTAAAGGTTTTGTGTTTGGAGTCTCATACAAAAAGAATTGAATTTGCAATTAAGGTCCCAGTTCCTCAGCTTTTCCAAGACTGAATATTGCAATACCAGTTAAAAACTACAGGCTTGATTGTCCTTTTACTTACACTATTCATAGCAAATCCTAAGTATGCATTAACATGGGTGCTGTTTCATCAGTCAGACTGAAAGAAAGGTGAAGCTGAAACTTTTACAGCAGCCAGAAAAAAAAAAAAAATCACACAGATCAGGTCAGTTAATGATGAAGAGAGAAATGGCTTTTAACACAGCTACGGTTCTAAATCCTGTGATACATTTAAGCGTATGTTCATGTTGTGCCTATTTATTCAGACATAATTCGAGAAAGGTTTAAGAGAAATTATTCAATGTCTGGCATTTCTTAGAAGGATAAGGACTTAAAACTTTTTCCCCCCCTTTTAGCTATACCAGTAGAAACTGCCAAACAAAACGCAAACGTTGCTTTGGTTCTGACTTCGTGTGGAGGCCATATTGGTTTTCTGGAAGGAATATGGCCAAGGAAGTGCACTTACATGGACAGAGTCTTCAAGCAGTTTGTGCAAGCTATGTTTGAGCATGGAAACAAGATCTTAAGCATGTAGCTTTGGACCACTAGTATAGCACAGTGGCACATTCTGACAAGGGCAGTTAAGCTTAGTGCACAAATTTTAACTCCTGTAAGCCAGCAAATGGATAAAGTCCATTACTACATGCAAAAATATTTTTGCCTAAGATTTTGTAGCAAGAAACTAAATATTATGTTGTCACTTTTATATTTATTTTTAATATGCCTTACTAAGAATGACCTTAAATGAAACAGCATTCTGCATACATCAAATTGCACTTAACCAAAACTATCAAGTAGAGAGAGTATAATTCCTCAGGATTGTAATTTAAACCAATATGTATTTAGGAGACTTAATTTAGATGGCTTTTAATATTAGAATGGCGACACTCAAAATAGCTTCTATTATCCTGTCACTCATAGTACAAGTTGGCCCATTCCTTAGGCCACTGATAGTGAAAACCTTAAAATATGAAAACAAAAGGAGGGAACAAAAAAAAGCACCGATTCTGCAAATAAATCAAAATTTCAGCATGTTATTTCATCGCATTAGATTGATACCTGCTTTTGCTGTTCTGCCCTGAGAGTATTCAGATTTAGGGCTGGTTATTGTTTTTTAGACTATGTCAATGCCATCCTTGTCTTATATGATTATTTTTTAAAGAGCTAATTTATAGTGTTTACATATAACCAAAATATTCCTTTAAAACAGTACTGTAATAACTTACATAATTAAAAGACATCTTGCATTTCAAATTTTATGTAAACCTGGGTGTTGTCATATAAGTAATACATGCTTCATATAACTGGTAAACTTGATGATTCAACCTGCTATGTTTATATTACCCTGGAAGAACATTTCAGTTTTAAAGAATAAACATTAGAGCATTGGGAAATTATTATATAATCTGCTTTAAATTAAAAAAAAAAATCCCAACCTTTTGTCTCTGGTACTGTCTCATATCATTTCTGAAAAAAATGCAACAAACTGTTCAAAGAAAGTTGGGATGAAGGTCAAAGTCCCGGCTCTGGTTTGTTTATTTGATCATTTTGTCAGCATTCTGGCAGTAGGTTGTCAAATCACTGAAGCCACTGCAAACCGATTTCTGCCCTCGCAGCTTATGGGTCTGTGAGGTTGGCTGAGGCATTGCTGTTCTCCTCAGCCCTGACGTACAGTGACAGCCAACGTGGGCCTGTGAGGAAAAAGGCCAGTTGGACAGAATATATTCTGAAACTGTTGGGAAGTCCAAATTTAGGGCATGCTAAAATTTAAACAAGGCTCTTAAGCGGCTTCTATGGAGCTCCTGCCTTCTGCTGATCACTGATTTGGGCCCAGCCACACAAGAGAAGTCAGCAAAGATGCCTCTGCATTTTTATTTTTATCTTTTGAGCGGGGTCAGTACAAGAAGAAAATGCGGCTAAAAAAAGCAAGTCAGGTCTTTTGTCTCAAGCAGTACGTGAACACTCCTCTTGCAAGGCATGTTTCCTAGTAACAGCAAAGGAAGAACAAAAATACTTTTTGTCTTTAGAAAAAGAAATTGGGACATGCTATACGAAAGCTGTTTCGTAAGGTGGACGGTTGAATTAAAAAAAATGGAAAGTGCTTTAAAATTTTGACTTTTAAGACAAGTGCTGGTCCTTGCCCAGATAATGAACTCTTATTTTTTCTTTAATAAGCAAAATGAGAAAAGTGACTTGCAAAAGCAAAAGGAAATTTTGTGCATGCTACTACAATACATGAAATCAGCATATTAGTAGGGTGCCTTATTTATTCTTGTTTTATGTTCATGCAAAAACAATAAGCAATAAACAGTGTATTTAGCATTATATTTGTAAAATTGTTGGGGTACAGTACTGTTCAAAACTCACCATCAAGTATGAATGAAAATAAAACCACTTACATTAAATCACACCTTACTGTTTAAATAAAAGTACTATGATTAATGGCAGAATTTCTGTCTCTCTGCACTGTCTTCACTTAGGTCCAATCCCACATACAAATCCCCATGAGACATTTATCTTTAAAGGTGTATCTAACAAAAATCTGTAAAGTTGGTTTCTTTCCCCCCCAAATATCGAGTGTTTTTCCTTATAATCTGTTAGGGAAAATGCATTGTTAGAAATACAGTGTGCAAAGTGGTAACAATTCAATTTTACTATGGGTATCTTCAAGCTTTCCCAGTCAGATTTTCTGAAACAAATAATGCGGTCACTTACCTCAGATCTTGCAAGGGACACACAAGCTAGAAACAAGTGCCATAAATATTTTTGCTATGTAACATCTGTGTACCTTGTACACAGAGTTTCAGGAGTGAGCCAAAATTCACAATGTGCCCTCTATTGAAAACAGTGTGAATTTACAGGGTCTTAATTTGGCTTTTCATGTGATCTGAGTATCCAGACATCAACAGGAATATGAAATGTTGAAGGTGGGAGGAAATTGTTAGTTATCATTGTACTCATCACTGGAAAGGCAGAGTAGAATGAAGATGAAATTCCAAGCCACAAGGGCTGCAGACATCTACGTCTTAAAGAAAACTTTCTTCCTAATTCAGAACCTTATAGTAGCTGAAATTGGCAGGGATCTCTAGAGATTGTCTAGTTCAACCCTCCCGCTTGAAACAGGACATATTACAAAAGTGCTCCAGAACATCCACCTCTTCTCACTTTGCCCTTAGAGTCAATGCATGGTACTGCTCTTTTTATCTGTGAGGCCTTCAGTCATCCAAGAGCCACCTGTGATCTCAGCTGTCTTAGTACCAGATCATAAAGAGCAAAGTTTTAAGGCATAATTTATTATATCCTCTCTTGGCAAAAAAAAAAAAGAGAGAACCGAAAATTTAAAATAGCAAAATATGGTCCTATGATTATATACAGAGAAACTAACCCATGGCATATATTTCACACTGAACAGAAGAATAAATGCTCTTTTTAGAAACCCAGACACATAACAGAAGAGTTTAAAAGACTTAGCAGAAAGGGCTATGGATGACAGTCTACAACTCCACAGGAGCTGGTGTCAAGAAAATGCCAATAAAGCAGCAGTGACTCCAGGCAGGTCAACGTGGTCCGGTCAATATGGCACTGAGTGTCACCCTTCAGACATTAACATGCTGACTGTTGCAGGATGCAGTCACTCTGAGGCCTAGACTCACCATTCCCCTAAAAAAAATTCTCGCATTCAGCATGTGAGCAAAGCGGACAAGTTTTTTTCCTGTCTCTCTGCAAAAAGAAAAACACCAAAACAAAATGAGCTATTCAGATTCCACACACTCCCCATTTTGAATATGGCCTCTCTGCTTTCTCAGCTAAATGCTCTGTAAAGCTCTTTAACTCCAGGCAGTCAGGGCACCCTCCAATCCCTATTGTCCCATGTGCTATCTACATAGAAATGTCAGAGGGGAACTGCCTCTTCCCCTACAACTCCTATAGCTACCTGGCTCATGCCAATGACTCCTACCTGCCAGGAAGAGGACTTTTAGTGTACATATGGTGCTCATGAGCAAGCACACCATACCTCTCCCCAAGCCTCTTCTGCTCAACACATAATCGCCTTGAGGAAAAAAAAGGAAACATTTGTTTCCTAAGTCATCAAGTTGCTGTCACACACACAGGGACCCTTCAACCTGTGCCACTTGCTATAGTTCTCATCCCTGGATGCCAGCTGGTCAAAAAATACTTAGAATGCTCAAGGCAATGAACAAGAAAGAGAAATGTATAAAAGAGCCCAAGAGACTCCCCTGGGGCCTTGCCACTGACCTCCAGCATACATGCTGGATCCCCCCACAACAGGTTAGTGGTGGTTCTTGACAGCCAGCAAAATAACTCCTGCAGCCAATCTGCTGTGAAATATCTCAGCCATGTTTCTACTTATTTTTTTGGGTTGTTGTTTTTTTTTTCCCCTGGTTTGGAGGATTTTTTTTTTTCATTTTCATTCCAACAGAAGAAAAGGAAAAATCTGCCAAACAGACAGCGGTTCTTCATTGGCAAACATCTCTTCCTCTAAGGGATCCAATTTTCCTGTCTCATTCTTTCTACTGGAGAAGCAAAAATCAGCCTCTCCCTTCTTCCTGGATGATGATAGAGGGACTTTTTGAATCTGCTGAAGGGACGGAAATAAGGGCCCTATGCTGTCTCAGCTGCTCCTCCAGTTCTTTAAAGGTTCTATATATGTAGTGATTAGAAACCCACTGGTTTAAATGAGCTTCCCATGTGGCCTTACCTCACCTGTCTGAGGCATTCTGAGGCGCTGGCAGTGCTTGCAAGGTTAATTACCGGTGAAAGGTTTAAGCAGCTACTGTCCCTTGGTTGTCTGTCACTGCTTCCTTGCTCAGATGAGATGTCTGATAAGCAATAGGGCAGGCTGGGAGTGTGTTCGCATGTCGAATGGGGCTCCACGATCTGTGTGCTAGCAGGACCGCTGGGATTTAGTTTGGGATCAAGAGCTCAATCCCGTAATTCTGCAGCCTGCCCTAAGGCTGCATTTCCACAAGCAGCTGTCAATGTTTAACAGCACCCTCCTGCCAAAAGGAGAAGGCTTGATCTTCCTCCTCCCCTGCCTTTTCTTATCCTCCCAGATTCCAGTCATATGGTCCTCAGCCTTTCTTACTGTGGCAGAATATGATTCAGTTTTTCCACTGGGTTATTTTTTTTTTGTTAGCTCAGTAAGTTAAATTTGCTTGTCTATGGGAGTCCCTGAGGTACTAGATGGAGGCTGGCATGAGGTAAGAAGCTAGAGAAAACTGCTGAGAGTGGGGAAAGAAGGTGGAGAAAATAGTGGGAGAGGCTTCCCCTTTTCGGAGACAGTCACCTTCCGAAGCCGTAGCACCACATGGCACTCTCTGCAATTAGTGGGGATGATCCATGTATCAGCTGAGTTATTGCTCATGTGAAAAAAGGCCTAACTTAGAAGCAAGTATTTTTCACTTAGCTGCAGACAAGAGGCACTCCAGCAGTATTACAGCACTGGTAAATTAAAAAAAGGCAAAATTAACAAAAAATCCTTTTGGAGTTAAATCTGTCCTATCCACACACTCCATCTATGTGAATGCAGTTTCTCCTCCCAGTTCTGCAGCAAATTTGTTCCCGAGCACTCCTGTTCATATTCACCACAACTTCCGAGGACAGTAAATTCCTGTTGTTTCTTTCAGCAAAGTGACATTTGCTAGCAAGTTCACACTGACATCAGTGCTTCAAAATGCTGCCACCTTCTGAGGAAAACTGGAAATCTACTGGTATTCTATCCCATGGACTGAATTTTTCCAAATTTCAGAATTTAATGCTTTATAAGAATGCCTGCTGCTTTACTACTTCCCTGCTGCACAGCAAATTACTATTTCGTGGAAGGATGTGGGAAAATCTAGGTTTACTTGCTTCATGTTCCTAAGAAAGAGGGATGGGAAAACATCATGTTAAATTTGTAAAGTTAATGATAACATAAAGAAATGCTTTTATCATCCTCCAGGAAATTTACAGGCATCCTAGCGATTAAAATACCCTTCATCTGGAAAGGATTCTGTTGGTTACTGTAGGAGAGCAGGAGACCACATGTTGCTGCCTTCATTGTAAAGTCACAGCAGATTATCATGCATTAAAGAGGAGCTGCTACAGGGAGTTATAAATAACATCTCCTCCTATCAGCTTTTAAAAAAACCTGCAGCTGCTGAAAATTTCCATTTGTCCAGTACAAACTGTGCTTCAATGAAGTCTATCCAGGACTTAGCAAGCAGGCTGTTCCTTGTTTCAGTTAACAAAGAGACAAAAAACTTTACATGCAGAACAAAGTATCTCCAGGTCATTTGTTCTATGCAAACAAATTTATGCTATTCAGAAAACTTGACAGCAATTTCCAACAATTAATCTCATGAATGTGATAGCTACAGAAATCACTAAAACATTTAGAAGATTATAAAATATATATTATAAAAATAACCCCATTTTAAAGTCTTCAGGCATTAACAAACGAATATTTACAGAACCAAGTGCTAAAATACTTGTGTGGTCTTGTTAGATCAACAAACTGTAACCAGAAATCTGTACAGGAAATCAGAGATCTCTGAGAGAAACCTTGTCACCTACTACCATTCAAAACCTTTTTTTCTACCATCTTCTACGGTTATTGGATGAGGTTCATCATGCTGTTCTCCAGTCGTTCTGATACAGGGGTGTATACACATCACTGTGTGAATTCATGATCAAATAAACTGAGACTGTGTCTATATTGGCAAGTAGAACATACTGCTAGGAGAGGATATGCACAGCAAAGCTGCTGAATATTGAGATCCTGACACACATACTATGCGCATTTCAGGTAGGACCTACTTCAGGTTAGCCCAAGCCTAGTGCTAACAGATGGAGCGCACTAAGTATGCATGAGGCATTCATCTGATCACTCCCACTTGTCATGCAGGGTCTTGGAGTGTTCATTATGGATTCCTTTTGAAGGAAACCAAACCAACAGTTACATCCCCAGAACATACTCAACATCTTCTAACCCTAGCAGTCACTGCATCCACAGGACTAGACTAAAGCTGGTCTGGACTGACACATCAGTGGTGTGGATGTTGGATCCTCAGTTCCCCATCTCTTGTTCAGAACTTCTCTTATTTGCCAATGTAGACACAGGCTCAGACACTGAAACAACCTGAGGCAAAGAAGCCACAACATAACATTAGCTGAGGTATAAACACATCACCAGTGTAGCAAGGACTGAAATGTCCCAGACCATGGCAAAAATCACAAATACGTGGTTATGCCATAGAATGAGTTACAAAACACTGTGCAGAATACACAGAATAAAAGTAGCTAGCTGGCACCTGCAAGGTTACTGCTGAACTTGGGAAAGCAAAACAAGTTGGACAAGTGGACTCAAAAAGGCAGCTCAGTGAGCGAATTCAGTGCTCTGGAGATAGAAGTGGACACGGCACAGGACCAAGACACACCCAACAATCATCTTTAGGCTCCAAGACACAGACAAGCGTCTGTCCTGCTTTTACACCCAAGAGACACATGCTGTCACTCTTCTGCACCTATGTCAAAGGAGCTGACTGCTGTCTGCACACCTAACACACAGCTGAGCAGCAGGAAATCCCCAGTAACCCCAGAATGTATCTTTGCATCTTTAAAGTTTCCAAAGGTCGTGTTAGAGAAGATCACTTCCAGTACAGCACCAAACCTAATTTAGAGGCATTTCCAAACATACTTGTGAGAAGGGGCCTGCAGGAAATGCTGGCTAAGGAAATGCTGCTGCGAGGACACACTGCAGCAACACCACCAGGGACTTGGGGAGACTCAGAATCACAGAAGGGGTCAGGTTGGAAAGGACCACAGTGGGTCATCTGGTCCAACCTCTCTGATCAAGCACGGTCATCCCAAAGCACATTGCACAGAATTGTGCCCAGACAGTTCTGGAATATTTCTAGTGAGGGAAACTCCACAGCTTCTCTGGCCAATCTGTCCCAGTGCCTGTTCTCTCGCACAGTAAAGTTCTTCCGCATATTCAGGTGGAACTTCCTGTGCATCAGTTCCTGCCCGTTGCCTCTTGTCCTATTGACTGGCACCACGGAGAAGAGCCTGGCTCCATCCTCTTGGCACCGCCTCTTTAGGTATTTATACACATTGATGAGGTCCCCTCTCAGTCCACTTTTCACTTTGCATTTCACTGTTGCTGCAGCTGTGAGGTGTCACTGACAAAGCGCCGGCCGCCACCGAAGTCACTGTGTTCCTGCTGGCCCCACAGCATGGGGCGCCGCTTTGTCTCCTCGTTTTTGGCAGGCGGAGAGGGAAATGCCAGGGGACGAGCCTGGGACAGCCCATCCGGACGCACGGCGGTTCGAGCGGGCTGAGCCGCCGGGACATCGCCGCCCGGGGGAAAGCTTAAGTATCATCCCGTTCCAACTCCGCGCCATGGGCAAGAACACCTCCCACTAGACCAGGTTGTTCAGAGCCCCATCCAGCCCGGCCTTGAACACTTCCAGGGATGCGGTAACCTGTTCCAGTGCCTCACCTCCCCTCACAGTAAAGAATACCTAATCTAATCTTCCTAATACCTAATCTAAACCTACTTTCAGTTTGAAGCCATTCCCCCTTGTCCTGCCAGTAAACGCTGTTGCCAGTATCCCCCAGCCCTTGGATGCATTTTTTTTAATTAGCACTGTCTCCGGATTCCTTCCTTAACATTCCCATATGGCAGAGACGCCCTCACACAGGCGGCCGCGCACGCGCAGACGGCGCCGCTCCCCCCTCCCCGTTCCGATTCCCGCCGGAAGATGCCCCGTCCCCGCCGGGAGGTTGGACCGGCGGCGGGCGGGACGGGGCGGTGCCGCGGCGGTGCCCGGCTGTGGGCGGTTCGAGGCTCGGGCTCGCCGCCTCCGCCGGCACGTCCCTGACACCCTCGCGAGGT
Organism: Corapipo altera; assembly: GCF_003945725.1. Taxonomy (NCBI): domain Eukaryota; kingdom Metazoa; phylum Chordata; class Aves; order Passeriformes; family Pipridae; genus Corapipo; species Corapipo altera. The sequence continues at coordinate 1,299,123 of NW_020884879.1, read as the reverse complement.
AAGCGCCCGCCGGGAAACCGGGGAGCGGGTGAGGAAGTTGGGACACCCCGCCCCGCCCCTCCCGCTCCCCGGCGGGTCCCGTGGCCCCCGGGCCCCCCGCACCCGGTGCCCCCCGCGCCCCCGCCCGGGACCGAGAGCCCGGCGGCGGCTCCTCCCCAGGCCTGCCCGCCGCTGCCGCGGGGGGAGCGGGCCGGCCATGCCCCTGTCGCCGGAGGGAGCCGGGGAGGGTGGCGCCCAGCGGCGTCCGGCACCATCCCGGCACCATCCCGGTACCCCCGCCCTACCCTGGCGGCGCTGGCCGCGGGAGCTCCTGGCCGGGGCTACGGTCTCCCCGCCAGGCCGTGCCCCAGGAGGGTGTCACGGCGGGGCACGGGGGCGGATGACACCGGGCCGCGCTTGGAGGCCTTCCCTTCCTTTCCCTTCCCGTCCCCCCGAGTTCTGCCTTGGCCGTCAGCCGGGACGGCTCAGATGCGAGACCCCCGCGCCCTGTCCAGCAGGTGGGCATCCATCCTCAGCCCCTGCCGTCAGGACTGGAGGATGTGGGACTCGCGTTTCTCTGGCTTTGTTTTTTTCCTTCTGTACTTCTTGCACCAAAATCTTTGATCGTGTTCTAGTTCGTTCCTGCACTTCTGTGTCTCCCCTTCTTTCCGTGATCTGACTTTTACTAGAGGGCGACTACTCCAGGGCAGAGACTGCCAGTTCTGGAATGTCTGGAAAAGACTTTGCTCTGTTGTGCAAAGTATTAGTAGGAAAGAAATTGCTGTTGAAGAGCTTTGTGGGCGGAGAGTGTATTTGTCAGTGTCCTCAGAAGCGATGTCGATGAGGGAAGGGTTGTACTTTCTGGTTTGTACTTGAAAGTCTGTCCCGAGTGTGCCGTGTCATGTGTTTGAGAGCTCTGTATATTTCTGGAAAAAAGCCAAGAAAGTCCAGGTATATGCAGTACGTGTCATGGTGTTTTCAAATTCCGAGAGTCTCTAGAAGACCAAAGGCTTATTCAGCAACTAGAGCTGTTATTTCCATGATAAGTGGCCATGCCGCAGCTCTGACGGACTGGCTTTGACTACTGGAAACCCGTAGACTTGAGAGGTGTCGTGGAGCTCATGAGCTATTAGAATGTAGGCACACAAATTCTGTTACCTGCTCCTCAGGGACAAATGTGGAAATACCACCATGAAAAGTGCTATTAGAGATTTACTCCCTGGATAGAAATAAAAAGTATATCTTAAATATGAGTTGCTTGCTATGCAGCTTCTTTAAAGGTCGGCAGACAGCACCGGTGTCTGGAATCTGAGTTTTTGTCAGTTTTTTAATGAAAATTATCAGTTTTGCATGGTTAGTTATGCATTTCATAAATGAGCAGATAAATGCAAATGAGGTTAAGGACAATTTAAAGCCTAAAGAAGAGAAGTGCAGCTGTTTACTTTTTCCTTTTGGATAATGAATAATTATTGAAAGGAGCTGAATGTAAGTATCTTTCAAATTGTTAGAGAAAGACATGCATTTGTCAATACTGGAAGTCGTACTGTAGTTGTAATGAACTGAAGGTATCTGGTCTGTGTTATGCAACTGGTAACTCGAAGTTCCTGTTTGACCTTAATAGTTTGTCAGATTTAACATCAGGTCAGTTCAGATTTGAAAAGCAGTATAGTTCTGCTGCAGAAATATTTCTTTGTCAGTCTGTCAGTGACAAAAATTAATAGGTAATCCTTGATTGAAAAAGGTGATGTAGAAGTTCTCATGAAGACATGGTCTTTAACTGCCCAAGGCAAATGTCTCAAATAATGCTGCTTTCTACATTTTCCATCTCTGATTTGTGGCTTAAGTCATATTAGAAGGAACAGTTATAGATGGTTGCTGATGTCTGTGAAGTTCTGTTGTAGCAGCCACAAAACTTAGTAGAGTCTACTGGGTTTATTCACTGTTGCCGTGAGGCACAGGATTGACAGTGGGCCCATTTTTTTGTTGGCTGTGAAAGAGAGCAGCAGACTGTTTTCTGGAAAAAGGTGAAAGGCTGAGAAACTTCCTTTCGAATGGTGCTGTTATCTGCCACCTTTCGAAAGGTAAAAGAGTAATGCTTAAGACAGCAAAATGCTGAAAATTGATGGATACGGAAAGAAAAAATAAAATTTGTATGTTGTTTTTTGAATGATTCTTAGTTTGTTTTTTAATTCCATATCAAAGAAACTTTAAAGCTAAGCATTGTCTGAAGGGATGGAAGAAGGTGGGAATTCAGAGTCTGAGGAGGAAATTAATAAAGTGTTTACTGCATAAACATTTTTTATTTTTCATAGGTGGCATGAAACATCTTGTTTGTAAGCATATGCATAAGGAATGCTCTTGGCACACCTTGATAAGTTACTTTGGCCTAAACATCAATTGCTTCTTTTAAAAACGTAAGTAAAATAAGTGTAATATGATTTGAGATTTGCTTTCTGATCACAGTTAGCATGATCTGCCTCTAAAAGGAAAAGTGAATATATGAAAGTGAAAAGTTACAACTTTTGACAAAGACTCTGAAAGCTGTTGTGTTTTACAGAAATGGCAGCTCAGAAAAGGAAGTCTACGTTAGTAGAGCCTTCTGCTAAACGTCCAAAGCTGGACAAGAACAGCAAACAGTCATCAGCAAAGAAGGAAAAGGAGGTGTCAGATACAAAACATGGCTCAAATAAGTCAAAGCCTAATCAGTGTGCAGTGCAGGAGAAAACTGTCCTCAAAACTTCTGTCAAATCAAACAGGTCAGTGACAAAAAACTATGTAATTGTTCTAGGTTATCTTCATAGGTTACATTGGTGCAGAAAAAATCTAAGTAGAGGGAATCTGAGTTAAAGATACAGCTAAATAGTTAAATAGTATTGGTAGGGAGGTCAGATTTAAATCATTAAGTATGCTGTCTGCTATGTAATCTTTCTCTGGAACCCTGTAAGTGTCTTGAAATCCAGAAAGACCTCCTCCAAAAAAAGTTTTTGAAGTGAAAATTAAGCTAATGCTTCCTTTGAAAGCCACAAGTGTCAACTATTAAAAACTGCTAGAGATGCTAAAAGGCATTCATCTGGGGTTCATAGTTCAGTCTTACTATGCATAAAAACCATTAAGGGTACACTTGAGAGTAACCAGGTAGAAGCGAACTCTTTTTAGAATGATTCCAGAGAAAATTCTTCTGAAACTATTGAGGATGTAAGATCTAGTGTTTTAAGAAAGAAAATAAAAAATAAGGCAGAAGTTAGTAGGAATGAAAAGAATCTTATGACAAATTCTACTTTCTGGATGCTGAAAAAATAATTACTTGAATCTTTCAGTGATAACACCAATGAACCTGAACTAGGAATGCGCATGACTACGAGATCGTCAGCATTCAACTCAGATAATAAAACAATACCTGGCAAAACAGTCCAGCAGCAGCAGCCTAAATCTGCAAAAAATAAGGAGGCATGCCAGAAAAAATCTGTGCAAGAAGTTCCTAAGTCAAAATGCATAATTGCACCAAATGAGCCAGTAATGAGGAGATCACAGAGACTGCAGCAGTTAACACATGTACATGTTCCAGCAAGATCCCTGCGCAACAGAGAAGTTAAAGAAGAAAAAGCTTTGGAAGTTAAGCACAGTAGCCAGGCAAAAAGAAACAGTCACAGTGTTCCAGCAAAAGCACTTAAATCTGCTGGAGAGAAAACGGAACAGAAAAACACAAAGATAAAGCCAAAAAATACTAATGAAAATAAAGAAATACATGTAGAGGTGACCAGCTCTCTGAAAGAGAAGAAATGTAAAGCAGCCAATAAAAAGGATAATTCCAATAGCTTTCAAAGCAATCTTCAAGGGTCCTCATTATGTCCTGACAAGAGTCCTGAGGAAGTTAAGAAAGACCAAACAGGCCCTGTATCTCCTAATCCTAGCAACACAAAGAAAGTGGAAACTGATTCTCTTAAGCCAAATTCTAAGACAGTATCTAAGGAAAAGCAACAAACGCATCAGAACATAAAACCCCATACAAAACCAAAAAATACTTCACAGCCATCTGTAAGTGAAACGAGTGCGGCTGATCAACCAGAGAACGATGTGAAATCCAAAAGGGTGAGCATCCTTGAACTTTGTGAAGAAATTGCAGGTGAGATTGAGTCAGATACAGTAGAAGTGAAAAAAGATTCCCCTAATGCTGAGGATAGCAAAACAGAAGAAAAGCAGGATGACCTGCAGTTACAACAAAGTGAAGTGCTTACTCAGAAAGAACCTAGTCAGAGTACTCAGTGCAAACGTTTTTTCCCTAGCAAAAAAGGAATGCCCGTCAAATGTACTCTGAATGGTAGAAATAACTCCTCAAACAAAAACTCTAAATGGACCAAAATTAAGTTGCTGAAAGCTAGTAATATGAAGCAAAGTAACTCAAATTCTGCAAATACTCCCAAGGTTGCTTTCTTAAAAGATTTCCCTGAAGTTTCAGAGGCAAGTCAAATAGCTACAGAAGCAGAGCTTTCGAAGGCACAAAGCAAGCTGTCAGCAAGACTCTCTGAGAATGAAAATACAACTTGTGTGCAGGAGAAATCAGATCATTCAGCTGAAAGAGTTGGAGTTAAAGAAGTGACATTAGAAACAAAACAGCCCACGAGGAAAGGTGCAGAAAATGGTTTGTTGCCTAATTTGACAAAACATATATGTGAGCCAAGACCAGATGAGGTAAGTTATTTTAATTATGGTGTATGGTGGGAGGGTGTTCTAAATCTGTTGTGTTTTCTGAGAATCCTGCGTTCAGAAACTTTATTTTAACCATGACTTTATTTCACGGTAACTTAAAATTTTCAGATGTATTAAAGATTTACTGTTGTGTTGTCATAGACAGGATGATAGCAAGCTGAAAAATGATCGATTCCACACTCCTAAATTCTGTTGTTAGCTAAATGTTGATCAGTAAAATTTTCTGCTGGAGCCAGAGATTGTACAGATTGATATGTATACTTTTTCATGACTTAAGCTTCCATAGCTATTCTGTTCTGGAAAGGTGTATTAAAGGAACATTTGTTTCCCTCTCATTTCCTTATCTGAATGAGCTTCTATTAAAATTTAGGATTTTAAGGACAGCTGTGTTCTAGAGGAAGTATTTTACAAGCTTATATATAAAATGAAAAAGTTTTTTTTTTAAATTAGTACTACAAATTTCAATATGGAGTAGCCAATCAGTTGCATTTTGTCTGCTTAAAATAATGTAGGAATCAGAAAACTAGTGCTGTATTCAAGATGTTAATACGTAGTTAAATTAGTGGTTTTGTTAATAGGTTAAAGGCCTTAAATAATTTTTTTTTTTAATTTAACATTTTCTGTTTTGTTTAGAACTTTCGATTACATTTGGAATCAAGTCCAGAAAGTTCTCCAATAAAGTGTGTTACAGCTCCTACACCACCAAAACAAGTTAAAAAAGAACCCAGAGAAAGTGAACCTCAAGGTAACTGTTTACTAGTAATTTCTCCACTTCTTTTGACCAGTTCTAAGGGAAGCATAAGCCTTTCTTTAAGAGGAGCATCTCACACAGTAAGGTGCAGCTGGCACAGAACTAAACTTCTGGAGTTGGAACTGTTCACCAGGGGTTTTGTATTGTTTTGTGTCACACCCAAGGCCACTTTAGCAGCACCAAAATATTCTTTCATCTCTGGGCTGGGAAGTGGGAGAGAGAGGGGAAACCCAAGCAAATTCTTTCCTTTTCCATCTAATAAAGCAGTGGAACTTAAAATAAAACTTCCATATTTCAGTTGACTTCTCTTGGCTTGGCTTTTTTTTTTAATTCTCTGCCTGGTTCCTATGAATAAGTATCTGCATTTCTTTCTTCTAAATTGTTCTGCTTGATCTTGACCAAATTACTAATTGAGTAATCACTCTCTTGTTTTTATTGCATAGTCTTCAGCGCATGAATGCAGTTTGTCAAAGCTTATGAGGAGTATAACATGACTATTTTGACTGAAGTACATTTGACTAAGAAATATTATCAATGGATACTAACCTGTCTCTTCATTAACTTTTTTATTCTGTTTCTAGTGTTGGTAGGGTTGTTTTGGGGGTTTGTTTTAGTTTTGTTTTTTAGTCTGAACCTTATTGTGAGTGCACCGTTTAACTGTTTAACTGTTTAACTTTGCTAAATAGTTAATTTGGTTTTTTTTTTTCTGCTGTTGTAGGATACTTTTGAAGGGCAGAATAATATACTTGTTCTCTTAGAGAATGTAAAAAGTATTTTTTCCTTCATTTGCTACTGCTGATTGTTTCTTTTCCTTAAGTGCTATAGAACATGCCTCAGATGGGGACATGATTCTAATACTATACATGGAGCTATTTATGTGTGTGTCAGTATAAACATATTTAAACTCCTATGTAGTTTAACTCCTGGCTTTGTTTAGCTGCTGGCAAACTGCTCTGCAGAACTGCTCTGGAAATGTTGAAGAAAATCATATTTTTTTTAAGTATTGTGGAGAAATATCTGAAGACTGCCTCAGGGTTGAATCTTTTTTTATTGGCCACAAACAAATTGCAGCATTGTCTTGAATATGTTTTTTGCAAATCACTATTTGTGTAGCTTGAATTTCCTTTGCAACTAAGAACTTTATAATGAAGTTATAACCTTTGATTAATTGTAGATTTGGCTCCCCCGCAGTTGACGCAAACTTCATCTACAAATCAAACTTCTGAAACTGAGAACAGGTATAGTATTTCATACATTATGAAATTACAGTAACCTTCCATAGAGTTACAAGAGGATTTATTGTAAGACTAACTGTTGTCTCCCAGGCTCAATTTTCAGTTTCAAGTAAGTGACTTGTCCTGTGTAAAAACAGACTTTCATTTTGCCCCGTAGTTAAGGAATGTTTTTGTTTTGCTAAGAAAATCATTAAACAAGATATTTTTAACTGCACATTTATTTTTAAAAGTATTATTTAAGAGTTGGGAAAACATTTATAGTGATCTCTTAAATCACATAGCCAGAGAGTATGGGAAGGGTTTACCACATGATTTTCACTTACATCCGGAGGAGTTTTCTTATCCTTAAATTATAGGAGTCTGTGAAATCATGTGAAATCTTCTTAGGTGGCAAAGAGGGGATTTAATTTGGAATTGTTTTGTGATTGCTGTGAAATGAAGGTGTCAGCAGCAGCCATATTTAAAAAAAAAAACTCTTAGTGTTAACTAAATTTTTCTTATGGTTCAAATATGCGTTTTATCGTTGGTCATGTTGACTGTTGTATTTTTTAACAGTTCTGACATAGTCTCTGGTTTTAGCCAATTGCAAGCTAAATACAAAAACTTCTTTGTACCCGATACCTTGAACAACAGGCTAGCTGGCACAGTGGTCAGTATATTGATACTGGTTTCTATATTCATAATGGGGACAAAAATGAATGTTTGAGCTAATTTTCAATACATCCATCCGAGGCCAGATAAACAATTCTGACTAACCAACCCTTTTGAACATGTTGAAAAACTCTGCTAAAAACTCTGCTACTATGGGATTTCACAATAAGGTGGATGGTAAGGTAGATGCAAAACTAGTTAAATGAGTGGGGTTTTTAAGAATTTTCAATAAGCATTACAATAACTTTTGGGTTTTCATATTTTTATTCTCAACTGTTGAACAGTTTTATGTTATCTACTTAAATTTGTTACCTTTGTTATCTGAACAAGCCCATATCGGTTGACTATTATTTGGATATATTTTTTTCTTCTGAGACCTTTCCTACTCTACTTTTCACACATTATCAAAGATTTAAGCCATCATTCTTTCTGTGGTAATCCTGCCATAACAGAGTAATCTATGTTACCTATGTGCATATCTATAGTGTAGCTCTCTTTAGGGCTTTGTAGGAAAAGGTCACAGCAGGAAAAGGCAAACCTTGAAGTAGCTACTTAAAAATGCAAATTTTAGGGCACATGACAGGAATGAAAGAATTAGCTCTGATTTAGCACAAAAATGCTGTTTTAAAAATGTATGGCAAGAACTTTTATTTTTTGAAAAGCTCACTGGATTAACCTGCTACCTGTGCTGCAGCAGCTGCCATAATTAAGTGTTTGGTCCTATACCCTTCGTTTGCTCAGAAACAGAAAATACATAAATACCTAGTTGAAGTATGTGCATTTTTGTGTATGTTTTGCTTTGGTGATCTCCCTGAGTTTTATCCAAACCTGGAATTACTGACGTTTTTTTCCCCCAAAATATAGTAGCAAGTTCATGGAGTAACTTTGTTGATGTGTTATAGTACTTTCCAGTGTTTCTTCCAGCTGTGACAAGGGGAAGCTTAAACCGAGGGAGATTCCAGTGATACCCATGCATTTGTTCCATGGATCCTCTTCTGCCCTTCACTGCTAGCCATAAGAAGGGAATAAACTTGAATTGAAGAGATTTGACATCTGACTTAGATTTGTGGGAATATTTACATGGTCTGCTTTATCAGCCTGGTGTATGATACCTGGACCTTATGTAGGAAATATGTAGTGTTAGGCACCATTTGTCATGCTCTGAAAGTGCCTCAGTTAAAGGCTTGTGTTAATGGTTGTGACTAACCTCCCCCTTCATCATAATTTTTTTTTATTTTTTAATAAAACAAAAGCTTTTGTAATTGGTCTAGTCACAAACTGTATTTTTTGATTAATCTTTTTATTTCCTTATTTTTCATATGAATTGCAGATTAAAATATATAGGACTGTGTTTTGGGTAATAAATTTGGATTTGCATCTCATTAAAGTTTAGTTATACTATCCACAATGGCTTTGAATATCTAATATGACATGTATAAGCAGTTCCATTTTTAACATGAAATATATTTGTATTTCAAGGGTTCCATTGTCAAATCCTTCATTAGCATCCAAATGCAGTAACTTACCATCTTCTGAGGAACATATTCAGAAGCTAAAAGAAGCAGGAAAAGATGGTGATAAGCAGCTGATCACAGTAAGTAATACTCTTCTAGTAAGGCTTATAGAGGCTGGAAGAAATTACTTTTGAATTTGCAGTGCTGTGGTCTTTATGGACTTGTCTAAAAATCATTGCTTATACCTACTACTTACTACCATTGTAAGTGACTGGTGAAAGTAGAAGCTGTACTAGATTGTCATTCAATGTTGATGGAAAAATGGTGGCAACCAGCCTTAAGCTGACTCTTGTTAAAACAGATTTCTGCATTTTTAAAATAGAATGGCTATTCAGTGAAAATACAGCTGCTTTAGGGATAATGAATTTGCCTTTACTTATGTGCAAAATCATGGTTTCCTAAAATTTCAGAATTATAGGGTGAGCTGCATCTGGCAGATTGTGTGCAATATTAATACCAACAGATTTGTTCCTGTGTCATTCAAATGTCCTTTGTTCTGAAATCAACTTCAAGATTTTCCAGTGGATGTCCTTATTTTCACCATATTTAGCAGCAATACTGGTTTAGTTATTTATTCTTATCCTTTCTGCTATTAGCTACAAAATACAGGTAACAAGAAAATGCAAAATGAGAAGGGAATGACAGTTGTTTTTCTGTCTTGTAGAATCACACTACTTGGTAGTGAGATAGTTGGAGTTTTTGTTGTGTTTTGTTTTGTGTTTTTAGTCATCCACATATCAGATAATCCTTGAGAAATGAAAGGCTAGAGCTCGGAAGCTACAGAGGAAGAGGAATACAGGCCATAAGGAAGGAAGCTTCTTAGGAAATTACACCTCTCACATACATAATTGGAGGTCATGCTAAATTGTAATTTTTCCATGTAATAAATGGATTAGACACATGAAAATATTGACTAAATAGAAGCAGGTGAATTCTGAACACTCTTATATCCATACTGAAATATTTTAAAATCAGAGCTTCCAAGAACTAAATGGAGAAACGTATCCTTGAATTGCCTGAAGTTACAAATCTAGGCATGAGAATGCCCAGCCACAGGATGGTAACTGATCTGGATCTAACATTTCAGTTATTGCCTCTTTGAAACTCACTTTACCAACAGAATTAAAGTGAGTTATTAAATATCTTAACTATATTAAAAGGAATGTAGTAATATCCCTTTTCATTTCAGTAAAGCTAACTTAATTTTTGCTCACAGAGTCATAGAACTTGACTGAAAAGTTGCTAGGATCTTTGACAAGAAGAAATATGGAACTTCCTGCTAGGTTACTGGAGAGAGGTTGTGTAGCTCTCCTCTGGGGTGTTCATACAAAGAAATTTCTTGGAGCTTACTGACTATGCTGGTAGTATCCTTGTATTCCACCCAAATTAGGAGAGTAATATTTCCTTTTCTCTAGATATGCAACAGTAAAAGTTATTTACCAAGCAAAATTTCAGAGTATAAAGAAAGATTCATCAATGAAGAACACTGGGAAAAATGGGAGAGATTTAGTGTCTGGTTTTGTATGTGTATTTTTGGAAAATGCAACTGAGCACTGTGTTTCAATTGTAAATGTGAAAGTAATAGTTTCACAATAGCTTATATATTTCAGCACTTCATACAAATTTAATTCACTTTGATTTCACTGAGTTCAGAGCAGGCTTTTTATTGTGTTGATAAGGCATTTTGGTAATGCCTGTATTTCACTTTACACAGAAAGCATTAGGAAAGATACTGATTTGTTTTTCTTTTACCTTGGAGTAAACTGCTCTTTTAGCATTGTCAAAACATATAGAGGAACTCAAGTATTAGTTAAGCTATTTTGTATAATACTATCTTTGACATTGGTTGCTGTGAAGATGAGACATAGTTATGCCTAGAATAGTTTGTTCTAGCTTTTGGAGGGTAAATACTCAAAAGATTTGGGATTAAATGTAATAAAATAAGGTACAATTTGTTATTAATAGTTTTGTTTGCAAAACCATGGTGATTTTCTTAAATGTGGATTCTGAATGGCTGAGCTTTTTTTTATTAGTAGTAATAAATATTTTCGAAGGTGTTTGTGCAGTTCCCTAATGATCCTCTGAGAAAGGAGAAATTATTAATTTGGTTTAAAAACTCTTGAGGTTGACATTTCTCCTTTTTGGAGAGCAGGTCAAATCACTTAAATTAGCATTTATAGTGTCTAAAAACTTTTATGGTTAATAGCTAGAAATCATTTTTGTTTCAAGTTTCTGGCATCTTGTTTTAAGAGAAACAGTTTCATTATTCTTCCTTATTCTTCCTATTCCTTCTTGAGCAAAGCTGGGAGGTCATGCTTTTGTTCTTAGCAAGAGAGATTTAACTTGCACTTTATTACACTTTTTCAAAAAATGAAATGCCTGAAAGGTGCGATTTTGGGCTCTCTACTGTGTGATCTTATTCCTTTGGAGATCTGTCGACCCAGTGCATCTTGATGTATGTACAGAATCCTTTTTTCTTTCTGTAACCAAAGCAGAAAAACTAGTTGTGCTTTGTTTGACTAGCCACATGATGGAATATCTTTTGCTGTTCTTTTGCTACTGAGTTTTCCTAGTCTTTTGTATTTAAGTTTGGCATCCGTCCTTTTAATTGTCTTTACAGTATTTGAGGCTCAGAGTCTGGAATGTTACAATATTGTCTTTGAGTTCTAATCTTTTTCATTCCTGAGCTATATTTAGAGAGGTGTTATGGTAAAACTAGGCTTTGTTTTTCACAATATGCTTTGAGTTTTTTATGTTTAATCCTTAAAAGTACATCTGACTTTCCTTCTTCTCCCCTATGATTGCTATAATGAATAGATTAATTTTCTTTTTTTCTTAAGTAATATAATCTTGAACAAGCTTTAAGGCTATTTGACTGTAACAGAAATAACACAAATTCTTCTTGTAGAAGAAATACTTCATAGCTGCACTTGCACCATACTCTTTCTTGATACACATCATCTAGTTGCCTGAGCAGCTTTCAAACATAAAATTATCTTCATTTTGTAAAAGTACAGCTAAGACAAAAGATGAGTTGTTTCTGTTCAGACTTGTTTGCTGTCACATCTTAAAAAGCAGGTCTGTTCAGAGCATAGAACTTAAGCTGAAAACAGCAAAGAATCTAATGCTCCAACAAACTTTGCAAAGCAAACAGTGCCAGGAAACAATGGTGTTTGAAGTGATGTGCAAAGATCTAGCTTCAGACTGAAGAGAGTATGAGGGGAAAGAAATTTAAGATTGAGGCTAAAAATATGTTATGTTCCACATCCATGACTTGTAGTTTGTGAAAGTAGTCTGTTCTGAATATTTGTGAACTGTAACCTCTTACACTTCATTTAAATGTTCAGTTGGTAGGTTGAAAGATTGCATGAAGCTCCTTAGGAAGTTTTATAGAGTAATGTGCTAAAATTGTTCTTTACTTTTACTTCAGCCTGATGTGCAAATATGAGAACTTGGATATGAAATCATCTGTTCCTTTTACTTCTGAAATGGAAAGAAATACAAATGTGCAAAGCATATGTTTTCAATTTTCATTAAATGAGACAAGGAAAGTCAGTTGCATGTTTCTTGTAAAAATTCTGCTTCCCTGTCAGAACAAAATGTTGACCATAAAAATAAGGATTGATAAAAGCAATAATGCTATGAAGGAATGTTATATATAATTACCTATGAAATACAGGGATACTTCTTCCATTTTATGCCACTGAGGAGATGTGTTCCTTTGAGTTAAACTAGTATTTTGAAAATGATAGTAATCAGTTTTATGAAAAATCGTGTAAAATGAATGAACAGAGAAAACAAGTCACTGAAGTTATAAAAGGATAGTACAGAGTTATGGAGACTTTTCTGCCTTTCTAGAGATCTGAGTTAATGCCTGCATGCTAGCAAATAGGATTAAATTTAGTTGATCTTTATAAGTATCAGCAAATGCATGGATCAGGTTCTTCTGATTCTGAGGTTTGAATTGGGGCTATATGTGGAAGTGGTGTGCACACTAATTCAGTTTACACATTTGGATATCGTACTTGAATTTCTCCATGCGTATATTTTTGTTTAACGTGAACATGGTTTCCTGTTTGACTGAAATAGGTGATATGTGAAAGAAGTTAGTGGAAATAATGAGTGTAAAAATTATTTCTCATGAGCCTGAAGAAATTTGCGTAACAATCATTTAAAGTTGCTGTTTTCTTCCCTAAACTGGTACAGTCTGGTTGGGCAGTTTCTCTGCAGAATTAGAGAATAGCTTTTGGGCAATATTTCATTGTTCACATTAGTTAAGTACTGCCTCTCTCCTTTCCTGTAATCCCAGTGAAAACAAGACAGTGACTACTGCAAAAGCGTAAGACCAGTCACTTTTCTTGCAACACAAATCCTATCCCTTGGGATACCTCTGCTCTAACAGAGAGGTAGTGCCTGCCATCCTTTCTTATTATCGCTTCTTCCAATTTTTGCTTCGCTGCTGCAACACAGCTTTGTCTAGCAAATTCAGGTGGATTGTGCGTGATGTACTTTGTCCTGAAGGTGGGGGGGAATGTTTTGTGAGGTTAGCTGGGGAGCTGAGACAGGAATTCAGGCACCAAGGCCATTAACATGGTGTTTTGAGTTAACCCTGGCAGGCAGCTGAGCACCAGGCAGCTGCTCCCCCAGGCAGGATGGGGGAGAACAATTTCACAGATAAAGCAAAAGCTGTGCATGCAAGCAAAGCAAAATAAGGAAATAACTCACTACTGCCCAGTGGCTTGCAGGTGTTTAGCCATCTCCAGGAAAACAGGAGGTCATCATGTGTAACAGTTGGAAGATAAATGCCATTAATGCCAAACACTCTCCCCTTTCTCCTTCTTTCCCCTGGCCCTTACTGTTCAACATGATGCCAGGTGGCATGGGATACCCCTCTGGTCACTTGGGGTCAACTGTCCTGGCTCTGTCCCCTCCCAGCTTCTTGGCACCCCCATCCTCCTCACTGGCACAGCAGTGTGAGAAACCAAAAAGGCCTTGTGTTCTGTGTGCGCACGGTGCAGCAATAGCTAAGATTTCCCTGTGTTACCAGCCCCGTTTTGGTCACAAATCTAGTACACAGCACCACAGCAGCTGCTGTGAAAGAAATTAACCTTATCCCAGCTAAAACCAGTGTGCATCAGAACACACTCTGCAATATTTCTGAATAATATTTTTATATGTATTGAGAGTGGATTACTACTCCATTGTAAATACAGTGCATATTTTTTTTTACCTTTTTTTTTTCATATTGCTTTAGCCAATGACCAGTGAGGATATAATTTCATGATGAATAATGAGACTTCATTTTTATTTTTGAAATATGTAGTATTAAATACATTGCAGTTTTGAAAGTTTCAAGTTGATTTGTATCCTTTTGCTAAAACAGTTTTTCAGAAAGATGGACACCGGCAATGAGTTGGTTTTCTGTTGTTGTTGTTGATTTGGTTTTTTGTTCGAAATGAAGACAGGACTTTGTTCTGAGTTGGGACATGTCTTCTGATTCTGCTGATCAGCAAGGGGATCTATCTAGCAGCCTCAGTCTTGAATGCATCTTTCATTGAAATAGAATTCTTTGACCTTTTCATTTTCTGTGGAGAGCCCCAAAATCTTTGTGTTGTTTCTTCCTGCACTTCTTGTATTTCCAGCCCACTTGTTTCTGTGGCTGGGATTTATTCTTTGTTCTGTGCAAAGACTAGGGGAAAAAACTAGTCTTCCTCTAACCAGTACTAAGTAATCAAGAAGGAGATGACCTAATCTGTGCCTGAAGAGAAAGGAAAAAAAAAAAAAAGAACAAAAAGGGCCCCTTTTTATCTCCTACAGAGGCACCAAATGCCTTTTTTGCTTGCAGGGTTCCTTACTCCACATGTGGAGGATCAGCAGACATGCACCTTCTCAAAGAAGATATTGGTAAGACTTTTCTTTCTGTCTAACACAGAATTAAGAAGCCCTTCTGGAGATTAAGGCAATATTGTCTCAATGTTCAATTACAGTTAGCCTTGAAACAGTGGATATCCTGTATTTATTTGAGGATTGCCTGAGATGTTGGGAATGCTTACTTAGTTGCCATCTACACATGCAGAATTTGCTCAGGAAATGAAAGTATCTTTGCTCTTTATTGTTACTCTTTAGAAAACTGAGTTTTAAGCAGAGTAACACATTTGTCTTCCTGAAATCGCACATTTTCTTGAATATTGCTCTGAAAAACATTTCTCTGAGAGTCAAGCTTCTTGCATGTTTTTCTAGTTCTGGCAAGTCAACAGTTTATTTTTCAGTACACAATGTTTGTGTACTGATGTCTGCTGAGGAGATTCCAGCCCTCCCCTTTCAAATCCCAGCTTTATTTACTCTCATATGTGATGCATAAGGTACTCCTAGGTGGGTTTTTTTGGTTGTGTTTTTTTGTTTTTGTTTGGTTGGTTGGTTGGTTGGTTTTTATCTCTTCCCATTAGGAAGGACTGGCAACCCTAAATGCAGTATTATTGTTTGAGAGCTCTTTTTCCCTTTCCACTTTAGCTCTTGCAATGACATCAGTTTAAAAACAGTCAGATCCTCTAGATGTTTTGTTGAAGTACAAAAGTGCATTCTTCATAGTTCCTGACTTTATTATTTTGCATGTCTTTTTTTGTTGTTGTTGTAGTCTGCATTGGATTTCCAAAGCTGCTGCTTTTAATTTTTGTCTGAAGCATTATGTCCTGTTCTGTGGCTTTGAAATAGTATTTCAGTTATACAAAAATCTTCTTTATTGCCCTTGGGATACTGTAAAGTATTTCCTAAAACTATAGTCCACATTTGTCAGGGCTACAGAGTTCAGAAGATTGCTTTAGATACTACAATGTGCTTTTTCTGATAACTCACATAACATGTCATTTGTATTAACCTCTGTGGGTAGCCCATTGATACAACTGAATGTGTGTAAAGTAGTAACATCAGTAAAATCCTTAAAAACCAAAATCCAAACAAAAATTCTGCCCCCAAACCTCAAAGCCACTGATACTAGCAACATCTGAGAAAGTCAGACTGTAAAATACAATATGGCAGTACTATTCCAGGGAAGTAATCTGTTCCTGGCAACTTGCAAAAGAGCATATGTATTTACAAGTCAAGATAGGATGAGCTAAGCAGTCAGACAACTTTGAGGATATCCTTGCCTTGAACTTTTTGATGACTTCCTGCATAGCTAGGGGGTTTTTTTTGGCTTGAGATTTTTGGTAGTAAACTAATAGATGGGTTGACCTAAATACCTTTAGCTTCTTGATGATTCGAACAGAAATTGTTTCATGAGACTTATGCAGTACTGTCATGTGCTAATTATTTTAAGACTTGCTTTATGTAGCTGATTTTCTAATTCACACGGTTCAGTTTTTTGGCATATATTCCAAGCATCGAGGTACACGTCCTTTTCACTTTTCCTACTCTGGATATAGGGGTTATGTTTCCCATCTTCAAGGTAGGATTACTAAGTTTGGTTCAGTTGGTTCATCTTTAAGTAGTCAGCATACATCATTCTTCCTGCTGAACTGCCTTTTGTTCATCTTTCACATATAAATCTTGAAAATGCAGTATATTTTTTTGTGGCCAGAATGGGTACTTTGTTTTGAACTGTATTGCTGCTTCCAAGGAAATCTGCAGGTAAAATAAAACGTGTTAGATTCAATTTTTGCACTTTTAGAAAGCTCATCTTAATCTGATTTAACAAATCTAACCTAAGGGTTCATCTTTCCTTTTTCCTTCAGAAAATGAACTTACTCCTGTTTCTCTTTTTGTAGGAATCTACTCACTGACAAACAGTTAAAGCAATGACTTCTCAGACTCATCTTCTTTCTTTTGGCTGAGTTCCACATTTGTGCTCTTAAAGAGAAGTTCAGTTCTGAGTTTGTCTGGCCTGTTGTACCTTCAATCTCTTCTTGGAAAGAAACTGATACCTGCAGTTTAGATTACACTAATGTCTGTTTAAAATAGGTTGCTGTTGTGTGGAGAATTGAAGAGTCACTTAGCCCTTAGACACATCTTTGAAGATGGAAGGAGTAGGAAGTGATTTGTAAACACTTCTTCCTGTGTTGCAAAATGCTTTCTTCTAGAAAGTAGGCTTTTTTGCTATGAATATTTTCAGCTCTTAGAAAACAAAATTAATTGCAGGTGATCTGTTTTCTTGCACGTTGTGCACACAGATCAATTTCCTTTTGAAAAACACCCTCAAATCTTTTTTGCTTAGGTAGCATACTTGCTTAGAGTACAGAATAATTTCTTGTTTCTCCATTGCTTGTGATATATGTAAAAATAGATTAAAAGTGACATTTTTTGCTGGTTACATAAACTCCATTTCCAAATGTAGTTAAAGAAAAAAAAAAGTAGTTGAACATTAAGCTGTAGCTTAAAACTTTCCTTTTTGGGTAGAGACTTCATTCTAGCTGGTATTCTTTTACTCTTTACAAGAGGCAACCCCAGCACCTGATACTTTTTATTAGGCACTGACTCCTTAATCTGAGCATACTTACAAATTAGTAACACTTGTAATGAATACACAGTAAAACAATAGGTACTGAGTAGTGCCCTTAGTTTGGTAGCAGTTGGTTATAGAGTAGGAGGATAACCTAGGGGGTCATGAGCAAAATGGTATGATTTTTCCATTTGCAGTATAGCTGCCATACAGTATCTGGAAAATTGCCTTGGAATATTTAGCTTTCGTAAAAAATGTAAAGGTAGTTATCAGCTGTTGCACATATACTGCTGATCTTATCAATTATTTCTGTAACCTTTGGGTTTTTACAATATCCTTCCAAAGTTTCAGGAAAATGGCTCGCCTGTGGCCCACCTCAAAGCAACTCGCAACCAAAACAGCAGCAGCAGAACTGTAGGGAAAACCAAAGAGTGTGGGGCTGGATATGGGAATTTTCTTTGTGGAAGATGATGGTATTTACTGCAAATGGTGTAATGAAGGAAGAATTCTCTCTTCTTTGGGTTCATAAAATAAAAGTCATTTGTTCAAAAGTAGTGGGGGGGATGGAGCTAATTTTTTTAGGTAGAGTTTACTCTGTGATTGATGCCTGTGCCTTTTGAGGGTGCGTTAGTTTTTGAAAGATGGAATTCTAAATTCTGGGCTTGTTGGTTCTCCTGGTTCACCCCATTTTAGCCTTTGTGTTGAATTTCCAGAAGACATGTTATAAAAGGGATATCTGATTAGATAAAAGTTCTATTTAACTGTATTTACTGTGCAAGCAATGGACAAATACCTGTTTTGTGGGTTATTTGTTGGTTTTGGTGTTTTGTTTTTTTTTAATAGGATGGAGGACAGAAGAGATTTGGTGCTATTTCCTGTAATATTTGTGGAATGCTTTACACCGTGTCAAATCCAGAGGATGAAACCCAACACCTGTTGTTTCATAACCAGTTCATAAGTGCTGTTAGATATGTGGTAAGAAAACCTTCTCTTTTAAAGGCATAAACAGTATCTTTTGTTTGATGTGTACTAGTTAAAATTCATGTTACATTAAGTTGTGTTTTAATAAATTATTATTGCAGTAGGCCATAAATCATCCACTTTGGGAAATAAATGTTTTTAACAGCCATGGTAGACAGGGTATATGTAATGTTTAAAAATTGTTACTAGGATAATGGCGTTTCATCACCATTGTTTTATTTCTGCTACAATTACTTAATCTAGGAGAGGTGTCAGGGTAGTGATAGGAAAACAAAGGAACATCACTTCTGAAAATACTAAATACAGGTTTCAGTACAACTGATGTTTGCAGCAGTTAATAGCCAGATAAAGGGCTGATTGTACTGTTTTTGTAATTGAGATGATTTTTGTAATCTTAGATGACTTCTAAATTACTTTGCCTTTAATTATGTGTAATTTGAAGAGAGACTACCTAGAAATCCAGCTGATACAACTTTACTGAATTTATAGTGAGATTTTAATCTCTAAAATACAAACTATTATTTATTAACTTCATTATATATGCTATATCTGAGTATATCTCTCATATTAAACTCAGATTTGAAAAAATGTGTACAATTTCAATTATATTGTAATATCAGCTACATCACAGTAGCTGATATTACAAGACATAGGAAATGCCTGTTCACATGTCTGAAATCCAGAATAGAATCCACAAAGTCTGTTTTCTTTATCACACATGTTACCTTCAGTACTCTACACTCGAGTAGATAAGACCTCCAGGATAACTGAACTGAGACCACCAATTCATTCCATATAGATACCAAATGGCTGTTGGGCTACTCTTAAATCTCAAGCACAATTTTATCTCACTGTTTGCAAATAGTAAGATATATCATCATAGCTAAAACTTTCATGCTTGAAACTGTCTGGTAAAATAGTTCTGGTATTTGTTCTGTTCTTGGTTAGTTTTTGCTGAATAATCCAGACCAGATCTTAAAAGATCTTGTCTGATACACATTGGCTACGTTGTAGGGTGGGACTGGGCAGAAAGTGTGATGGGGAGCAGTACATTATAATGGCAACATAAAATACATTTCCCCATTTTATTCCTGTTTGTCCCCTCCCGCCCAAGTACTTTCAGATCTTGAATGTTACCAAAGATGTAAACATAATTTACAGAAGATGATGTTAGTTCTTTTGGACAGAAGCTGGCAGATGAGTTCAATAGCTGCTTAAAGCTGCTATGTTCGTGTAGGTAAGAAGCTGAACTGAAGTTTGGAATATTTTGGAAGTTGGAAGAGCTGAAATTTCTCACTTGTATGCATGTCTAGAGTAACAATGTAATTAACATAAATGTGAAAGAGCAGACTGCATTAAACCAGTCATAAATAACATTGTATAAAATTAGGTATGCTTTTAATTTGAGAAAAACTTTTTCTATTGTTTTCTCAGTTGCTAGACATCTTTTTAAAAGTTCCAACAATGAGTACTCAAGCAAAATATCATATTGTCAGCTCTATCTCTATAATCTTTTAAGACTCTGGTTGTGTTTTGTGACATTCTAGACAGCTGCAGAGCGATGATTTAAATGGTTATTCTGGAGTAGAAACAGTAGACTAAAAGGCAAAAAAAGGGTTCTTCTAAGTCTTTAATTCCCCTCAGATTTTTTTTTCCTCATAACAGTTTGACAATCAGTTTTCTGTGTGGGTGAGTAACTTTTGCCATGATAAATAGATAAGTCACTAGTCATTTGATCCAGTCAGTGGTTCTTGGTTGATAGTATTGTGACAGAAACATTCTCACCTCCTCTTGGAAAATAATTTCAGTTTAAGATAAGCCTTCTTGTCAGTAGATTAGTACACCAAGTGATTACTTGTTAATTCTTAGTCATCCAGAAATACCAGAATGATCACTACTTATCCTGGTTTTTCTAGGAGGTTTCTGGTGGGGATTGTTGGGAGGATGGCTCAGAGGTTACTGTGTTGAGGCTGTAACTGCCTTCCTTTCCCTGACAGACTGTTAACTGGGCAATAGCATCATGGAATTAAAAAAAGTGTACTAGAGAAAGTCTTGGTAACTCCTTGGTTAGACTTTCTGGTCCAGGAACGTCTGGTGTTGGTATTTTAGTTTATTAGCTCTCCAGATAGTCTTTTCTATGTAGTTAATATGTTTGGCATTGGCATCATTTGTGATTTGGAGGCCATTCTAAGGTATCTTACAAGCATTTTTCATTCTCTTGTCATTCACATTCTTCGTGCCATATGATGTGGTCCCAGTCTGACTTGAGAAGACTTTTCTCAGTTTTTCTCTCTTTTGAGCGTCTCCTATTTTGTGCTTAGTAGTTCTATTAATGATTTGTTTCACAAACTCACAAAAAGTGGGTCTGTGTGCATTATCATGCTTCTTGCTGTGAACTGTGAAAATGGACATTATTGTTAGTGTCATGCCTACCTGCATGCAGCTGCTTTGTGGCTTTTTTAAAGTATTGAGTAGCCAGAAGGTAGTTTGCCTGTAAATAGTAAATTATTTACTACCTTCAACAAATTAAAATTTTGTTTGTTCTTTTTTAAAGACGTGTCTTGCTTCTTTTAGTAAAAAATTTTGTTTAGGTCTCTAGAAATTTCATTATGCCCCCAGAAGAAGGACAGGCTAACAGGGAGATGGTATTGGGACACTTGTTTTGTCATGGATGGCTGATAAGAGACAATAAGGAAATTGTAGGCCTTGCATGCAGAGAGGGCAAGTTTGGCAAGTTTAATGACATTTTCTAAATTTGGGAACAGAAGATTGGCAAAGACTGATGGGTTTTCTGAAGGATGACATTTGCTATTAATAGAAGTGTGCAAACTGAATTAGCAAGAAGGTAAGGTGGTCAAGGATAGCACTGGAGCAGGAATAGATTAGTTTGAGAGATGTCTCCTACTGCAGACAAATGAAGCAATCTGTCTTGTGGTCCTTCTGGTATCAGACATCTGAAAGTCTCCAGAAAAATTCTACCTGTCTAGCATGTGCATGCCTTGGGTGATGACACACACATCAAGTGTTAACTCCATTGGGATGGATGCTTTGTGGGATTGACACATGGTTCAGTTTTATAAAATCTCCTAACTGTGATACACACAGTATCAGCTGTGTCCCCTCCCTGTGATACCACATAGTGTCAACTTAGTACTTCTGTAAATTTTTTTGTAAGAGCGAGGCATTTTTAATGATGTTTTGAAGTTGCAAAGCCAAAAACTTAATCCACGGGCATTTGCTAACTTCAAGTGCCTGATGTGAATGCAGTTAATCTGTTTGCATTTCAAGCTCATCCTATATCTTGAGTTGAAGAAAGTGGAAGAAACTGTTATTTGAGGAACAGCTCCAGGCACCACTACAGGCTGGGGGCCGACCTGCTGAAAAGCAGCTCTGTGGAGAAGGACCTAGGGGTCCTGGTGGACAAGCTGTCCATGAGCCAGCAGTGTGCACTTGTGGCCAAGAAGGTCAATGGAATCCTGGGATGCATTAGAAAGAGCACTTCCAGCAGGCTTATCAACCCTGATAAGACCACATTTGGAGTACTGTGTGCAGTTTTGGGTTCCACAGTACAAGAGAGACATGGAGCTCCTGGAGCAGGTCCAGAAGAGAACTACTGAGTTGGTCAAGGGTCTTATGAGGAAAGGCTGAGGGAGCTAGGCCTGTTCAACCCTGAGAAGAGGTGACTGAGAGGGGACCTCATTAATGTGTATAAATATCTAAAGGGGCAGTACCAAGAGGATGGAGCCTTCTCAGTGGTGCCAAGCAATAGGAAAAGAGGCAATGGACAGAAACTGATACCAGGAAGTTCCACCTGAATATGAGGAAGAACTTCCTTTACTGTGAGAGTGACCAGGCACTGGAACAGGCTGCCCAGCGAGGTTGTGGAGACTCCCTCGCTGGAGATACTCAAGAACCATCTGGATGCAATCCTATGCTGTTTGCTGTAGGATGACCCTACTTGAGGAGGGAGGTTGGACCAGATAACCCACTGTGGTCCTTTCCAACCTGACCCATGCTGTGATTCTGTAAAGCTAATGTCTAATCTGATAAGCTTACAGCTATTTTGTTGTAACTGCACCCAAGTCTATCTGTGAGCTTCTTACGATTTTCAGGTTAAAAACAATAAAGGCAATATTTGACTTCTTGGCACCTAAGTTTAATAGGATACTGGAATTGGAGATGATGCTAAACTTCATATAATTTTAGAAAGATTTCATACTTGTCATGATTTACAAGAGTATACAGTGACAGGACAAGGGGCAATGGCTTCAAACTGAAAGAAAGTAGGTTTAGATTAGATATTAGGAAGAAATTCTTCACTGTGAGGGTGGTGAGGCACTGGAACAGGTTGTCCAATGAAGTGGCAGATGCCCTGTCCCTGAAAGCGTTCAAGGCCAGGCTGGATGAGGCTCTGAGCAATCCGATCTAGAGGAAGGTGTCCTTGCCCATGTCAGGGGAGTTGGAACCAGGTGATCTTTAAGGTTCCCTTCCAATCCAGGCCAGTCTTTGATTCTGTGATGAAAAACAGACCACTGAACAGTGGCTATTAATGTTGGAACCATCTTTACAACTATATTCTACATCATTCATTAGATACATACACAATACCCAGTGAAAGCAACACACTGTAGTGGTAACTACTGTCTGTACTATTTCATGATGTAGTAGCACCTGCTTGTCTGTATTGCCCTTTTTGGAATGATTTCTTTCTTTTGTAATTCTCTTACCATTGCACCTTAATAAACAAGCAGAAGCAACCTTTATTCTTGTTTGAATTGGTAGGAAGAGTTAGAAGTAGATTAAAAATGTGTTAACTATGTTTTGCAGAGTGGTCTTTTGTTCTCAGAGGATTACAAATATCTGTAGGATAAATAGACCTAACATGGAGGGGAGGAGGGTATTGCAACAGCTATTACATACCATCAGGGCTCTGTGCAACACCAGTCTGCCCAACTGTGGTGATTAGACTCTCTATGCCCTGCTGCTGCCGTCTAGAGGTAATCTGCTGTTGGGCATAGACTGCCAGTATCAGGGAGGAGTGCTGTAATCATGTTCTTTTACTCCAGGCCTTGCAGAACATGTATCCTTGTGGGAACAGTAGCTTTCCCTTTAATTTTATCACAAGCAGTATATATCAATGTTTGGACATCTGATTCAGCAGTAAATAAGTCTTAATGTCCTAAAGTAATATCAATTAAAAGGAAAGGAAAAGCAATATTATATATTGTAGACATAGACTGTAATAAGGTGATCTTGTCATCTGGCTCTGTGAAAGATCACTTTATTTCTCAGTGATTGAAATAACTCGCAGACTGTAGTATTTTGTTTTAATAGTGTTAAAATAGTGGGGTTTTGTTTAAAAAGTGTCAATAGGTATGTTATAAGACCTTATCAATCATCTTCAGACCACAGTCAATATGCTAGTTCTAAACCATATTTTGTGTACTGTGAGTATCTAATAGGATGAGTCTCAGCCGCAGCTTTAGCACATTTTCCTTTAATGTTAGAATATGACAGAACTGTAACTGGTCTCGTACATTACTTCCATTTGTCTGGTTTAAAGGAAGGACAGTTCATCGCTTAGAAAAACTCAACAGTAAGGACACTAAAGGTGCAGATAAATATGTGAAGTGATAGTTTTTCTTTTTAAAATTATTAGAGCTGCATATGACTATAAAAGCACAGTATGGCTTTAAAATGTTTTCACAAAAAATCTTGGATGAGTTTAGAGTTTGCAGAAACTTTTTGGAAAGCTGCATCTAAAAGATACATTTCTGAATAAATTCCAAAATACTTCCATTTAGAAACTACCCTTCCTGTGAATATCATCAGTCCCTATATTATACAAAGCACTTAAGAAGATGAACAGGTGGACAATAATGAAAATAATGAAACCTACACATTAGAGAGTCAATTATTGCATTTTTACAGAATTATTTTGAGACTTGTGCTAATATACTATTGCTTAAAAGCACAACAACACTATGATGTTCAGAAGTGGTTTGGTTTTTTATCAGATTTCGTTTTGTGGAAATACCTGGCTATAACATTAACAGGATACCTTAATCTAAAATATAGTGTTGAATTTTCTGCATTAGGCTTGCAACAGTCTGGATGCTGTATTGTCAGGATTATCCAACATGTTGTATTTATTTCCTGAGTGATGGTCACAGTTTAAAATAGGCTATAAAAAGCTCTTGCAGGGCAAACAGGAAACCAAAAGAGAGAAAAAGACAAAAATTGAGAGAGGTAGGGTTTGAGGTTGGAGAACAGTCATCCCTTCCTGAACCTTTTGATGCCTTTTCTGATAGTCTCAAGAGGCATGTCACAATCCCACAGATTGCACTTTTCTAGTTCCCTGAATATTGTAATACTGCTGTTTACTGCCCTTTGTGTTCAGATCATAATGTATATAAATTCAAGCAGGATCTTCATTTGTGCAACTGCTACTGAGAAGAAAAGCAGACAGGATTAAAATGGTGTCTGTGTTGGAACCATTGCCATGCCAGCTGCTAAACTAATACTTAAATAGTTCCAGGGCTAGTAGCAAGTAGGTAAATTTCTAAAATTGTTCTCTTCGTGTCTTGCTTGGGGTAAAATCAGGATGAATAAAATGAGGTACAGATCAAGTATTATAACACTGAACTTGACATTTTTTTGTGGTAGTATATATGGCATTCATACAGTGCCAAATTCCACTGTTTGGTCTTTAGTCGAACATCATTTTGTGGGAAGGTACAGATTTCAATGAGAATTATTCCATCAATATTGTTTCTTCAAAAACTTTTTTATTTAAAGTTGCTTTGAAGTAAGACTTGTAGATCAGCCTTTTTAGTGGCTGAAGTTACTTCTGCGTTCAGTATTTTTAGGTCCCATCAAAGCAACTTGAGTTCTAATATCTACCAGTCCCATCTTGCTAGATTTAAGTGGCTTTTTTTGTTTTGTTTTTTCCATGCAGGTACTGCTCATTATTCACCACGAGTGTGGATCTGAAGAAGAGTTAATTACCTCTATTTTTTTGAGTATGTTTATACTTCAGATACACACAACGTAGTCTCCTTCCCTATTAGATTCTTAGAAGGTAGTTATACATTTTTTTCTAGTATCCTTCTTGTGGCTTTAACAGTTATGATCAGTAACAAAATAAACTATTCCTTACATTTTGGGCAGCTGCATGCCAATCAGTTCACTTAGAACCTCCTGGAGGTCTTTCGCATGCCAAACTTTTAAAACTGAGTGTGTATTTGTGGAGGTAACTATGTTAAAAAGAAATCTTTTAATAAAACTTAGGGTTTTCCCATTCACTGGACTTCGAAAAAAATATTTACATAGGTTTGGAAATCAGTTATGTGAGCTGACTTTGCTACTTCTGTTTTAAAGTTGAGTTTGCGTTGCAGTCCTGGGGGAAAAAAATCTAGTTGGGAAATTATAAGACACTTTCACAAATTGTTTTTAGATTAAGTTAGGTTACTGTGTAAATTATTGTATAAGTAACATCATATTATATCTGTTGTGCTCTTTTAGAAAGCTAGCTGAAGTTTCCTTCTCTAGCAAAGCAGCTGCTAAATAATGTGAAGTCTCTGCATAAATTCAGTGTCTAGAACAATAATTTGCCATTTCTGTTTGTAAAAGTATATCTTGTATATGGTTTAGATAAGTGTTTGTTTTATTTAGGGTTGGAAAAAGGAGAGAATTTTGGCTGAATATCCTGATGGAAAGATAATAATGGTTCTTCCTGATGACCCAAAGTATGCACTTAAAAAGGTATGGCGAAAAGGACTGGACTTGTATATTTTGCTTTGTTTGATGTTTTCATATAAATAATGAAAATGTCCATGGTAAACTTTGTATAATTTACACATGAACAGTTGAAGTTGGACTCAAAACTGCAATGGTTCTGTAGCTTTTTAAAGGTTTAAACAGGTTTTAAAACTATTTAAACAGGTTAAATATATTACTCTTAAGTGCTGCTGCTCTGTTCATAGAGGAGATGGGCCTGGGTAAGGGGTGGGAACAGCATTAACCAACTGACTTTTTAAAATACATTTTTTAAATATACTTGCTGAATGTCTGGCAGATATTTTATGTAATATAAACTTCCTACTGTATTTAAACGAACTGAAATGTATTAACTTTATTATACAGACGCCATTCTCTAGGTGACTTTCTAATAAAAGCAGATTTAGATGGAAAGTGTCGTCAAAGTCTAGTCCATTCCCATGTTCAAAGCAGGATCTGCTCAGGTTATGTTGCATCTGACAACTTTGTAAAAGTTTTACAACTAGGCATTTGTCTGACCTCTTCAGACTCTGTTACAGTGCATCCATAATTTTAGGAAGTTTTCCCTAAATGTCCACCATAATCTCCATACTGCAATTTAAGTTCATTAGTACTAATCATACCGATGTGGCTATAGAAAACATCCTTCTTTCCCTCTTTGCCACAGCTATTTTGTGCCTGAACAAACTCTGATTTTTTTTTTTTACTTTGAGGAAATTGAGCAGATGTACTGGGTCCTAAGTACTCCTAAGTAATGTTTTTTAGAACTCTATTCATTGTCATGCTCTCCTCTAGGTTATTTCCATTTGTGCCATGACTCATGTCTCTCTTGAAACTCTCTAAAACTGTGCACAGCACGCTAGCAGAGACTTAGAGCAGGAGGGTACTTTGGTGTCTTGCTGACTGGCCTGTGTTCATACATCTCAGTATGTCATTACATTTGTAGCCTGGCATTGACTCTGGTTAGCCTGGGATTTGCTGTGACTAACAGGAATTTTTTTACAGTACCACTATCAGAGGGTCACAGAATGGCTGAGGTTGGAAGGGATCTCTGGAGGGTGAATTGATGCCCAAGAGAGCTCTTGCTGGTGGCATGACTGTAGGAGTTTTTCTTTAGTCTAACTAGAATTTTTTCAAGTTATTAAATTGAAAAGAAACTATGAATTTTCTTTTTACAACATTTAATGCAGATAAGTTTTTTTGTTTAAGTTTGCTTCTCTGGTAGTATAATCTTAATTTTAGTGCATCGGTTGCACATTCATTTTTTAATATAATGGCTGAAGAAAAAAAAATACCTAAGTGGTGCAGAAAAAAGGAAGACTGTAGCAAATTAAACATTTAGGATAGAGTTCTCTATAGTTCTGTGTGGCTAAAGTTGAGAGAATTTACAGTTGTCACCACTGTGGATGCCTGATTTCAAGAATGGTTACTTACTGCTTCAAACTGGGTAATTGGACTTGTCATTAAATGGTTGGTACCTGAAGGTTAGATGAGAAAATCAAGAGTAACTAATACCATGTCTTTTAAAAGTTATTTTTAAAGCTTTTTTTTTTACACAATTTCCATTTTATCAGTACTAATGGGCAAAAACTGATACACAGGAAATTCCACATGAACATGAGGAAGAACTTCTTTACTCTGTGGGTGACCATGCACTGGAAAAGATCACCCAGAGAGACTGTGGAGTCTCCGTCACTGGAGATATTCCAGAACCGTCTGGATTGCAGTCCAGTGCCATGTGCTCTTGCATAACCCAACTTGAGCAGGGAGATTGGACCAGATGACCCAGTGTGGTCCCTCCTAACCTGACCCATTCTGTGATATTCACAGCATCAGTAATTCTACTTTTGCGTTACTAATGTAATTACAACGTGCGTTCAAGAAGCTTATGCCATTTAATGCACCACATGGGAAAGGCCACCTTATTTCTGTCTCACAGAAGATGAGGAATGATAGAGGCTGCTTCCAGTATCCAATTGGAGGTACAAGAATCCGCCAGTAAAATACCAGCTCATGCATAAGCTTTTGTTTGCATTCGTGCTGAAGTTACTGTTTCTTCTAAACTTGCTAATAATAAACAAAATTTTATTTTTAGTTTCAGTTATTCTTTGCAAACCCAGTGGAAGAGGAGGAAGCTGGGGGAAAGAGACAACAGTTACTTATTCCTTTACAACAAATGCATACATTTTCTACCTGCCTTGGCAGTGTCAGCTTTCATGTGCTCAAAACCTTTAATGGATTAACTCTTTAAATACTTTAAAAATAACAGAAAATCTTGAACTAAACTCTTTTAACTTTTCCTGTGGGTCTCATTTACTTCTAAAATACCACACTCCACACTTTGATCATCTGAATTTTCTCTATTAGCCTTTGACCGTTCAAGTTTGAATTTAATGGAAGTTGACTGAGAGATCTCTACTCTTCCTATTTCCAGACGAGTATTATTGAAGGAACATTTTTGTGGACCAATGTGTTGCAAGTTACTTAGGATAATCCTAAACTTCTGGAATAGCTTTCAGTATTCTAGATCTAGATTCTCCATCTTTGCAAATCTGTGATTTTAATGTAAATTTATAGAAATGTACATTTATGTGTGTTTCTTACACAGCATTTAAACTTATTTTGACAGGTCGAAGAAATCAGAGAAATGGTAGACAATGACTTGGGATTTCAGCAAGCTCCACTCATGTGTTACTCTAGAACTAAAACTCTTCTTTTTATTTCTAATGACAAGAAAGTTATCGGCTGTTTAATTGCAGAACATATCCAGTGGGTAAGTGACTGAATTGGAGGAAGGCAATCTGTGTCTATGCTTAGTGATTGTTCTTCATAGCAAATAAGCATTCTGTGTAGGGCTTTTCCACAGAGGAAGATACTTTGGGTGGTAGACTATTCTGAAATGTAGTCGCTCATTTTTATGTGGTTGACTCTGAGCTGAGACACATGGATGGTGTCATACTTGGCTCAGACCTGCTCATCTAAGAACTTGCTGTAGCTGTTGTGCTAGCTCTGGCTCTCCTCCTGCTTGTTGACAAGCAGGTTCAGCTCCCTACCCAGCAGAAATCCAGTGTGGATGAAAAAGCGTGTGTTCTGTATGATTGAGTTGAATTACAGTGGGATTGAACAGCTCCACAGCACACAGAAGCAGAGGGCAGGACAAGAAGTCGTGCTGCCACCAGCGGTACTAAACAGCGGTGTCAGAACTTTGTCACATAATCTGTCTGTTGCCTTGCAAACTGTCCTACTGCTTTTCTAGTGTCCCTTGGGAGTAGCAGACAACAAGCAAACAATCTTAGCCAAAGTCAGAGAAATTGAGGCAAACACTTTAATACAGGTGGTAGTAAGAAACGGATTATTTGTTGCTATTATTTTAAGTCAGATAAGCTTTTGAGGTGGGTATTTTTGTTTCAACTCTGTCATCTCTTCCTGTTTTGAAGTTGTTAAGACAGATTAAATGAGACACAAATATTCAATTAAGAGAAATTAAATGAGACACAAATACACAATCTTTTTAATAAGGCATTTTAGCAACTAAGTATGAAAGAAATAACATTGATAACATTAATTATTTTTTTAAGTCATTAATGATGCTTTTATAAAGACACAGTTTTTTTTTTATATCACTTGCAGGGCTACAGAGTTATAGAAGAGAAGGTTCCAGAAGTCAGTTCAGAAAATGAGAAAGTCATATTTGAAAGACAGAAAGCATGGTGCTGTTCAACCTCTCCAGAGCCTGCTATTTGTGGGATTAGTCGAATATGGGTATTCAGCATGATGCGTCGAAAGAAGATCGCTTCTCGGATGATAGAGTGTCTTAGGTAATATTTAAAAAGTTCCTCAGTTACACGTGGTTTAGATAGAACTCAGTCCAAGCCATTTGTTGCTTTGTATGTCTCAAGCTTCTATTTTCAAGCTGCCAGTGATACTGAGGATGTAGATTTGAGCACAGTTGACAGTTCCAGTATTAGATGGAGTTCAAAAACTGACATCATTATTCTGCAATAGCTTGTCTTTAACAGAAATCTTTAGGTGCAATTGTAATGAGTCATCTGGCAGACTTCCAGTGAGCTTGGGGAAGTTCCTCTGGGGTAGTTATGAGTAAAGGATGCAAGACTGTTTTTGGTCAAAGTGTGAGATTACCCACGTGTTACAGACTGGGACTGAACCACTTGGTGATTGTCCATTCCTTAGAGGTAGAAAGAGGGAGGGAACAGAGACCCAGTGCATCAAACTATTTGATATAGTTTGGTGGCTTCCAATTCTTGTTTGGTGGTTTGTTTTTTTAATATATACTCAGGTTCACTGAGCCTTATGAGATATTTTCAATTTTTAGGGAGCTTTAGTAGCTAGTGATGAGCGTATTCAACTGAATGCTAAGTGCTAGATCCATAAAAGGACTCAAACATCTGTGTTAAAAATGTTGATTCTCCAAACCTTAGGTTTCTTTCAGTGACATTTCCTAGCAGTTTAAATAAACATCAGTTCTGAGTGATGCCAAGAACTACCCAAATGTTACTATTGCTCTCCTGTCAGGTTTGTGTTAAGCACCATGTTGCTGCACTTTGTAGCACAGGTACTGATGTCTCTGCCAGTCCTCAGCCCCTTGGTTATTTGCAGAGCTTAGCAAAGCTATTCTGCTCTGCAGAATGCATCTTGCCTGGCTGGTGGAGCAACTAGAAAGTTCTTATCAGATCATGTTCTGTCTGAACTACTGACTGTAAAGCTGTGTTCAGATGAGTGTCATAACTTGATTATTTGGTTATATTTTTGACAGCTTTTTAATAGTGTGTTTAATAGTGGCTTCCTAGAAACTATTTCTAAGGGAAGGATTTAAAACATGGTGCTAATAATGCCAAGGTCATGGGTTCAGTCCCCGTAGAGATCATTCACTTAAGAGTTGGACTCGATGATCCTTGTTGGGTCCCTTCCAACTCAGAATACTCTGTGACTCTGTGATTTCTCCCTCAAATCGATGCTGGAGTTGTTCCCTCAGCTACAGTCCTAAAGGATTTTTACAATCAATTTTGATGGTTTGTTGCAGCTAGTGAGGCCTCAGTTTTGTTCTTAGCTGTGCACTGCACCTCACCTTTTGCTGTGCTCTGGTGCTTGTTTGGCCTTCCAGTAGCTCATTGCTGCATTTGTAGAAGACAAGTTCACCAAAAAGAGCTTTGCATTACTCTGGTGCTCTCTTGGTTTGTAGAAAGGTCTGATGAGCTCTAGAGCTGGTGTAGACAAGGGGGCCCAGACAGTTCCAGAAGGCAAAGGAAAGGAATGAAACTTGATTTGGGATGGCAATAGGCAGTTAGATCCGCTCAGCAGCCAGTGAAACTTCAACTTAAATGTCTTCGGTAGCAAAAGGTACTTGGAATGGGATGATTCCAGTAGCCATCTAAATCCTGACTTCAAAATGTTGAAGGCATTGTAGCAGACTTTTAGGTCTATTTTGAGAATGTCTGCCCCATTTCACTCAAGCTTTCACAGTTGACTTGGAGTCACAAAAACCCAGTCAGACAGTCTAAGAACCTTGAAAAATCATCTTCCTAAATATATGAAAGAGAAGGGAATAAAACTGGTAGTGATTAAAACAGATTTTGTTCTTTTCATGTTTTCCTCAGTATTTAATGGAAATGTCCATACGAGTGAGCCTTATACTTGGTCTTCAACTGCATTTAAGTTTATTTTATAGAAACTAAAAACCCTAAGTTTAAAGGGAGTTTCTTCTGTTTCCAAAGATAAACATTACCTCTTCCTTCCTCTAATCGAGGTCTTAAAGCCTGAGTGCAGTTTTCTAAATTTGCTCACATAGCGAACCAGAGAAGTAGAACAGTATCTCTTGATTCCCATTCTTACTTAAAATAAGAATAAAACATACATAAAATATTTTTCATGAAGTTCAACAAATTGATTCTTTCTTTTTGTATAGTTATTACTGAATGTGTACTTAGGAATTATGCCTTGAGGTTGGTCTTTCAGCCCCCTCCATCATCACCTCACCTTGTTTTGTAGCTTGTGTTTTCGTTCTTAGTGATTGTAGTCACAGCCCTAGCAGTCTCTTTTCCATGAAAAAATAGTTTGAATGAATTCAAACTTTTTTTTTTTAAAAACTGAATTTGAACTCTTGATGCAATCACTCTATACAAACATTCCTTTTAGGACACCAGAACCTTATAAAACTCCTTCCAGAGCAAGTGATCCTCCTTGCTGTTTGGAAGGAGATAGATCCTATAAGTAGAGCCATCTCCTCCTAATAGAGTTTCTTCCTTTTCATTGTCTGTGTCACTTAATTAATCGTTTGTGGCCTAGCAGCATAAATATTTTTTATTATTCCCTGAGGGTAATAACCTTTCCCCCCCCCCCCCTTTTTTCCCCTCTTTTAAACAGGAGCAACTTCATATATGGTTCATACTTAAGTAAGGAAGAAATCGCTTTCTCTGACCCCACTCCCGATGGAAAACTCTTTGCAACACAGTACTGTGGCACCGGCCAGTTCCTGGTATACAACTTCCTCAATGGACAGCACCAGACTTAACTGCTCTGAAGGAATTCCATTTTTGTTGGGAGACTTCTGCCAAACCGCACTGAGTGGGTGCAGACTTTCAGCAGAAGCCAGGGCCATTTTTATTACAGTGAACTCAGGACTGGTAACAACCGAAAGGTTGTACTATTTTATTAAAATTGTAAACAATGCAGTAATAGGCTAACTTTGTTTTTTTAAAAGAAAGATATTTTATTAACTTTTACAGAAGTTTGATTGTATTTTATCTAGTTAGTCATGTTTACATGCAGCAGAAAATTGTTCATAGTGGACTGTAAACTAATGCAAAGACTCTAGTCTCGCTGATGAGTACCTGCTGAAGTTCTTAATGAGGTGATATACCAGTGCTTCCTGGTACTGTAAGTGGTCTCCTGCCCCAGCTCCCGCAGCCAGGGAAGCCGCTGCTCGTTACTTGTTTGACAGAGCTCAAGGCTGTGCCCAGTTGCATTGAGGCAAGAAGCGCTATGGTACAGTCGTGGTGGGCATCAACCCTCACGGGCTGCACGGTGGCTTCTGGGGTGCATCCTGTACCCTGCTAGATGCCAGGGCACCTGCTTGGTGTCAGCAGCATCAGAATCTTGTGCCCTCTGTCCGCTTCTCCCCCAGACTAGTTGTGGAGTAAAAGGTGGAATGAAAACCCCAAGGACTGGTGTACTCATCATTCTTCAAGTACTGTACTGAGTATATACCTTTGTTAGTGGACTTCACTTTGATACTTGTCACTCCTTCAGAAATCTCTCTTTTAAAGGGTTTGTATGTTGAAAAACTGCTGTGGCCTTTCTTGATCTGTACATAATGTAGATAGATTAAAAATAAAATACTTGATAGCTTTTTTAAAGTTACTCTGTGTGATACTAAGTGTGAATGAATCTTTAGTGTATTTCATACTTTTCCTGGGGGAAAAAAAGTGGCTAAGGGCAGTGTGTGTTTTGATGCAGTCTCTGGAGAACACAGTTGTGGCATTCAAACCTGCTTGGATAGGAATTCCCTTAGTGACAATGCATTTGTATCAAACCCCAAGGATCAGTGCCCCAGTAGCTCCGGATCAATACCATCCTTATACAGGATTTGTGGTAAGGTGAGAGGGGAATGCCTTCAGCCTTGAGTAATAGCTTAAAACTCCGAGATCGGAAAGACTTAGGGTTAAACTTACACTTTGTTTCAATTTTGGAGCCTCTGTGCAGTTAGGATACACTTGTTTATGTTGTACTGTCCTTAACCTTGGGCTAGAGCTAAAGTAAAGAACTTCCACCGCCTCCGAAACAATACTTGAGTGCTTAAAGCTGGAGTAGCAGAATGGTGATGAATTCTGGTCTGTAGAGTCTGTTTGTTTCCAAGCTGCCACATGTATCAAGGAGATTGTGAGCAGCCTGTAAAGGGCTTTGTCAGAAAAGTGGTGCAGCAGGCTCACTGGAAATCTAAAAGTGATCCTCTGGCGGCCTTGGAAAGCAAGGGCAGTAGCCATTAAGAGAGAGGCAGTCTGAAATGGTAACTTAATATAATCAAATTTAATGAAAGCACATTATAAACATACCATAGCCACAACTTCAGACAGTTTCAGTTCATAAACAATAACATGAGGTAGACTGACTAGTGAAGCTAAATTCACCAAGTTTTTGGTTAAGAAAACTTTACACTAGGAAAGCAACATTTTTAACCCTCTTCCAAAAGTCACAAAAAGCAATTACATAAGTTAAGCAAAAAGCATCTGCATATGATTCTTTAAATCTTAGTTTACATTCAGTTTTAACCTGTGAATAGACAAGAACATCTACAGGTAAGATATAATGCTAGCCAATTTAATACATTCATAAGAATGGCCTTGATGGCGAGGCTTAAAACCGAAATGGATAGCAATCATCTGGCTGTCAAACAAGGGTCTCCTTCCCAGGAATTCATAGGCAGCCGGTTAAAGTGTTCCATGGGACAGGCCTGCGCTGTTTGGGCTGGTGTAGTGTGCTCTGGCCAGAGCATTACCAAAACTCCTTGTTTCTGCAGGGGAGAGCACTGAAGAAATGGGTTTACTGTTAGTTGGTAAAGGCAGGCAAATATGCTGATTTTCTAAATGCACTCTCAACCTTCAGGAAAATTTTGCACTGCTTCACCAGCAGGCTAATTCCTCCTAGTAGTCTCAGCACCTGGAATTTTAAGAACTTAGTGCAAACATCAAATACACAAACAAAAAGAAAACCATTTTTTAACATGTAATACCTGACACTTCTAAACCACACTAAGAGTCGGGGTTGGCCTTAAGCCTTTCTGGCAAAACCAGAACTACTGGAATACATTCATGTGTGTATCAAGCGCTTCAAGAAGTATCTTTTATATCCCTGCTTCTTCCAAGTGTTAAAATAGATAAGGCAGGTTGTGTCTGAAGGAAAATAAAAAAATAACTTTACAGAGATGGGATGTTCATCTGAGATTTGCTAAATTTACAGAATTGGAGATATGCTACGTCAACACAGACACATGCAAACCATTTTCCTTTGGCCTCTGTCAAATATATTATGTTTTTTCATCTGTAAACATCTCTTTTCACAAGATAAAAAAAGTTGCTTAATTAACACTATGTGTTAAAAAAATGCAGCTTTGGCAGGTCCTTCTCCAATGAGTTGCAGGTCAGGTATAAAGATGTGGTAATTTCATTGCTTTTTGGGGAGTAAATTTGTACTCATGAATAGCATTTAAAAAACACTCTGCATTTTTCCTTTTAATAAAGGGGCCATGATGTGCAGAAAGATTGTTGTGTTTGTATGGAAACCTCATCAAGGCAATGCCTGCCAATTGTGCGAAGGGAACAGGGGACTGCTACGATTTAACCCTGACAACCAAATGCAACGGCACCAAGTTCCTTCCAGAACACCTTAACAAGGATCAGTAAGTATTGCGCTTGTAAAGTAGAATAATGTGTGGCTGCTGCATAGCCAGTATTTACAGATTTACAGGGAGGACAGTGTTAGGTGATGTATTTACCCATCTTTGCTTCTGGAGAGTCTCTCGTGAGCAGTCCCAGCTCCCTTGGACTTCTCCCCTGCTCCCCTTGGAACTACTAATAGAATACCTTCTGTTTCTCTTGGATCCAGCTCAGGCATCATTAGTGTCCTGCACATTTTTTGGTATGTTGCTTCATATATGGGTACAACAGACCTAATCTCAGTTCTGCAGCCAACTGGAGCTGAGTGTAAAGGAAAGGGAGAGTGAGTTGCGCACAGCCCACCACAAAGGCACCGGACGGACAGAAGGACACGTTTCCATATGCAAAGGAGGATGGACCGCAAGTTTTCAAAGCTCTGAGGAGAGTGAGAAACTGAAGGTGATTTGCTGGGAAGTTACTCTGGCCTCTAAGTGAAGAGAGAGCAGCTACGAGAAGCCTTTGCTTCGTCCCTGGAATTAAGGAGGGGGCGCCTACTGGGCAAAATACCATTGCCAGGAGAACTGGGGTGCACAGTGCCTATCATGTGTTTGCCCATTTGTTCAGGTTTAAGTAGTAAACTTTGAACACCTGTGGAAATTTTGCCAAAGACAGTTTCAATACGTACACAGTTACAAATTTTAAACTAACACTGCACAGAGAACAAGGCTATTCCTTTTAATACAAATATCTACTTTATATTGTAGTTTCAAACCCCTGAGTATTCCTGTACCACAGCACAGAGCTGAAGAGACACGGTGGGCTTTCCTCCACCTATCTTCAATAAATCCCACATGCTGAGGTGCATTTCATGTAACACATTCAAGCTAGCAGCTGCAAGAGGAGAGCAGCTTCTTCCCCTAAATCAGCTGAATATTAAAAGGATTCTTCTTCAACCAAACAAAATCTTCTTCCCAGATCCTACAGCTTGGTTGGCTGTGTGATTAGCGTTGGCAGTTGTGACTGATGTGAAAATAACTGGAATCCAAGATCCTTTAAATCATAACTGATGTGGTAATTTATCCCAAGGAATAAAGCCTACTTCAGAATTGTGGGGAATCCTTTAGAGCAGTCTAGATAAATATCGGTTGCACTTTGCTCCACAGTGATTGTACTTTTTTTTAAAAAAAAAAAAAGTTCTTTTTTTTCTTTAGCAGTGTCTTAGCAAGGCTTATATATGGCGTCCAGTAAGAAAATAGAGTGGTTCGTCTTCACTACTGTTAGCAGTTTGAAACTCATCCCGAAGTCGGAACTGCCATTCATCCTCCAACTCCAACCGGACTATCGTCTGCCGTAATGAGCTTCTGTCTTGACATATGACACACAGGGTGGCACCTTCAATTGAAAAGTACATTAGGTTCTCAGAGTACAATAACAACTCATTTCCTTCATTCATTTTCCTAAGATATTTTAAAGAAATCTCCGCTGCTAGGTAGGAAAAAAGTAGTATTAGAAGGGTCTACCAATAACCATCCAGTCGAGGCTCGGATCAGTTGTGTGAGCCTCAAGACAACAGCAAATCACGCCCATCTGTGAATTCTGTGAATTTGCAGGAAGGCACGGACAGGGAAAAGCAAACATGGTGTTGGGTCTGCTCCATGTCACAGAATTTCACTGACTGACAATCAGCCAGTGTTAATATCATCGACTACTAGTATCAGAGAGAGCATTAACCAGACTCCAAGATCCTTACATTACTACTGATTATTACTATTGATAACTACTACTGATAATTATGCCAGAAGAATAAAGCCTACTTTTTGTTTGTTTCATGGGACATATGGGTTTGTACAAGGTCAATAATGAAATTCTACTAAGCCAAATCAGTTAAGAAAATCTGCTATGACTTTCTTAAGTATGAGAGCTACCCTTGGTAAAGCACTGTAAGAGTCCTTAATTTCTCTGTGGCTAACAAATGTGCAAACTTCCTGGTGTTACACACAGACATTTAATAAGCAGGAGGGCTGGACACCTTCAGGGCTTGCTCTATTCTGTGCTCCAGCCCATGCACCTGACACACAGAAAGTTTTGGTTCAGATTCCTCCTCTGCTCAGTTGAAGCAAGGAAGGTCCTTCCTACCAGGCATCCATGGCCCATTTCTGTGAAGAAACCACCACTTGCCCAAGAAGCAACAGAGAAAGTGGCCTCTCTGGCTGCATTCGGCACACATCAGCTCTGGGAAACTGGCAGTGGCCAGCACCAACCCCCACCACATCTTTGTGCCTTCCTCCTCTGTCCCTGCCCCGGAGGGCCAAAGAGGGTACAGGAGCAAACTTCGAAAGCTAGTTCTTGGGACTGGCTGAGGGTCATCCCCACGGCATCCCTGCATGCACGCCATCCTCAGTCAGCACAAGATGGGAAACAGGTCAGCTGTGGCACCACAAATGCACTGGAGCTCTGCAACACACTTCAACATTACTGAATACCTATGGCAATTTGCTCTTCATTAGTATTAAGACAAAAAGATGAAGAAAGACTTTTATGAGGTTTATTAAGTTCTGGTGGGGGTAGACCCTATAATCCTCCAGTTAAGAGATGTCCCCATCTGCAGTAGTGAAGATGGACTGACTGCCAGAGCAGAATTTCTTGTCCTCATCTAAACTCTCAGGTTGCTGACTGCACAACTCACTGCCTGATTTCCATGGATTCTGGTTTTTCTGCACCTATTTAATTTGATGTCACTTATAACTTAATGAATGTATTTTGTCAAAGCTTACCTAAGGTTCAATTACCTGCACTTATTACCAACAGGAACAGGTTTGATACACTCCCAAAAAACCACTCCATCTATTTCTTTTGAAAACAATGGCAGCACTAACTGTGAAAATAGTGGAGCTGTTTAACAAAGCTGGTTATTCCTCTGCCTTTCCCTTTTCCTCCATGCTATTATTACTTGGCAGGAAAACACCCAGGATGCCCAGCAGAGCAATGAGATTACCTTTCAGAAACCTGAACCGCTTGAGGAGGTCTGCACCAACGAAGGAGTCGCAGAGATAGAGCAGAAGTCCACTGAAGAACACCCCTTCACAGTTGACATTGACTGAGTGTGGGCGAGAACTAATATAGCATATAGCCACCTGGAACAGAAAGGGGAAAGAAAGGAAGCACTTGTGTTGGAAAGGTCTAAGGATGTCTTTAAGTGGAATGGAATATAACTTAGTGACAACAGGCGAGTCGGGTGGTGCTGGTAAAAATACAGTCCAAGAGGACTACAGTATTGAGCAAATACCCTGAGGAAATAACACATGGGACAAACTTCTAGATTCTGATTTGGTCACCAAGTCTGCAACACGTTATTTCAGGGCTCTCTGCAATTCAGCTTCATTTTCTGCTTCCCTAAAATTTACCTGCTTATAATGACTGTTAAGACTGCATGGGTTGCTCCAATAAGGATACATTTGTCAAACACAGTAAGCAACTCCATGAGTACTAAAACTGCTGAAGCTTGTGGTTCGCAGCACTGCAGCTCTCCTGTGTCTCAGTGCTGTGATAGCTGTTGTGTATCTTCTCTACGTTGCCACTGACCTTCATAAAATTTGTCAGAACAATACCCCTGCTAGATTTTCACCCTGCTTCAGACCCACTTCGAACTGACCATTGGGTTCAAAAATTCTAATCTCCCAGCCTAAAGACATCTAAGATGTATTTGCATCTTAGTTTCCCTAGAAATCTGTGTTCATAAAAAGAGAAGCAAAAAAGGATGAATACCAAGTTCTGTCAAGAATGGCATCACTTTCAGGTTTTTGCTTTGTATGAAATAATATTTCAGACAGATACAATTCCTTTACAAATCATACAATCATAGGATTGTTTAGGTTAGACTCATTGAGATCCAAGATCAGAGTCCAACTGTTAATCCAGCACTGCCAAGCCCACCACTAAACCAATGTCCCTAAGGGCAGCATCTACACATCTTTTGAATACCTCCAGGAATGGTGAATCCATCACTTCCCTGGGCAGACTGTTCCAATGCTTGACAACCCTTTCCATGGAGAAATTTTTCCCAATATCCAATCTAAACCTCCCCTGGCACAACTTGAGGCCATTTCCTCTTGTCATATCACTTGCTACCGGGCAAGAGATAAAAGACTGACACCCCCCTGGCTACAACCTCCTTTCAGATAGTTGTAGAGAGCAATAAGGTCTCCCCTGAGCCTCCTTTTCTCCAGGCTAAACAACCCCAGCTCCCTCAGCCTCTCCTCACAGGACTTGTGCTTCAGACCCTTCACCAGTTCTGTTGCTCTTCTCTGGACACACTCCAGCATCTCAATGTCTTTCATGTGGTAAGGGGCCCAAAACTGAATGCAGGATTCAAGGTTTGGCCTCACCAATGCCAAGTACAAGGGGTCCTGTCGGCCACACTATTCTTGATACAGGCCAGGATGCCACTGGGCACACTGCTGGCTCATCTCCATCTGCCTGTTGACCAGCACCCCCAGGTCCTTTTCCGTCAGTCAGCTTTCCAGACACTCTTCCCCAAGCCTATAGCAATGTTGCATGGGGTTGTTGTGACCCAAGAGAAGGACCTGGCACGATCCAGCAGTCACATTAGTTCATCACAGACCTCTCATCTCTACCCACACCAGCCAGCTGGAGGCTTCATCACTAGCTCCTCCAGTGGACTGGTTCTTTACCTCCAACAGCAGAATCTGTTTGAGACCAAAGTCTTCAAATGCTACCCTTGATGCTGAAGGTTCCTAATAGAAGGGGCTTTCAACACAAGAAAGATACTGAAGTAAAAGTTCGCATTTACTCATCCCCATTATCCCTGTAAATATTTTGTACCTCAAGCCCAATGTTCAGGTAGCAGTCGATGGCCAATACCGGGTTCTTGAAGTTATGAATGGCCTTTGGGAATAGTTTGTATGTCGCATGTTGAAGGAATTTCTCCAGGAGGAACTGAGATGGGGCTGCCAGCAATGTATGCTCACTGTCAGGGGCGCAGACATACTGAAGAGGCATTATTGGTGCCACGCTGTCCGAAACCTGCAGTGAAACCAAGGGGAACCCCTTTTAACCCAGTGTATTTGCTCTGCAGGAGTTCCTCTACCTGGGGAAGGGATCACCATGACAGAGCAGGTAGAGAGAGAAAGCTGGGGGAAAGGATCAAAAGTCATCACTCGATTTTGACAGCACCACAGCATAGAAATAAATCAATTACTTGTTCTGTGCTTGCTGAGTACTTCTGTGGATATCTGCTTGCCTAAAATAGGGATAGAAAACAGGGAGTTCACATTGCCTTCATCCTGTCTTACTCCTGGATGTTACAGGAAATGACAGACTCCTTGTGTGGAGTCATCCATAAAAAATGTTTTCTCATAGGCCAATCCATCACTACAGATTCCACTGCAACCACAAGAAAAAGGAAAATCAGAAAATTACTTTCAAAAATATTCAAAACCAGGGTTTTGTCAGTTAAATCTTGAAGTATGGAGGAGATTTTTTAAAAGAGGGATGGTGTGGGATGTGTTTAAAACTACCAGGAACACAAACTACAAGATTCCTAGATAAAATCCAATCCTTTGACATACATCTCTGTTTAAAGCTAGCATAGGTGCAACATACTCTGCATAAAATATGTGGTATATTTTTATAAATACTTGGATTTCTTGGGTGGATTTCAAAAGGTTTCAGTTTTCAGAGCCTTTCTCCAGGCCTCTTCTTGTCAGGAAGCGCAAGGACTGAAAGTCATCACAAACTAGCAAACTCCAGAAAGTAGTGGCTGTGCTAACATTTTTTAAACTGAGTCCAGTACACTTTACCTGCTTTTGATCAGAGTGTATGTCTGCAAATTCTTCCTCCATCAGAGATACCACTGAATAGCTTGACCAAACCCTTTCCAATTCCAGTCCATCTTCTAATAGGATTTTCATTAGTAATTTATAATTGGCAAAATATTTATAATTTTCTATTTTTGATGTGGCAGCCCTACCACAGAGCAAGCCGTGAATGTCAGATGTCAAATAAGGACAGAATAAATCTAAAAGACTAGAAAATTCATTATTTTGAGGGGAAACAGGTCCTGATTTTACCCCTTATGTATTATGGAGCATACTTCCACACTCACCATGATTTTTGGCTTAACAACAAAGTCCTTTTGTCCTCCAACCTGAATATGTTTCTTCATGACACTGAAGTTGTTGAAGCGGCAGATGAGGAGGCCACTGCTGTTTGTCCGCAGATTAAAATCTACATCTTCACAGAAATACCTGGACATTAAAACACAAGATCACTAAACCAGCTGTGTGGCTGCTGTGCATGAGCAAGCATTCACACACCCACTGCTGAAGCAGAGATTTTTGGAGACCATCTGATGTGGTGCCAGGACGAATTCTCTACGGACCTCTGAAGACTCATTCCTTCAATGTACTCCTGGTGTAGGAAAGCAACTGCTGGCCATCTTAAAATCAAACTAGTCTTCACTTTGCAGTGTGCCTGTATAGTTCTTCCCCATACCAAATCTGGCTCATCCTCTCATCCTCGTCATTTACCAACATCAACCATTTCCTGCCCACCCTTTCCTTTTTTGTTTCTTTTTAATTGTTGTTTTTTTATACATATATTTTGGAACTGAGAGAGGTTCTGCAGTGACCATCCTCCATTTCTGAACAAGCCAGTTCGATATGACATGTTTCTTCATAAACTGCAATCAGGGGATAAATGTGGCTTTAAAAAATATTTGGCTATGGGAGACAAAGCAGCTGAGAAGTAACATTTGTCCTGTGCTATTTACAATGTAATTGCTCACTTCTGTGGGTTGATTCCCATCTCATGATTCAACCTGACAAAGAATGTGAAATCAAGAGCTCTGGAAGCCACACCAGCTTGCATGGACAGGCTACGATTCCTTGCTCAAATATACAGGATCCCTGAAAACAGCAGCAGGAGCCCAGGGTGAGAAGCCCCAGGCCATCTGTGGCCAGCAGAGACAGTTTATTTTGAACTCACTAATCTGGGGAGCAGGAGAATTGGTTATTGCTTCAATCTGTGATGAGAACTAGCAGTAAAGGCACATTATGTCAGTGCAAATGCTTTCGGATGAAGTTAGGTGAGGACTGGGAAGAAGAAGGAAGGAAATAGTGGAAAATTATTTTTTAATCTGCTTTTCTTGCAAACCCAAGTGGCAACAGGGAGGATAGCTGATTCTGCAGGAAACACAAGGAATCCCTCCTCACAGCATTTGACATAGGAATGGCTCAAATATTTCCTATACGCTTGTTCTTAGTGACACAACAGGGTCTTGCCTGGTAGAGAGGCATGCTGGAAGCTCCACACTCTTCTGTAACTGATGTAATTTTGGCTCCTTTCTTCTACTTTTAGTCTCCCGGTTACTTTTTTCTTCTGAAGTTTGTTCTTTCCCCCATCTTTTCAATTCTCTGAAACCCTCCCCTGCCCTTGCCTCATGGTCTGTCTCTCCCGGGGTTTTTTTGGCTTATTCATTCAGATGTAATGTATATCACTCTGTGTTTTATTTTTGTGATTGTGCACTTGTTACCTAGACAGGATCTTTCTGTTTATCTCAACAGCATTCAGAAATATTGTGACAAGACTCTTCTCATGTCAACATACTGTTTTCCCAGTATATATATGTATTACCTACCTTTTTAGATCATATTGCACATTCTGGGTCAGGTCTATGTTGAGCAGTATAAAATCACGCACGTGGCCCCTAGAGAATGGAGCCTTTGCTTTCCTGGTATTCAGCTTGCTGTTCCATTTCTGAACACCCAGTATTGCATAATGAACAATTTTGGGGGTGGCTTCAATGTGTTGGAGGACACTTTTCAGAGACACATTCTTGCTGAAACTCCCAGGCTCCAGGGACCGGCTGCAAAACATGATCATATACAACATACAAAGATACCTTATTATTTTTATATAACGTACACTGCATATATATACATATATGTGTAAAAAAAGGAGCAGGAAATTCCAGTAACAGTTGAGAATGTTTACTCCAAGTGCTCTAAAAATATATACATAAATGCAGACTTTTTAAACAACAGACAACTAATCTTATCCCAGCAATGTAGCCATTAAGAAAATCAGCCTTTCAGCAGAATAAGGTCTTACACAGCATTGTAGAAAGGGAAAAGGAATCCCCTTACACATCATTTCTGGAAGGGTATTTTCTATGTAATGGACAGAACAAGTGCTGAGAAGGGCAAGAGCTTAATGCCTTATAAAAAGCTGAAGTTCCCAAAATACCTGTTTTCACTGAGAAACATAAATTGAATCAAAACAAATCAGGGAAGTAACTATTGAGAAATCACTCAAGTAGTCACTAAAAGCAAGAGTGGTTTTAGGCAAAGAACAAACACAAGCAGAGCTTTGCTGATGGTACTGACGCAGATGTCAGGGTACAATCAGGTGGAAGTGTTCAACAGCAGGAGGTTGAATGTTGGTGGTTGGCAAGACAAAGGTTCAGCCTGCTCTGAGTGAAAGAGCTGAACTTTTGCATTTTAGACAATACCTCTAAAATACATCATAAATACATTTAAGTGTACAGTTCCTGTGCTACTTGAGTAATAATGATTGAGTGAATAATGACCTCTGTGAGGCCCTTTGGACAGGCAGCCTGGTGTTACTGCATCAAAGCCCCTGCCGAAAACTGCTTTTGCTTGGCAATATCTCGAGTACATTTCCAGCAGCTCCAGCTCCCCAGCTCTTCCAGTTGCCTGGTCTTTCACACCCTGTCAGATGCTGGAGATGAGCCTAAGTCACAGATGTGCTGCTCCTGTGCTGGATCAGTGCAAGGACCCCAGCGTGGTGGTTACTTACCTGGACTGCTCGTGGACGCTGTGCATGTTCCACAGGACAC
The DNA here is from genome assembly GCF_003945725.1 of Corapipo altera. NCBI lineage: Eukaryota > Metazoa > Chordata > Aves > Passeriformes > Pipridae > Corapipo > Corapipo altera. The sequence continues at coordinate 1,254,825 of NW_020884879.1, read as the reverse complement.
AGGAGTCATCCATGACCACAATGAATGGCCACACACACTGGCGCTTGACTCCCAGTTCCTCCAAGCGGTTTCGTTCCAGTTCTAGATTGTGATAGGAAAGTTCCTTAATGAGAAACCTGGCAGCACCTGACAAAATACCATAAAGAAGACATCTTTATTAGATTTTATCACTCTTCCCAGAGAAAGGTTACATGAACATCTGCAGTCATTACCCTTTGTCAACTTTAGTGCTCTTAACATCTTAGTTTAAGAAGAAATCAGTATGTCCCTTTTTCAGCGTGAGCAAATCTAAAAGGCAGATGTCAAGAAGACTGGACGCTTTAAGACACTCTGCAGAACACAATTTTCTGGGCATTAATAAAGTAACTTAAACCAAGAAGAGACTGAGATTCTAAAGCTGAAGCTACTTAAAACTTTTTGCAGAAAAAAATCAGCAACCATGAAAACAAATTCCAAAGGTCAAGCCCCAGTGTTCAGTTGCAGTTAATATTTACCTTCAGCTAACTAAAAAGTTACAATTTGAAAAATCACATGTAAAACATATAGAACAGACATTCACACAGCAGGCATGAGTAAAATGAGTGAATATGGCCCATAAAACATCAGATTTTAAACTGAGAAAGCAGTGATCAATACATGTCCCTGACAGTTCTTCCCCATCACTGTATTTTGCACACATATTCCTGCTATTATTACAGCATGAATGTGAAGAGCTGCTGCAATGTTTCCTTCAACAACGTGATCCACATTGTCCAACATGGATTTTGATACCTTCACAGCAATGCACGGATAGTGTTTCTTACCAACTCCAGCATTGTTGAACATGCCTGGCAGGACAAGCATGATGTGGTTGGGCCAGTATTTACGGTAGAGAGGCATTTCATACTCCTTGACTACAAGGAGGTGCAGGTGGCTGATGCCTTCCATGGCATGGTAGAGGTTCAAGAGGCCATGTTCATGACGTCCACTCGATGGAGTAAAGATAGGACTCTTGACTGCATTCAAATTCTGCTGGAACAGGACATATTTTGGCAACATTAGGTAAAAGGCAGGCTATTCCTGATAGAGATTTTTATTTACTTATTGTTTATACTAGATTTTATACTACTGATCATTGCAACACATATGAACTGGACACTAGGAATGGAAAAAGGGATGATTGTCCTCAAAAACTCCAGTTCTAAGGACAGTCAGGCAAGGATTACACAAAGAACTTTAAAACAAAAAGAAAATGGAAAAAATTCTCCCCCCATTAATTTGCAAAAGTATCTCTGGTTGACTGCATTCAGCAGATGGATAAGAGCAGCACATGCACCTTGTCAGAAACGAGTGGGAGTCGCATGCTTTCTAGGTGTTTTCCCTGCTTGCTGAAGACAAAGTGGTTCTCTTTGGACTTCGGGATTATAAAATGCAGTTGAACCTCTTCTCCTAGCATCGAGGATGAAAACGTGAATGCATGCAGAGTGGAATCAGATACCTGCATACAAACAAAGAAAAAGATTTGCAAGCAGGTATAAGGAGTATATGGCAACCTGTTCTTACAGCCACAGTGCTGAAAGCCATCAGAGAAGAACATCCAAAACATTCTCTTTCAGTAGCTGAAGTTAACTCTACAATATTCTTTTTTTCCTCACCATAAGACACATTATTTAAGCATGTAACCAGCCTCGCTATTGAAAGAATCAGTTTTCTGTACCAGTAATTATCTTTGGCAAACTGGACTCCTCTGAAGTCCGTTTCAGCTAGGAATTATTTATCAATATTTACAAGGAGAAGTCAAATATATATAAATAAATAAATATACATACACACACACATACATACATACACACATACATACTAGGAAACAAACTGACCAAACAGATTTCCCCAAAAGATTCAAAGAGCAGTGTAGCATGGGGATGTGCCCCCACAGCAGCATGCACTGCCATACAGACAGATCAGCAGCAGCACAGCTGCATTAGTATGGTGTTTTTCCTGTGGCAATACTCTCCTTTGAGTGACCAAAGCAGACCACGCCATTAACAAGGCTATGGAGAGTTTGGGTGAGCTTAAGTTTACACAGCACTTCACTGAACTGTGTAAGTGTATACAAAGTGTATACAAATCTGATAAGATTTCATCCTTCAGAAACATCTATCTTACTACAAAGTTGAATCATTTACTCCTACCAGTGAGTTTTCTATAATCTTTACTAAAAAACTGAAATTAGCCTAAATAAAGGTGGAAAAAGCAAGGGACTTTTTTTAGGTTCTGTTAAAGCATTTAAGAATCTCTCTCCCTTCATAATGCTTGCTGTCCAGCATCTCCCCTTTGAATGTGTAATTTCCCTGAGCTCAATTATCATAACTCTATGTACACAGCTCACACTTGCACATAAAGTAGATGTTTATATTTATTACTACTAGTTATGTTTGACCACATGCACAAAGATAAGTGGAGGGAACAACAGATGTCCTTGGGGAGGATTTGCTTCTGTCAACATAATGAAGCATGAGGTTTAAGTCAGACCTGCTGGTGCTGCGCCGAGGTACCTGACATTGTACACTGCCATGTCGGTGTGTCCACACTGTGATAGTTTAATAGCAAGCTGTTGGAAAAGATTAGCAAGCAAGGAAAGAATGATTCGAGATAAGTAACTTCCAAGTAAACTGTTGGTGGTGGTGAAGGAATAATGTGTGAGCTATTAACCAGGAATAATCTTACTTGCCAGTCTCCTGCGAGCGTAACTGTTTTAGAAACCAGAAGTTTTTTAACTGAACAGTTAAAAATTTTTATTTACGTGCAGTGACTCATAAGCTACTGCTGAGAAGCTTGCACAGTTAATTACAAAAGGAGGAAGAAAGGCCTTCCCATCTCCCGTCACACATGTGGATGGCTGGCTTTTAGGTAAGACAAGCATCTCTCTTAATTTTACAGTCTTCTCCCCTGAGATATTGCAAACCCTCTGGGCAGGCTGAATAATGCTTTGGCTTGAGACAACTTGTCACAATATTCACCCTTTGCCAGAGGCAGCTGGAGGGAACTGCTCATTCAGAACATAACAAACACAGTTAATGCTCCTGGGTCTGTAGCTCAATATGTCCCCTGAGAATGGAAGAATTAAACAATTCCATCTCAGGGAAGGTAGAAGCATGAATCCTGAGAGAAGAGCAGTATGCCTGGAGAGACCACAGAAAAAAAATGAGGATGCAATTTACCTTTAGGCCTCAACACCAACCTGTGCAGCAGGATTAATGTCCATGTACTGATGGCACTGCTCACAGTGATGGAATGTATTGTAAGCTGCATATTTAGTCAGCATCATGGACACAGTCTCTCTTTTCTTAGGTTCCTCTGATTTTGCTTCTTTGTTGGCTTCTGTGCACAAAGAAAAGAAACAGAAATTTAAGAGTGGTAAAAAACCAGAGATTGTGATCCCAGGAGCAACTGTAAAGAACCCACAAATTGTTTTGTTCTATATAATTTTGGAGATTAAAGGTTCCTGTGATCTCATATGTTCAACTGAACCAATAAAAACTGATTCTTTGTAGGAAAATATTTCTCAAAAAGTTTGCATTTTGCTTACCTTGTTTCACTCTTGAGAGTTGTTCTGTGTATACGGGACTTATATTTCTGTACTTGGGGTCATGTACACTCAGGTCAAAAGATATTTTGCTGAAGATCTCAATGTCTGGCCAGTGGTCATTGCTAGACTGAGTAATTTCACTGTTTTCTGTATGATCTGCAACAACACACTTCAGGTAAGCAGTATCAGATACCCACCAAATTATATTTATGTGATGTTTGCTGCTTTTCAGTTGCGCAGGAACTTACCACACACACACATGCAGCAACATCTTCGAACATCATAAATGTTACCATTGAAATTACAATCCATACTAAGCCATTTCAAAGAAATGGCAATTTCTTAGAAATTGCATGCAGGTGAAGGAACCTTCTAGGTATTTTTCAGCTCTGTCCCTCATCAAGTTGAAGTATTATGCACTCTGGTTTAAGCATAGCATGCTCAAATGAATGGTGCTATTTGTGCAGAAGGCACAGGTGTAGTTTTGAGCCTCTTTGTGATGGAATTAAGAGCATTGGGTAAATGAGAAGTAAAATATCCAAAGGCAGAAGAATGAAAGCAAGGAAAGAGGCTGCATAAATATATGAACTAGTAGCTGGTGGTACATGATAAAGGCAGTAAAAGATACGCTCCTATTACAGAATGGAGTGTGGCCACCAAGGATCATCTGAAACGTTTTTGCTTTGATCCAACAGAGATAAGTCCAAAGTAGAAAACCAAGTTTAAGCAATGGGAACAGTAGAAAGCACTGGTTAAAGAAAACAAGTTCAGAATACAGCTTGAACATCAGCCAATTCAGTTTAAAATGAGGTGGAAGAACACACAGAAATAGGTGTGTAACTGAAGTTAGTGATTTTAGAAAAGTGAATTCAGGTGAAATGAAGGTTGGGTCTACAGATGAGCACATGCTCATGTTACCCTGTCTGATGCAAGAGAAGTCACAATAATCTACAGAGCTCTGAGTCCATTACTTTGACCTCCGTAATATTCAAAATTAGGATGAAGGAAATAATTAAAGCTGTTGAAGTAAATGATAAATGTGATAAAATTCAACACAAGTTGACTAAAGAAGTCCTGTGTTACTTTCATTATATGGCTATGAGATACCTATTTCTCTGAACAAAGGAAATGCAATGCATCTTCTCCTTCTGGACTTACGTATTTGGTATGATACTACAAGAAAAATTATTAATAAAACTGAAGAAAATGAAGATAGTGAATTGAAAGAGTTGATTAAACAGAAGATGGCAGCATGTAACATCATAAATGTTAAGGCAGATGGAGATTACCAAAGAAGTTAAAAGATTGGTAGAGGGGCACACCGTTTAATATCGCCACTAATGTCACCGGCTTAAACAAAAAATTTGCTTAAGTTTGCTGGTGGCACACTCTTAAGAGTCATTGTCGACATGGAGAAGGAATCAAAGATCAGCCGGAAAGAATTCAATGCCCTCAAAAACTGTAACAAAAACTTGGTGATATTTAGCAGAAAAAATGTGAGTCCTATGGACTAATAGCAAGCACTTCTGTAGCAGGTTGGGAGCGCTTCAGTTGGAAATGACTGAGTTGCTGGGGAACGTAGTAGTACAAGCTATGTATCAATGCCAGTGAAATGGGAGAATGGAAAAGACCAGCGCAATCACAGCTTTCATCAATCACAGGGCTTTCAGTGGGCACAGGGGAATACATGAGCTGTTGTAGGTTAGGTTGGTTAAATATCCCTCAGAATACCCCGTTCAGTTCTGCCCACCCATGCACCAGAAGGATAAATTGAAAATAGATATGCAGGCAAGAATACCAAACTGATAAGGAGAATAAAGGGCTTGTCATTCGTGAGGATCGTGTAAGAAGATCCAGGCTACCTAGATGAATGCTGAGAGAGGGTAAGATAGCTGCCTGACTACACCAAAGAAGCAAGCCTCAAAGAAGAGAAAAAGTATTTTAATTTAAATTCATATTTTCTTTGGTCCCAAGGAGAATGTTTATAATTGGGAGAGAAACATCTTTGGGTTGGAGAATAAAATAATATTTTCAGTTATGAGAAAATAGCGCTCTGGAGAAGCATACCAACAGAAGTAGTGGGAGCAAAAAAGCCACAACCAAAAATCCCAACCAAACCCAAATTGCTTTCATGATGGAGTTCCATGCATTCCTGGCAGGGGTGTGACACATTGTTCTGATCACAACAGGCAGAATGTCTCTTAAATTTTGATATTTCATCCCAAGTTTCTGGAGTACTTTAGTTCAAATAATGAGAGAATAACCACCCCCAAAGCTCCAAACCAAAGGAAAATCCTTTTTTTTTTCCCCCTCCTCCCCCCTTCGCCACCCCCTTTAATAACATTGTATGAAGAGAAATACAAATTAGCCTTTCCAAGGGTTTGACAACAACTACATTTTCAGGATGCCAGTTGACAACAATACATTTTCAGGATACCAGTCTAATGATAATGAGAGTTATACACCATAAAGACTTCACTACAAAACCACAGAGTTCTGTAAAGAACACCATGAAGAGGAATAATTTTTAAAAGGTTTTGTTCTTCTCAAGGAAAGTCCTGGTACAGCAGTTAATTGATCTGTGAGATCTGTCAAATGAGCACAAATCCAAAGAGACTCCTCTTGCCTTTTATCCTCAGCATAAGATCTGCAAATTGCAGACAGGATATAGTCTAACTGAAAATTGGTATATAATTTATAAATAAACACAAGTGTTAAATGTCCTGTCTGCTTAAAAGCACTCAATTCTTAAAAACTTGCAAGGGGAGATAACATGGACAGATGTCCATTTACATTCACAGTTTTGTGCTCACTTTCATTTTAGTGCTATACAAATATATCAATCCAAAACACATTTAATAGCTCTCAGCTAAGCCCAATATAAAATTTTTTTTTTTTTTAATCTATATTGAAATATATGCAGACACCTAGAGCAAGTCTAGCTACGCACCAATGGACAGGACATGTAGTAGGTGTAATTTATAGTCTTTCAGTAAGCCTAAAAATTTCACTGCTAAATAATGCATAACACAGGCTCCTTATGATGCATGTTAAGAATGTCTACTAAATACTTACTGGCATTAATCTCTTCTTCATCATACACATCCACTTCCAGCAACCGGATCAGCATGCGGAAGAGAATCCTTAGGAACTGCAAGTATGAACCAGTCTTTCCAACCTAAGCCAGAGACGGAAAAAAGCCTAAATGTCAACTCAAACTACTACGATGGAAGGGTAAATTTCAGGATAAATGCCTTTGGGCTTACTCCAAAGCTCTGTTTTCAGCTCTACCTGAAAGTATTGCAAGACATAATATTCCCCATAATGGTGAACAGTTTTACTCAATTGCACAAACTGGCCCACAGCCTGTGTCACTTCTGTACGCAGGGAAATTGGCAGTGATAACTGCTTCTCTCCTGACCTGCTCATGGCAATGTTACACCAGGTGCCATCCACATGTATTTCATTTAGGCTAAAACATGACATACAGCATCACCCTTCCATTCCTTAACACTTCCAGCATGGACTTAGCCTTACAATTTGACTTTGGCTTTTGACCTTGAAACACATTACTGTGGGTAACTTTACAGTACAACCTACAGTCCTCATCACTGGTCCTCTCAGGCTGCTAAAAAGGCAAGAGGAAGGAGATGTGCTCTTACTTGTGGTGGTCCTGTCAAAAGCAGTCGCCTGGGGTGAAAGCTCCTGGCGCCAGACGCCTCACCCTGATTGCTGAAGTCCGCATGGTGCTGCCGGGCTGTTGTCCACTGCCTGTAGTACAGAGACTGCTCTTCACTGTTCATGTCGTTGTGAAGCAGAGGCCTTAGAGAGCTCAGCCAAGACACATCAGCATGAGGCAGGAGGGAAGAGGAGGAAGGCAAATTCCCACTTTTCTGCGAGCTCAGGAGACAGTAGGCAGCTTTGGACAGGATGACAATGCGTGGCAGGGCAACGCGGAGGGCCTTGCTGTCTTTGGCGGAATGGGCAGGCCACTGAAACATTTGGGAGACTGAAGACAGTGATGACACTTTCGAAGTGGTGCTGCTCGCCATCTGGTTACCCAGGGAGTCGCATTCTTGTTTCAGGGTCTCTCCAGCTGTAAAACTGGAGTAAGTTCCCTCATCTACAGAGCTGTGTGCCACAGCCTGAAAGTTAAGTGATGGTGCCTGCTTCTGAGACTTGTCTGCCGCACTTGAGGAGCTCACGCCATTGTCAGCCAGGGAACCTGGGAAACAAAGAGCACCCAATGAACAGATAGTGACTGACATAAGAAAACCGTGATTCATTTGATCTATGAGACAATGCTAACCCCAAAATACTTCTGTTCAATGAGTGCTGCTGGGGCTTAGGTCAGTGTTTCACCATGTAAAAAGAAATCATTTACATCCATCTATCCCTCTTGCTGGAGAGGCAAAGGCCCTACTGCCACAAGGTTCAGAGTTCAAGGCTTCAATCCGAAGCTTTGTATGAGAGCTATCATTTGGCATCTAGGATTTGGCATTTCATGGCACAACCTTCTGAAAGTCAAGTTTGACAAACCACTGTATAAACGGACACATTTGACCTTTCTTTCTATGAAGAACAGAGCATTTATTTCATGTGAACTGGGCTTTGCTCCCTCCTCCATACCAATCAGGTTTAGTTAGTGCATGGGAAGATCTGATGCATGGCAAAGATCCAGTTCAGCTGTCTTAATACCTCAAACTCGTGGGGAAACAAAGGGAAGGACCCAGAAGCGTTCGTGGAATGCAAAGAAAAGAAAGTTTGATGAGAGGTGAGGCTTCACTGATGCCTGAAGAGGTAGGGCAAGACCCAACCATTCTGTTTGTCTTGGCAAGGAGGCAAATATCCATTCTCACACATAGCTACTTCCAGTTACAGACCATTTTTCTATTGCTAGAATTTTATACTAGCCTTTTTTATTCTTATTTTTTATATCTTTTCAGGATCCATTGGACAAAGCTAGAACCAAACGTGAAATGTAAGTTTAAAAATAAAAATCACAAGGCACCCTTAGCTATGGCATACCATCCCTCCCACTGAAACACCATCTTCTTTTAGCAGTAGACGGGAAAATTTCTCACCGTGGGAAAAATCTGCAACTAACATTTCATTGTCTAGCCTGCAGCAGGATACAGCTAAGCAACCCACATTTGAGTAAACATCTTAATGTTTGCATTCAACTTCCAGTGATGTAGGAATAAAAACTTGTTTTTCAGACCAACAGCAGAATAACTGACCTGAGGTTCCAGTGACAGCACTGCTATTACTCTGGGGTCGGTCCAAGTCTATCAGCAGCTCATCAGAGTCATTCTCACTACCATTAGCCTTCTCCTGCTCCTTCTCACTGAGGTCAAGAGCAACAATAGGCCCTCGAATTGCCTCCTTTGAGACGTAGCAGCATGCCAAGCCTACTTCCTGCTCTAAGGCAGTACGAGTTAAGTAGCTTGAGTCAATTAGCCGAAGGTCGCAGTATTTCAACGACCTAGAAAACCCAACACAAGAAAAAATGAAATTTTGTTTTCTCTGGCTTTGAAGAATACTCCCTATCTGTAATTGCTTACTAAATATTCATGAACTATTTTATTAGTCCATAAATATAAAAATATTTTTAAATATTCATCACATAAGTTATGTTCCTTGGTACTTTGCAGAGACACTTACTGACCCACACAGTATAGTAGCATTAGTTTTCACAAACTACACTTTCCAAAAGTTTAAACAGTTACCAAATAAAGTATTCAAAAATACACTTTTTTTTGTGAAAAAGTAGCCAGATGGTATCAAACCACTTATTCACCCCCAACTCATCTAAACATGCTAGAAAACAATCATATTGAAAGAGTAATAACAGCACCTGGGGAAAGTTTCTCCCAGAGGGTCTTTGCCAGTTAGAATAACAATGCAAGGTAGACCTTCCAGATCCTGATAGGTGCGAGGAATCCAGTCATCCTGCTCATTGCCCCTCCAAGCCTGTGAACAGAGAAAATTCCAGTGACTTCTAAATGACTTCTTCTAAATATTTGCCTGTTTTTTTTCTTCATCAGTTCCATTTTTTTCTTTGTATACAGGGTTTGCTTACTCAACAGCCAACTGGAAGGAGACCTTGGGTACAGGCATGCATTTGTTTTATGGTAGCCAACTGTTAGCTAAGCATTAAACACAAAGCAAAAGGATGTATAGCATATGTTATTCACTGCTGGAAACATACATCTGGTGTATTAGTGTGAGCTGTCAGAGAAAAACGCAGTTGATACCCTCAATTTCAAGCTGGCACAGATAAAAGGTCTTTGAATTAATGTAAAGCTAAAGTAAGACTTTCAAGTGGAGTGTGAAAATGGTTTAAAGAATCTTACCTAATTATTCTATATAATGAAAGATTGCACGAAAGAAAAACATTTTACCTTTCACTGGGGTTAATCCCACCAGAAAGGACTCCTCACCTACAGTCTACCAAGGCCCAAGACCACAAAACTGCAGCATTTTCCCTTAGCACTGGAAAGGTTGGTAGCATTGGTCCCATGTCATTATACCCTTCAGTCCCCTTGGTTCAGCAGAGCTTACTGAAATATTTATTTCTCCAGTGACTTAGCAATATCTTCTGACTCAGTAAAGCAGCTTCGGTAGCAGAGAGATAATTTCTGGCTCAATGAGGTTAGTCTGGTTGTGTGTCACTCTGCCTCTCCAATAATGGAAACTTCTGTGAAAGTGCATGATTAGAAATTGAAATACAGAAGATGCAAAACTGATTTTCTTTTTGCTGGCATAAGGACCTAAAAAGAAGCTTGAGTGCCTGGAGCTTTGAGCTGTAAACTTGCATTCAGAAGATATATTTCTTGACCATTTTACTCAGGAAGGGCAGAGAGGTGCAGCCCTCAGGGCTCCTCACTTCTGAATTCCTCCCAAACAGTTTGATTCATGTTAAAGACTATGCCATGACAACATCCCTAGTCAGCAAAATAGTTATTTAAATTGTTTTCCGTCTCTTCTTTCATTCTGTACCTCTGGCTCCCTGATGGACAGGAATGACCTGTCTGGCTGGCCAGCAGGCTCATCTGACCGAGAGGGGAACAGTCCAGCCACCAGCACTGCAGAGACAGCTGCCCACTCTCCCTGCCCTGCTGTGACAGCACATACCCTGCTAATGCCCTCTTAGAAGGAGGCTAAGTTAAGTCAAACTTTTCAACTGGGGTCACTAAGAGCTATAAAGTTTCCTTCCCTCTCCCTGAAAAAGGTTATGATGAAGTCTCATCCTCCCTGAGGCCAAGAGCATTTATTGGTGGGACCAGCATTTTGAGCCTTAGCCTCACCGGAAAGCACTCAGTAGCTTCGTATTGCTCTCTCCCCACACACACCCAAAAAAGGGCCTGGGTGCTTATAGTGAAAGTAGGCAGCAATCACATCCCCACCTGCTCTAGTCCTCCAGCTTCAATACTCCATCTGACATCAGAACAAATGCCAAGCAGCATGGAGACTAAACCAAAATTGTCTGCAATAAATTAGACTCAATAGTAGCGTGGCTGATGAATTTTATAATGGGAATCAGTTTCCCAAACATATGCTCTCACCATTTCAGATATCCTGTGCTATCTCAGTCACCAGACTAGCAGGTATGGTAGCACAGCACAAGACTCAGAGGCAACCTTTATAATATTGAAGTGCTACTGGGACATCCCACCTAAAAAGACGATACAGGCTTATATTAGGGCAACTAAATTCCTCACTCCCTTCATATGCATGGTTCAGATTTGAGGGCTTTTTTTCTAGAAACCTGCAAGGAAAGAAACAAGTCCAGAATCCTACAGCTTTTTTTAGTCCAAAAAATGCATCTTATGTTTTGGAGAGAGGAATAAGAAGAATTATTTAGAAGGTTTTTCATTTTCTTTCTGATAAAATTCCTCTATTCCAGATCAATATCTACATGAATATTCACCTGCAACAGCTCCACAGTCAATCCCAATCTGCTCTAAAGGCCTCACAGGCTGTTCCAGCATTATGTAAGGGCTGCAACCCATTACGGCAAAGGATTTCAAAGAAGTCCTCACAGAACTCAATCCAGAATGATTTAAGGTTGGAATTAATGCCCACACAAAAAAATCCATCAGCACAGAGCTGCTATCTCATCTGTCGTTTTCTCATTTTATGACTGCTTTCCTCTTCTCCCTCTCCCACTGCAGATAAGTTTTGATAAAGCAGTGTTCGTAACTTCTTTAAAGGACATTTTATCTGCCTTTGGCTGTAGCCAAGCTCTTTAAGAAAGGCTTACAAAATTCATTCCTCTTCTGTGTGGTTTTGAATACACTGTATAACTTATAGTAGAAACAGAATCTTTCTGTGACAGAGCAAGGTTCAGGACAGATAACCAGTACTACTATCAGCCTGATACCTAAGGCAGGCAACCTATTTCTTTGTTTAATGTATACTAATATTATTATTACATATTTAAGGTATACTAATATTAATATATTAACAATTCATACTTTGTTTAATGTAGTGAGGTTCATTCAGGAAGTGGGTTTGGCTAGTTAAACCATGCTTCTGCAAATCCATGCAAAAGTTTAGCCTGGTGCATATATACTGGGCAGAAGAGGCTTTCAGCATGCAGGAGTTTGAAAAAAGAAGTCTATGACAAACAGCATACTTTACCAGTTATCAGAAGGGCAGAAGATGGATGGACAGAGCAGATAACAGATACACTGGGCAGATAGACAAGTTGGTGGAAATAGTTAGTTTGCCTACAGACACCTGAGCTCTGCTTTCAGAGATGAACCCTATCTGATGCATGCTGTTATTCAACTTTAGGAAGTGAGATAACATCTGGTGTTTGACTCCATGGATCAGTAACAATTCAGGTTTGTTCCAAGTTTCTGTATCACTTACGCTCAAAAGTACAGAAATACATTCAACAGAGACAGATACAGGACACGCATCCTTTTCCTATAGAATAATTAACCTATAAACATGTGGGAATAAACAAAGCAATTGCAACAGTCAGATGACCACAGTGAGCATACAAGCAAATATTTAGGTTCTGCCTACCTTCAGCCGTGTCACGAAGTGTTTCGCAACAGTGAGCTCTGAGGCAGGATTCCCAAGGAGGATCTCAAAACGATACTGCAGTCCCAACTTGTCTCTTACTTCTTGTAACCTCTCCTTGGCCAGCATGGCCAGCTGCACCGATGGCACCCTAATGACAAGCATGTGGCCACAGCCATTCTTATCCTTTCCTGGAGAAGTGATAAGGTCATCCATTATGCTGAGCGTTTCGGGTGTGCTGTGATCTCTCAGTGATGCCATTGTGGTGAGAGCCATCAGAGCTTGGGAATACTGCTGAATGAGAAGGTAGCAGCGAATCACCATGCTGTGCAGCCGGGGGTACCTTTGAGGAGATATAGCTCTACATTAGCACATGCAAAATCACAGTAATGTCTAAAAATCAGCCAAAGCCCAGGACAGCATGGCTTTGAAGAAAGTTTTGTGTTGTGTTAACCAGTAGGTACAGTAATTCACCTTGGATACCATAAGCCAGTCATTAAATCAATATATTTTTAAAACACTTTTTACTCTTCCTGCCATAAAAGTATCCACTGCGCTGCTGCAACTAAAACATATGGAGCCTTTCTTATTATACAAAAATGTCTGCAATGTTTTCAGCTTGTAGGCTTGAATGGCTCACCCACCCAGACAGAATAGCCCAGTTTCTTAAAAACAGAGGCTAAACTAATAAACTGTGACACAAAAACATGTCCTGCCATCAATTTCTACTCTCATCCTAATCTCATATTGTTATTTGTACATACACAAATCCTCCTTCACCCTTTCTCCCATCCACATTTTAAGAACAGAAACAGAGTAATTGTGACCACTTCTGTTGGATTTGACCAGAAATACTAGAAGCCTAAAGAACTGACCTTATTATTATTACTCATCATATTAATTACTTGCATATTTTTAGATAATAGTAAATATTAATGGTGTGCTTAATTATTTATTTATGTTGCAAATTTAACACACTTGATATTGTATTTTACTTATATAGTTATATTTATAATTATTATGTTGACCTAATTAAAATAGGAAAACCAGTATTGTAGATATTGTAGAGATAAAGAACAACCCTGTTACAGTTACAATATCAAGATATGAGAACTATGGATTGAAGGGATCTGTCCTGCTGATATGCAGAGCTGATTAACTCCACACTGCTGGAAATGACAATGTTTCCTTCATTCCTGTAATGTGCGCACTGAAATTATACCTTGGGATATGCCAGGAAAGTAGCTTGTTCAGGCATTTGCAGGGTACTAACAAGCTCTGAGCTGCAGGGACCAAAACCATAGCCAACCAGTGAAATAACAAAAATTACATTTTTGAAATTACGTGCCTCACCTGGGCCACCACTGCCAAGTGTGTTAGCAGTGACAACAAGAGAGACACCAGAAATGTGAGTTATGAAACCTCTCGTACCTTCTCAGCTTAGTCAGGGCTTAGCCAAAAGAGGAGAGTAGCACAGCTGAGCCCATATTGCTGCTGAACAGGCCCAATCTCTTGTCTAAACAAATGAAGGATGTCCCCTCCTTCTTCAACAGCACTAAATTTGTCACTAAAATAAAAATTGCACATAATTCATGGATTCCAGGATCAGTGTCAAAGGTCATCGTGTCTTCATCCCCTGTTATGGGGTACATAAAGATATCTAAGATCCCAAATAAGCAGAATCCGAAGTTCCCATGTTACTATTTACCTTTCTAAAAGTGTGTTGACCATTTTTTCAAAGGTTTCATCACATCTCAAAAGGGGACTTGTGACTCCCCACTGGAGGGATTTGCTGTATTCATTCAAACCAAAGTATAGCTTGTCTTCACTTGTTGCATCATCCTGTTCCATACACAAATAGCAAAGATATAAGGAAAACTGGTACAAATTTAATTTCTTGTCTAATTTTAAAAAAGTAGGTGGAAAGTAAACCCAAACAAAAGTAGCCTTTCCTTTTATCCATTCTGCCTTAGTGATGCTAAGTATTTGTTTCAAAGAATACAATAAAATGCAATTTTTTTTTACTTAGCTTATTATTTGTCTATGGTTGGCAAAGATAGGTGTTGCTCCTTGCAAATTTTTCAACATATCTCCTACCTGTGACTGCAGGGGGTTTCTAGAATCCTGCTAATTATTTTCTGACTCCCTATCTCAGGCTTTGTATCTACTGACAACTGTCATCTCATTTCTACTTAAAGCAGAACCTGAAAAGAGAAGGATTATTAATTTCCAAAGTTGTTCCTGATTTTCATATTCTATACACCTCTAATGGCAACCAGAAACTAATAATTTTTTTCCTGGAATGTCAATCTGCAGACAGCTATCAGAAAGGCAGAATATTTGTGTCTCAAATTTCGTGAGGTCTTTGTTGGAAGCACAGCATGTTCTCTGGTGCATTTACATCAGCAGTAACTTCTAGGAATGAATAATCACATACAGTCTCCCCTTTTTTCAGAAGACTGAAAGTTGTTGATTTTTTATTTTGGGAAACAAAAAATTGTCTAGACCATTTTGCAGAAGGTCGCCTCATGGTGTATACTAACCAAAGCAACCAAAAAGCAAATTTAAAATATTCATTCACTCCCTCATTTTACTTTAACTATTTTTTTGCAGCTACCACTTTAATACACTTCGCAGAAACCAATGGTCCACTCAACACAGTAAAGTCAAATTTGATATAAATATCCCAAACAATAAATAGGAAAAAAGGTTATTTTTAAGCAGATTTAGCCAAAACATCCTCAAAATCAGCTAGTTGAAATTATAAAAGAAGTTAGTGGTGCAGAATATCCAACAGGTTTTCTCCTCTGCATAATGACAGCACCCACTACACCAAAACTTGTTAACCTAGCACACAAATTTTATTAGTACCAGAAAGATAATGAGCAGACTTGACAGGCTGTGTGACAGAGCTTACAGCCAAAAGTCAGACTGCCTGAAAAGGGAAAGCCAGCTCCAGAGCTTTATGGCAAGTCTACATAGCTCTGTCTGACCAAAGCACAGAAAGTAGGGTCTCATCTTATGTGACTGGACAAAGATGTGTAGCTCCTGGTCCTACATGTCAATGCTGCCTCTACCACCAGTGTCCCAGGGAATCTGGAATCTGAGAAAATAAATTCCAGCAGAGGAGGAGCTCTCTCCTAAAACACACATCTTCTAGTTTCTGGTAGGTGTTAAGTCCACATTAAAATTCACAGTTAAAATTGATGAGCACTTACCACAGTGTCAGATTGTATCCAATGTACCTCATTGCTAGAACTGATCCTGGACTGCTGGGTTTGCAAGGCATAAGGAAAAGAGCTGACCTGAAGAACAAGGAGGTTGAATGCTTCAAGCACCTCCCTGCAATTAATAACTCTATCAGCCAGACCATGATTAGGCTCACCATGTGACAGGGAACTTGAAATGGCACTGCAGAAATAAGAATGCAAAGAATTGCCTTACTGACATCCTGAGATTCAATGGATTACTCTCTTCCTGCAGAAAAATCTCCAATCAACCATGCCACTGAGAATCACAGCTCAAAAAATCTCTTTGGAAGGGTAAAAGACGTCAAAAACCATTTGAGTGTTCTCTGTGGGTAGACTCAGGCAACAGAAGGGAAAAAACCCAACAAACACCTAAACAAAGGATCAAAATCTGCCAACAATGAGAAGGTAGATTAGTGTGCCAATTTAAAAAAGCATTAGATGGAGGAAACTAAAACTAAGCCAAAGGTGATAAACTCCCTTTCACTGAAAAACACTGTTCCATGAGCTGTGGAGGTATAGTACTGATTTTACAAAATCCAGTGGCTTTCCCAGCCTGAAACAACAAATTTCTCTAAGACTGGGGAACCTAAAAGTCTGATGTCCTGATTTCCAGCTCCTGGACCTACCTTCACTTCCAGGATATATTCAAGACTTCCAAATTCAGAGTACAGTAAAGACAGTAACAAAAATGTGATGGGGAAAATCAGCTTGCTTTTGTCTATTTTCAGCTGTCCTTCAAGGACATTATTTTGTTAATTATAGAACTATGGAATGGTTTGAGTTGGAAGGGACCTTAAAGATCACCTAGTTCCAAACCCTCTGTCATGGGCAGGAATATCTTCCACTATCTCTGATATTGAAATGAATCCCATAACCTTACACGCTGTGTTTGAATCATAATAAGATTATTCTCCTAAGTTTACACATGGAAAGAGAGCAGAATAATTAGCTTGCTTTCTTTCTTTCTTCTTCCAAGGTAAGGTTGTGATTCAGCGGGAAGAAATGTCTCTGCAATGTGTGTACATGTTGTGTTTAGACCTAAAGCTGGCCAAATTCAGTACAGTTGGTTTTTAAAATCCTTTTCTTACAGTACCTATGGCATATGGCATCTTTCATACTATGAAAAGAATTAAATCTCTCTAAGTCTCCTTATATTGCAAGCAACATTATCATCAAGTATAAAAACATGAATTAAAGCATGATCAGCTTGTGAACGTGGGAGACATTTGGGTTTGAACACAGAAAAAGGAGAGGACTAGGAGCAAAAGACAAGAACAACAAAGCAAGTTGAAAAATTCAACCCTTTTTCCTGGACTTCAGTACCATAGCACATACTCCTACAAATAGTCTTGTTAGGGATCCAATAATCTGAAACTAGTCTCACCTGTCTTCATCTGAATCAGAATTAGTTAGCAAATATCATGGGCAAACAAAAAAGATTATTTCCAATTTTAAGGCACAAAATCCCTTAAAAATGCCTAGAGAAAGCACTGGGTGTCTAAGATGGTAGGTCTTTTGAAAAACCTAACTGAAGATACTGGGAGAGGAGGGTTTTCCTTTGGTAGATTGAAGCAGCTACCTTGTTAAATCCACGTGGGCATTGTCATGAACCAGCACAAAGAGTGTATAGGGATTTTGCTTCACTCGTCTCATGAAAACTTCAAATTTTGTTTGAATCTCATTGTCTAAACGAACCACATATTTCTCAGCTTTCTGATATGCTGTTCCATTGTCTTCTAGGCCCAAGTCCACAAGGACACCTGTCAAAAATAAGAATACAACAAAAATCTTTTCCTTTGAGTGCATCCAAAAATGAAGGGTCAATGGCATGTTGCCACTTGGTCTGCCAATATCAGGATTTAGCCAAATCATTGATAAGCCCTAGTAATGAGATGATTATCCAAATTCATTTTCACTCACAGTGGAGGCCGAAATGCACTTCTTGGCTTCTGGATTTCCGCCAAAAAGCGCCTGAAGACCCTTAAAAACCACCTTACCAAAAAAGGGGGGGAAAAATCAGGCCTCCACTAAGATTTCCAGAGCAGCACTCAGCTGGCTATGCTCCATGACCCTAGGCTAAACCTGCCCACATTTAGCTCATATATTAGTACTGTTTGAGTCAGAAGTTATCCTGACCTTTCCTTTGCAAAAATCATAAATTTATATAAAACTGGCTCTCGCTAGTATCATATAATATTTTTCACACTCTCATGCATTTCATGCTGCAACATTTGTGTCAATACAACTACTCTTTAGCAGTCTTTGTAATGCTATATTGCCATCATATTCAAAAAGTAGGCATGATATAATCTATACACCCTTGAATGGCATTTAAATTAAAGTAGCAACAAACTACTCTGAAATTTGAGTCACTGATTTATTTTCCAGGGTTTTAATGATTTTAAAAAATAGTTTCAAAAAAAGTGAAATAAAACTCATTCATTTAAAAAAATAAAATAAAGTAGATGCGAACACCTGCAAATAGATACCAGAAAACCTCTGGTTTAGTGTGTAACAGCAAATTAAGTACAATGTCTGAAGAAACAAGGAATGGAATAAAGGTCCAAATATTTACACAGATAGTTCCTAGTTTTGTTAGACAGTAATTTTCTCCACAGAGAAACTCTTATGCTTATCTCGACATGTCAGTCACTAACAGAGTGGATGACAGAGGTCATTCTCAGGAGGAACATAACCTGTTCTTTCTCTGGAAACATTTGGCACCAGTCATTGCCTGACACAGAAGCCCAGACAGGAAAAATCACCATCTGAACCAGGATGCCAATTATTGTGTGCCAATTTGCATGTATCACTCAGGCATTTATTTAACTCATAAGAGAGCTTCCTGCACATACATCTGTGCTAATACGTACGAGAGTGTATGCACAAAAGTGTACCTAGAACAAATGGCACTAACAGCTCTAGGAGATAAAAGATCTGAACAGTGGCATTTACTAATGCTTCTCCAGGTCATACATTCCTTAGACTTCCATGAATATGGCAATTTGTTTTGACAGTTACATGGTACACCTTGGACCCCTCTCTTATGAAAGGAAGATGTTTAGAATTCATCAATTATACCAACTAATGAAGCTAATACTGGACATGCAAAATACATTTATACAAACCCATTTATGCCAGCTGTGATTTAATAACATCACATACTTTAGTTTATCAGTCTCTTTCCCCTCCCTTTTACCTGATTGTCGAATACGTTGAAGGGTCTGCTGCACCAGGACTTCGGAACGGGGAACTATAACGATGAAGTCCACTTTGCTGAAGTGGCCCAGATCCAGGCTCTGATTGCCACTGTCTGCTATAGCACAAACCTGGGACAAGAGCTTTCTGGCAACTGTAAGCTGTGGCTGGTAAATTTGGAAGGTATCAACATCCAAATCTGGAGTGCGTTGGTTTGAAAAAGAAAACAAAACACAACAAGAAACATGTTTACTTTCCCACCACCCCAATAAACATGACCCTCCAAAGAGTCCACCCTCTATTATCAGAAAAAAAATAATCACTCAACAGAATAAATCTCAACACTGGAAAGCTGGGTCCAGATCACAAATGTCAACTTTCTTTCTTTGATTAAAATGCGGTAATATATCAGATGACCAAAAGTACAGCACTGCCTGTTTTTTTAAAATGCCCTAAGTGTTTCAAGGATTTTTAACAGTGCAACCCAAGAAAGCCTTAATACCAACGTAGTGAAAAGCATTCCCTTAAATGAACCAATGCATACATAATATGCATCCATATATATATATAAATATGTGCATGTGTACATAAACAAAAAGCAGAGAGAGAGAGAGAGAGAGCACGGTCTAATATTCTCCTGAAACTTGCAGTTCTCTTTCAGAAGCTTCCCTCCATCAATCCTGCTGGGAGAACCAGCCAGGGTGCTGAGGCTGCTGTGCTCTGGGCACAATGTGCTGAGAGCCAGCACAACTATTAATCTGAGGAAACCAAGCCTATGCTGATAATCCTGCCAAAAAGACTCTACCAGGGCAGCAGGTCTGTTGCAAGTTCATTTGCACATCATCTCTGCTCTAAAGTACGGAGCCCCACTCTAAGCCATGACTAAGATAGCCATATGTCTCTGTACTGACTGGTAGTGATACATGCTGTGAGGGGAAAATGAGCAATACAACTAGGCAATAAATCTCAGTTATTGGGGGAGGGGAGCATTTATTTCTTTGGAGGTTCCTTGACTTTTAACGAAATTTTAGTCTCAGATTTATTTATACTTAAATAAATGTCAGTATAACACTACATGCAGAGAACTGAGGGACGCACCAGAGCACTTGTGTTTCCTCATAATTAAAAGCATTTTCCATTACAGTATTTCCATTAGGTAAATTCTATGCCCAACAGTCCATGTTTCATTAACCACTGAATATTTTCAAACTGCAGATTACCAAATTAAATCCTATAATGGCATTACAGGGTTTTTTTAAGTAATTTTTTCTACTATGTTAGTTTTACATAGACACATGTGTTTATGTGTGTATGTGCACACACTTATCTCCTGCTCAAACCTGGCTCAGTGTCCATTTCAGTAGATCTGCTATGGGAGAAAGATTCATCTTGCTACCTAGGAGACTTACTTCTGCTTTTTTATTTTTATTCAGACAGACTCTCAGTGGCTTCAAACATTGTACAGCCATATTTTAAAGACAAAACTAACTCAAAATAACTGTTTGAGAAAATATAAAGCTTTTAATAAAAGCAAACAGTAAGAAGAAAAAACACCCTCAGAATCTAAAGATAATTCTCCCTCCAAATTAATCCTGTGAGGAAGCTCAAGGCTTGTCCTTCTGCGGGTGCCAGATCAAAGTAACTGGTAGCCCTTCTAATTGGATCTCCTGATCCATGTGGAGACTATGAACCATTTTGCTTTCATTCAGACCTAGCACTGAGCCAATAAATTTAAACTAGCTAACATAAACAAAACAAAACAAAAAAAAAAAAAAAAAAGAAAAAAGGCTTTACTGGAGGTTAAATTTTCTTTCATACTAGACCTAAAAGGATTTCAGTGTTCACAACAGCTCAGTGCATCTTTTACCATTTTTGTGATACAAAAAAGAAAGTACGGTTAAAACTCTGAATAATTAAATAATTCTGAAATGGAGAAATTATAATAAGCATTTTTAGACAAGAAATCCTAGCTCATCTTTTGCACCTTAGCATCTCATCATATTAGGCGGAATAAGTCACTGATCAACAAATTATAGATTATGCATGTTCAATCCAAGATCTTAAAACACATTCCCTAAAAGTTTAAGCCCCATAGCACAAGTCTGTAGTGTGTATTACCATTTTACATGCAGAAAGTGAGGAGCATCAAAAGTTAAGAAGCAGGACACCTGGGAGATCAGGCCATGAACACAGTTCCCCTCTGCCTCAAACTCAAGGTTACATTCTTCTGGGTGCAAAAGGGTGAGACGAATCCACACTGTAACAAAGAAACATCTCTACTCTGCCTAACATCTAACAGAAGATATCATATTTTATCTTAGGAATTATTAAAAAAAAAAAAGTTGCTGAAGGTTATTACAGAAATTTTCTGCCTGAGAGACTGCTGTATTGCTACATTCAGCTGGCAGTATTAGTATTTTAAGGTTGACACACTGACTGCAATTATGCTCTTAGATTCTTCCGAGGTGTATCCCTGAGGTGTATGCCTTTTGATATTTAACAAGCTACTTACTTATTTCACATCTTGCACGTAAGAGAAATTACCTGGCTCTTGTGTAGAAACCATGGCAATCGCCTCCTGAGATGACACACACTCGCTAACATCTCCATTAAAAGGTATAATGACACTTTCCCCTCGCTGCTGTAGCATCTTCTCCAGCAGTTTGTCCAAATCATCACCTAGATCAGAATCAGTAACACTAAATTATCTGGAAGTCATTTCAGACAAAGGACGTAGAACATTACACACACAACTGTTCTCACATAGCTGATGTCAAATCTGTGAAGGGGCAAGGGAGTGGAGGTACACGGAAGAGAGGAGACACAGGGAAGAGAGGGAGGGAAAATATTTTTCTCTTTACTTTATTTTACTGATTTGCCGATTGAATTTTTTTGTGGTTCCAAAAAAAAGGAACCACAGCTGAATAGTTTCAGCTCTGTGCCTTTACAGCTACTGATAGCAACTGATGATTATAAAGAAACACACATTATAAAACAATCTCTAAAACCTTGGTAAAAACTTGTGCACTCATGGGTGCCCTGCCATCACATTCAAGAGCAGAAACTCTTAAAAATATTTTGCTACAGGATTAGTAACTGGCACTACACAAGTGAAGGAGACAAGCACTCCTTTACACACAGGGAATGGAGAGAAGGAAAGAATGCTCTCAATGGAGAGGGCAGAGCTGTATTCAGTGCATTTTAACTGCTTGACGGGAGACACACCAACAACCCTAATGACATGACTGTCTTGGCTAGAACTTCTGTTTCTTAGAACCACTCACCTAAAGATGTATTTTTGAAATGTGATGCCAGGAAACTAACTTTCCCTGTGATGAGCTCATAACTGATCTCTTTTAAAAATTCACTGGTGGTAAGCATGCTTTCTGCAAGTGCCCGAGATTGATACTGACCTGGAGAAGAAGGGGAAAAAAGTGAGAGCAAACCTTAATACAGTGTACTGTCAGTACAACCTTTTCATCCTAGAAATGTAGGCCACTCTGATCTTCAGTCATGGATCTCCACAGCCTTTACCCAGAAGGCTGGGAGAGTAGTCTCAAGTCTACTTCACTAGTAAATGAAGAATTAGTTGCTATAATTTTAGCATGCTCTTTGCAAACTGTTGCCCATCATTTTGTACACTTGCGTGACAAATGATATGATTCAGGGTAAATATGAAAAAGTAATTATCCCTAGTGTGGGAAAAAAAATATTAAAAAAGTTTAAAAAATTGGCATTATTGATTTATCTGCCTACAAAGGAAAGATGACTAGTCAAAATTCACTTCCATGCAGACACTTTCATGCACACACAAACCTCAGAGCCAGTCACCAATGCAGAATTTAAAATCAAGGTGATAGAAAGGATAAAATGTGTGTTCTGTTTTACAGCAGTCTGCAGAAGACTCTGCCACGTACAATATCACAGCTGTTCCACTAAACAAAGACAAACCAACTATTTTGTCACTGGGTCACTTCAAAGTATTTTCTAGAGGTAATCACACAAACAAAGTCTCAGGCCATTCAAAGAGCAGCGATGAGTAGCATAAATATATTTTTCTAGATCCTCATGGACATCAGTACTCTAGATTTTGATGGAGAAACAATGAACTGTGACATTGTAGTGTAACAACACAAAGGAGAACAAAAAGAACAAAAGGGATTTAAAAACTGGATCAATAAATCGAGAAAATTAATTTAGCATCGCAAGCAATCTGCAAATATACTCACCTAGAACTACTACACAGAACTCATTTCCTCTTATCTTTGATGCACAAATGGCAACTACATAATCTGGTAGCTTTTGCTGATGTTTCATTTCATTGAGAGACCTCAAGGTCTCCGAGATGCCCTCTGCCAGGGAATTCTGGGTAACAACCACATGCACGAGGTCCCGAGACACGCTAGCGATTAACCTGGCAAGCCAAGGGAGTTGACCTGGTGACACAGAGATACACTGTGCGCTCATTTGCAAGGATCGCTCTCTCAGAGTGAACTCCTGCATAGCTTTCAACATGATCTGCTCAAATTCTTCCCTCAGGGGTATCTGGTCAGGACCTACATTGAAAACAAACAAACAGAAGAACAGTATCCCATATCAAAATGTTATTGAACCAGGAATAATCACAGGTCTGTCTTGATCTGAAAAGCTCCTTCAACCACATTTTTTATATTTTTAAAAAACACTCACTACTCAGTGGATATCTAACCCCAGAGCTTATTCTTGGTTTTTCATTTTAGAAGCCACTCTCTCCCACCATCGCCTTTTTTTTTTTAATTAACAATGAAGTATTCCATCTTACTCCTAGCTTTCCTGCATTCAGAAAGTGGTGGGATGAACAAGGGAGTGGGAAAATATGTGCCTTTTGCCTGGAACAGAAGGATTAATCCTGCAGCCATATGTTTTTACAGCAGAAAACACAAATGCTTATACTTGTAGGCTAATCACAACCGTGCAGCAGGACAAAGCCTGTCAAGTGGTCTTTGCTTTGGTTTTTCTCATCATGCATACCAATCAACTAAGCATGGTTGCAAATAAGCATGTTTAACCTCTTCTTTAGCTAAAGTGAATTCATTTAGCAAATCTTCAAACATCAACATAAAGAAGAATATGCAAATTTAGATCTTTACATTCCCCAGACTTTGTAAACTATATTTTGAACTTGAATTGGAAAACAGAAATATAAGATCTCCGATTTTAGCATCAGTCCTCCAACTCAATTTCAATTAAAATTTTGCTCAGTAAAATTTGTCTCATTGTAAAAGATACTCAGGAACAGATAAAAACATTCATGAACACAGAGTAAAAAGTAACCATAGCTTAAATTGCTAAGATCTCATATCAGTGCCAAAGGAGGCAACTTCACACTTCAGCAGCTTGTTTTTCTATGACAAAATGGGGCGGGGGGGGCCTTAAATACCAGAGATATGTGAAATGCTGGTTTAGGTTTTATGTTTTCTTTCAAGGCAGGAAACAGAAAGGTTGTGTGAGAAGCAGGCTGTGGGTAAATAACAGAATCTGTAAAAACTGCTGCCTATTGTGATTTTGCCTTTTTGAGAAGTAACATATGGAAAGACTGTTTTCATTTTTGATGCAAACTGAAAAATTCTGAAGAGTCCAATTTAACACAGCATGGTCATAATTCTCTCTTTAAGTTCTCTTTTTAGGAAACATATTTTCTTTTCCCTTCTAAGAAAACATGGATTCTAGGTCTTTGAAGATATTAAAATTGAAAAAAATAGACATTTATTGGCAGAGAAAAATGTTCCTCTGCAGAAATGAAGTTTATCTACAACATCTCAACCCGTGAAAATGTGAGGGGAAATAAAGAGAAATAAAAGCAAGTTTGTGCTGGTTGAGGGAGGCTACCTAAGAGACAGGCTTTTAGACACAAGGGTCCAAGAATATTAAATGAATTTAAGAACATTAAAATAATTGTACGAATGATAAGATAGATTCTCTGTATGGGAACACAGAATTTCCCTCAGATTATTTATATGAGAAAAACTTAAAAACAGTTAGCTATCAGAAAGACACTGATAAGGAAATACTGTGAAATTAATGAAGTGCTTAATACCACACTTGGGTTGTGGTAGTCTTTCTCTACAACTATCCAGAAAAATAATGGAACTAATATCAGATAAGATGGAAGACAAAATGATAGATATTGACATTGATTGTGAATAGTTTCCTAAAAAAATATATGTCAAGGTTAAAAAACATATCTGTCAAAGTTAAAAAGGAACATGGAAGCTTCTGTATAGAAATGAGTACACAAATTATAATCTTGACCTCAAAAAACAAAACTGCAAAGCAAACAATACCATAAAATATTAATATCTGAGTTACATCCAATTGGTGTCCTATCACAGGTGGTGCTCTCCAGGGCTCAGTGTTTGGGTCAGTCTGTTTAATTGATGGTCTGGACAAGCGGATCAAGTGAGACTAGCTCAATGTGTTAGTGCATAGTGCTAAAAATGCCAAGTTAGCAGTGAATGCCAATGGGCCATTCCCTTAAGAGCTAGACTCAGATCCTTGTAGGACCCTTCCAACTCAGAATATTCGTGATTCTGTGTGAGTGCACCCTTAGGCAATCTGTGGGTGACACCAAGTTGCGTGGGAGTGTTGATCTGCTACAGGATAGGAAAGCTCTGCAGAGGAATCTGGACAGGCTGGATCAATGGGCTAAGGCCAACTTGTACAAGGTTTGACAAAGTAAAGCGTCAAGTCCTGCCCTTGTGTCACAACAACCCCATGCAGCACTACAGCCTTGGGAAGAGTGGCTGGAAAGCTGCCCAGCAGAAAAGGACTGGGGGTGCTGGTCAACAGCAGCTGAACATGAGCCAGCAGTGTTCCAAGGTGGCCAAGAAGGCCAATGGCATCCTGGCTCAGATCAGAAATAGTGTGGCCAGCAGGACTAGGGTAGTGATTGTCCCCTTGTACGCAGCACTGGTGAGGCTGCCCCTCAAATCCTGTGTTCAGTTTTGGGCCCTTCACTACAAGAAAGACACTGAGGTGATGAGGTGGGACCAGAAAAGGGCAACAAAGCTGGTGAAAGGTCTGGAGCACAAATCTTATGAGGAGCAGCTGAGGGAGCTGAGGTTGTTTAGGCTAGAGAAAAGGAGGCTCTCTACAACTCCCTGAAAGGAGGTTGTAGCCAGGTGGAGGTTGGTCTCTTTTCCCAGATAACAACTGACAGGACAAATGGAGAAGGCCTCAAGTTGTGCCAGGGGAGGTTTACGTTGGATATTAGGAAAAATTTCTTCACTGAAAGAGTGGTCAGGCATTGGAACAGGCTGCCCAGGGAAGTGGTTGAGTCACCATCCCTGGAGGTGTTTAAAAGGCATGTGGATGTGGCACTTGGGGCCATGGTTTAGTGGTGAATTTGGCAGTGCTGGGTTAACAGTCAGACTCACTGATCTCAAAGTTTTTTCAGCCTAAGTTATTCTGTGCTGCTATGATTCTGTGCTATTATTCTGTACAGTTTAAGTCAACATATTGAAGCATCATCCATTTTCCGGATGACACACATTTCTGCGTAGACAAACTTCACAGAGACTACTCCTCCAGCCATCTCAGACTAGGAGAATTCCTGGAATAAGCTCCTGCTTTAAGTGTCTGACCATCCCTTCCACTGAAGGCAGAGACTTGTTCTTGCTTTGAGTCTGGGCATACATTTAGATATTAAAACTACAAAAAACCTCTGAGTGTCACAACATGCAACATGTACAGTCAAAGTGATTCAAATATGCCACAATGAGAGAAGAGGGAGAATGATTTTGTAATTCTACACAGGTGGTATAACTGAAGGTCCAGAAACTTCCAGAAAAACCAAAATACAGACCTTAGCACTGCACAGACTGTGTTTGTAGAAATGGTGGTGCAATAGTAAAAAGCTGATGATTACAGATGATAAAATGTAACCCATACTGCAAATATGGACATTTTGATGATAAAAAAAACCTTTGAGAATACTTCACCATGAATGCTGCCAAAGATAACAAACGTGAAATCCAAATAAGTTCAGAAGGCAGACTAAGAAAACCACTAATTTTAAACACATTTCTTTATCTTTTATTGCTTATTCCTTTATCACAGTCAGTGGAATTTATTTATAGAAATGGTATGGCTTGCAATCACAGCTTTAACTGTCTATAGTCTTCATAAAAGGTCTAAAGCATCAGAAATGCATTTATTTTGTTTTCTTTGATTTGTAATATTATCATGAGTTGCTCAGCTGATTTCTGAAAACACAACAGCATCATCCTACAATAATGTTGTCATAATTCTACATGAAAAATGAAAGGAATTCTCAGCTATGTCTTTTTTTCAAAAAAGGAGCATTTTCACAATATTATTTTTATGATCTATGATCACAGTCATCTGCAAACGTATTTCGTAGAAGTAGTGAGATCTGAAAAAATTAGGCAAGACTATCTTTCATCCTTTTGCTTGCTTTTTTATCTTTGCTTTTATCTTATTCTTTCGCAATATACTCTGGAAAAAACCCCAAATATTTTAGTCCTATTTTCTCAAGAAAAAAAAGAGGCTCACATGAATAAATGTTAATTTATGTGTGTATTGGTCTCTTCTTCTCATCAAAAACTTTTGAAGCTGGCTGCCCTCCAATCATCTTTAATCTGCTTTGATGTAACAAAATGGGAAAAAGGCTACAGTTCAGTACAGCTGTCACAGTTCCAACAGTTTTAAGTTTACAGCAATATTCAAACCAGCAACATGTTTTCATCCCCATGCTCTGCAGAATGTTTTTACTTTTCTCCTTGTTAGGTCCTTTCATCTTACAGTGCTGGCACCCATTTCCACATTAGGTCAAATGAAAAACTATTCAGCTTTGCACAGTTAAGAACAAAAGCCAAACTAAACACCTGCTAATAAGGGAACTGCTTTATGCTGAAGGCATAGTGCTCACTAGACACAGCTCAGCTTCAGAAGCTTTGCATGAAGCCTGCTCTAGTTTGCAGCAAGTATAGACTTGCTGTATCCATCTAAGGTTAGGCTTGCTCATGGAATGTGGTTCACTGACTCATAAATTTCAATAAATAGTTTGTTTTTAATTGGACATGCTATATCAGTTTGCTACATGCTCCTCTGAAGGAAATTTGCAAGCTGCCCGTATCAATCCAGAACTGTGTGAAGCAGCTGGTTTAAACATCAGGCACTAAAAACAGAGATTGAAACCTCAAATTAGAGATTTAAGCCCACTGAGAGAAGACAACAGAAAAACATTCAGTCTGTAAAAAATAAACCCTCTGTCAGGTCTAACATGGCATCCACTGGACTATTGAGACAGAGAATGATAAAACTATCATGTTGCTTAGAGAGTATTACAACACAGAACATGGCTTCCTTCCTGTCTGGTTACAGTACTGCAGTAAGGCATAAAAACTCATGGGTGAAACTTGCACAGAGCACATTTGTTCCCCAGATTGTAAGGTTATCACCAGTTGTGCTTCTTTTGAAACATCTGCATATTTCACCATTAGCTATTACAGATGCAGCATGCTCTTCACAAAAGTCATTTCACAGTCCTCCATGGTAAGTAGCATCTTTTTAAATACAAAAGTTAAGACTGAGACTGCCATGGAAGTTTCCCAACACCATCCTGCATTATTAACTTCTAAAACCTTACTGTTACCACTGCTCTTTTTACTCTAAGGTAGAGGAAAATGTCTGGGCCTGCAATAAGAGAAAGAAAATGTGGTTTGCTGGTTTGCTCTCAAACTTGCAAAGAGTCCATTTCAAAAACATTTACAAGAATGAGATATTCACTGAATCACTTGCCTTAGTCTGAATAACAAATGTGGTTTTCATGTAAACAGTGCTGTCACCAAAACAATGACAACGATCACACATCTGCCAGCATTTGTCACAAAACTGAATAAAACAGACCGAGTGTCCTTAGAAGGGGCTGTGATAACTGATGGTTTGATACCCTAAGCAAATGAGTTATCTGCATTGCAAATCCATTTCATAAAGGTGACCTGGTCAATCCCCATATGGAGAGCAGAAGCAGTATCAGCCTCTAAATTCACTCTGCTTCTTCGATCTGAGGAACAAAGTAGCAAAGTCACACACGCTAGATGGAGCCACTTAACCTCTTCCAGCCACAAAAGTAGCCAGAAAATCGGCCCTGAAGGGGACAGAAAGACCGTATGGAGAATAAAAGGACTATTACAAATAAAATCAAGTGCTTATGACAAATTGCTTACCTAGTTGGACAAGATATTGAATAGTTAGGAGTATCATATTCTCCACACTTAGAAGCTGACTGCTGGACAAACCCAAGAGATCCAAATCCTTGTTTTCCAGCTGTGGAATCTTGTAGCAATTCACCAGCAAGGGACTTACAACAATATCACCAACATTCCCATAGAAATAAGGTAAAGTGCCATAACCTATGAAAAAAAGAAACAAAAAAGCCCCCAGAAATTCACGAAATTTGCCGCTGTATGAAATCTTGCACAATGTTGCATTTCCGAACTTAATGTTGTCTGGCAAAACACATTGCATCAATGACTGTTCTTGGCATTATAATTGCTTATAAAATAAATGAGATAGGCCACGGATTCTTTGTTGCCTTTTACAACAAGTGATCACATAGATTGCAAGAACTAACACTAACTGCATGCCAGTAGGATAATAATTATTGTTGTCTGAATACAGATGAGAATATTATCTGCTTGGGTCTTATTCTGACCTTTAAATACAGATTCTCCATAATATAGTGTTCAAAGAAGAAAAATCAATGAAAGCAAAAGTACATTGATCTTAACATTATAAAAACAGCATAAGTCACATTAGCATTGATTCAGCCACTGTGATTGATTTCACTTTTTTGCCATCTTTCCATTCTGTTTTCATAAACAGGTTAAACAAACACCAACAACTAAACATGCTATTCTGTAAGGTAGAGCACATGGGCACAGGCTAACTCATCTTTTCCTTCAAAATGTTTCTCATTTTAAAAAAAAATTTCCACAGAGATTTTGCCAAATCCATCCATTTGGGTACATCTGGTTCTGTACTATTAATAGGACACTGTTTTTCAGGGCCACTAACATTTAGCCTAACTGAGGACTTACTGGCAGCTCTCCAAGAGCCTAAGGGCTGCATTCAATTTGCACTTAAGCTGATGGCTGCAGGCACCCTCATCTTTAATAAGGAAATGTTTCTCTGAAAACCATTAGAGCACCATGCTAGAGCTTTAAAATCGGCTTCCAGAAAACAACACTAAGCAAAACAAACCAGAAGTGTAACCCCATCCTTCACAAATTTACTAGTGTAGATGGCCCAGTTAGTTCTCCAGGAACTGTGTGTATTAGAATTATCTGTGCAAGTGAGGACTTGGAGAACTTCTCCATTTCTTCAGGAATGCTAAATTTTTCCATGGACTGTATTGATAAGCATGTTCTGTTAACACTGAAGCTATTTTATACAACCATCTGTACTATATTGGACCTAGAAGAAATTTAGAGTGAAAAAAAAAAAAATCACTCATCGAAATTTTTTGCATAGTATACCCATATAGGTGAGGTTGAAAGGAATATTGGCATTAAAAATCATACTTTTAAAGTAAAACCAACGTCTTTCTAAGGGTTAAAAATGTACTTTATACAGCTAAAAGATTTTAAAACCTGAAGCCTGATCTGTTATCTCAATTGCTTACAAGAAGTATGGACTATAAATGACAAAAAGTTAGTATGATTTATTTCTGTTTAGTCAGTCCAAATCAATTTTCTAGTTCTCACGTAAAATCCTGGGACTTCAAGATCTGGACTATAAATGCTGCAGGAAATATTTACTTGGTTTATAAGTTGTTTATACTGGAAAGCTATTTTCACTACTTGGAAATATTTCTATTCTTGAATTTTACAAAAATTTTATTTGTATAAAACCTTGATTTGGCCAGTGGTTCTGCACAGATTTGACCTAGTTGTGACCTGTTTGCAAATCAGGTCTCCAGAAATCACCTGACTCTCAGTTTCAAATGTTGAGTAACCAAAGAAAACTATCTGCAACAACTGACTTTGCATTGTACTGAATGCCAGAACTAACAAAAAGGAATTTAAAAAGCCTCTTTCTCCTAAGGAGTGTGTATTAGCACAAAATGCAGCATCTCATCCACAGCGTAAGACTTACCTATCAGAATCACTGGTCTAACTCCTGAGTTATTCAGCAGGTTTTCAGGAACTATTACAGTCTCCCCTGCTGGGATGGGTTGAGGCTGTAAAATTCCAGTTAACATGGATTGAGGAACTGGGACTGACAAAAGAGGCTCTATAAAATAAAGAAAAGAGAAACTTCCATTACTAAAAGGCTCATACTGTGATTTGGCCGTATGAACAAATAAGAAAAAAATTACCACAAATCACTAACTGTAATAAAATTCAAATGGTCTCTGCATTTCCTGCTATAGTTTTAAGTAATTTAAATTAAGAGCCTATGTCCTCCTGTATCCCCATTCCTAAAATAAAACTTTTTCTGGCCGCTGTATTGTTGGTGAGAATGAGAGAGGAAAACACAGGTTTGAATATGCATCTTTAAACAAAGCCAAGTACTAAACCAAAAGGGCACCTCTAAGATGTAGGTCACCCCTCAATACTGCCTCTCAATACAGGGGAAGAGCTGCTCCAAATTCTAACCTGGAATATATGTAGATAAGGAAAGTAAAAACAAAATCTCAAAGCTGTCCTTAGATAGTTGCTACAAGAATAAAAATCAGGCTTTACTCACAAAAGAGCATGAGCAGCTTTCATAAGTAAAAAGAAACAAAGTGCAAGAATTTAATAATCTCTAACCAGGTTTCAAAGTAAGGCCTGCTTCACAAGTTTCTCAGGCTTCATTTGGTGGTTTTTTCAAACAATACCATCAACAAAAAAGCATCAAAGGCAGAATGACTGAATGCATATGTTTTTCCAGGGGAATTTGTTTATCCAACAGAAAAAAAACCACTACTAAAAACTCATGGAAAATGGAGCACACAACAGAGGTAGAAGGTTAGTGGAGACAAAGTCGAGACAAACTCAAGACAAAGGGGGAGATCGCCTTATATCATGTATTTGCAGCAGGTTTCTGAAGCTAGAAACTGATAAAAGCTATGATTTGAGGTGTTCGGGTAGACAGGGCTGCACTATCATGTAATCCTTCTTCCTATGATGAATATCTCTGAAAACAATTCCAAAATATCTCAAAGCCAAGCTCTACAAAGCAGAGTTAAAAATACATTGTGCATGTTGGCTCTTTTATTTCCTTGGATATTTATTCTCTCACTCCATAGAGGTAAGAATAAGTAACTTATTAATCCCTTTTACAAAGTGTGCTGAATCTCACAACTGGAGAAGAGGAGGCTCAGGGGAGACCTCATCACTCTCTACAACTACCTGAAAGGAGGTTGTAGCCAGGTAGGGTTGGTCTCTTTTCCCAGGCAACTATCAGCAAGACAAGAGGGTCTGGTCTCAAGTTGTGTCAGGGGAGGTTTAGGTTAGATATTAGAAAGAATTTCATTACAGAGAGGGTGATCAGACATTGGAATGGGCTGCCCAGGGAAATGGTGGATTCCCTGTCCCTGGAGATTTTTAAAAAGAGACTGGATGTGGCACTTAGTGCCATGGTCTAGTAACCGCAGTGGTAGTGGATCAAGGGTTGGACTTGATGATCTCAAAGATCCCTTCCAACCCGGCTGATTCTATGATTCTATGAACTGAAAAGTATTCAAATAATGAACAGTTTTATTAACAATTATGTATAAAGAGGTACCAACATGGATATTGGTGAGTACCTGTAATTAATTCTATTTCATGTAATGATGTTATATACCCCTCCTACAGCTTTTCCATGCACAACAAACATTTGGTTTCACTTTGTGCTTTTAAATGAAGATGACCTAGTGGACATCAGTGTCCTTCGTTAGGCCAAAATTATATAAAGCTGTTTTTCCTGTGCAGAAACAGAGTGTACAGTTTCTGTAGCATGCCACACCAGACTGAGACATAACATTCAAGGTGAAGGCTAATGAAAATCCTTGAAATGTATTCATATATCCATACACCCGCACAGTTTTAGAACAACTGAATTACAGTTGGGGAACTTTGGATTTCTTTTTAGCCTTGGATTTTAATAATATTATTTTCATCTTCCTTTACTCTCTCTCCCCCAATAGTTTTACTTTCCCTGTGTCCCATCTTAGATTACAACAACAAGGACCAGGCAACATGTGCGCTTTTCTGGGGCATCTGAAAATCTCTCCATGGTGCCCTTAACTACTTCAACAAGTTCAGTTATGTTTGCTGTGCGACGCTTGAAACGCAGCAGAGTGTTACTTGTCTGGCTGAGAACACATTTTAACAAATGACATCTGAGTATTATTCAAGTTTTACCTGTTCTCGTTGAAGGTCGAACTGTAGGAACAGGTACTGCTAAACCAGGAGGTGGGACTGGGGACCCAGGAGACCAGCCCCGGTGGCGTTTCTTTGGTGGTCCAGTACTGGACATTGATGCTGGAAGGAAAGCAAAAATTTAAACTAAACCCCATCCTCCCAAATGACCAAATTCCAGTCCACATTTCCATTTCACGTTGGTGTTGAGTTGGAGTCACATCACAGACCACCAGAGGTTCATACCTAGATTTACACAAAGCCAGACTGTGATGTGAAAATTATCGTTACCTGTGTTAAAAATTGCAGCATTATCATTAATGGTCATTCCAAAAAGCAAATGGATCTGTAAAGACTGAATGGTAGGAACAGCTATGATGGGAAGAACAAAAAAATTACAAATTTCAGGCTCAACATCCAATGCAGCTTAGAATAAAAGAACAGAGAGGTTTTCTTTACCTTGGTCTCCAGCTGCACAGCCAGGACTTGGAGATGTCGAGTGAGGCATTGGCCGGGAGACTGTAGAACTCAATGCGTTATTTCTTCCTCCATTAGCGTTTCCATTAGCAACATCAGTGGCACGCAATGAAAGAGGAGCTGAGTATAATAAAATACAGAGAGTGCATGGCTTGAGACACTCTTGAAAACAAACAAAATAATACAGCCACATGCAGACACAAAAGAACAGGGCACGATGCATGACTGAAAGAAACATACTCCAGGGAAAGCATGAAGCGCGCTTGGCAGAGAAACATTTGGGGGCAGGCTGAAAAATCCTAGCCCTGAAACAGGGTGTGCAGATTTCTCGGTGAGGAGGATAGGTGGGGGAAATAAAAAATCCAAAACAAATCCCACCAAAATTAAATAGGACATTACACGCACAAAAAATTATTGGGAAGTTCATGATACATTTCTTTTAGACACTGAAAATTTCAAAAAATACATACACATAACGAATTCAGTTTGTAAACATTTTTAAGCCACTTTGGTGTACCTTTTTTCCCATCATCCACATGGAGTGTGTTACATAACAGGGCTCTCATCTGATGCTTTCGCAAAGGAGAGTGTGCAGGGAAGACAGGGTAGTTTGCCATAAAGTATACATGGTCTGAGCATCTCTGAGGCAAACCATGCTTAATTTTGCTACAGCTGCCTAAGACAATCCTCCAGTCCCAGCAAGGACTGGCAAGACCCTCTACATCCAGTCCTTGAAATGAAACTATAACAACGGAGGATCACAAGAAGTTACCTTCTCTCATCTGAGCTCCTTCTCACTCTTTTTCAGAACCTACTTTTTGCAGAAGAAAAAAAATGGAATAAACTGCATAGAGCAGACATGGACCCCCTTGCTGTTATCTGCCAGTTCCACAAGGATTTAGCTCCCAAGAGCATATTCCAGGAGCAGCATCAGGAGACGATGTAGCAGCTTGCTGATGTCAGCTGCAACAGGAAGTGTTAGAGATGTGGGTATTTGGCTTAAAACAATGCCACATGGAACTCTCCAGCTGCAAACATCCAAATAAATTTGGGCACAAGATTCTCAGGTTGCCAATTGCAAAACATGAGTAACCTCACTTGCCCGTTGTAGCTCCCATTTGTACTCTGAGTCAACAATTCAGTATGGACAGATATGGGGGACCTGGGTCAGAAGTGGTTGAAATGGTGGGAAGAAATTTCAGCACAAAATAAATTCACTTACATAGATATGGAGGGGAAAAGGGTATTTTACACAAAGAATGATTCATTAGATACAACATAATATTATGCACCATAACAATGTATATTGTATTAAATAGCAGATGTAATACATCATGTATAAAATGTAATGCTCATGTGCATATATAAACCAAATAAATTGATATATATTCTTATTCAAGCATACTGCCCTGTGATGATTTTTTTTCTTTCATTGCTTAAAGGGCTAACCAGTTAAAGTAAAAAACAATCAGAATATCACAACAGTATCAGCGAGGGATTTAGTTGCCACAGTTGAATGTTCTAATTCATTAAACACAAAATACAGAAATAAGTAATTAAAACAGCAGAGATATTAAAACTCCTCTAAATGAGATTAAATTCCACTAAATGTATGTTGAAGAACTACAGCTGTTAGAAATGCAGAAGTACACACAGCTCTCAATTACTAAGGCAAGAATCAGTGGGATATCCAGAGGTAAAATTTATGCTCTCTTACATGTCTTAGGAAGCACAAAGAGGGATATCACATGCACCCTTACCAGAATGCCAAATCTGAAAAGCCAAGGTGCGGCTCAAGTTTGGGGACAGTAATAACTGCAAAAATGTCTGTGCCAAAGACTGCAAGATATGAGAGTTCTGGAGGATGCCAGTGAATGTTTTCCCTGCTCTTTTCCACCAAAAAGATGACACTCTCCTTTCTTGACTGTTAAGCCGATAATTGCCTTGTCTTTCTCTTTGGATAGCAAAGCCATACCTGCAGTAAATGTCTTTCCTACAAGCTGAACTGACAGAGCTAGAGGCTTCACAATGTTCTTGTTTCGGGATTGGTCTTGCGTTCCACTTAAGTTAACAGCAGAAGATGATTTTGCTGGACTGAATACTGAAGAATCTGAGAATAGAAGTTGTTCAATTAATTATGAAAAATTATATACACACATATATATAAAATTTATTATATACACATGAGCAGTCATATGCATTTATCTAAACTCATCTCTGCATGTAATGCAAACAACTTTTTTACATTCCTCAGAAATTACTATGTATTGCTATCTTTTAGGAGTTTTAACAAACATTTAGCTGGGTGTTTATAGAATCTTATAATCTACTGAATCCATGACTGATCTCTTCCACAATATTTTTCATTCATTTTGCTCCTCAAAATAACCTTGTGGGATAGGCAAGTAAACACAGTTATCCCATGTTTCACATGAGAAAGCTAAGACAAAGAGCTTATGTAACTTGCCACCAGCAAGCATAGAGAAAAAGCACTGGAATAAGTTGCCCTAAAGAGGTTATGGAATCCCCATCACCTGATATTTTCAAGAACAAGCTACTGCATCTGTCAGACATAGCTGAGCTTGACATGGGGCAGAAAAAACCAGATCCAAAACCACAGCCTCCTTAAAGCATTACCGTCTAAAAAGCTATGAAAAGTGTATGCCCATTTATAAATCTGGCTAAAAATGAAGATATCTGAGCCCAAACACTTTGCATGAATTAACAAATGACAACTCCATAGAGCACTTTACCAAGGCTAAAAATTATAAGCCTTATTTTATAGAAGGATAAACTGAAGAACAAACAAATTTTAATACTTGTCCAGTATAAACCCATAAATCAGAACTGATTCCAAACCTCTCAGCATGCAGGCCACTACTTTAACATTAAGCATTTCATATTCACAATTTACTTCAAGAAAATTTTGGCATTCAGATGCTGATACACTGACAAATTCAAATTTTTATAACTGGAGCTAAAGAATATTAACTCAGCATCTGTCCAGAAAGTAGTTTGCAACAAGTAGGCAACATAGGCTAAGTTCACCTAAAGAAGTCCTACTAAAACAGCCAGCTAAAGAAAACAGAAGACAAAGGGCAACTTGATCTGCCAAATACATTCAACCTCAGGCCATACACCATTTGGGGAAGGAAGGTGGGGAGGAAGGTCTGCTTTGCCAGACAGAGTAACTGAGATGAGGAACAAATACAGAAGCCTCTGCTGCTGCTCCACCACCAGAAAATCTTGTCCACGTTCACAGGAAATACGCTGAGTGGCTAACAAAATAGACCACCAGGTCAGGAGCTTTGGAGGAAAACACTGGTCTGCCATTAAATATGAGGTAGCAAATATGTAGTGTTAAAGTCGTGGGGTTTTTTCCTATCTCTGGTTCTAATATGTTTTCTTGAAATTTTATCTATGAGTGCAGATGTGGCTGGTACATGTTTAAACATCACACCGGTACCTAACCAGGACTTGTAGTCCCACCAGCTATTAAAATTCTTCATCTTTCTGCTGTAAAACCTTGTTTCTAGTTGCTTGACACTCTTTTAGCACCTGAATTGAAGTTTTCCCTCTCACGTGTCTGCCTAAGACTGAATTTTTGTTCCTGTGTGCCCATAACTGTCTACCTACAGGTATCTTCTAGAACTGTTCGCTTACAAGGGCAGAAACCAGAAATATTTACACAATTTTTAAGGAAGAAAGGGATATGAGTTGACAATGAACTGAAAACAATTTCAGAAAAAACCCTGCTAATAAGAAGTGCTGTTTTAAAACAACCAAGAAGCAAACTCAAGTACAAAGAGCTATGCAGAGCCTAGCAGTGAAAAAGTCAGACCTCCTCCATCATAGGTGACACATGTCAGAATTCATGCCACTGAAAAAAAGGTGCTCTTCCCCCTTCTCCCGGACACAGGGGATTCATGTTTATGTAATGTAGCATTATCTTCACTAGAAGATAACAGTAGAAGGAGATGAAAAGATTGTGACAAGCATGACCTAAGAGTACAAACAGTGACACACAGAAACACCAAGCAGACTGAAAATCGCAGGGAGTGATAAGGAGAAAGCAGTATATAAAAGGTGTATCTATTAACCTGGCAGGTACAATAGATGACAAAGTTGTGTAAATATTAGATTACTTGTAGTTTCAAATAAATAGGTTCTCATGCATCTGCACAGTTCTCATGCCAGGATCTGGAAGCCAAGGGATCATGCAATGAAATGCAGATGTGTTTAAACAACACTCTCATTTAATTTTAACCAAAGTCTGAAGCATATAGCTTCCTAAACAGAGACACCTGGGGAAAGGGCCTCTGAACATGCTAATCAGTGATTACAATTTCATAACAATGTTCAGCTTTTGTTTGTTATTCCTTTTAACATACTTTCTAAGTGGAAAAATTATTTTAACTATATTATTTTATATCTGCATTTCATACTCCTCTAGAGAAATAAATGTTCTGGGACACACATATCAATTAACAGGATGTTTTTTGCTGTTTTTAATTTTTCAAGAAATAGTACAAACAGACACAAAACCATACAAGAGCATAGATGAAGCTGTAATAAAGCAATGAGAAAAAAAAGCTCAAAGAAAAGCACCTTGGCTATTCACAATAAATAAATATATACACGAAATTAAGATGCTGCTTCTTTGTCAATGTCTATTTGATTTTATAGTTTCTCCTTGTTTAAGTATATGATGAAGAGCTTTCTAGAATAGTTGTGAGATACAATAGCTCATATAACACAAAACCACTGTATGCATACAGGGAAATTGCTGTTGTAAGTACACTTTTGTGTGTAATAAAATTTAATAAAGAAATAAGAAAGTAAATAAACTAAAATCTGCTCCCCTAGCCCCAAAAGATTATTTTCCTTCTCAAGATAAATAGCCTAGTCTACATACCAAGTAAACACCTCCTTATAAACGTGTAATTCAAGTTTTTTTAAGAGTCACAAAAAAATTAATGAAAGAAACACAGGGAGGCACAGAATCAAATAAATTAATCAAAATATCATCTGATACTTTTAAACCAACAGCTGTTATGAGGACTAAGCTAACCTTCAGCCTCACCTGGTCTTAATCTTTCCCAAAGCAAATTTTGAAAGGCATCGCCCCCACTGTAATCTATACATGGCTTGAGGTAAATACTCAGTTGTTTACAGCATCCCTGAACCACCAATATCTGAGGTAACTTACCACCCCCAATGGTTATCTTTACAGCACTTTCAGCTCCTACCTGTCTGAGTGAACCCTGATTTGTATCCATTAGCTGATCCACCCTCTGGGGTCGTGGACGGTGACACCGAAGAATTTGGTTTAGCAGAGAGGCTAGCAGCAGATGATTGCCTGCTTCTACATTCTGCAAATGAAGCAGCTACAGTACATATTAACAAGGCCTGCCTTCCAGTTCTAGCAAAGTTCAGCAACACAGTGGCAAAAGGTGACAAAATGTTAGAAGCGTACACACAGCACGTACAACAAACAGCGGCAAATGGCAGCATTCAGTGAAAATAGGGATCTCGCGGTTTAGTCAACTTTGTCTTCTAATCAAGAAAACTTCCCTGGGGGCCACTCAGAGGGGCAAACAAATACAGACCAGATGCTGCAAAACGGCAAGAGCCCTCATTTCACAGCTTCCAAGAGATTTGAAAGGTATTGGAGATGTCCCAGGAAACACTCAGTGACTTCTGTGGCACAACCTGTACACAAACTGTCATATGTTGCCCTTTAAAAGGAGAAATTGTGCTGAAAGCCAGATTCGTAGTAGGTCTCCACAAACCTTCAGGGAGATCTCAGTGCTGCGAGTGTTTGTCTGTATGAAAACTGAATTGGAGGAGGAGAAAGTGACCTTGAAAATCACACATTAATCCATTTTTAAAGCTGAGACCTAATCAGGTTTTGTTTAAAGAGAAGGGGGTGTTTAAAAGCATTTCTCTTCTTCTAATTAGACCTATAATGGAAGTAACAGGTGAAAGGTTACCAGATGGGTGATAGCAATATGTGGATAGAACCTATCAAAATAATGCCCATGAGGTTGATTCTTGGTTGATTTTCCAAACTTTCATGGGACCTCAGAACAGTTGGGATTAGCATATGACCAAAAGTGAAACCAGTATCTGCTTCTCCCACATATGCATTACTCCTAACTGCACTTATTAGGACACATATGAAATCCAACTGCAAAAATAAAATAAGGTTTTCTTTTTCTGTATTTGGAACTTCACTATCAAATTAAATATTTATGTCATTTTTGTGAAAAATGCAGATGAAAACTCACATCCACTCTAAAGCAGTAGTAAATTATACTTGTAACAGAGAAAAGAAGCTGAAAGTAGGCTTGCTTTGAACCACTAACTGATCCAAACTATAATCACTCATACAGCTTGGTGATAACCATCTCTTTCTGGTGTCATGCTGCTATTCACATGAGGATGTGACTCTTCAGATGTCTGTCAGTCCTCCTGTGGAGCTTCTCCTCTCCTCACATCAACCTTTTTGGAACAACAGGGAACAGATCAAACTCTGTCTTTTACTGAGTGAGACCACAGCTGAGAAAGTCAGGAGTCTGCATACAAACCAGCTTAGCAGACAACAAGTAGGTAAACCATTCTCTCCTTGAGTCTTTTCATGGCTCTAGCTCCAAATACCTACATCCTCCAATAAGAGACCCCATGCCTACCTTGCCTTGGGGTCACAAATGTAATCTCTTTAGCACGTGACAATATTGCACAGGCTGCTCTGGTAGAGGGTAAGCCCAAGTGTAAAACACTGTAAATGGCAGGAGCATGCAAGTCTTTTCTTTCCCTGAGACCAGTGACCTGAACTTTCTTAATCTTATGGCATGCTACTTATCCCCAGGCATTAGACAGATTGAATTGCACCTGCTAAGATGAATATCAGTGGAAAACCAATGTTGCAGCTCTGGTTGTGAGTCACCTTGCTTCAGGCACATAAAAGAATCATCTGATTGGATAACCTTATTTATCCTACAAAGATGACTACATAGCCTAAGACAGGCAAATGTAGGGTTCCCATTGAAAGTATGGGAGATGGAAGAAGAACTTTTACAATTGCATGGTTACTATTAAGACTTAAATAAATCTCTTTGGCAAAATCCAGACTTCAGTGAAAACAGGGAGAATTTTTCCTTCAGCAGTTAGTTTTGAATGCATACATTTTCAACAACAACTTTCAATTTTTCATTCAACATCACACCAATAATATAAAAAAACCCCTCTAATTGAATGGGTGCCTTTATTACCTTTCCAGCAAATAAGGGGTCCCTTTGACAGTACGCCTTGGGAGCTTCTTACTAGGTAGTACTTTAAGTGCTTCTGCTTCTTTGGCTGAGTAGTCAATTTCAGGTTGATATGGTTGGAAAATTCCGTGAAGTATCGAAATCCTCTTTCTCCACAGCCTATACAATTCCCGGAAAATCCTGGAAGAGCGAAGCAGAAGATTACATGCAGATTAAATGTCTTGTACTATCTGCTAGGAATAAGGCCATTTAACCTACCTGCACGTCTAGTTCAAAGTGACTGGAGGCCTTCAGTCAGACAGCTGCTGTAGACACCCTGCACAGCACATGTGTGTCAGGAAGAGGCCAAAGAGAGCCAGATTTTAGTCTTAGTTTTTCTGAAACTCCTCCATCTTTCTGGGGCATACTAACTTATGACAGAATCCTACCACAAATTTTCCACTCCACACAGTGCAGAGAAGAATAATTACTTGGCAGGGGGAGAGCTATGATGCCAGGCTAGGAAATTTCCACGAGGACGAAAAAATAGACATTTTTTCTACATTAAAAAACAATGGGTTCCAAACTGCATGCATGTGTCTCAAAACAGTGGCTAATCCATAGCAGCAACTTCATGTGACTGAAATCAACCTCTAATAAGTTTTCTCTGAGACTCCTTACACAAAGCATTTTCCAACCAGCTGATTCTATGATTCTATGATTCAACATCCCCAGCCATACCCAGGGAGGGGACATCACACCACAGCTTCTATCTAACTCAGGCCCGTGGATATCTGCCATAAATCCAAAGGTTACAGTGTGTAGTAGCATAGTAAATGGGTTTAAGGGAGAAATAACATTAAAGTAACAAAACCAAGGTGTTTTCTATAGTTACACAAAGAATTGCTGCCCTGGACCAGAATTTGAGCAGTGTAGTTAAATCAGAGTATTTATCTTTTGCTGTGCTTTCTTTCCTGTTGAAAGGTCTTTCTGAATATATTCTAGGTAGCACAGAGACTGGAGGGGGAAATGAGAGAGTAAATTCAAAACAGGTTAAAGGAGCCAAAATACATTAAATCACTTTTACTAGCCTGTTCAGATGTATACCAGCTGTGACCCAGCAAGAAATCTAGGTGCATGTATGCCTGTCTTCAATCATCAAGAAGCATTCTTGTATTAAAATGTTAAAGCTCATAAATGTAACCGATCATGACATAATTGGTGGGGTTTTTTTCCTTATGTATTAGATGTTGAGAAGCAAATTACTCTCAAAGGTCCTACTAAGAACAATGTTCCCAGTGGAGCCAAGAGCAGAATTCGTCCCTTAATCCACAGAAAAATAGATAGCTCATCTTCAGTACTTGCATGAGCATATTTCTTCTTAAAGGAAAAAGCTGTAAGCTTCAGTAGAGATAGAGTACATGGATAGTTCACATTCAGAATGCCAGGGCTGCAATTGACTTCTGCCCACACCGAGATATCAATTGTGTTTAATTTTGGAATCAGGGACTTGTTTTAAAATAGGCTTTTAAGGTGGGTTCGTCTTTAGTTTTAATTTAATGATATCGCTCCTCTCCTCAACCACTTCTAATAGAAGGTTATTAGCTGAAATTACTTTGGATAATTTTGAACTGACTTTTTTCTTGAATTATTACAGTACAAAGAAAATAAATCTCTTACCTAAAAGTGCATTTTTTCCATGATCATCTGGCAAAAACCGCTTGTCAACAGCACAGACTAGAATGTGCTCAGGAAGGTTGGGAGATTTGGCTCCTACTAACAGGAAGCCTGCTGGGATATCGATT
This sequence comes from Corapipo altera, assembly GCF_003945725.1. Taxonomy (NCBI): domain Eukaryota; kingdom Metazoa; phylum Chordata; class Aves; order Passeriformes; family Pipridae; genus Corapipo; species Corapipo altera. The sequence goes on along the minus strand of NW_020884879.1, from coordinate 1,211,847 downwards.
TGCTCCATGCATAGAGATACTAACCGTAAATCCTTGCCTGCTTGACAAAAACCTATAAAACAAAGCAAAACAAATGATAACTCTTCAAAAGATTTCATTTTCTTCTTTTTATCAGTTAAAAAAGTAAGTGGGACTTCACAAATGGATGCTGTAACTGGGAATTTTAATATACCCTTTTCAAGGGAAATAGAGGAAATTCAGGTAACATCTCATCAGATCTACTAGCTCAGGGTTTCAGAGACAATAGATAATATTATTTTAAAGAGATCCTGAACATATACAGGCACAGAAGATATTTAAGTGTCCAAACACTAGTTTACAGCCTTTTCAAGAGAAACAATGCTGTCTTTATTGCTTGTAACAGGCTGGCATCAATACATAAACACCAGTAAGTAATACAAAGGAATGATAAAAATTGATGAAATTCCAGCAAATAAAAGAAGAATTCACTGGTTTTAAAGATGTACACCATGTTTTTTCTAAGTCTTCAACTAAGTCTCCTGAAGTCTCAGTGGACTGCATGACTTCCAAGTCTCCAGTTAAATTTTCCCCCACCCAAATACACATATGCACATGAAATAGGGACGTGAGGTTGGTCCTTGTGCTTCTAGTCAATGTATAGCTAAAGCCAGCAGCAGATACGGGCAAGACTGGGGACCTGAGCAAGCATCTGCTGTTCCACATCCTGCAATGAACAGGTAGCAGGCTGGGGTGCACAAAAATCACAGCAAGGCAGCCCAGAGCACTGTCCAGCACCCCAGTGGGGCCCCTGGGAGCTCAGGACTCAGAGTGAACCAGGCAGGTTGAATGGGACAACTTAGTGCAATTGTGGGACTTCTGGGCGTCCAGCTGGTCCAATCTTTTGCTCAAACCAAAATCAACTGCAAAGTTAGATTTTTTTGACTAAGTAATTTACAATAACATTCAAAGACTCTTCCATTAGTTTCAACACTGGACTTACAAGGATCAAAATCACATTCCACTTTTTTGTAAAACTCCATCTTATCAAGTTTATTGAGTAATTTCTACTCTCAAGAAAGGAAAGGACAGGTGTGAGTGAAAGCAACAGTCATGTGACTTCCTCCACAGGAATGGGTATGATCACACTAGGCTTTCTAATTTCCCTTAGGCAAAAGTCAATGAAAGTACTACCAAGTTTTATGAAGGACTAGACTCTTTTGTTGTGTTCTCCTCCAGTTCACACTTCTTCAGTTGCAAGATCAGTGCTACTGTCTGGCCGCACACATTTCCCAGCAGCAGCTGGCAGAATCCCCCCCATGTTTCAGGATATCCAAAGGCATCACACATTTACCCACTGACCACCTCTCTTCTGCTACAACCATAGAAATATCGTAATGTAGACAACATATGCATATATCTGCATGAATCAGTATTTCAAAATTAAAGAAATCATAATCACAATAATCAATATTACTGTTAAAAGCAAACACCTCAAACTAAATTTGAGATTACTGTAAAATCTATTAAGACTTCAATCATCAATATATATATCACTTACACTTAACAGAAAATATTATTCGTGTAGTCCTCACTCAACACAGAAATTTTAAGGGAAAAAAACCCCAAAACCAAATCACTGGAGAAAGACACTGCCTAAGCATCTGGTAACACAATGTGATCACAGATTAACCAAGAGTCACCTCACCCATTATTAATACGTATGTCTGCACTGCTCCTATGCTAAAACTTAGTTTAAAACTTCTTCAAAAATTATGAAAGTTAATGTTCTTTGGTTTTATCTCAAAACTGTACCAGGTACAGAGCATGTGCGAAGTGCAAAGTACAGAAGCAGCTAGCATGAATCTCTCGGCAAGCAGCAGCTTGCTGAAAACAGGGTCCAATACAGGTTCAGTCTTGTGCCTACACCCAGAGTCTGTTGAACCAGTTCTTGACTGAATAGTTTCGTCAATTCTTCAATCAGCTCAGTTCCAGCAGCAGCTCATTTGAGCTGAAAGTTGTCTTGGATTCTCCCCTCACACATTCCTTTTTCCAGGAATTAAAACAAAGCGCCTAAAGTTTTCATGTATGAATCAAAGGATTATAACAATAACTTACCACTAAGAAGTGTTTTACGGGAAAGTATTAAACCAGCATATTTAAAGTAAAATTTATTCTTTTCTGATTAGACGCCACTTGATTTTTCTGTGTAAATTCTTTTTAAGGTATATTCTTTAAAAGCACATTCACCTTGATCAAGGCTAAATATTATGTAAACTTTTCAATGTAATTTAGAAGAAACTGTTAGAGATAAACCTAGGAAAAAAACTCCCTTACATTCAAAATAAAAATTGCTTATTCAAATGTTTATGCCATTTGTGTATTATGTCCAGAATTTTCAAAACTGATCTTAAATTTTTAGACATTCAGTGAAATCTAAGTAGTTGACGTGCTTAGAAAATACCCCTCTACATCTAGATTTAAAATAGAAACCCACTGCTGACAATGTGGGCAAACAGGAAATCTGCAGATAAGTATTATGAAACAGCAAGTGCAATAACATTTCAAGACAGATTGAAAACTGTGCTTTTACACAATGAGTTTCTAGTTCTGCCTCTACCTAAAAACATTCAGGAAATGCCTAGAAGTACAAACAGTGACCACTAAGAGGTTTTTGAATTAATTGTTAGCAATAGCAATACTAGGACACCAAAGAAAGCAAGATTTTGGTTGTCTGTGTTGTTATGTGTCAATAGAGACTTGCTTTCAGAAGGAGCACACGACACTGAGAAGGCTGAATATCATATATCCTGTAAGAAGCTTAGAGCCTCTTGGGGTGTCCCAAGAGGACACCCTTTTGTGCCCTCTTTTGATGTTCCAGTGAAGTTAAGCAGTGCTCCACAACATCTGAAATGGAAACAAAGACTCAGTTATTATCCAGCCTAGAAGCAAAACAACTTCAGCTACACTTGAACAGCTGCAAATCACCATTCTGCACTGAGTCCTCAGGAGAGAAGCTACAGAAAAATCCTAAGAAAGGCACCACAACATCTCAACAATTTACAAGCATTACTCAGTAACATCTTAGCAGTAGCCATTGAAACAAACTGATGTATCTCAGTCTGCTATCATGGAAACAGCAGCTTCTTATCTGAGAGGCTGTAGATCTGAACATATTACATATTTCCCATCATTTAGGATATGGAGGACTGTACTGTAGAAATGCTGCATCCTACCTAATCTGTGAACAATACCTGAGATTTACCCTCTGCATCATCTTTTACTTTACCCAAAGTGTTCTCAGACTCCTTCCATGCTCCCCTTCCTCCTTGCACAATCTCTTTTGGCATCCTCCTCTGCTTTGCTGTTGGCGACATCTCTGGATCAGAGAGGTATGCATGTGTAGATTGGCTGGCCAGCACATGCCTCTCTAATGTTCAGACTGTGTGAGAGTTATAATTACTTTTCTGCCAGAGGGACCTTATATCTGGGGACACTGATGTCATACAACCAGCTCCTGAACTTCACAAATCTTGCTGAAATTCATTACTTTTAGGATCTCTACCTCTCTGCCAGCACCAGCAAAAAGCAGCTACTGGCGCAGAGCTCACAGGTGACTGCCAAAACCTTGTTTTCTGAAGGAACATGACAAGAAACAGGGTTGACACTGAACTCTTTCCTCTGGCTCCCCTTCTGCAGAGGGAAAGGGATCCCAATAGGTGAGCAGTGAGAGACATAGTACAGACAGAACCTCAGAGCCTCCATGAGCTCTTCTCTTGTTTAGTCAACAGCTGCCACAAGAGAAGCAGGTAGTTCTGCAGAGCTTGGCCAGGTACAGCTGGGGCTTACTTCCATCAGGAAATATGGACAGGATGCAAATCTGCTTCTGTGCAGTAAAAGTCTTGAATTTTCCTTCAAAGGCATGCAGATGGTACACTTCAAGAACCTTCATTATCATTCTTTCCCTTGGCTTTTAGGGCTGAAAAGAACTTTTTTAGTTTTTTGCTGCTTTTTGAAACTGATTGACAAAATTCCACCCAAAACACATTGATTTGGAAGTGAGTAACTGACTGTGGGGAGAGAAAGGGGGGATTAACCCCTCTCTCTGTCTTTTTCTAACTGGCAAGCAACACTGAGGCCTCAACATTATTTACTTTTCTGTTTTGCAAGATTTCGCATTGATAGTTACTTATCTATTAGAAATAACCATTTCCACATTAGGAAAGACAAGACGCAGTGCCTCAGCACTAGCAGAACTTGTATTGTCCATTTTTAACACTTAGAACATGCAAAATCCATTTACATTTCATAAATATTCATTTATAATTGTGCTAAATTTCTAAGTCAACAGCACTAACACTTCCAACTCCTAAGAAGAAAGAATGGCACTTTGGTGTTGCATTTACTTGTGTACTGTTTATGGACATCCAAGCACAAAGAGGAGAAAATTCATGAGCCACTAAACCAAACCAACTTCTCTTTATGAGATTTTTTTATTGACATGTAATAGTAAAAAGCAAAAGCCCAAAGCTGAGCTGCTCCATTAAAAAAAAATAAATCATCTTCTCACAGGATATCAGCTTTGTTTCAAATGAAGAACAGGTACTTATATTCTGATTAAAGATTTGCAAATACCAAGAGCAGTCACCAAAAAACCACAATCATAATGGCTTTTACAGACATTATCTGCATTTCTTTGAAGGAAAATTCACTAGTTTTTGCCTCTGAGAAGAACATTTGCATTCTCTAACATCACTTCATATAAAGTAATCCAGTCCCATCTTTCTGAAAATGAAAATGTATCCCCACATCTCTCAACACTCAGAAGTGTTGAAATCTTCTTAGAAATTAAATTTGTATATATCCTCCCTTTCCCCACTATTACGAGAGGTTTCCATGTGCGATACCAGCCCGTTGTTGCACTGTAATAAAGGGGTATTTGCATAAGGAATTAGCTTCCAAGAATTGCATATGAATTACGGGTCACTGTCACTCGCCATTGTAACCTCACAGTAACTGATCAGGTGTTAAGTACCTGCTTACCTAATTGCTTCTGAAACTACCTTGGCCTTTCTTTAAGCACCAAGTAAATTGAGGATTTACTAACAAAAGGAAGGTGATACTATTTTGCTTCCCACAGCTTGCATAAAATGTTATTCCACAAATTAGAAACAGCTTCTTTTAAAGCTACAGCAAGCAAGTGGTTCAGAACAGCTTCTTGTATTATTTTGTTGCCTATTCGAGGCACCCGTACGAAAATGAAGAATTATTTTTCTTGAAATTCTGTTTTCATGGAAGGTGTAAGTTAGTTACAGAAGTTTGTGTTGAGCAGGAAAAAAAAGTCCCTGAAAATAAGTGAATTCCTTGTATGACTAATAGTAAGGCAAGTGGCAAATGCAGTTGCTCTTTCCAGTGGGCTAAAGAGAATTAAAGGATCTAATATAGTCACCAGCTGAGAAGGATCCTCAAACAAACTGTCACTTTTGAGGTACTTATTTTTTTAACCCACAAATAAAGACATTAAGTTCTACTTTCTGCACCCATGTGACTGACAAAGTCATCTGAATAACAGAACAAGTCACCACAGAAAATAATATGATGGTTATGGCACGCATCCTGAACTCAGGAAAATTAAACAGCAGAAATACCTTAAAGGAAAAAAAAGATTTCACCCCACCTGCGCTAAAAGGTGGGAGACGGGTTTTACAGCAACCAGAGCTATGAACTGCAGGTTCTAGTACCGATATTTTGCTCTTAGATAAGCAATTAAATACAAGCTTAAAGTATCCAAGGACAGCGAATTCAATTATTATATCAATATGCTTTAATATTTTCATAAAATTATTTATCTTTCCAATTAAATCACTGAGATAAGGGATGTAAACAATGGCAGTGATCCTGTCTTACATCTCTGGAAGGGCATATTCATGCAATGAAAGATGAGCTATCAGATTAATATCTTGCTGAGATACGGTCTACAGTGTCAATGTTTGGGAACCTGTGTGTTTCGAGCACTTATGTAAAGCTGTTCTAACAGATCACTAGCAGTATTTGGAAAAAACCACTGCTTTTTTAAATCAGGTCCTTGACAACACTGAAGAGCAAGGCAGATTTTGTAAATTCAGAATGGTAACCTTAACAATGAGTAAAGAACAATCCTGAAATTCTGGAGATGTAACACAGGAAAATTTCTTCTAGAGTGTTTTGATCATAAAAGACTGATAGATAAAAATCAAAACACAGAAGCCCCACTGGAAGGTAAGATTTTCCAGGACATGCTAAAAAGCTTACTATTACATATATATATAGTTGAGCACATATTAATGTAACTGGGCATAATGTTGTGACATGCAATATGCAGCCACAGAAGAGAAGTCTGCACTGCCATGAGAGCTGACGACCTCCTTGCAGTGCCCCGCCAGAAAGAGCAGCTGAAAAAAACAATCCTGAGCAGAGGTGGCAAAGGTACTACTCCTGCTCTGCAAAGGAGATTTTGTAGATTTGACTGATACTTGTCCTCAAATGAGAACACCTTTCTAGGAATACATAATTTCATACTTTCTCCTTCTCTCTCCCCTCCAAAAATGTCAAAGAATTACCATTGATGAGTTCTTACTTCTATCACTGTGTATAACCATACGTTTCAGCAAGGTACAAAACCATTTCACAAATTACAACTTTTGATGTACTCTGCACAAGGAATTCCATGATTTAGGGGTATGTTGAATAAAATGTCACGAAGGGCTTTTGGACCTGATGGGAACAGATGCTCATTTTCAAGCGTCTGAAGGGAGCAGGGGGATGTTTTTATGAGAAACACATCTAATAAATACAACTAGATCTTCCTTCTATGAGGAAGTTAAATCTTCAGAATAGAACAATTATAGGATAAGGTAAACTGATTACATCAATTTTACTTTGTCCAAGTAGGTATATGCATAATGATCTGACCCTTTCTTTAACAATTTAAAACCAAAAAAAATATAGTACTGTCAACAATTTTGCTCATCTTGAGCAACAATCAGGTCAGCTCAAGGTAAGCAAGCAATGGCCAACAGGCATATGGGGAAAACAAAACAGACAAGCTTCCACTACCAACCCCTTTTATCACCTTGGTAGCACAAAGTACAGCAAGCTTTTTCTCCATTTTCTTTTTCCAGACTCTTCCTTCTGCCCATGGAAGTAACTAAATCCAGCTTTGCCAATGTTTCTGAGAATAATTTAGGTATAGATCGAGAACCAGTCATACTGACGCCAACTTAGGTAACCTCTTTGGGGACAGTAAACCAACAATAACCACAGAAAATAAAGGGCTTTCAGAAACTAATGAAGGGTCACAGTCAGTCCTAGACACTGCTTTCAAATAACAAATAACACTTTATGTCCTGAGACAAGTCCTTCTAATCCATATCCCATCAGATTTAAGGCTTTGACTATAAACTGTATTTTCAGACCTTCTAGATTAAGAGTTTCTAACTGTAGAGAGTGCACATTATAATTAGAATTAGTTTTAAAGATCGTACAGTAAAAAAAAGGATACCAACCATCAGTAGTGCAAGACCCTTCTGGGGCAGGTTTTTGCGAATATGGGATTGGTGGACTACTTGAATCTGACATGTCTTCATCCTCTTCTTCATCTTCCATTTCATTAACAGTTTGGTTGGTAGAAAAGTCCAGGTTTCCATTTTGTGAATAGCGATGTACTAACTCTTTATCCAACTCCTCCACCTTTGGCTTCACATCTGAAGAAGAAAAATAAAAGAAGAATAAAAGCTAAGAAAAAAAAAATTAAACTTTTCAACAGTACTTGCATTTCTCTCCTTTTAAAATAACCAGCATGCTGTTTTTTCTCCTTAATGATGCCCTAGATTCAGATTTTGTGTCACAAATTGAACTTTTGTGCAGTTTTGACTTTTTTTTTTTTTTTTTTTTTTAAAAAACCCCAAAACAAAACGCATCCCACCCTTTTTCACACAGAGAAAAACAACTGAAATGTGCCATACTTTCATGGTTACCTTCCGGCAAGAAAGGAGGCTGGTCAGGATCCAGGTATAGCTGTGAGAAGATTGGTCGGGGGACGACGCTGCTACATCGCAGAGAAGCTTCTATGGAGTTATGAAGAGCTTCTTCAAAACGGGCAGATTTTAGTTGCCCTGCATATGAATTCCCCATGATCTAAAAACACAGAGGAAACAGCTGATAAGGGGATGGGAAAGTGTATACACAATTCACAAATGAAGAATGAGGCCTTACTATCTTCCATCATGTCAGTGATATACAGTTTGCAAGAAAATATGCTATGAAAACAACACCTCTAACTAGTATTACATATCCATATTTCTCTCTCAATCTCTCCTTCTGTTCCAACAAGCTTTTAGCACATTTCCAACACACTGCTCAGTGTCTTTTCATACATGGCCTCTCAACAGCCTCAGGAACCCACCTGGTATAAAAATTAACGGAGGGTAGATAAAATCATTATTATCAGGGGGTTTTTTAGGGTATTTGGAGTAGGATACAGAGGGGCACAATAACACACACAAAAAAAGAAAATTTAAAGAAACAAGTTGAGCTTCATCACTTGTTGTCAAACAATGCGTTTACATGATTTTACTTGTCAGTATGCCATCACCTGTAGAGAAGCAACACACAGAGACATCCAATAACCTGAATTTTTGATCCTGTTAATATTAACTGAAATTACGTGGAAGGTCAGTCTCTGTCCTTTCAGAGTCTTCACCTCTTGTCTTCAGTATAACACTATGATTTACATGTAGTCTGATCCACCAAAGGACCTAATCATACTCTTACAACAAAGGATGTAAGTAAAAAAAGAGAAATAAATAACTTCTAAACCATATGCAACAAATACAGTGAAATGTCTTTATTTTAAATTATGCTTTACACTAATATAGTGATAGCAATCTCTTAAATATCTACCTTAATGATTAATATTTCTGTTTATATCAATGATGAATTTATGAACGTCATAAAATATTCAAGCACAAACAGATAATTTCTTCTCCTTGGATGACATTACACAGCCCACTGAGTGCTGTATTTTTGCACCCAGCACTAGGATGCAGAGGCATAAATGTAAACATGTAGTAACAGGATGGCCATGGAAGGTTTTAAAGTGAGCTAAAAGAGACTCAATGAAACCTGAAATTTTCCAGTTTACTAGATCATTATACCATACGACATTTGTTCCAAAGAACAGTAATCTAACATTTTTCGATATTCTGAATACGAAACTGTACTATCTGAGAAATTTATTTCAACAAAGTTTTTCCCGGCTAAATCAATAGATAGAAAAGTAAAAAGCCTTATAACATTATCTTTGTACTTCCCTTCACTAGATGTCACCTAGCCCTGACCAGGAAGAGACCTTGGCCAAGAAGATAAGCTGGCATTTTGAATAACTACAGCTCCACTTCTGCTTTATCACTCAGTTGCTCGAGGTCCTCAGGGCCACCTGGAAAAGGGCAATAATTGTGACAGCCACTTCCAGAAGCATTTCAGGTCTGCTGGTATAGACAAATATTTAAGAGCTAAATATTGCTATTCTACTGGATACACAGACACAAAACAAATCTAATTCCTCACCTCTAACCTGGAAGAGAGGCTCAGTTCCCTGTTCAGCCAGATACTTTATGCAGCTTCAGGAAAATAATTCCCTATCTCTCATTTAGACTGGTTTTTAATAAATTTTACGGCAACTGCAATTCCCTAACCCAACCAGAGACAATACAAGATAAACACAATTCTGCCATTTCAGCAATAAAGTACTTAAGAAAAGTAGATTCCCTTTTCTCTTCTATAAATTTTCACTAAATTTGGAAATGGTAGGGACTGTGTACAAATGCACAACTACAAAGTGAGGTAGGGAAAAGTTATGCTGAAGTATCATTAAGGCTGCAGTGCACTAAAGCCTGTCAGATACCTTTGAATAAAGAATTGATAAAAATCAGCTAAGTGACTGAAATCCTGATTTTACAGAAATCAGTGATACTTCTGTAAATGTCAGTGAAATCATGACAAATTATTACATCAATAAATTTCATGCCATAAAATCTCATTTCTGTGCCATTTATGTCAGTTGTGATGTGCTTAAGTTAAGATTTCAGGAAGGTACTCAAATGAAATAAAAATTAATCAATCTTTAAGAATCAGAATTTCCACAACATATCATCTGACTGAAGTCTGTTCATCCTCCATGTTTTCTACAAGCTACGTGTTGTATACAATCCATGACAACAATTTTCATTTTGACAGGAAACTATTAATAAAACATAGGATGCGCACAGCACAAAGGCTGGTGAGGCAAGACTATTTGATTTGCCTCCCTGGAATCTATACAAGGAGATTTGCCTGTGGATGGGGATTGTCGCAGATTTGCCTGAGAAAGGTGGTTAATATCACTGCAGGATGTTTCTAGCTTGCCATGAAGAAACAAGATTGTAGGTGGAAACGTCAAGTAAAGAAAAGCTCAAGAACCACAGCTTGTGTGAGCACTCGTCCCTGCAGCATGGAAGCGGAGCAGGAGGAAGGCTTGTCGGGGATATGCTTATGCAAGATGGGGCAGGCAGAGGTAGCAGAGGGCAGAGTGGTCCCGGGTCCCGCTGTGTGGCAGAGGAAGCTGGGAGCCCTGGAGAACAGCATGGGCCAGCTGATTTCCTAACACCGCCTGAGGCCATTAGGGCAGCTGGCCTCATTTGGAGTTCAAGGGAGGTGGGGAGCGGGGGAGAGTAGGGGGCTCTCCTTCTGCGGGGGAGAGGAGGTGGCAGGACCCTCCAATGGTGAGCTACTGCCTGGTTCAGGTTGAGTTACTGCCTGGTTCAGGTAGTGCCCCGTTGACCCAGTCTCCCCAAAAGCCAGGAGCACCAATTCAAGGTAGTAACACTTTAGTGTTTCTGCTCTTGGTTCTATCCCTAAACGCCTGGTGCAACTACGAAGTGCTTCAGTCTCCTCAGTTTCCTCCTCCCTGTGCAAGCGGGAGGCAGCTCCCAGCGAGCACACCTCAGCAGCAGCAGGGGAGAGAGCAGAGCAGAATATGTTTTAAACATGTTCAAATGTGCTTGAGGGGGCTTGAGGAGGCAGCAAAGAGTCTGGAGGAAAAATAAATTGGGGGAATTTGAAGAGAGAGGAAAAATCCATTTCTATTATTAAGACATGTATCTGCCATATCTACATTTAAACGTGACCAAACCCAATTATTTAACATAACTAAATTAATGCTCATTGTTAAAAGTTATCCAAATAATTTGTCTATCCAACATTCCTATATGAGGTCGTTTAGTAAAAATGAAACAAATAAACCAACCCCTGCTGCTTTCTAGAGTAAAATTAAGAAAAGTTTTTCTTAAAATTCTTCACATCTGGTGCATCAGTGAGCTTGGGAGGACGTAAGACATTCCATGGTTGAATGCAGTTGAGACAATCTGATGCAGTGTCTGAGAGAAAACAGAGCTGGACTTGACTCAGCAGCTCCTCCCCGATCTCACACGCCTGTTTTTATGCTATCAGCACTGACTCATCAGTGCTCACCCTCGTGTCCACTGTCCTATACCCAACAACACTGCACCAAACTATGCTGGAGCCTACCTTCATGCACTGAGAGATTTCTAATGGGCAGGAGATTTGATATGAGGGTAAATAATTTTTTCCATATCTACATGTGCACTAATTGCAGCTAGCTCAGAACAGAGCTGGTTCGATTCGCAGCAATGAGCAATCTGCACATCTGTAATACCACATTCCAACCCTCTCCTTTTTTCACCTGTACAACTGGAAAGATACCAGTGTAATTCTTAAGTTGCCTACTCCTCTCGGCAACCTTTTGAAGTCTGTTTTGGATTGAACTCCACAGAATCTTAGTATATGCAAAGTATGTACGTATTTAGCTGCTATGCCTTCTCCATCCCCATCACTATAACAAGGAAGAAAGTTCAAGTTGGTAATGGCCACTCTCAGGCTTCCCCTCTACCTCACCAAATTTGCCACTCTATACAGACAATTTTTATTTAATTTCCTTAAAACTTACTATGGAGATTAGAAAACACTATTAAAACAGAGTAATTTCAGAATTAAATCTACAGTAGAACATAAAATAACAATAGGAGAATTTCCTAAAATTTAGATCACCTGCACCTCCAGGCTCTATCACAACTCAGGGTACTTCTCTGCAATGATTCAGATACTAAGGCCTCCCGATTACCACCCAACACATCTCCACTACTGCTATGCTTCTTCAAAGATAATTTCCCAAGCCCACTTCAAGTCTTCTTCGCAGTGGTCCATCACTGAACTAGAGGAGATTTGCTAGAGTGAGAGCTGCCTTACAACAGAGATGGAAGGCAGCCCTCACACCTCAGTCTGTCTCCTTACAAAGACACATGAACAAGGCAATCATTTACTGACCACAAGTAAAAAAGTATCCATGCTATAGCTTCTTATAAAAAAACTAATATGGGCATTCACTCTGGAAAGCAAAACTATGATTACTGTGAACTTCCATCAAAGCAGACAGAAATAGAAGTAACAAAAGCAAAATTTCAAAGAGGATTGATTTTTATACTGCATCACTTAACTGTGCAGTGAAGGACCCCAGGAAATTCTGATCATTTGTTCAAACCCAGAAGCTGAATGTACAAGAAAACCTTGGCAATTCAAGCACATAATCTTGTTCCCTGTGGTCATCCAGGTTTCAAGAGATGTATGCAGAAACATGACACAGGATACTCAAGAAGAACCAGAGCCTAGGTCCAGCAGACTGGTACAGTAAACACTACCCACTTCTAATTAAGAAAATAGGTGACTATGGTCATTTACATACATACAAAAAAAAAAAAGTAAACCCTGAAAAGTGGATTGTTACTCAGTAACTCTTCGGAGCCAGAACTGCACACTGAGTTGAAGGCTCTGCTAGTAAAAATATAATCAGATCATTCAGTACACCAGATACCACATATTTGGCCTCCAGGTGGGTCATGACCCCAGAGACTTTAAAGGAGAGGAACTGAACTGGAGGATGAGGGAGGGGGTGAGTGTTGTTGTTATGGCTTAAAGCAATTTCACAATTACCTGATAGTGAATGATGAATCTGATGCAAACACCCTCCATTAAGTCAGCTCTATCAAGTCCTTACTTTGTGTTTAACCTAATAATGTAATTGTGTCCTCCAAAACACATAATCTGGCTTCTGATCTGGCCTAACCCCACAGGAAAGTTTCTCTTCAAAGGAAAAGAAAGCAAGTTCCTTCACAAAGGCACTGCTGGGCCCAGCATAGCTCCTGTATCTGAAAGGGTTATCTCAGGCAAAGAGAGACCAGGCATCTCTTTGCACTGTAGAATTGTTTGGAAACTGGTTGCTTCAGGTACAACTAGCATTTTTTATTTTTTACATCACTCTCATTCAGTTCCTGGTAGTATTATTTTTCCCATTAGAGCATCACTGGGATGTATCATGAACATGAATGTAGCAGAAAGGATGTCAATTAATAACGACAAAAACAAATGTATACGCTAATTGCAAGTATAGACTTCAAAGTCAGAAGTCCATGTATAGCATTAACTGTAACATTCAGTGGGGAAGACCTATGTGTGAGTCAATACAAGACTGCAAGATGGAGTAGTCTCCTTAACAGGTCCATTATCTCACAACCTTTGTAAGACCCCTTCCTCCCCCCACCCAGTCCTTTCAAGATCCTGAGATTCTGACCCCGCTTATGTCTTGGTTAGGGATATTTACACTCAAATTTAAAAGAGCTTACAATCTTATGTTGCAAGTGACAAATAACTTGTTCAGAACATCTTCCAAGAAAAATGAATTAGTAGTTTGTATTGACTCTATTTACAGTGCAGTTTCCTTTCATTTTTATTTTTCATTTTATTTTGAAGAAAATATTGTTAGCATCCAATACGATTTAGAATCTCCTCTTTCAGTCTGATGTTGCCACTACAATGTCAGAGGAATGGGAAAGATCAAGAACACCTATTTTTTCCTGACAAGATTCTTCCTCTTACTGTTCAATAGTATCTGTACTTGGAGTATTACATCAGATTATCTGGAATTTGGACAATTTTCTTGGGCAGATAGAGACAAATGCATACAAAACAGAGCTACATGCAGGATGGTGGAACAGGGTGGCTGTTTACCCACAATATGAAACAGAAAGCAAATCAAAAGTGGTGTTAACATGGAGGCTGCTATGCTCTTATTGCTCCATCCCTTCCCCACCAAGACTATTCCCACAGTCCTCAGGCACAGCTCACAAAACAATAAACATAATAGAGGTAAAATTAACACCTGAATACAGGATGGTGTTACTAAGTTATTGTGAATCACTCCCAAATACTACAAAAATTAAGTCTGGATTACATTTTTAAAAAATCAGTGATCTAGGAGTTTTTAGTTTTGCAGAATAAACCAGCAATGATCACAAAATCATAGAATCATAGAATCAAAAATATATTGAGAGGTGCAATGGTACAGAAGTTAAGCAAGCTAAGATCAAGTTTTACAAAATGGTAGCTCAATATTTTTAAGTTACAAGGTCAGCGCTTGTGTCTATTGCCTAACACAGTGCATATTCCTTCATCTTTCAAATGTTCTGATAATACCCTCCCAGAATCTTTAGCTGTGATCTTTTTTTCAAAGCCTGAAGTTTTAAAACACTATTTTAGAGTTAAGTCTGTATAGTTAAACTACATAAATCTAAAACCTAAAAGTCAGCTCTTCTTATCCCCAAAATGGAGCTCGAAGTCATTTGACAAGATTGCTGCACATGCGACTTTGTGAAAAGAACTGTAAAGACCTTGCTTTACTTTTTTTCCAGGTTATGGCTCTCACTCAGAAAAAAAGATTCCAAGTATGTTGAACTCTTATGGAACAGTGTAGTCTGTGCACTGGGGATGCTCAACACATTCCTCTAGTGAGGACTGAGATGATTTAAGATTAAGCGTGTGCCAAACTTCATTTGATGCCATTTCCTCAGAAAACAGATGCAACAAGCAGATGAAAGAAAACACGTGACCTCACTACTTCATGTATCCAAACTCAGCTACATTGACTACACAATACATAAAAATTATGGAGAACTAGTTTCTGTGAATAAATGATGCTATGCTAGAAGCATTTAAAATAATATATGCCTGCCTATATATATGATATGGTGAACTACATGAAAAAAATACTATAAAGAGACTGGAACATTAATGGAGCAAAACTGTAGCTGATACCATTTGGTGTGATACTTGAAAAAAGGAATGTTTTCTGATGACTATTTTAAATGCATAGTTCGTTTTCATGGGCAAAGGCTGACTTATGCAAATGAGCATTTGTGTGTAAAAAGGCACTATATGTTCTGTCACCAGTAAGATGCACCCATACATTAATACTGTCTCTTTTGCACTCTCATTCACTCACCCACATCTGTTTACACAACCCTCCCCTCAATCCCAAGCTTTTGTGAATATAACATTTACCTAATTATTCCTCCTCTGCCTTCCTACTATGGAAAAAGGAACTTAATTAGAAACCATAAATAAACCATATTTTGTATTTATAGTATTAAAAAATATATGTATTTTTTAGTTTTCTCCCATTACATCCCCTACTGTTATCATCGAAATGTCAAAGATACAGGGTTGTAGACAGTGACAAGAAGTAACTGTCTGACCATAAAGGCTATGAAAGAGTAGAAGCCTTAATAAAAATTGAATTGCCAGTAACACAAAAAGAAATGTTCATTAGTATATAACTAAGAATGAGAAGATTATATAGTGAAGTACAAACCTTACATGTATAGGTCTATATCCTTCACGATATAAAAGCTTTCAGGAGTTAATTATGTGAATCTAGCCTATTCTGACTGCACGAAAAAATCATTAAAGAGCACTGTTGAAAATCTCAGCCTGCTTCCTTAAAACATGCATGCTCATACATAGCTTTCTCCACTTATGTTCTCTGCCCTAAATCAATATGACTATTGACCACATTATTAATGTCAGTGCGATACAACCAAATCAGTAATGGTACTTAATCCTAGCTGTAGGGTCAAGGCATATTTTTACTGTGTAATTTTGATTTTGCACCTAGTTGTTCTTCTAACAACTTAACATGTTAGCACAGACAGGTAGTTATGCATTTGAATCACCTCTGCGCCCAGCAAGATCAGAGAGCAGATCCTCCTGGAAACAGGCACATGGAAAATAAGGAAGTGACTGGTGAAAACCAACATGGCTTCACTTAGGGCAAATTGTGCCTGAAATTTGGTGACCTTCTACACTGGTAGAAGGTAACCCTACAATGTGGTTACCATGGTGGAAAGGGATGTCATCCAAAGGGACCTCAACAGGCTTGAGAGGTGATTCCATGCAAACCTCATGACATTCAACAAGGCCAAGTGTAAATTCCTTCACATGGATTGGGGCAAACCCAGGCATAAACACAGGCTGGGTGAAGAATGGATTGAAAGTGCCCATAAGGAGAAGCATCTGGAAATTTTGGTGGACAAGAAGCTCAGCATGACCCAGTCATGTGTGCTCGCAGCCCAGAAAGCCAACTGTATCCTGGGCTGCATCAAAAGAAGCACAGTCTGCAGGTCGAAGGAGGTGATTCTGCCCTTCTCCTTTACCCTTGTGAGACCCCACCTGGAGAACTGTGTCCAGTTCTGAAGCCCCCAACACAGGAAAGATATGGACCTTGTGGATCAAGTCCAGAGGAGGGCTATGAAGAAGATCAGAGGCCTGAAGCACTTCTACTGTGAGAAAAGACTGAGAGAGTTGAAGCTGTTCATTCAGGACAAGGCTCAAGGCAGACCTCCAGCACCCAAAAGGGGCCTAGAAGAAAGCTGGAGAGGGACTTTTACAAGGGTACAAAGTGATAAAACAAGGAGTGGCTTTAAACTGAAAGAGGATAGAGTTAGGTTAGACACTAGGAAAAAATTCTTCGCTATGAAGGTGGTGAGGCACTGAAACAGGTTGCTCAGAGAAGCTGTGGATAACCCACTCCTGAAAATGTTCAAGGCCAGGCTGGATGGGGCTCTGAGCAACCTGCTCTAGTGTGAGGTGTCCCTGCCCAAGGCAGGAGAGCTGGAAATACGTGATCTTTAAGGTCTCTTCCAACCCAATCCATTCTGTGATTCCATGAATTCATTCAGCTATCACTCTTAATAACACAAAAGATAAAATTAATGTAGTATATAAGCAATTAACATTATAACATAAGCCCAAAGTTGTTTCCCAAATAATGTATTCAAAATTGGTAACTGTTCCCAAATCCAACATATTTCTATTGAAACTTTACTATTTTTATATACTTTTCATACATAAGTGTACAGTCATTCACTGACAACACATACTCTGTTAATATGCAGATCTTACTGCAAGCTATTAGCTAGCAATTATATTACCAATTAAAAAAAATTATTCGGAAGTATTAGAGACAAAATCTGTGTATTTATGTAGTTTACAATAATCTATAAAGTAAATTATATCGGCTTAGATGCATCAGTTGATTTAAAGCTTTGTTTTCAACAGAGATTTAAAGTTTCTTTCAATGGAACACTGTTTAATATTACACTATTTAAAAAAATAATTTCTATGACTGGGAAGCTCAGTGAATAGTCTTATCATATCTTTCTAAATATGAAACACAAGTCCACATTTGTCAACCATTTTAATGCTGGTAATTATCCCTAATTGCTGTTATGAATTATTTTTTGGATTTTTTTGTTTGTTTGTTTCCTGAGGGGTTGCTTTTATCTTAAGAAAGTGACAGGGGAAGTTAGCAGTGTTTCAAAAGAGCCATATAATGCCATAAAAAGGAGCATTAATAATGGTATCTCAATTGGCACTGCTCATGAAAAAGAAAGGGATGATGACCTATTAAGCGTAGGTGGTCTGGGTATGTAGAAGCTGAGCACTTCACCTACAATCCCAAGCACACTTTGAATGCTTTCTCAATGAATTTTCTGACCAAATCTTCACCACAACTGGACTAACAAAGACCACCATATGAAGTTAATGATATTAAAGTAATTTCCAACCACTGAGTCTGCTCAACTTCTTTGTGTTCATTTTTTTCCCTGCAAATTCTCTCTAAACTGCTTCTCCTGTAGTTCCTTCATCACTCAGTACTGTAAGTACATATTCACCTGCCTGGTGTTGTCTTCAATAGGACTGTGGATTAGGAGTGTGCATTATGTCTTAGCAAACCATGTATCTAAATTACTGTAAATCCCTGGGCCACTAGGGTGCAAAAAATTAAGTTTTAAACATCATAGTTTATGCTATTTATTTATTGTAGGCACAAGCTACCATTTATATAGGAATTTATGCTTGACATTTTTAAAGTTTTTTAACCAAGATGACGCTATTTGATAGGAAAGCAGTAAAAAATTCACTACTAGGATACAGAAAATGGAATCTAAATTGTAATCCATTCTGACACATCTCAACAGCAGACTGTAAAGTAGAGCATTAACAAGAAAATTCTTAATAAAGATCATCCTAGGTATCTATGTCTGCAATAAAGGTGTTTTCCCCATGTTCTTCTCTTTAAATTTTTCTCAAATGGAAGAACTACTAAATAAGAGAGGCAAAGAAATTTTTACTGCAAGCAATATAAATGAATTGCTATTAATTTTGCAGAGATGTTACCTGTTCTGAAAACTCTCAACTCTAAAAGCATGTACTAACTGATGCTAATAAAAATAAATCTTTTTGAATAATAGGCATAATGGTAATACAGATTATATTAGCTCTTAAAACTTTCCAAACAAAGATGACCCAATTCTTCAGGAATATCCACTTAGTATTTTCTTTTTCCACAGAATTCATTTTATCTGGTGCATGTTCTTGTTTTTGATAGCTATAATAGGGTAAAAATGAAACACTGGAGTAAAACTTTGTTAACTTCAACCTTTTATTTTGCTACAAGTAATTTTTTCCCCACCCCGAAGCTGGCAGAGTTAGAGATGTACCATGGCAGTTCTTCAAATACGCAACCTGAAAGTAATTTCAGGGCTACCAATTAAAAAAAAAGAAAAAAAAATGGTCTCTGCAGCCAGAGTGCATCCATGATTGTGTATAAAAGATAACACCCTGCATCCAAATGCTTCTCACATGTCATTTCCCTCATCTGTAAAGTGCATAGTCCTGCCAAAAGCACCATCAAGTTTTGTTCCTCTTCCTCTGCAGGAAGATTATTAAACAAATCCCTAACACAGACTTCTAGATTGAAAAATAAAATTAAATCAAGGTGAAATAAAGTCAGTCTTAAGTAATCAAACTAGCCTTCACTAATGCACTTGGATAGAAGGTTAGGTAAGTTGTTTGTTCCTCACCTTCTCTGAAAAATTACTGTTTTCCTCCCTAGAGCCCTGTCTGAAAACAAGGAAAGCCTGAAAGATAAATCTCCTTTAGTTTACAAGATTTGGAAACCATCATCCCTAAAAAGGAACCAGCAAAGGTGGCAACGAGACCCTCTTCTTTTGCAGAGGGTTGTGTCAAAATGTCTGTCAAGTCTACTCAGAGCACATTCCTGCGCAGCTCTTCCAAAAACACCATTTTCAAATAACTCAAAATGATCACGTTTCTGCTCTTTTGAACTCTAAATATGTTTTAGAAAGGAGCAAACAAGTATTTTCTTATCTGAAGTTTCCATGTAGTCTCTAGATAGAGAGGCATATCTAACACTGTTCTTCTGCAGTCGCTTTTAGCCCATGATGCAGTGACAAGAAAAAAAACCAACACAGTGAAGCCAGCTGCTTTCATGGCCATTTCTATGCAAAAAGCAAAGCAGTGTACAAACCCTGCACTGGTCAAAACCATAACTATCAGCTTAAACCTACAAGTAATGTCAATTTAATACAATTCAGACATTTTTTGCAACTTCTCTACTGCTGAGAAACAGTATCTAAATTGCTCATAGAATTTCTATTTGAAAAACCAATGAACTTCTCATACGTAACTTTAGTGGAAATGAACTTCCAAGTGTGGAGTGCTTTGTAGAGTTCTTTCTTTTCCACAACATGTGTTTGTCATGTGTCAAAGTTGACTCTACTTTCTCCCCTCCCCAGAATACCACAAATTCCTCTATAAAATAAACAAAGCTCTGGCCCAGAATCTCTGAAATTACCAGAGGCAACCCTGTTTGAGATCACAGATGCACATCATTATTGGGCCTTCTGCAACATCCCAGATTTTAGTTAACACGAAATTTGCAAGAAACAGGCAATCAGCAGAACAAAACTGGAACATCATATTCAAGGATATATCTAAAAAGAAGAGTTTTGACATTCAAACTACCTTTTCTAGATACTTAGGAACCTCAAAACGTATTTGTAGGATAAATGTCCACAAAAGACATTTTTATAATGCCATTTACGTCAAAAAAAGAGCCCCACCTTTATCTTTACTCCAAACAGAAATGCAAAAATTCAAAATGACATACTATTAACACTTAGTAGGAGAAGAAAGTAATTTTCTATTTCTAATGCTTATCTTCTGCTGTGATGCAACTCATCAGCCACCAAGAACAATTGTGTATGGGGGTTTTGATCACATGGGGGTTATGATCATAAAATACTTGACTTCTTGTAGACATTATATGTGCTTCTCTACTTTCTTTTCTCCCAAAAGTATTAGTGTTGTTTACAGGCTGAGCTTAATCTACCTGCAACATAAACATGCTAGCAGAGGCAATCCTGATTCCCAGAGCTGGAAGCAACACAAAAAATTCACAAGTTCTATGCATTCTTGACAGCATGCATATAAAACTTCCAGTAAATCCTGATACTCAAGAAACTAGGGCTCAAAATATTTCTCTGTGACTGTTGCCACAGCAGGTTATAAATTTTATGCATAAAGCTGTCACTGTGGGCTACAATCCACTTGAAAGAAAAAAAAAACAACCAAACAGCAGATAAATAAACACTTTATAGGTACAGAACATTTTTTTTCTGGTAAATGAGTAAAAAAAATCTTAAAACCCCATATAAATTAATTTTACATACTTTGAGTAGTTAAATTCTGGAGTTGCAAATAAAATTAAGCATTATAGCACAATATGTACTTATCTAAGCAGTTTTATTGGACAGTTTATTTTATATGGCCCCTAATTTTATATTGATATATATGTAAAATATGATAGTCATTATCTACAGGGATAAAGTTAAAATTAGGCTCAAAGAGACATCTCATTGAATTTCTATAGCAAATGCCAGTCCAACCTCATTGTTAAGTATATCACCTTGGTCCTTTCTTCATTTGTTATTGCCTTATTGCACAAGCATGAAGCTGAAGCCTAGAAAGTCAAAGTTATGGCCTGACCTTCCATCTCTATCCTATCTGGCAGCTCCCTTGTGTACCCCTCAAACACACATGCTATCATTTCCTGATGAGTTTAGAAGGGGTTATCAGGAGAATTTCAAGACATGTGTCAGTTTTGTAGTAATCTGAATGCTATACAAACATCTTCTTTGTTTAATAGACGATTTGTATTTTAGTAGGTTTATCCATTCCCAACTTTATTTGTTTAAAGGTGCCTTAACCTTGATGTAAATCAATGCTAAGCATCTGTTAGAGTACTTCTGAAGAGTTTAAAAATTAAGCTCAACAAGGAGCTATATTTTGCAAGCGGGTTTCTTTCAAAAATAAACCAAACCTACTTGTCAACTTTTTTGCTCCTTTTCCTCCGCCTCTTGAAAATTATACAATTTTTTCTTTTTCACTCTTATTATAGAGTCCTTTTAAAGATCATGATGAAACACCGGGTTAGTCACTATAAAAACGGCACCACTGTTGGCTCCCAAGCACCTTTTTCTTCCTAATACAACAATGAGTGTTTTCGTAAGACAGTAAGGCCAAAGACTCGGAGGCCCCGGGTTGTGCCTTGCAGCAACCCCCCCTTTCAAAGGAAAACAAAAAGCACTGAACCTTTTCTGCCACATGCCCAGTCCTTCCCCCACCAACTCTGCGGTGAAGACAGCCATTATTACATTTCCTTGCGGGTTATTTACAAGGTCTTGGCTCTGACATTGATTTCTTATCTGTTTCTATGACAAATGTTAAGTGTTAATAAGCTGTCCTTTTAAAGAAAGATAATGCTAAACAAATTATAGGAATTAATTACCCCAAACCTATTCTTTTCTGTTTTTTTGGTTTGGTTTTTTTGTTGGGTTTTTTGGGGGGTTTTTTGTGAGCACTGAAACAAGAACAGTAAAAATTACTTAAGACAGGAAAAAAACCACACTTTTTTTTTTAAACAATTACTAAGTATCAGCAGATCAAAAGTTACAGTTTGAGCCAGGTAATACTCTGAAAATCAAAAGCAAATTTATCAGGGAATATAAAATAACTGGGTAGGTGCGGCTCCTTTACGGAGAAGCTTTTTAAATCATAAATGAAGATTTTACTTCTTAAAATATTTTGCTCATGGTATAAATTTTAGGATAAAAGGTAAAAGCTCAGAAATCTTTTCAGAGCCATTAAAATGATAAACATTTGAGATTCCCGAAGTACACTTCTACTCTAACTGTCCTTTCAGACCCGCATTGACTGCACTATAATAGCTGCCAACATTTGGTGAGGATTAGCCTTTCATTTAGACAAAAGCAAGCATTCCTTAGCTAAATCAGCACTTTTTGCCATCAGACTCATAAAACCTTTTCACAACACAGATTTTCAAGAGAATCCTTTAGGGTTTTAGGATGCTGCTCCTTTTACTAAGTAACAAAATACACCCCAGGGTGTCTCATTGACCGCACTCAGCTGTCCTTTGACCTCTGCAATTGTTTAGCCTAACTTCAGGGCCACAGAATCTGCCTCCCCCCTATCAAAAAGGCTAATGTTGCTTCCTCCTAGCACCTGGCGAAGCAAGATCCTAGAGGTTCCCCCCTCTTCCAGACTTATACCATATTCCAGATGTTGCCAGGCAGGCAGGTTTTGGGAACCCACAAGCCCCACTCAGAACCCGGGCTGTGGCCATGACCCGCTTGCTCCGCTCAGGGCTGCCCTTGCCCCAGGGATACAACAGGTCATAAAGCAGGAATAGATCTTCAGCCTTCTGGGTACGCTGGCTATTTAAATGCAACAAGAAACTATGTGAGCCCAATATTGTGTACTGAAACAAGCCTCCCCCCTTGTAGAAGTCAGGAAAAAAAAGACGTGTGAGAATCTCAGTTGGAAGCACAAATCTATCCCAATCATTACAAAGATCTGCATTCTTCTTCCCATTTGTTTTAAACCCTTTGAGAGGACAAATAAACAAACAAACATTCACCCTCCAAGAGCATAAAGCATATATTTAGCTAGTGGCTTAGGTATTTGCAGAGCCTCTAAGTAAAATAGCAGAAGAAAATTGTTACAGCTTCAAAAGTCCTGTCATTAAATAATTAAATTGACCTCATTGTGAATACATAAGAAAAAATGGAAGCACAAATCAGCCCTCTCCGGTGAAAGCTGTTCAATTATGTGAACTGGATTTCAAGATTTTTTTTTAAGAACTTGGATCTTTTATATGCTTTAAGCAAAAATAAATTCATTATTTACAGTCCACATTGTTCCTAAAATGCAGTTAATGAAAATGAAAGCACAGATGCTGAACACAAACACACAACATATTGCCTATTAGGAAGTGCAAGTACGGTACCTCTCAGATTCCTTTTAACCTATTTGAAATGCAGTCATGATTAAAGGATGCAGCTAAGAGTTTGTGAAGCCTTGCTGCAAAGTCGTTTAAAACTCCAGAACACCTGAAAAATAAAAAGGGAGATAAAAATTAGAATTACTCATGCCAGTATATAGTTTATAACAAGCCAACAAAACCTGCCTGTGGAAACCTGGTTTAGGGTGAAAACCGAACTGGGGTAGGAAAAGGAGGGCCAACCACTTCAAAAAGCACTTTTTTCTTTATGAGAATACTTGGTTGAAAATTCTTGGTTGCTTCTCTATATTCTACCAGAAGTACAAGCTTATCACAGAATTTACACATTTTTGGCACTTCAGTTGCTACGACAGGTTAGGAATTTAGCACATTAATATGAGAAAATTAACTGTTGCAGAAACATTTAGAAAATATTATAAAATAGAAGTAATTATTTTACTATTCATTTAAAAAGAAACAAACTAAATGGGTGAGGAGTTATCTGCCTTGGAGATTAGTATTCAAAATTAAATCTGATTTGGTTGTTTGCTCTTCTATCTGACTTTCCATAAAAATATTGAAGTGAAAACATAGCTAATAGAAATTGCAGTTTTTAAAAGAAAATACACCAGAAATACCCCAAGGAATGGCAAAAATGGTATAGCAGGCAGGAGAGTAATGCCTAAATTACCTAGGGCTATACAGAATAGTAATTAACATCAAAAAAAGGTTTAATTAAGTTATCATTGACTGGACTTCGACAAAACTTTCTTAGGCAGACAAACTTATTTGATTTCTCAGTAGAAACAGACCATATTTTGACAAAAGATTTAAAGGAATTTTCTCTGTTGCTCACAAATGGGATTTTAAGGGTTTACTGCTGCCACAGGCCCACTGTCAAAACCAGAACACAGCTGTACAACTAGAATTCAAACTCCAGGTTTTAAAATTAAAGGCCTTCCTCCCCCTCGTCTCATTTTCAAAAATCAGTCTATTTAGGAGAGCAGCTATAACCTCTGGCTCAGGCAAGGTTTCAGGTAGGATTGTGGTGTTCTGAAGAAAGACACTAAACAACTCTATTGCCAGGGACCACCGATGCTGCCCCGCCCTGTGCACCCCCACTAACAGTGAACCCATCGCAGATGGCCAACAAGGTTAACACACGCAGCTCCCGACCGAACTGTAGGGCTCTGCAGAGACTCCAATGATTGCAGAATGTCAGTAATCCAATTCCAACAGCTCCTGGCTCTGAAATTGGTATTTTTCAGACACGTGCTGAACATTTCACCTGCTAGTAATGACATTTTTGTATTTTCTTCTAATTACACTCAAAGCTAAGACCTTTGGCCCTAGGCCACAGACCTCTATTCAGGCTGCACACATTCTCTTAAAGGCCCTGATCCTTTGTTGTCACTCTCAGTCTTTCATCTATTATTTACATCCATTGAGAAGAGAGATACTCTACCATTTGTGAAGCTTTAAAGCTTCTAATCATCTTAATTTCTTCGCCTTTCAACCAGTGCTTCCCCTTATGGACCAATGCCAACAGTGTGACAAAATAATTTTTCAAGCCAAGATCCTCCTGGACCCTTCCCAAACCTTGACACACACTGGGCTGTAAGTGCCTTTTGTCCTTTGCCGGCTGCTTTTGCAAACACAGACCTTTGCTCAGCTTGGGGGTGGGGGGTAAGGACCCGCTTGTCAGTGGATTCGAGGGAGTTTTCTCAGGGTTTACATGCGGGCTTTTTTACACTACTTTTATTCTGTTAAAAAGTCTAACTCAGTTCAGCTACATCAGAGATGCAGTGAATCTTTAAAAACATTAAGTACCTTCTGAAACACCATCAGCTACAAATTTTAAGTTTACTTTTTTTCCAAAAGCTAAACTGTTGATATGCTGCTTTGGTTTTATACTGTTACATGCCCATTCAAATCTGACAGATTGTTACCTAATACTTAAGATACACAAAATATCACTAATCCTTCTCCTGATTATTTTGTCCTAACCTTACAATACAATGTAACAAAAACCCCCACATTTCTTCATCTGATGTTCAGATCATCTCCTTCTGATCCTTTCTTATTTACAAATGAAGTAGGAAACAAACCAACTGCATTTTTGTCAAGATGCAGAAGTTCTCTTCAGAATTTGTAAGCCACCAATCTTCATTTGCAAGACCTACAGGATCTGCTAACATATGATCTGCTAACATCTTGGCTCGTTCTTCCACTACCGTCTGGCTTACTTTTGATTTCTAGCAGTGCTTCCTTGTTGTCTGTCCCCTCTGAAGACCCCCAACCCCCTTGTCTTTTCTTATTTTCACCATTTGCTTCAACTAGCAGTTCACTTGAGACTCATCCATCTTACAGTGCCTAAAGTGACAGTTGCTCTCAGGAAGGACCATACTGTTGAGTGAACAAAAGATAACATCACCTCTAAGAACTCGGGAAGAAATACAACTTCAACCCTAAGACACGGTTATCCTGCCAGACACAGCACCATAAACGTCTCCCAAGTGGAAAACAACCCAAACCAAACCAAACCAAAAAAACCACCAAACCAAACAAAACAAAACCAACAGCTGTGGAGAAAAGGAATCTGACACAATTAAAGGCCAAAAATAGTATCCTTTCTGTCCTGAGCTGCAGTCAGTGGTGTTGATGGCCTTTTTATTTTCCTTTTTTTTTTTCCTAATAGCCTATGGAAGAATTTTGTAGAATTTACCCATGATAAAATCAAGAGGCTCAGAAAGAATGGAGAAATTTCACACAAAAGTTATTTTGGGATCCTACAGACTTGAATGGAGGAAGAAGGCCCTTTGGAACAGTTTCAGTGGAAGGTCACACAAGTCCTTCAACAAAACACAGACATTACCTTGTTAAAATCTGCACATCCTACAGACCAGCTGTTGCTCAGTTAAATTCCACAGGAATTCAGAATCATCATACAAGTCTGTGCCCTTGACAAATACATACCATAACCAAAGTAAGATTACTTTAATGTCACAGCTGCTTGATAAATCTGCAATCTGCAGGTAACAACTCCTCAGTGTTTTGACATTTGAGCACATACCAATTAGAAAAAATTTAAATTTGAAGGATGGATTTTCCAGCCAACACCCACATATCCATCTACAGAACAATGTCTATTTCTAAATGAAAATCTGCCCTCTATGCCTAATAGGATTGAACTAAGATTGCTGACTTGAAATATGTCCAGAAATTCTCTATACAGCTGGTGGAATGGGACTTGTTGAAGTGAGAAGAGTCCTGGCTGTTGCTAGAAAACTCTTACTCAACAAAGGAAACGTAATATTAACTTCTCCCAGTAACATGCTCGCAAAAGTGACACCACATAAGTGACATCCCTTCTTTGCAGTGAAATGCAAAGAATTCCCTTGTCTCTCAGTAAAGCTTTAAACAGCATCTCATGTTCAGTTTTCAAACACTACAGGAAATAACCATTGTTAATAACCATCATTACAGTACATGAGATTGACAGCATGTGACATAAAAGCTAGAGTTGTAAAACAAAGACCAAGATAGGGGGCCTGTTAACCAAACATCTTCTGTTCAGTGTAAAGTCCGGGAAAAATCACAACATGGACTTCTTAAGCCTTATTTATTGATTGTATTTAGCCATATTTATTAATTTGTGATATGTTACGATTTTAGGTCCCTGTTCTGATGTGGATTCTTTCTATTGAGCTGTCATAGCACAGACAACATCAAACCACCAGAGCATACAGAAGCAAGGTAAAAATACACCATTTTTAGATATAGGCTATTTTCACATAGTATGCCACACTGTACCATTTTGGACATCCAATATAAGGAAAATAAACTAACAACAAGTTTGGTCCTTCCTAAAGAGAATCCCAGCTCTGGATCTCACACCACCTTTAGAGTTCCTCTCTGAGCCACTGAGTGATCTGACACTGAAATCTTTGATAAAATACCATTCAGTTGGGGAAAACACAAATAGAAAACTCTACAGAAGACCATTACTGATACATGATTGAAAGAGTTGTGTGCAAGACTCTGCTTTCCACCTCACATGCCAGCCTGCTCAGTCACACATCACTCTGGAATTCCAGTACTCGGCAAATGTCAGAGTCCAAGGCACACTGCAACTACCAAGAAGAAAAGCAATGAGAAGACTGAGTTTGGGAGATGTATAGGCACATTCTGCCATGGTATCTGAATCCAATTTTCGCCACCAACTCTACTGTACTGTGAGTGTCATGATGCCTAGAAAAATTTCCTGAAACTCCTTCCAACCCAAACAAATCAAAAAAGGAAATAAAGTCTGTGCTTCACATCCTCACAGGAAAAACTCTTGAAAATGTATAATGCTTTCATTCAAAATACTTGAAGATCTTGGCATCAGATACAGATGGAAAAAGCAGTAAACTGCATCCTGCCTTATAAAATCTGTACTCTGCACTCAAATAGGCTTCTTATCATACATCCAGCCATGGATGTACATGGCTGGATCTCCAAATATTTATCACAGTAGAGAGAAGTGTTTATAGCTAATATGCAATCCGTCTTCTGCACGCTGCTGCTTTTAAATAAAACAAAATGTGAGGTAAAAGGCCAAAACTACCAGAAAGAGCCCTAAATAAAAACTCTGACATTACAACCATTTTGCTAGAAGAGACAAGGCGTAAAATAGGTTATTGGAGTCAAACTCCCTATGGAATAGGGCAGGCCAAGGGTACTGATCCAAACAGCAGTGAATAGTAACACAACTGTTGGTATTAATGTGTTTAGGAGCTCCAGAATGCTTTGAAAATCTCTCATTTAATGAAAGTAACATTTTGCAGTTAAGCTGAACATTTTCACATGCATGTATATGAAATGAGTCCTCATTCAATGCAATTTTATCATGGAATAACTGAAATATTGATACTAAACTTACAGGTAACTTCTGTCATTACCATTAAGTTATTGACACTGAAACATGACCTTGAAATGACAGCTTCATTAATGCAAGTTTTACCAGGGAAGGTTTCAAAAAGCCCCGATTAAATTAACTACTTTTAAACACAATAGGATCAATATGTATGCAGAAGAATGTACACCCCCATGGCAAGTTCTGCTTGCTTGATTGATCAAAAACAAAAAAAATCCTGTGGCTTTCCAGATCTCAGCTGGTGCCAGAAATCCACATAGAAAAAAAAAATCCATCTAAATGAAACTCTGAAAAGGTTTACCCTTCACCAGTCTATTTGCACTTCAAAAACTCTTTAAGTCCTTCAGCTAAACCCCAGGGTTGAACCATTTCAAAAATGAGAGGGGGATGGCAATGATTTATCTTCCTTCTGTGCTCTGGACAGAGCTGTAAAATCTGCCTGCTGGTGTGCCTGTGTGCTACAGGCTTCTTTTCAGGAACCTTGGATATTTGCTGCTTTTAGAAATAACTCTGCCCAATTCCTTACTGCCCTTCATCTTCTGAAATCTGATGCAAGTACCATTTACAGAGCGAAATTTTGATTTTTGTGAACTGGCACGCAAGCTGATGAAGCTGAATCAGCAAAATGGTCAAGCATCTGAAATCAGCATTTTAAAGGAAAATATGGCAAATCTTATTCATATCTGTAAGTATCAGCTCTTGCCTTAGTGAATTTGTGCTGAGGAAACACTTGTTTAAACAATCTAATTTAAGCCTATCCCTTATACTTACTAGTTTTAAAGACATTTTTAGCAATAAGCCCAAAATAATTTTCCGTTTGTAGATAATCAATGTGTTAGGTCACCCAGGATGCATTTTGCAGTCCTCTGTACATCAAGATACATTACCAATAGAAGGAAAATGGAGATTTCATGGGTCACAAACTTCTGGGTCACGAGGACCTTCAGTCCTGCTGTCAGCCTAGTAAAACTCAATCGATATACTCTTGCTTTATATGTCCACTATTAAAACCCCTGCACCTGAATTTCAAAATTATTTTTTCTGAAGTAAAAACACCAATTCAGGAACTTGACATTCTTGAACAGAATTTAGTGCTCTGATATTCAGTTAATATGTTAAAAACATAAACACACATATATAAATTAAACATACACCTTCTCCAAACAGCACAGATAAATCCTCAGCACCAAGATCCCAGAACAGCACAAAGCGAGCACTGAAACACACCTTTGTAATTCAATTTTTCTAAAGCTTTCTTCTACTCTTAAGACCCAACCCTACAAACAATATATCAGTGACACAACTTTTATCAGTCTAAATTCTTCAGACTTGGGTAAACAGATAGATTTGCTCTCAAGGTAAATAAGAGTAAGAATTATATTAACTATTTTTGCATGGAAAGGGCACATTTATTTCCAAAGTCCTATTCAGATGTTGCTTTTGTCACAGATCTGGTATCTTCCATTCTAAAACAACAGAAATGGATGAAAAATCTTTTATGAAAACATAAAAATATGGACATCCTGCCACTGTAGATTGAGTCTTAATTAGACTACTTTGAAGCTTTAAAAACATTGACATTGTGCTTGTTTTTGTGCAAGTCAAATACTGGCCCTAACAAAACTGCAGGACTAATCTGAAAAAAAAAACCCTAATCACTCTATTAATCCCCACTCAAATCCACAAGGATACTTCAGTAAGAGGCTGTGGATGTAAGAAGGAATGGCATCTTACTCAGCATCTGACATGCTACTCAGCTCCTCAGAGTCTGAAACTCTCCTCTGCTTCAGAAAGAGAGCAGATGTTTTGAGTATATATCCTCTTTTGTATATACACTTTTCACAATAAAAAAACTCCTCCAGTATAACTTGGTTTTTTGCAAAAACTGTAATAGACTATTTATTTGATTGTCCTTCACAGGCTCAAATTTATAAGATCGTGCTGAGGGCATTTATAAACTTGCGTCTATTCCTGATGTGCTTGCAAAAATTCATTATTCCAATGACAACCTCATCAGCAAAACACTTTAACTTCCCTATGTATGCCAACATTTGCTATTTTAATAGTAAGAATTTTCATGAAGGTGGAGGTTTGTCTCTTTTTACCACATCCACTATTACCAAGAACAAGTTTTGTGTATCATTTATTGCAACAAATAAGTTTTGAGTATTTGTGTAGCCCTCTATTTTTTCCATACTTAATTACAATTCCTGAGAAAACCCCAAATGGATACTGTGATAATAGGGTTTGGTACTTCCATTTAAAGCAAAATGAGTATCACCACACCACAGCCAGGTAAATTGACTTCAGAAACTGAAGTCCAAGCAGAGAGGAGAAAAATTCCATAAATCCACAAAAAAAACCTCCAACCAACCCAAACAAACAAAACAAAAAAAAACATCCAGAAGAATCTGGAAAAACAAAACACAAACAAGAAATACCCTGTGGATTCATTAGCAACCAGGGTGGCAGGCTTTCCACTAATTCCCTTTAAAAGCCCATGACTACCTGCAGAGCCTGGGAGTGCAAATCACATTAGTGGAGCCACCAGATGACCAAAGAAAGCACTGGAGGCCTGGTGAAACCAGTAAACAAAAGGCAGCATTCCAGCTGAATGCCGCTGCTAGAGTCAGCATTGTAAGATGCTTAGATCTGATAACCCAAAAACCAGATTAGCTGCAGGCAACAAAAGAGTAAAATGAGAAACAAAGGGGTCATTTTGACACATGAAGAAATAATTTCCATTAAACCATCTTGAGTTTACTGTGTAGCTATAAAAACTGCTCCTACTTGAAGTGACATTTGAAGCAATGAAGCTGTGACAGTGCAATGTCTTGGAAAAGCTCCTGAAATAACACATCCCTGAACGCAATATAATTTAAAGAGGCAAACTGGCCTCTTTGTCTTTGAATCTTTATGACATTTTAAAGGTCTGATAATGATTTTTACATCTGTTGTACAGATTTCAGTTAGATGACTTAACATGTATTGCTAGGTTTGACAAAAAGAAGATTCATTAGATTTATCTGTATTTAGAAGTCTCACGCAGAGAACACACATATTATAAAATTCTCATGTAATTACACAAAAAGGTTGCGTTCTCCCCACAGTCCCCATCTCCTCCCATGCACGTCTCATGCTCAATATGGGAAAAGAAAGGATCATATTATATTCCTTATCAGAAGCTTAAAACAGGATTTTTTTCCTGAAACAAGTCTAGGCATACTATAATCAAGAGGACCAAACTGCAAAAGTCGAACACGAAAGTCCATAAGAATATACAGACACTAGAGAGAGAGAAGGCAAAACTTTCCAGGCTAAAATTGGAAAATCTGCTACAATTTTGTCTTAGACAGTTAAGAATTCTATATATGCAAAACCTTTCTTCACAGGACAGTAAATTGTCCTACTGTGAAATATCCATGAGCTAGAAGAAATTTATGAGGAATGTTGAGGCACAGGGAGAACATTTCAGCTTGCTAGCTGTGCTCCTTCCATCTCCTGTTGCTAGCGCACAACGCAGAAACCTGACACACGAGGAAACAGGCCTTGGTGCAACACAACGTTTCTTCCCTGGTTTTTGCACACATGCAGCAACTAAACTTGCTAGTTTCAGCAAGGATGGGATTTCACATATGAAGCATATGCATCCAGAGCTGATTCTTCTCAGTGTCAAGTGCAGA
Source organism: Corapipo altera (assembly GCF_003945725.1). Lineage (NCBI taxonomy): Eukaryota > Metazoa > Chordata > Aves > Passeriformes > Pipridae > Corapipo > Corapipo altera. The sequence goes on along the minus strand of NW_020884879.1, from coordinate 1,179,638 downwards.
GAAAATATACCCAGAAAAACAGCTCAACAGAGTCTGATGGGGACAGCATAAAAGGACAACCTACAGCTGTGTCCAAATACAAATATATGGTATACACTGAAGGTGTTTTGCAAACACCTTCTTCTACTTGGTGACTTTTTAAAATACAAAGTCATTAAACACATCTGTAAGGGGAAAGACATAACACAGACCTCTACAGACTATGGGCATCTCCGAGGACATCTGTACCAATACACTCACATCAGAGCCCAGAAGTTCACTGATATAGAGTAGATTCTGTGCACATGTGTTTTTCCCCTGATTCCAAAGCACCATGCTTTGGAGTACCACTGTGGTATCCATACTGCTCCTAGTATTTTTGCTGCATACATGTCCAGGGGTACAAAGGTGGATGGAGAGAAAATAGAGTAGAAGCCTCTCTCTATTACTGTTCTTTTAAAGATAACTTCTTATCCAAAACAGTACTCATGCACAAACATGCCTTCATAAATTCACAGAAGGAAAATGCAGTGAAAGGAGTGAGGAACAGAGTCAAGAGGGAAGGAGATTTCAAAAAGAGATATGACTTGTGGCGAAAATGTGCACACAGACATGCTGTGTAAATCTACATGGAGGGGAAGCACAAGATACTGTTGAACATCAGGCTCATCTTGAATCCTTGTACTGAGGAGATTCAGCCTGTCACCATTCAGAGAAACTCTTAAATATTTGTATTTATAGCAATTTGCCAGCCTGAATACAGAGATGGATGCAGTTAGTAATCACATACAATGATCTGCTTCAATGCAGTTGGCCTCTGGTTGTTAGTCATGAACAGTTAGATTATGGTTAGAGATTTTTCACAGTATCTTTCTAACAAAAATGTAAGAGCACTCTAAATAAAGAAGTTGATCAGTTCAGAATATTGAAAAAATCTTTAAATATTTAATCCAAGCAGACCCTGTTTTTCAGTTACAAAGGGCTTTTCCAAGCAAGGCTATTTCCAGTTTGTTGTCTGGGTTCCCTCATCACTACAATATTCCAGCAAAACAGAAACTCTTCCAGGGCTTCCTGCTTAACGGCTGTTGCTTGTGCGTAAAGATACAGTGGGGCCTGGCCTTCCCAAAATGCTTTTCTCTCTTTGAGGATTTCTAGTTATTTTTACACAGGAGCAAGCACAAGTCTTCCCTTTGCTGGGATTGCCATGGACCCAGTTCTATGCAGTTGACTGAACATTTGGGAAGTGGAGGAAACTGGTTTCTTGTTCGTAAGGACATTCAGCAGAGCTGACAGAAGGTCCCTAGAAAGAAGACCTCCACATGCACTGGAAAATTGATGGGGTCCTTATAGACCTGATAGGAAAACCACAAACAGATCCGGGCATCTTCACTACTCATGCTGATCTATAATATCTGTGACTGCAGTTTGGGCCTACATCTTCTGTCATATCAAAACTGATTTTGTTGAAAAGCTCTCTATGTCAAGACTTTCACAATGCCCACAGAGTTCCCTGAAGTGCTGTACTTGAGCAAAATTTTAGATCACAAATATCCAACATTAGAATAGTTGTGTCAGTAGAGTAGAAACTATTCATACAGAAATTATGCCTAATCCAGACACCGCTTGTCATGCTAAAAGTCCAGGAATATTTACAAAAGCGGACATTGAAGCGTTTTACCTAAAGGTTGGTGGAGAAACCAAGCTGCTCTCTGAATAATTAAAAAGAAATCTAGCATAGAGAAAGACAAATTAAAGACTCAGGACTGGGAAATAATACTGCTCAGGATTCACAAGGATAAGACAGTTGCTAGTACTTTTACTCAGTTCTTCCCATTCTCCAGTGCTCTGGTATGAAGGAAAAAAAATGGTCAAGGGAAGAAAAGGCCTTTCAACAATAAGAATTTCACAAGAAATGTACATAGAAAGAGAACACCTTGTCCTCTCTCACACACACTGAAGTAGAGAGATCGCATGAAGACTTAAGAATAAGGAAAAGATCATTCTACTCTTGAAGTGCAGGAGAGGAAAACTGATAGAAACACTGGAGCTCTCTCTGCTTGTGATTACAAACCTGAGAGAGTCCAATAAAGGTGGACTAAGGAGGATAATGGCACTTTCTTCTCACAACATCATAACCAACTTATATTGAGCTACTCCAAACAGCTGACTTTCCCATAAACTGGTACAGGCCCCTGCTTTTGTCAGGGCTTCTTTAGAAACTACAGCATAAACTGAAAAACCAATACAGAAAGATCCTGGAAAAGGCATTCATATTCCCACCAGCTGATTATAGCACAACAACCAGGAGTGTATACAAAAACATATATTAAAATAATACAGGTCTTTAAAGTCTGACTAGCTCTGAAACAGAAGTCTGCCTCGCTCTTCTTTCAAGGGAAAAGTCTCCATTTCTGCTAAATGTATTGGTTTTCAATTGATCCATAAAGAAAACAACATGCTTTGATGGAGTAAGAATATTTCACAGAATGCAAAAGGAAGACTTTTTTTTTTTTGTTCCTCACTTAAGTCTATTGCTATTGTACAGGCATTTTCAGAGGGTAGGCTGTGTAAAACTAAATAAGCAGAAAAAATACTGACTTCAACATCCCTAATGTGACAACAAGCAGTACTTCCCCTCCATATGCTACATGCTTCTGGTGCCTTTCAGAAAGGCTTTTTATCTCATGCTGAGAACAGACTCCTGCTGCAGATCTGAATGCCGAGAACTGAAAGTTCTGCACAAATGAGACATGGAGTTGGGGAAAATGAGTGCCTGAGTATAGAAAGAAACAGGAAATCAATTCTCAGAGTTGCTATCTTTGCTTCAGTGCTTCTGTTTCACCTCCTCCTCCCACACTTGCTCTGTCCCTTGCCAGCTTTCTATTGTACCAGCTCTTTTCCTAGCTACCCACTAGTGAAGGAAGAAAAATTTACTGAGATCATCTTTCCTCTGCTGGTGCAGTACATCTCTGTCTTAAGGGTAGTGTCTGGTTTATCCTGGTCAAGGTTGGACTGTCATCTAAAAACACAGCAATACTTTCTTTCAGCCTTTTCTGCTTCCCCAGGTATTGATTCAAATCCCATCTAATGACAGGATTTGAGAGAAAAACATTTCTCTCACAGAAACTCTGAAAGCAACAGAAAGATGAAAATTACAGTGTATAAAGAATAAACAGATGTATTTTTTAAAAAAAGCAGGGGCCAGCTGGATAACAATTCCAGATAAGATTTAAGTAAACATATGTGGGAGGTAGCAGGAAAGGCAGTTGGTTCCTCATGCTCAGACGCACACAGGTAATGACCTCTGTCTCTTGCTCTCCCAGAGCTAACAATGCCAGTTATTGCACTCCTCCAGTGAGCTCTGGAAAGGATCCAGTGCACTACTGATTACATTTCATCCACAGTTAGTTTAACCTTTGAAACATGACAGTCAGTGGCAGGGAACAGGCCAGCACATAAGGTCAGCTCAACCTTGTTGGTCCCAGCATTCTCCCAGTGTTTGCACAGAAAACAACCTGGTGATCAAGGATTCCTCCCCTGTAAATACAAAAGACCCAACAGGGACAGTGCCAAAATGCTGATTTTATTGCAAGGTGTCATTCACAGCCATTAATCTGTCAAGACAAAAAAATATAGGTTCTCCGTTTTCAAAAAAATAAAATAGTATTAGACAGAAATTGTCTCATTTAGGAAATATGACTGATCTACTGTCAGGTATAAGGCAACTGCTGCACCTTACTCCTCCAAGAATATAGAAATAAAAAAAATACCAAAGAGAAAATAAGTACACTCTGAAATAACAGTAAGACAACTAGGTCAGCAAGTGTAACAAGAACACTTTGTGCTAAAAGGAAAGCTAAAAAAAAATTACTAAGTTGCCCACTTTTCTCAAGTTACTTCCTTTCCAGAACAGACTCTTTCAAAGCTCACATTTATCTGTTGTACACTCAAATTTAAAATAAAAAAGTAGCATCTTCAATTACCCTGAATTTCTACAGAAAACTACAGGACTGAGCAAGATCAGATACCTTATCACTTTCTAAATATTATTTTTAAGTTTTAACAAAGCCCTTAGAGGAAAACATATGCTAAAGGAGAACAACAAAGATATTCCTGGCTTCAAAAAGCCTCTAGTTAGTTCTTTAGAACTTCTCACATTTTCCTTATGGTCAGATTAAAAGCATTTGAAAGGTATTAAAATGGGGAAGAAAAATCAATTTTCTTTAGGAACTACTGCCCTCTAACATAATAGCAGCAACAAGAATCTTTTTTAGAGATGCTTAAGTATCCCTTGGAGCATGTGCACTTGGATTTTTCATTAGTTGTGTGAGTGTTTGTGTGGATGGCTCTGGAAGCACAGGCTTTTTGAGAGCCAGTATGAGGTGAAGAAAAGGTCACTTCAGCAGAATTCATTTTCTCTTAAATTCTCAGAGAAATGCTGCTAAAAAGTGGCAAAAACAAATCCATCACCTTTTCCTCTAACTATTAGCATTTCCTAAGGTTCTCTCAGTTATAATACAGCAATACCTTTGGTTATACCCTATCACCTTTTTCATCCTCCTCTAAAATTAATTTTAATACAAATGCTGGCAGCAGACCTCTTAAGAGCAGGAGCTAGACTAGACCTCCAGACACCCCTTCAGCACTGCCATGAGCAATCCACTCGCCCGCAATCTGCATCCGTTGCTGCTTGGGAGGGAAGGCCTCCCCTCATTTCCATTCACCACTGCAAAACCCCACCATTAGGCACAAACTAGAAACCTTGCCTCTGGTTTTTCCTGGAGGTAAACCCAGGGTCCTTCAAAGTAGGTGGAAACCAATGTGGTCTTGCATAAAGAAACAACTGTGCATCAAGGTTTACTGAAGGAACGTTAATTCTTGCATTTAGAGTGGAAAGGGGATGCTGCTTTAAAAGCTCACAAACAAAACAAAGCCTTTGGAAAATCCAAAGTCTTCTTGCTCTGGACTTGCTCACTCCCAACCCTTCACACCACACCACCCCCTTGAGTCTCTAAAATGGTCAAACACCTGCACCAAAGCATGTACATAAAGCACAATATACTTTTGTAATGGTTTGTGTTGCCTTGGAGTTGGGAGTATTTATACTAGGAAAGACAATACCCTGACCTACAGACTGGCTCCTTTCCAAAGTATCCACATGAGACAACATGCTTCACAGGGAATACAGTTAGCCCGTGTAGAAGCAGGTGCTGGAATACACTGGATAACAGAAAAATCCAACTCCGGAGAGTGGGACCACAGAGCAGAGCCATTTGAGTGGCTCTGCCTGACAGCAGTAAGGTCAGGTCAGAGCCAGGGTGGAAAAAAAGCTCATCCCAGAGCAGAGCTGGTGTCTGCACAGCAACTGGTCACCTCTGGCTTGGAGAAGGCCCAACCACCCTGGCTTGGGAGCTGGCTGAGATGGCTCCATGCAGCCATACTTTCACTCCTGCAGCTAAAATGCCTCATCAGAGCACCTCGTGCCAGGGAGCTGAGACCCAGCAGGGCTCACTGGCATGGGGCTGGCCCTAGATCAAGGATAGCTGCATCTGCCCCATTAGGCAGATTGGGTCCTGGGGCTGACATCTCAATAACAAGGGAACACAAGGGGCAGATAATGGAGAGAAACAACCCTCAGGGGGTTTTTTTTGAGGGTCCTGAAAGAAAAGATAAAGAGCTTAGGTCCAATGCTATAAAGTCAAGAAAATGCTGGCAGAGGAATGCAAAAGGAAAGGTAACACAGTCAAGATGACAGGCTCAGAAAACAATTTTCACACAGACCAGGTATAAGTTTGCCCAGTCCAGTGAATGCATTCCTGATATGGTGAAGATGGAAGGTGAAAGCTTGGATAGTGGTATTTCCCTCTCCAAAAGAAAGAGTAATACTGCTACAGAGGCCTTACAGAGGACACAGCCCTGGCCTGGGCAGGTGGGTGGGCACAAGAATGGGTCCAGCTGACAGTGTGGCCCAGACACAGTAGCAGAGAAAGGACAGAGGGGGGAGGACCAGGAGCTAAACATCCTGAAGGAGATGCCAGAGAGAGAGGCCAAGATATCAGCTTCAGCCCAGAGAGACTAATGATTCACTTTATGGCCCGCAAGCACTTCCCACCAAAGTTCACACAGGAAGATAATGTCCCCTTCAAATGAATTTATGCAGATGGCAGTTCATTTGCCAGAGGATAAAAAGATGCACTTTCATTTTAAATGAGAACACTTGAGGTCCTCAGCAAATAAAACCAAGCAAAAAGCCAGTGTCTATATGTGAGTGGTTTCTGCTCATGCCTGTTTTCTAATTTCAGTGGGAGTTTACACCATCCGAGTTACACAGGTCTGCTGATCCAAAAAGGCACATTAAATCCATACCAAGTCCATACTTCTCAAAAGATGCAAATGAAAAAAAATGTAGATTGTACAGGCACATGTCCCTGTAACATAACTTCTGAATTGAAAACAAACACAAAACAGTACCAAGTGTGCTCCAAAATGGAAAACTGCTACATGTGAACCTGCATACTTCAAGGAAAAAGTATTTGCAAGGAAAATAACATTTTTTTATCTTGATTGAGATCAAACCCTGTCTTTATTGATGCTAAGCCTCAGTAAGATTTTAAAAAAACCAACAAAAAGACTGCTTCAGAAAGTATTCCTTGCCTACTCCATTAGCCAGTTTCCTGTGCCTTTCTCACATGAACTTGTAATCCTTGATGAGGTTTACACATGTGAAAATAAAGTTTTAAGCTGAAAATCATCATTACCTCTACACGAAAACACTATATCATGTCAGACATCTGATACGGTAGACAAAGCATAGTGGTAGAAGGATACAAAAGAAAACATTTCATTTCACTACTGCTGAAATCAGGTACTGAAACTTGTTCATTGATTTTCCTTCATTAAAAAATAACTGATTGTAAAAGAAGTGTTGCTTGGCAGGATCAAAGCCTATCCTACAGGAAACACACACACAAAGCATTTGGAAATGAGGGTTAATTTGGCATGCAATTTAACAGCACTAGCTTTTATCAGCAGCATTTCAAGGTCAGGCACATCCATGTTCAAAATGTTTGGGTTTGTTACAGTTTCAACAACAACGTATTGGAGTTCAACATATCTTAAAGTGATATTAATCTCAAGGAAGGCTGCACAGAAGCACAAAAAAACCCTAACACCCCCATTGATAGTTTAGCATTGCAAACATTAAAATCAGAAAAAACTATTTCAAAGAAACTAAACTAATGAACTGATGTGGCTCTTTAACTCTCCCTTTTATGAACTCAAAACTTGATCATTTCAAGAAAAAAAACGAAATTATGTGAAATCAGCAGATTACAAAAAATGCTCTCCATCTGAGCATGGGATTAAGTCAGAAAGATCAGGCCAAATGGAAGGAGTCCTTTTAATGAGAGTTTCTTCAAGATTTAGAGAGCTTTTGAAGATATCGAGTGGCTAAGTCAAAACAGCCTCATATTTGAAACAGCGTTTCTCCTAAAGTGTCTGATTTACAGTTTTTTCTAAGAAAAAACACTTTTTGTATTTTACCTCAACCTAATCTGGTCAGAATTCGTTAGCACATTTAATTTATTTATCAAAAGATTAATTAAAAAGGTAAGATCATTAATTTTTTATTATGCTTTATTACTAATTTATTAAAAAATATAAAAAAGGATGAAGGGTAAAAGAAAACATGAAGCAGATTTGCTCAGCTTCAATATAAAATACTCCAAACACTTACTGGAGATTTTCCCTTTTATTGATTTATAAACTTCAAAAAATAATGAATGGTTATGTGTTTTCACATTCACAGTTATGCTGTGGAAAGTTTTTCTGCGTCTGTTTTCATTGAAGGTTTGTTCTATACAAAGAACCCTAACTACCCGTAATGCTGACAGACTTTAACAGCGGTTGGCACCAAATGTTTCATGAGATCAAGTCCATACTGCACTTGAAACAAACACTTTGATTAATCAATTACTGGCAGAACTTCACAGTACCACGGATGTATGCCTAAGAGCTTTACAAACGCTTATGGGACAGTGATGTTAGGGGACTGAAATCTCTTAAGCCTCTTTCTTTGCAATTCTCTGCCACAGTTCAGAAGAATGCCACCCCATTACGCCAAAACCAGGGGGGAAAAACAGTCGCTCTCACTTCTTGCATGAGCATAATTAATCTTCTGACATGTTGACAAAGCAGCTTGTTGATAGTCAAAGGAAGGATTTTTCTGATTTCCTCCCAAGACAGGAGATGGTCTTTATCCATCATCCCTTCTTCCTGATCTCTTCTTCCAGAGTCCCCCCATCAGCAGAACTGTCTATCAGAGCAGACAGCAGGAGGGAAAGGTCTGGTTGATTTATAGGGCACCAGTGCTCACAGTGCTATTTAAGTGTAGGAATCTATTGTTAGAATCTTACTTTACAGCAGTTTAACAAGTATAATGGCAACCAATTCAACCATTGTACCACTAGAGTCAGCTCAAGCTAATAAGTGAAGTTAGCTAATTACACTGATCTGATTTAAAATACAGACAATTTGTAGAGATAGTCAGCATTAATGTGCACTGAAAGAGTAAAAAATGTTAAGGAAAAAAAGTTTTGCACGTATTATGCTTTGTGAATTGAATGATGGTTACTTCTCACTCTTCCTTGTGAGCAGGATCATAGATTTCCCTTCTCTTGCAATTCTGGGCCTGCTAGGTATTTCAAATTAATCAGAATAAAGGCATTTTTTGTTATAATGCAGTTGAAATTTCCTCCTCTTTCCTTACTTTCCCCAAGTTCTAATATATTTGACTGTTAAATTATGAGGAATTTCAGTTTCCAAGAAGAAAACATTATAAAATGGCTTCTAAAAGGAGGATACTACATACTGCAAAACCCATCAAACTCCACAGTTTTGACACATCTTTGAAGATGCCAATTTGGTGTAAACAAAGTGCAGGCGTCCTGATGTAAAGAAGATTTTGCATGCCTCTCACAAAGATACTTCATATGCAAATTACAAAAAATATATAGATATTTTTCTTACATACACATTATATATATTTACATTTCTTTTGTAGTTTCTTTCCAGTCATCTCGCTCACCTTCCCAAAAAGAGATTAGCAAAATATTTGGGTATGATTATATGTTCACTCAGTTATTTTCTGCACTCACAGAGAGAGTAGAAATTCTGTTAATCACTCCTTTTAAAGCTCTAATTCTTTGATAATTGCTGGTCATGAACCATTCCAGGTCAGAGAGGACCAGGGCATGGTACTCTGTGAACTGCTGCCAGGCAGGGCAAGTCTGACTCATTATTTGAAATAGATGACCAAGAACTAAATTAGACCACAGACTCTACAGGCCTCTACCTCACCAACGTAACAACCAAGGCAAAGGCATACAAGAGCCAGTGCTCTTTTACTGAAGTTGCCAAGAAAAATACCTTCATCCAAGTCACAGGAACTTGGTAACTCTGGATGTAGCTACACCACTATGACCTTGACTATTTCATTCAGAACTTACCCCTCCGAAAAAATAACTGCCTGTGCTACCTGGCCCAGACCAGTTCTCCAAGCAGTCTTCTTTCATTCAGCTACACCAGAAAAACTACCAGTATTTATCTCTGTGAGTAAAATTAGCCATTCAAAAAGCGAACATGGTGTTCTTGTCATAAACTGCACAAAATTCCAAGGGATACCAACTAGGCTGGAGCTGGAGTTAAATACTGTTTATGTCAGCAAATGTAAAAAACTACTTGTTCTTTCTGCCAAAAAGACTAGGCCACAACCCAGAGAAAGATCTCCCTGTCTCTTTACTGGCATTTTATTCTTGCAGATGTTAAGGCAGCAATAGGAACAGCCATCTGCAGTCTCCTACTTTTCATCAAGCTGTTTCCCAATCTGGCTGCAGGAATCAACAGAACTCCTGGTCCTTGGGACACGATACATGAAGCAGAAATGGGGAACACTGGCATGGGTGAACAGAACCATCCAAATCCAAAGACCTGTGCTTAAGTGCAGAGAGGATTCCTGTTGGGAGGCAAAAGGGTCACAGGTGGGAGAAGCAAGGAGGTCTCTGCTGAATGTTGCTAAAGAGGAAAGTGGACTTTCTAAACTGGAAGGGACTAGTTTGGGGTTGATGAGACACAAGGTTAGGCAATCTGAGTCCAGAGGAAAGGCAAGCATGAACAAAGGGCTGTGGAACACAAGGCTAAAGGAAAAAAGGAATATGGGGACCTCAGGGTGCAAAATTTGAGGTTATTCTCTGATCCAGATGTCAAGCACCATTAATGCAGATCTTCATTTAAGGGATGTGAAAATAAATGTAAGACTGTCTCTCCTTTTCTTTCCCTCTCCCCCAGTATGAGCTGCCAAAATAGCTGCTTTCATTCATACCCAGGCCACCTTGTTTGCTCTCAGAAATAATGATGCTTTTTTCTGAATTGCAGTCCCACACATTGTCTTAAGATTGGAAATGCTGAGTCAGAACTAGAGGGGGGAAAAAAAATGTGGATCAATAAATGGTAAGTTGCAGCCTTGCAAATGCCCGGGCCAGCCAAAGGTGAATTCCCCAGAGTAGAGGAGATCACAGAGCTTTCTGCCATAAAAGCTCTCTACTCCTAAGCTGAACACTCCCTCTCTCTGTTGCCAAGTCAGTGGCAAAAATTTGCTGTGTTTACTGCCACAATATAGAGTATTACTGCATCACAGGAACTAGATAAGGGCATTAAAGATCATCTGAGCACTGCAAAGAATAATTTCAATGAGACTTCAACTATGCAAGAATTGCAAGCACCGTTCATCTAACAGGTCTCTATTCCCCTTCCTTTTTGCAAAAGCCAAAAGCAAGCTAGAGGTCTGGCAGTCAGAGGTGAAGTTTAACAACAAATATAACAATTTCAGTATCTGAATGATGAATTTTGCATTACATGCCTGAAAGTAAAGGAGTGGTTCCCCCCCGGTGGTAGAATGGGAGAGCACTGGGACCTGCAGCAGCTCCTGCAAAGATAAGATGTACCATTGAATCTGTTTCTTTTGTTAACATAGCATGCAGCTGACATACAGCCCAAACCAGGCTGTATCTTCCCAGCACATGCAGAGCAAAGATATCGGAGAGGGAGGAGGCAGCTTGAGAACCAGAAAGAGCCCACCCACAGCTGCAGGCAGCTTTGTGGGGCAGTGTGTTCTGAGCAGTGGACTGGATAGCTGACACAGAGCTCCTGCTATCTTGGGTCAGTGTCTATCGAAGTTCAATACTTCTCTAAACAAACAAAGGTTGGGTACCTTTGCACTGAACTGCAGAAAAAAACACATGTAGAAATACCCTGTTTGTGGGGTTTCTATTCGATGGTAGAATGGATCAGGATATTTACATACTGTAAATACCTTACAGTAAACTGCTACTATAAAGAAGGCAGTCTGTTTGTTACTGATGCTTTCTCCCTGTACATATTAGATAGAAGATTGTTAGTATATGCTCATTCATTTAAAGCAAATTCATGGAGCAGAGATGCTGACGGTTTCTTCTTGGAAGTAATAGTCACAACAGTGAGTACAAACATTTTCCTCACTATTCTAAATACCCCTTAGGCATTGCAGGGTACTCTTCAATAGAAATAAGGAATTTCTTTGGAATGATGAGGCCCATTTGGCTTATAAATAGATGCTGTGATGTATGATACAAGAATAATTTCAGTGCCATGCTAGGGATTTACATGGAATAGTTAATCTCTGGTGCTGACAGAAAAATATTCCATTGTGAATAGAATATTATTTGTTAATCAAATCCTTCTGCTAGAAAATATACAAGATGATTAATACCAGTGACCCAAATATACATCAGGTTTCCCCATCACAAGCTCATCCAAGGTACAGCATGATAATTTTTAATCAGTAGAAGCATTTAGGTATGGAACGAGGTGCGCCTCTATCCCATGGCAGAGCGCTGAACAAAGGATAGCTGCTGTCGGCTGGTCATGGCTGGAAGGTGCAGTGCAGTAAAACAGCAGTAGCCCACTGTGGTAGTGTCCCACAATCTCTTAGACCAGCCAAAGCAAGGAGCTCCAGCAGAAAGCCTCCCCAATAACTGTGCAGCTGACTGCAGGGCCAGCCCGGCCAGGCCCAAACAGAGTATAAAACATATAACACAGTGAGGTGTATTCTTCATATGTTACAGCATGCAAGAGAAGACCAAAGGGCAGTTGGGCAACAAAGATATCTCCGTGAAGAAAAAGCTATTGATGGAAACTTTGCTTCCCTCTTTATTAACAACCTCCACTAATACTTTGTGGCTTGCTTAAGGCTCTAAGTCATGATTTAGAGCACCATGACAAGTTTTAACCAGATCAAGTACTTCTTCCCATCCTGATGTCTGAATTGTAGATAGATGGAGGTGCAGTCCTATTAACACCAGGAGCTATATGTCAGTCTCTGGAATGGCATTAAAGGGAAAGCTGACTCCAGCGGAGAAGCTCCATCCTGAAGGTAAATGACTCAGATTACTGAAAAAGAGTATTTTGACTGACAGCTTCTCCACCTTGACCCTTTTAAGGGGAATTCACCAGTCATCTGTTTGCGGGATGCTACCAATTGTTTCCTTTCATAAAGCAAAGGACATGACTCTCCATCCCTGTACTAGTGGACAAGAAGTTGCTATCAACTTTACCCAAGCAGAGAATTTTATAGAGTTTATGATTACAGTTCTGATACACAAAAATAAAAGTCATGTCTCTGAGCACTAAATATGCAAATACTTGTTAGCTTGCATTTTTGGAAACAACATGTATTTCTGTACTAGAGGTGAGTGAGAGTGATGAAGTTTCATGACAGGTTGTGCAATTTTTTCTCTTTGCCAACTCTTTTATACACCAGGAGTTTTGATTGTCTACAAAAAAAAAAAAGATGGGAAACTATAAGTTACTAAACAACAAACAACTAACACTTGTTTCAGATACAGCAGAAAACAACACAGAAAGAAAACACAAGGCATAGAATAAACAGATAAAAGCCCAGCACATATAACAGGTCTAATCTAATCAATATTTATTTAACAGCACTAAGTAGCAAGGAACAAACTGCAAGGTAGCACTGTCTGATGCAGTTCCTCTGACTTTTTGCCTACAGCCACAGCTGCACCTTCTGGCAATGCAGAACCTGGTACCTGATAAAGGAAGCCCAGTGGAGTGCTCTTCTGTGGTACACAGCCAGTACTGACTAAATGAAACCTGCCCTTTTGGAACTCAAAGCAACACGCAATTCTCATTTACAACAGAATCTTCTCCTCAAATATTCAGCTTCAATGAAAAAAAAAAAAAAAAACACAAACCCAGAGCTTTATAAATTACTGTAAAATAAGACTTTCAACCATGACCAGTAGTAAAGTATAATCGCTTTTAGAGAGAACATAGCCTTATTAATCACCCATTTAATTTCTCTCCCCACAAAAAAAACCCCAGAAAATAACCCCCCAGTAGAATTACTGATGAAAACACGATTCCTCTCAATTACAAGAGTCTCTCTCACCTATCTCTAAAAGACAAACAGCAATATAATATAAATGATTTTCGAAGTTCTCTGCAAACTACTGATTTATAATTGAAGATGATTGATACAAGTTATTTGAATACAGAAAATCCAAATCATATCCAAAGCTCTCATAAGACTATTATTAGCTATACATTATTTTAATAATTCAGGTAAATATTTTTCAGTGAGGCCTACATTTCCATAAAGCTCTGTCAAAAGTTACTGCAAAGGTAATGAAAGAATTGGGTAGCATTGTTAAAATACTTCATGAACCTATACCATATATTTTGTAATCAGTTCTACCATTCACATTGACAATAAAATAAAAAAGTAGAAAATAAAAAGGTAGAAATCAAGCTAAATTGGTTTGAACATCTTTAGCCATTGTAAAATCATTAAAATTCTGTCAAAGTTTTATTGTATTTCACTTGTTTTGAAATTTCCTGACAGATCTTCCAGCAACTCACACTATTCAAAACCAGCATTGTTCCAACCTTACAAATGTGCCCATTGCAGCTCTGTGCCTATCAGGATTCAGATGCTGTTGTCTAGCTGCACCAAAACATCAAGATCTCTAGACAGCAGATTTTCAATGCAGGTCATGCCACCAGCAAAAGCAAAAGCCAACACTGTAAATATAGATGTTTATCATTGTCAGAGACAAGGCTGGTTTAGACTGGGAACAGTTCATCTCAAAATACTATCAAACTCAGATTTGGGCCAGTCACTTAGAGACTTGTCATCAACAGCTGTTTGATATACAATAAGAACATAAATTCTAAAAGCTGGATTTAGGAAAAAAAAAAGCTCCATGTATTTTTAGATTATTACTTCGGCCCAATTTTAAGTCACTTAAATTCAACATGTGAAGTCTAAAGCAGTGTCTGAATGATTTGTGCTTGTTCAGTCCATGTTGTTCTCATCATGAACATTTAGAACACTTCTGTCTTCAAAAAGTACATTTTGTTCTCTGCCACTCAAGCATACACACCAAACACTAAGTTACAAAGAAAAGCAGATATGTTGAAAGGAATTATGGTTGTTTTTCATTGAGATAAAGTACAGTAAAGAAAACCAACTATATTTTTTCCTTCCCTTTCTCCACCCATATCCTTACACATACCCAAGGTAAAGAATATAGTTTATTCCTTGCCTTCTAACAAATTAGATAATATTTTCATGTTTCAAATATGTGGTTCCAATTATCTTTTAAGTTCCAATATTACAAAGATCTAAAACTGTACCTATTCTTCACACAATCACACATTACTCAGTGTCCAACCAATTAATACTCTTCCAAAGGGAGCACAGATTAATCACTAACTGTTGTGCCTCCACTTGAACACCTTGGAAATGGAGGCAACCCTTTGTAAGACAACTTTTAGCCCAGAATAAGAATTAACATATTATCTAGTGTTCTGCAAAGCCTGTAAATGTTTTCTCTGTTGTTCTTTTATGTGAGACATCTCACAAAAATCTCAGAGTTCTTTCTTTCAAAGTAATTGGAGTGTGACATGAAAAAGCTGTCAAAGTTAAGTACAGAACATTTGAAAATAATAATTTTGGAAAGGACAGTTGGAAGTGATGTTTTTAAAGAAAAGTGCTTTGTAATTTAGAAAGAATTTATGCTTTATATGAAGCCCATTTCAGAGCAAATATGATCAGAAAGGTATGATAGTCTTCACTCGTTTTCGTTCGACATCCAGCATGTTTACACTGGAGACATTTGAAGGCCAATTTATAATGCTTAGCAATGGAAGTAGACAATACAAAATATTCTTTGTCAATCATCTACATGCAGTCTGATTGCTTGTTTGCAGATTTATGCAACAGTTCTCAGAAAAAGAGAAAAAAATGGAAACTGCAGAGGCTTCAAAGTCAGCAGTTTATTCTTCACTGGCATTGTTTGCATCATGGGTTGAAACAAAAAAATCTGTAAAGCACACTACAATAAGAAGGAAAATAGTGAAGTTATAATTACAAATCTCAAGAAACAGATAAATAATGTAACAAAATGATCGACGGATTTGCTGTTACATAGTGAAAGTTAAAATTACTACAAGTTCTCTGGAATAGGTACATTTTATCTCAATGGTTTCACATAGTGCCTTTTCAAAAAATAAATATGCATTTACATCCATTTAAAAGTAAACCTAATTGCTATCAAAGTGACTTTTGAAATTCCATGCTTTAATCTCTAACCAACATAACCTCATTTTTGCTAGCTAACATTGGACTCACTGAAAATGAAGAATGCAAACAAGTTTTAATACTATCATTTAAAGAAGATGAAAATTTTATTTACTGCAGAGCTATAACCATTTGCAGTATTTAAAGATCGTCAAGTCAATGACATTTAAGCCAGTTTTATAAGCAGCAAAACTGCAATATCCTTCTAAAATAAAACAAGCCATCCTACTTGGCAAGTGGATGTACCAGTTTTCTACTCTTGGCAATTAAAAAAAAACAAAAAACAAAAAAAACCCCAACATGTTTTGAAGGACCGTATCTGCCCCTCATCCAGCTTTGTTACATGTGGTCTTGCCCAGTGATTCACATAGCAACACACAGAGAAAAAGGTTGTGTGGACACTGAAGAAATTAAAGTGATAGTTTTCATTTTGAGTCAATCCAGCCCAAATAGAGAGAAACTGAGCAGATTCAGAGGGATTCTTCTAATACTTCATGTACTCCCATGCAGTAAAATAAAACAATGCCACAGCAATACAAATATTTCAGAGTCATCTGCTAAACATCACATAGAATTTATTTGCATATAGATTTTCATGTGAATTAAATGTAAATATCTCAAAGAGCTTGACAACATAGACAAAAAGACTACTCACATACAAATATCACATGTACTTTCTCAAGAACATGGCAACAAATAGGCAGTGTGAGGAAAACCTATACATAGAGTAAGCCTCTTACTCTCCCTACCAAAGAACAGGCAAGAAAGCTAATACAGCATAACAAAAAGTAGGTTTAGAGACCTAATCTTAAGAGTAGTGTAAAGAACTGACTTTACTTCTTTCACTACTCTACAAGAGCAAATGCTATATATTGCCATGAATTCACACCGTAGTGAAAAGACAACATCTTCAAAATCAACTTCATGTTTAAATGCTGCTCTTCCTGCTCTGTTGTTTCTGCTGATAAATACTAGGAAATCAATGAGGAAACATCATTTGAAGTGAGCCATTCATCATGTACCGAAAAGGGTAAGTACCCCATAAATTGCAGTGATCCGTTTCCTATTAGAATCACACAACAGAAGGCAACAGCGTTTCCATTAGCAATTTTTATGACCTCTATAGGTAGAGGATAAGGTTAGGAAATGGCTTATTTTTGTCAGCTATAAAGCAGTTGTTGGGTGGGGTAGGAAGAAAATTTTCAAGAGAATCAGAGTTATTCGTAAATCAAAGGGCAGGGAGAGGGAGAGATACAACAAGTAACAGCATCATCAACTACACATTTTCATACTTAAGAAATTTGTGGATTGGCAGTTTTCTAAGTAATACTGAATATTTTAGTAAATTTTACTGTCATTGGAACCTTATTATACTGCATATGAGTGTAGGCTCAAAAAAAATTGCTACCATTTCCTGTGACTGCTGCCTAGCAAACAGCACTTTTTTTTTTTTTTTTTTTTTTTTTTTACAACCTAGGGAATGGATTCTCTTTTACTTTTTTTGAATGTTCCTCTAAATCCAGTGTTACACAAAACATGAAATAAAGATTCAGGCTTTAAAAAAGAAAAGTAAATTTTATTTAATCAAGCACTCCATTTTCCCTTAGCCCTGTTAACCTTCCCTATCCCATCCTGTGCAACACTCTATACTCCCTCCACAGAGAGATGAACACACTAAGAAGAAAAAATAAATAAAAATTGTAGGGTTTGATGTGTCCCTTCACAATTGACAATATGACCAAATACAGCCCTGAAAGAACAATGAAGCTTTATACATGAATAGACTTTCTCTAGAGTCCTGAGAGTGGGGTTGGGAAGAAGAGAAAAGAAAAGAAATAGCTTTATTTTCAAATATTCCCTCAATGAATTTTACTGTATTTAACATAGAAAGGCCCCTCAGATTCTATCTGACATACTGGCAAGAGATTACATTTTTAAGGCAATCTCACCCTAAACCCAGAAAATTTTAAAGTCCATACACCAGAACATCATCCAGTTTTGTGAAACAAATCGTAGGAAAGCACCTTGTGTGTGCCTCAAAATTGAACAAAACATGCAAAAAACTATCCAATGACAATGATTAAGTTTAAGGGATGGAAAACCAAATTAAATCAAATAAAATGATTATGCATCTCCTGTGACCCAAGGTCTACTGTGAAAACCACTGAAAATCCTCTGACCATGTTAGACATTAAGACAATCTAAAGGAACATCAAGTCACTTTTTTTCCTACTTCCTCCCCTTCCACACACACAGAACTGAATTAACACTAAATATTTCAACAGAATTCACCACAGCTAAAGAACGGCACATCAGTATTTATTTATGCAAGTCTTTGAGCTTAGTTCTACCCAAGTTTCCACCTTTCAGAAGACACTGCAAGCCACTTGATTTGTTTGAGCTGTAGTCCCATAGAAATTCAGATTCAAAATCCTACATTCAGTCCATCATGGCTAAACTGGAGCAACAAGTGAGTCTACCAGCCAGGACTCTGGTCCACTGACTCTGATAGTGGTGGTAAAAATAAAACAGCCTAGATAACTAGGCATGAATTTTCCCCTCAGCAATAGCTGTTATTACCTCACATGCCACCCACAGATGAGCCCATCCCACACTAATTGTTAAGCTACTTTCTGTTCCCAGCAGCCGAGATCAAATGAGTGTTCTTACAGTCATGAAAGTTGAGGGGCTAGTTAGCCCTCGTAAGTGAGACTGGTTTCACCTACATGAAAGCTCACTAACTACTTTTTTTTCTTTTAACATTTCAGATCAGCTTTCACACACACCTCCTTTTCCTCAAAGAAAAATTAGAAATTCTGATTTTCTGAAACAGTTGAGTGTATCATTGTAATAATTTAGAGCTTTAGCTGTTTCCCAGCTGATTTTAGTCTCCTAACAGTGCTCTCAGGACCTTCTTCATTAAACTCTGTGAAATCACAGCTCAGAATGTGATTTCACCACAACAGTATTTTTCTTCCCTCTGTGCCAGTGTACCTTCTATACTCAGAACAACACGAGGGTACCACCACACACTACAAACACATTTGTGGCACAGTCTCCTTACAGAGTGAAACCTAGGCACCTTCACTGCACCCCTCCCTTCTTCCTGGACTCAACTTCACTCCTGATTTCTCTCCCTCCTCCCCACCCTCCAGCAGCACTGTCAGCTCATTGTCTTTGCCATTCCTTCCTCCTTCAGGTGGGACTTCTCACACTCTTCCCCTGTTCCACCACAGAGTCCCTTTCACAGGGTGCAGTCCTTCAGGAACAGACTGCTCCAGCGTGGGTCCCTTATGGGGCCCACAAGTCCTGATAGAAGACCTGCTCCGGCCTGAGCTTCTCTCTCCATGGGGCCATAAGTCCTACCAGGAGCCTGCTCCAGTGCGGGTTTTCCATGGGGTCACAGCCTCCTTTGGGCATCTCCCTCCGCCTCTGTTGGGTCCTCCATGGCCTGCAGGTGGATATCTGCTGAGCTCTGGACCTCCATGGTCTTCAGAGGCACAGCCTCACCATGGTCTGCATTACAGGCTGCAGGGCAATGTCTGCTCCAGAGCCTGGAGCACCTCCTTCCTTCTCCTACTTCTTCACTGACTTTGGTGCCTGCAGAGTTCTTTCACATATCCTCAGTCCTCTCTCCGACTTAAGTTGCTGTTGCACAGCAACTTTTTCCCCTTTTCAGCTCTGTTATCCCACAGACACCACCACGGTCACCGATGTCGGCCTTGATCAGCAGTTGGTCTACTGGAGTCAGCTGGCATTGGCTCTGCTGAACACAGGGGAAGCTTCTAGCAGCTTCTCACAGAAGACACCCCTGTACCCCTCCACCACCAAAACCTTTCCACACAAACCAAATGCATACTGTCAGTAAATATCATAAATCTTTTGACTGACAGGGTCTTGCCTCATTGTCAGTGTTTCCCATGGAGCACTGCGATTTGAGGGGAGGAACTCCAAAGACCTTTCCTGCTCCCGTTTGCAAAGTAGACATGGGAAAAGTGAGCACCACAGGGTTCTCACTGATCTGTAGGAATACCGGCAGTGCTGCTTGACTGCCGCTTGTCTTCACCAATGCCCACCTCCTCCCCCCATCTGGGGCTTAATTATTCCCACAGATACTCACAGCAATGTGATCACATGTTGCTGTGGCTAGGACATGAGTGGGTTTGGCTTAGTGGTTGGGTCAGGCTGCTGCTGGGATACAAACAGGTCATGGTCAGGGTCAGGAAAACACAAAGTCAGAGACCAAAGAAGTAAAAACACAATAATTTTGAGGACAAGGCAGGTATGTGGATGCCAGGCTGTGATGTGGAACATGGGAAGTGCTGGTGTGCTAGAGTATGCATCAAAGCCCATAGACTGGGCTGAGGCTGGACTCAAACTCTGCACCAGAACATGGGAATGTTGGAAAAGGATGGTTTCCTTTCTTATTAATCTGCTCTGGTTCGACTGGTAATAAATTGAAACTAAGTTACCCGAGTTGAGTCTGTTTTGCTCATGACGGTAATGGGTAAGTGATCTCTCCCCTTGTCCTTATCTCCACCCACAAGCCTTTTGCTCTATTTTCTCTCTCCTGTCCAGGGGAGTGATAGAGCAGTTTTGATGGGCATCTGGTGTCCAGTCAGGGTCAACACACAGCAGAAAAGCAACAATGTCAAAAGCAACTCTCTCCCATCATCCAAAGACTCCTTACAAACCACATCCCATATTTGTATACGAATTTGTCAGAAACATTTTGTTTCATCATATCTTTTTCCCTCACCTCAGCAGTTCTCAGGCTTCTTGCCAACATATTCTCAGTGTCATTGCCTGCCTTTGCCTTTAATGCTCCTTCACTTCCATTTCTGATTCTCATACACTTCTTCCTCATGAAGCCTATCTTGGTTTCTTTTAATATGTGCAAGCCTCTGATTCTTTTATGGCCAGTCCAATCTGCTTCTCAGTTTGTTCTACACGCTTCACTCCAAGCTTCCCTATCTTTCTCAGCCTCCTTGTTTACTCTCCCCGTGATTATTTCCATTTCCCCACCATATAAGCCAAGTAGCTTCCACCTGCACATTGCCAAAATCCAACCAGTAAAGTCACACAGCCACACACACAACATCAACCCTAAAAACCCCCTCAGTTTCAGTGCCTGATCTTCAGAGAGGTTGCAACGATCAGGGAGTGTGACTAAATGTTGCACAGCTACAAGCTGTAACAGAACCATGGGGGAGGCAGAATTTTAGCAGTGAAGCCCTAGCAAGTTTCTGAGCGTGAATAAACTAGAAGTTTTGGCTCTTAACTGAGACAGCTTTGGCTGACTTCTGAAGGGACAGCAAAGATGCAATCTTGAGATTAAATCTATTCCTGCCAAGCACAAAATAATTAGACAGCAAGGATGTTGGAAAAAAAAAAGCAAGAGCAACACTTTCCTAATATCTTCCCTTCTGCAAACAAAGCAATTGCTCCATGTGTGTATCTGATGCCAAAAACTGCCTACTACTTCAACCTGAAATAAGGGGGAAAAGTAGTCTGCAACAGCTGTTTAACAAGCCCAAGTTTCACACAAATGACTGAAGTCTGGTAAAGCCCTGGAATAGCAAATTGTGTAACAGAAACCATTTGCAAATCTCAGCAGATTACATTAAAAGTTTCATCTATAGTTACTTAAAGCAATACAATAAAATAATCTGTCCAAAAGAATTTGCTAATTCTCCTCATTTGTTTCTAAAAGTTGCTCTTCCTTCACTGCCAACTTTAATCTCAGCAAGACTTTTAACCTTCGTCTTGCCACCACTACCCTCCAGCTTCCAAGAAGATTCAAACAAGAACTTTTAAGCTTACACTTGACTATCTCATTGATACATCTGGCTTTAGACCAACTCCTTTAACTTCAAAGTTCATATGGATTTGCTATTACCAAACACAAAGTCATTGACTGCATAATTTCCAGCTTCTTTCAAGACAAAGATTCTCATCATAAAGAGAAGTTCCTCTTTTCAGTAATAAATCAACAGTTTTGTAAACCGATAAAATTACTTTATAGTATCACGTCCACCATCCACCTACCATACCTGCATCAGAAGGCCACAAATTCAGGCAAGGCTCAAATTAATCATCTCTACATTTATGAAACTTTCCTGTGTAAGGGGGTGGGGGAGGGGGAAGATGACCTCCACACTTAATCTTGGCAACTAGGAAAATAAAGTCACAAGACCAAAAGTTTCACATTAAAAAGATTAGGTCATCTAATAGCTCTTGTTTTCTCAGGCTATTAAGGAAGATACTTCCTAGTGCTGTATCCATTCCAGCTGTGACTCAGCTTCCTGATGCATGACCTGCCCTCTCTCAAAATACTAGTTTAGTATTTTACTACTCCAGAAAAGCACCCAGTACAGTAATTGGAAAGTATGGTTTCCAAAGAGACAAATAATGGCTTTTGTGTCTCCATTTCTAATTTTTAATCATCACAAGGGGTGACTAAACACACTTCAGTGTGCAGTGCAGACTTCCAACACCCCACAGATGTAAGGTCATTGTATTACAGAGGAATTGGTTCAGAATCAATTTGAAGTTCATGGACATTCAATTTTGAGCTGGGACAGAGAAGCTACAACCCATGGCCACATGTCCTACAGCTGCAATTCCCTCCAAACACATCATGTCTGTTTAAAAGCCAATATATTTTCAGCCAAGGGTAAGTAAAGAGCTTTGTTTTCAATGCCTTGTCTTACCTCAAAGATGTCAATATTGAAATTTGATTAAAAAATTATTTTTCAAAAATATTACAGTCACCATTAATACACATAGTCTGAAAGCACAAAACCATTTTTTTCTCCATTAAAGTTTAAACTACAGGTTAGAAGGAAAAGAAAGTTATCTCAAAAGCACAAAACGTGTTTTAAGAAGTTGAGTTTTTTCTCTCTTTTAAAGATGGTAATAATATTGCTAATCAAGTAGCATCTCACAGAAAAATAAAGCTAGTGAACCAGTAGCACCTATTTTTCATGGAAATATGAAGGAAAACCATCCAGAGCCAAACTCAAACTGGCACAGCCCAGAAGTCAGACAGTTGCATTGACTCCATCACCCCTCACTAAGCAGGGAAGGTAAGTCAATAAACTGACCCTTTAAGATCTGTCTAGTTCAGTAATTGTCATTGGTATGCAGTTGGCATTAAAAAAAAGTAGTCATGATCATGACCTTTGCATTTCTACAAACATTAGCCATTGTCATGAGGAAGACCCTTTTGGCCTCATAATTCACATGCTGTTAACAACCAGCAAGAACACAGCATGCATGTCACTTACTAAATAATGTAAGAAAAATTGGATGTCACACTCATACCCCACTGTTCCTGTGCACAGCCATGAGCACTGAAGCTAACCTGTATTACACTCAAAACCTTAGGAAGATTATAATTAATCTACTTTTGATATTCACGGGACTTTTTGGACTATATTATTACTACTTTGGGGCAAGATGAAGGATTATTTGGCTTATTCATATTATTTTTATTTATTTTGTACTATTTTATTTTGTCTGGTTTCCAAGAGAAACGTGGCTCATATTACATGTTTTCTGTCAAGCACCTCTTAAACACAAAATTCCATGCAAATGAGACAGAGGAACAGAGGTTTGAAAGATATTTCAGCCTCTCAATATCGAAGAGGAAACTTAGCCAGTTAGGCAGGACATTCAACCACGTCTCAGCTACAGGTAACAGCAGTACAAAAGCAAGCTATTGGAAGGGCTGATCCTAACAACATCCCAAATACAGAAAACATTTTAAATCAGAGTTCATAAATCAAAAAAATTCAAATCTATAGGAAACCAGGCTTCTTCAATTCTGGCATTCCTGGAATTGCTTGTTAATACTTAGTTTTATTACCTATAAAACCAATATGGTGCAGAAAAGAAACCCATATGCTGTTTCATCTGGCTCACTGCCTGCAGAAAATGCACTGTGAGCAAAGGACAGAACTGGAACACTTACTGTAGCCCACCTCGTCCAACCCAGTGTCCTACAGCAATCAAAGAAGAACAAAAGGGTGGTTGGAACAACCTAAAAACAGGCATGGTGTGTCAAACCACAAGCTGCTTTCCCTAAGTCACAATGGTCAACAACAGATCTTCAGAGAATAATACAGACTCGGTGATGTTCCTGCAGTGATAAGAACCCAAAGTGTTCTCCCAGACTCCGCTGATCCACAGCTCAAGGCTCATTTAACAGCAACCATAAATTTAGCCAGCTGCTTTAGAAACCACCTAAGCTTTCAGCACAGTCCAGAGAAAGGTGTGCCACAACCCACCTCACACTGGCAGTTATCACATTTATTTGCATTCAGCATGGCTCCTGATAATTTCAATTGATGCTCCTTAGTTCTTTCTCTCCAGAAGACATCAACAGCTATCGCCTTCTGCCCCACAGTATTTTATGGACCTCAAATGTCTTACTCCCAGGCTGTAGTCTAGTCAGTGTAGTTGTTCCCTACATAAGAGCACTTGGATCACCTTATTTTCTTTCTCTTAATTTTTTCAAATTTTAATATCTGTTATTGAAGAAACAAGAGGAAGTAGACAAACTGCAAACGACCTTCAAGATGTAGATATACTAAAGATGCACGTGCTTGGTATAATCATTGTTTTTGCTTTGGTTTCCTTTTTTTTTCCCCCTCAATGACTCAACATTTGCTTTCCTTTGTCTTTCCCCCCACACCATTACAGGCCATTAAGCTCGTATGTTAATAGCACTCTCCATTACAACCTTGAGACATTGTTTCTGAGCAATAGCCCATTCACCGTATCTATACAAAACTGACACACACTCATGCACTTTCTAAGATATATACTGAGGTATTTCAGGAAGAGACACTGAATATTCCCAGTCCATCATCAGGATGGAAAAGTAGTAGAACAATCTGAAATCAGCTCTATCCTTCCTCTTCTGCTATTATGGTGTGTGAGTGATTCTGTTGCAGTGCTTTGCAGTGAGAAGGAAGATGCTGCATGTGAAACAGAGATAATAAACCATAGGTCATCTTAAGCAGACTAGAAATTCCGCATGTGGTAGCTGAACAGCCCAAGAACACTAACAAACCTCACAGGCAACTCATTCTGAAATTTCATACAAACCAATGCTGTGTATAACTATAACAAGAAAGTGTGTACTAGGTAGTAGGTTTCATTAGAGAAATTTCAGTACAAAAGAGGATTACACCATCATCGTGTGAAAAACAGAAGATAAGGTGGATTTTTCTTCTCTCTTCTGCCGAAGGCTGGCAAAGATCAGTGAAATTAAACACTGCCCAAGGCAATTGTTAAAAGCAGTTTGGCCATTAAAGTCATGTCATCTGGTGACCCAACTGACCTACATTAAGTCCAGGCTAAAGGGCAATGTCATCTCTCTTTTCCTATAGATAGCATGACTTCGCATCTTCAGCACAGATGGAAGACAACCCCTTTGGCCTTCTGCTTTTCACTGTACCCCTTGCTACAAACCAAAGTTAGCTGCAACAAATCTTTTGTACTTATTTGGCCTTACAAGAATTTTAGTTTTGTGAAACAAAGCTGAAAAAGAGCAAATTTTCCTCCTTTCAGGTTATTCAAGCAATATCTGTCTAACCAGAAACTGTGGCACTCCACATACTCAGTGATGAAAAAGATTAATAGGTTAATGTAAACATTACTAAAATTGTCTATATAATTATCACTGGATACATTAAGTTTGGATAGTCAGAATAAATGAGACATTATAATAATTTTTCTATTATAACACTAA
Organism: Corapipo altera; assembly: GCF_003945725.1. Classification (NCBI taxonomy): domain Eukaryota; kingdom Metazoa; phylum Chordata; class Aves; order Passeriformes; family Pipridae; genus Corapipo; species Corapipo altera. The sequence continues at coordinate 1,154,202 of NW_020884879.1, read as the reverse complement.
ATGTCAGAGAGGAGGGTACTCAACAAATAATTTACTTTATATCTACTAAATGGCCTACAGTTTTTCCACTCAGACTTGAGAGCTGCCATGTCAAAAATGGGACATTCCTCAAGAATTTTCCCAAAACTTTAATACTTTACAAAGATCCTTCACAATACACAGAAATTCTGTTCCACCAATAACATTGGGTCATTCCAGTTCTAATCCACCTCAGCGTTACTACACTGAAGATCCAAGACCATTGCTTGCAGAACCACAACAGAAGCAACAACAGAATTATAGAAGCAATAACAGAAGAATAATTCAGGTAGGGATGGATGTCAGAAGGTCTCTCTTCCAACCTCCTACTAACAGCAGGATCAGCTGTGACAGCAAACCTGGCTGCTCAAGGTTTTGCCCAGCCAAGCCTTGAAAATCTCCAAGGATGTAGATTGTAAAGCCACCCTGGGCAACGCATGTTCAGGGTGAAAAGGAAATCTGCTCTACACTTTGTGAGTCCCCAGACCATCTCATTACAAGGGCTGTGTGTGGAAATTCCACAAAGTCAGTTTATAGGAAAGAAAGTGGATGAGAAAAGAATAGTTTTGTACTGGTTGTTATCAATCCCTCTTTTATGTAGTTATTAGGAAAGTCCCCCCATCTTATTCAATCACTGTTTCTTACAGCAAATGGTGTTCATCTCAGGCTGCTTTAAGAAGATATAAAGTGGTTAAAATCATGCAGCCTTAAAAGGGTTCATGAATTATTTCTGTGTTCTGCGTCCCCGAGAAAACCACTTCATCAAAACCCAAAGAATATTCTTACATTTCATTCCATCTCTGCAAGACAAAACACTAATTTACACTGCAATAGTTTTCCTGTTTGCCAACAAAAAACATTTTGAAGAGCTGCCAGTGCACAAGAAATGAAGTTTATAGCTTGATCCTGTAATGTCTGTGCCTCTTCATCAGCCATCTTTGTTAATGGGAACAAACTGCTAGGCTGCCTGATGGGTCAGTAAAACAGAATTTGCATCTTGTCCAGATTATGCAAATTTATAACCCATACCTGCTTCATAGTGTGCTATTAATCTAGAAATCATATGCCTGCTAAAGAATTAGGTTTTTTTTATCCACAAATAATAAAAATTATTCCCTTGTTTGAACTTGGCACACACTAAACATTCCAGCAACTAATTGATCTTGTTGGTTCTACCCATACTTCCAGTCTTCAAAATCTTTTAAGAGAACTGAAGAAATGCATGCGATATGTAAGAAGGTAAACAGCTAAGTCAAGTCAAAGTTTAATTTGCTTTTAACAGCCCAACTATATGAAAGAAACCCCAAACACATGTTTTCTCTGTTTTCACTCTACCCCACTAAAGCATATTGGAAGATCTAAAGGTATGTAACAACTAAATCCTTCTGACTGCTATTTAAAAATAAGGCCATTCAAACATCATCCATTAAAAAAACAAAACCAAAACCAACAAAAACAACAAAACCCCAATAACAAACAACAGATTTTAGCAAAAAAATTAAATCAAAGTTGCAAAATTCTGATCTCAAATTCACTGTCACGGCTGGCACCCTTGCTTACGAAGCACTTAGTAGAATGTCCTGGAATCTCAGTGACCAGCGCGTTGAAGGTAAGACCATGTCCCATATGACTCATGGAAGCTTAACTTTCATATGATTGTATTAACATATTTCAGTTTGTCCAAAACAATTATTTTGAAGAGAAGGGTTTCTGTTGCATAGACTCCTTTCTTAAGATTATGATGAAAGAGAAGTTTTCAGAAGAAATTAAAAACATAATGCAAAAAGCTGAGCAAAAGGGATAAAAATCATGCTAAAATTACAAGAAGAGGTAGAATCAAAGCAAGAAAATACACTGAAAAATACATATTTGTGCAAGACTTGTTCCTGCTTTTAGGATGGTGTAGCTGAAATAGGAAGGAGCAAGGTTGGTTTTCATTCACAAAGTGAGAGGATTCCTTGAGGTCCAGTTTTTAAATTATATTTGGTTACAGTTGGAATGCCAAAGTATGCACAAAGTACTCTGATACCCTCCCTGCTCCCTATAGTGGAGGCCCCCTCTGGACTCCTCTGAAGGGCTCTGCACCTTAGAGGTGGGTGGGTGTTCATCCCTGCTCCAACAGGAAAGGAAGGTACAAATTACAGAATGGAAATATTCTACCAGAGGGGTACTACAGTCTCCTTCCACATTAACTTTCAATGGTTATTTTAAGTTCGTGAAAGAGCAGTCTGAATTTTCTGATTTATTTTTTTTAAAAAAACAAGTTCTTGTGGACCCTTCCGCATTCAAGTCTGTCCTTAAAAAGCTTACGCTTTAGTGACTTTTTTTTTTTCAACTAAGGAATTTACAAGCACCCCTAGTAAGCTTACAACACATTGAATACTAGCAGTTTTGGTCCTCAAAAGCTTCACAAGGTATAAAGAATTTGGTTTTCCTCTTGTTCTACAACCTTCAGGATATTGAAATAAAAGAAGCACTGAAAGTGTGACAACAGGTTTAAAAAAGTTTGAAAAGAATCATGAAAACAAAATTCAAAATTTAATAAACAATTATAATTCTATGTGCACGGTATAATTTTTTTGAGTTGCATACCTTATTTCTCTTATGCATTATACACATTTTTAAGTGAGATAGAAGATGACTTTTCCTTCTGTAACCTCACAGAAGTATCCATATTTTCATACATGCATATACATTCCTTCATTCAGTGTTTTGTATGCATCAGGAAGATTTAAATCTTATTATAAACAGCTTATTATAAAGCTAAATATTGACAGACATTTTGACGTCAAATCACATCTCTGCCCAGGGCAATGTAACAACCACAAGTGCAGAACTGTTAAGAAAAGGACCTAATCAAATTAAAGGCTTCCCTACAAACACCTAAAAATGATAATTTGTGAGAGATGTGTGCCAAGCACTTTCTGTCCTTCATTGCAGGGAGTAATTCAGTCTGCATTTGGCTTCACCCCTGTGGCGTCAGCCACCCATCTGTTACCTCTCTTTTTCTGGGGTAATCTGCTCTGTACTTGTCTGCACACTAAGTCTTGCCTTCCTCAAAAAAGTTGCCTCTTGCTGATATTGGGTGTAGTGAGAGTCATAACCAACACGGGTAAACACTTGCCTGGCTAAGCACAAACCACTGTCAGCAGCATCTGCAAAACTGTAATAAAATGGTGCTCAACAGGGCCCCTCCTGCTTGTGACTCCAAAGAAACTGTATTTAGCTGCAAATGAGCAGCAATAAAGTTGTATTATACAACTTACTTTTATAAAGAAAGTAATCTAAGAGCATACTCTCAGTCTTGCCTAATTAAAGACAGCAGGAACACTGGTGGTGATTTATTTCAGCAGCATGGGGATCTCACCCACTACGTGGGTTTGTCCAATAAAGGGCTCTGGATTATATGACAACAGACTCATTTCAAAGACACACAGGGAGAACAACACCTATATTTGGTCTGGCAGGATTATTCTCAACTGGAAACATTTCGTTTCTGTCAGGGAAAAAGGACTCATTACATACCATAACTCTGCCACACAGCACAAATTATCATGATGTAAAGACCTCACTACATTCAAGAGTCAACATTTACACCAATTTTTTAAAAAACAGTTCTCCTAGCACAGATGCCAAAGATGTTTGCTGCAGCAATGCACTAACTTTCAAGAAGCCAGCAGGTACTAAATCAATTTGAATGTCATATTCCTGGAATGTATTTACAAGCCAGAGTATCTCCTCTATAAACAAGTTTTCCAGGGAAGATGTGAACAATCATGTTTCTGCTTGAGCTAAACGGGCACCGAGGAGCATCAATAAGTGTGTTTGACTACAAGAGTTCTGCATGAAGCCAAATTTTGTTAGAAAACATCATTTCCTAATTTTCCCCAGATGTTTAATTTTTAAAGTATGATTTCATAGATGCAGTAACACAGCTTACAAGACTCAGGTAACTGTCTCATATGTACTATAAGCAGAGAGGCAATACCCTGACGCAAGCACGAACTTCAATTTATCCATGATTCTGTTGTCAGAAAAGGCACTAAGTCACATCTGGTACTTCTCACATCTATATTCAGAGTTCTGTAATGGACATGCCTTAAAAAAGCATTTTCCCATGCCTAAAATCCCAGCACTAAACCAGTGTGACATTTTGTATGTAGCTTCTGATAAGTAGCAGTGAAAATTTAAACAAGAGAAGGTAATTGATTAATTACATCTATTTCTACTATATTTCTTTTTGTATTTTTTGGTCCCCATTTCAAAAGGCATTCTTTAAATTGCCCTAATCTGCAAACAGCAACAATAAGTGTAGCAAATACTTGACAATGAAGATGTAAAGCCTCTAAAAACCTGTTACCTTAGTAACCATGGGAATGCAGGAGAATAAGAATACGAGGAGTGTCAGGACATCATTCTGGATTCCACAGGGTTTGAGTTGAAATACAGTCAGCTTTCATTAGCTTTTTGTTTTTCCCAGTAGGTCCTTGGACTTTGAAACAAAACCTGAATGACAACTATGAGCAATTCCAGCCTCACTCCTGATCAGCCACACCAAACAAAACAGGTCTTTTCGCTATGAACCCCCCTCCTTTGCACCCAACAAGCCTCGAAACAAACACTATTTATGCTGCTGACCCCTCTGGATATCACTAATAAATTGCATTCCAAAAAGAAGAGTAAAATGAAGAGCCACTTTCATGGGACTTAATTCACTTTAAACAAGCATACTACAAGAAAAATAAAAAGTCAACATATCTTCCCAGGATATTTTCATAAACCCACAGTTTATTTACAGGCTTTACAAAGTATATTAATTCAACACTAACACTAAGTAGAATTTAGCTGTTCATTTAAGTAATACTATATTTATACTTTACTCATAGAGGAGGAAAAGAAATTGAAGATAAAGAATTGAGATCCATGCCCCACCCCCACCAATGTCTGTTGGGAGTCCTGTGGTCAAGACAGAACAGAACAAAGATCTCTCAACTGCTGGCTTTAGCTGGCTTAATTTTAGGTCCATCCCCTTACTCTTTGCTGCTATCTAGTCACTCAGGAAAACAATCTGGAAAAAAGCTCCAGTCAAAACCATTGGAAAAATGAGCAAGAAACTCAAACTTCTGAGGAAAACAGTAGGGAAGGAAAAGAACATACTTTTGCTCAGGAGGGGATTAAAAAAAAGAAAAAAAAAAAAGTAAAAATAATGGCCTACTTGGTCATCATGTGATGACAAAAATACTTACATCAAAAAGACTGTAGTTCAGAGACACTGGCCTTATCTTGCCTTACATTGGTTCACTTCTTTTTCATCGGATAAAGTATTTCTTTTCCATTCACAGAAATTACCATTCCAGGACAGCATTGATATATGCAAGAGCTACAGCCTCCACATATTTGCAGTCTTCTGCAGTCATTTACATACATATAAAAAGTATCACACTGTGGCAACACTTGTTTTACATGCAACAGTCCAGATTGTCTTTTTTTTTTTTACACTACATTGGATCATATTAATGTCATCATTAATAAACACCAAAGTTACATCCTCAAAGTACTGCTTATAGTGCAAAGCAGCAGTGTATCTCCAGGCAACTGCAACTTCCAAGTTAAATCAAACAGAATATCTGGATTAAACCAAATTGGTTATTATATATGGAATATATATATATATTTATATATGGAAGAACACTTTCTGCATGATCCACTCAAACATTTTGCATATATATATATATATATATATATGAAGTTGCTATTCCCCATTCCTGGGTGGGAAACAAGCTCATGTCCACAATGGTAAGGGCATCCATAACAGCAATGAGCCAGGAGGTTACAAAACAGAACATTTTATTCAGACATATGCAGAAGCAAGGCCATCCCAGGTTTTGAGACGTTAGCTTAGGCCTCAGAAGTCCAGTTTTCAGGTCAACCACCTGCTCGGGTTTTTTTGGTGGCTCAGTTCTCTGAGGCAACGGGGAAAAATAAGCACAACCATAAAATATTTCTTAGGAGGAAAGGATGTCAGAGAAAATGATAAATTCTAAGAAATAAAAAAAGTTTCCTAAAAAGATTTATTTAAATTAATTTCTTTAGTATACAAACAAAATTCAGAATATTATTAAAACCAGGTATGAGTTTGCATACATAATAAAAAAAATTCTTTCCAAGCTTCCCTCTAATCTACCCCATTTTGCTTAATTTCTTTAAGACTGGTGGCACACAGAGTTTCTGTCTGGCCTGGCATAGCCTTGACTGCCAACCTGAGCAGAGTCTGCTTGCTTGCCACTGCTTGGCCAGCCGTTGAAAGGGTTCCTCCAGCAAGGAAGAAGGCAGATTCTCTCCCAGCAGTATCTACACCCAGAAAGATTCTACAGCGAAGAAGCAGAAATGGAACCAAAGTTAACCTAAAATCAGTCAATTCCATCTAACCATCATGACCATTCTCCCTGAATCCCACTTCTTTAATGAAGACGATGAAAAAACAGCTAAAGCAGCAGCCACAAGCAGCCCCAGAAATTTAAATCTTTTACAGAGAGTACTGCCAACTACTAATCAGTCCCATCACCCACAGCAATTATCCAATAGGCATGTTAGAGGACTGGAAGACCACAGGGCAGAAGGGACCATAACAACTGTTCTTCTACAACACACTTCCAGAGAGTGAAAAGTAAATAAAGCTTTCAGAAGTGACCTAAGTAGAGCAGATGAGCCAGTAGCCAACTCAACATAAAGCAAAGATTAAAGGATGAGAGCAGCCCAGTACACCCAAGGCCCAGAGCTCTTCTAAAGGTGAGTGTTTACCCGAGCAATAACTTCTAACACAAAAGAGGGCTGTAATGGACTATGACACAGTCAGCCATGTAACTCCAGTGAGGACATGTGTTTGGGTTTGTTTTGGTTTTTTTTCCAAAGTCAAAGTTTCAGCTTTGTGGCTTCAGAAAGCTATTTGTTGGAAACAGAGGACTCCCTAAAAACCTTTGCTTTGCGCTTATTCCCTGGAAAGCCTGTCAGTGGTGCTGATGGCCAGACCTTCCTACAAGAAGGGAAGCTTGGCATTTTCAGCTTTGATGCAGGTGATTTTGGAGTTGGGGATGTGGGCTGGGGTAAAAAGAGTAACATTGCTACAGTGTCTAAACTTTGTCCTGCAAACCACAGGAGAGGAAGACTTCTCAAACTGGTATTAAGGATGACACAGACGCCAGTTCTGTAAATGGAGATTGGGTCAGAATAGGAACATTGTAACAATGAGACCCGTGAAGAGCATACATGAAAAGCAGTTATCATGATCCTACCCCTGTGCTACCCTTCCCAAAAGAAAACCCCTGCCCAACACCCTGACACTGAATAGAGTTCCTCTGACTCTGGTTGACTGCATTCAGAAGGGAAAAAATACACATAAATAATTCCATCCTTGTGCAGCAACACGAGAAGGTGAATGCAAGCAGATGCCAGTCTTGTACAGACCTCCCTTTCTAGAATTACTGCCCTCCCGTCTGTAAAGCAACCCACAGGTGCTATGCCTTCTGACTGGCAGATCTGTAGATGCTTTTATCTGGGAACAAAGGACACACCAGACCTGTTCTAATGGGAGAAGTACAGTACAACCCAAGCAGAGAAAGCACAAAGATAAGTGCAGGCCTGTATTCTCACTGCTCTGTCATCTACACACACCATGAACTCAGCTGCTTTCCCCAGGTGCTGAAAGAACTGGACTTTTTGTCAGTTCCCTACAACTTGAGCTATACACCTTAGTAATGCTCTTTTACAGGAATAGAAAAAACCTGGATCAGAACAACCACTCATCAGTTTCTCTATGCCAGATACAAAAATGTGTTCTAAATATCTAGAACAGGGTTTTCAAACCTGAAATAAAATTCCCAAGTTGTGGGTTTTTTCCCCATCTCACAGAAACTCATTCTGCAGGAAGAAATAGAATTTAACCAGTACTCAAACCAGTTCAGAACAGTTCCTTCACTGCCAAGTTTAAGCTCCCAGGCCAACATCAACCTAGTTGGCACTAGTTCTACAAGTGATTTTTTTTATCTCAGTGTAATTTCAAAACAGACTGAAAATACCCAAAAGGCATGTTGGTGGTACCTATCACTTTCTACCAAAAGAAGGGCAAAAAGTAGCACATATGAACATTCAATTAATTTTACAGAAGCGATGTCTGCACACTTGTCCAGTTTACAAAATTTCCAAACCAATCCCAAAGTAGGATTTCTCTACCTAACAGAGGATGCATGTTTAAAAAGACTTCACAGTATATTTGACATTAATGATTTGGGAAAAAACAAAATCTAATCAGTACTGATCACTTCCACCCTATTGTGTTACACTGCACTAGATCAAGGGATTCACCCATCTAAAACGCAACCTAGAAAAAGATGTCATTTTTTAAGTGGATTAGTTCCTCTGCCAAATCCCAGCATATGCCAAACGAACAGCAGCAAAACAGGGGGAAAAGGCTGAGGGTGGGATGAGGAAATGGGCAACCAACAAGGAGGATGCAAGGGCTGATCGACCAGCGAGCCACAGCACTGTCACACAGGCTCGTTCACATGGTTTCACAGGAACCTTCCTTATTAAGCCAAATCACAGATGCAACTTTCTTTTAATAGGATGAAAATCTGACAAGTATCCCTGACCCAACACTTCACAAAATGAATGTTCAGTAGGCACTTTGCTACCAAATTCAGAAAGAGCTGAATCCCACATACATCCAGGACCATGCTGGAAAGCTGCAGACAACAGCTCTACTGCCTGGGGAAAACAATCTGGAAAGCACGTGGGAAAAAGAGAAGAGAAAAGGAAATTAACTTTTCTAACACCTTCAAGACTGTGAAGTGACTTTTGGGAATTACCTCCAAATTTCATCTACTGAGTGACAAGTAGGCTAAACTCAAATAAGCAAAGACTTGTAAGATGCCAAGACATTTGTATGGAAGGTCTTTCCTTCTCACACTCCTCCATAACACAGTATTGTGTAAATGCTCCTGGAAAGAGTTTCACTGACTGAAGGAAGTAACAGTGACCATCATTTTCCTATTTCACTGGGGAACTTCACTATCTTTTGGCAGATATTGCCTGTCTCCTTGTGTCACACATGCCTTATTTTCCCTTATCAGATACTTGGAACTATGAACTGCTTTCTGAATGCTGAAATTCAGGGCAGGGAAGATAATGGTACCAGAATGCTTAATAAGTAATCACAGCTACAGAGGACACACAGAGATTTTCATGTGCATGCACCTTGTACCTTGCATGCATAAAACACTCTTGCTTTTGTGGAAAAATATGGGCTTCTGCAACATTAATAAAACAGATGACTTAAAAATAATCTGAATTTAAATCTATCGATCACCCTACCACTAAGCAAACATCAGGAGGTACTCAAACAGAGAATGATTTTCTGACAATTAAGCAAGAACAATAGCAAATATTCCATTTGTAATTAAGAATCTGGGTTTTGTTTTTGCAGAAACAGTGGGGATTTCTTCAATAGTAACTTCAATTAACTTCTGCTCCCCCCCACCATCACGAGGTTTAATGGGTTCAAAACCAGGGCTGCTTTTTCCCAACAATATCAGGCTGAAAAAATGCCTCATTACATCTTCTTTAAAAATGTTTCAATTACATTTATTACACTTGCCTTCTCTAATGCAGGCATTTCCCAAGAGGAAAGAAAACAAAAACCAAAGACCCAAACCACCACACAGATAAATAAACCCCAGTAAAACCACAGTTAGTAGCCTCAGAAAAACCAAAATCCCTTAAACATCAAAAAAAGAAAATTAAAATTAATATGTCTGCTTTTTGGTTGCCACAAGCCAACCTGCTGATTCAGGGCAATGTCACCAACAGTACTCTTATCTGTAAAGGGTAAGAATCAATTGTTTGACAGAAACAAAGGAGAGCTCAACAGGAAATCAACCAGCTTGGGACAGATGGTCACTGAATCAAGTTTCACCCCTCCCCTCTCCAAAAATAGGCTTAAGAGGCATTTTCTGTTACCAAGCAACAGCCCAAAGGAAGGCATAAATCTTTTCCTAGGTATTATTCCCCTCCTCCCCAACACACACACACATTTCAATCTAGTAGGGCGGTACATTTGTGAGTTTGTTTATTTTCCACATAACAGGTAGGAGGGTTTATTCCCTGTGATGACAACGTGCTTCTGCATGTCCGTTAGACATATTTCTCTTTTATAAGGTAAAAAGGAGGTTAACTGTAACCATGCTATGAAAGCTACCCTGAACCTGGGTTACAAGCAGGGATCCGATGCTAGTTAGAAACCCCTCTGTGTTCGGCCAAGGTTCACTGGAGACCTGAGAAATGACTCCCCAAAGAGGGGAATTCTCGATGACTATTTTATATAAAACCAACAGACCCTCATCACGCCCTGACAAGAGAGGTTATCATTTTTTAAAACTCATCATGATACCCTGTACTTGCTTTAACTCCTAAAAAAACCATAAAACTTAATTCCCAAAAAAAAGCACTGTGGTATCTTTAATATATCATACAGACCACAGGACTTTCAAACCATTAGAATTTTCAGAGCATTAATTATCTAGTACATCAACCACCTTAAGTGACAATTGGAGTACGGGAAGAGTAGGAAAGGGTAGTCAAAATTTACTGTTTTGGAAGGCTGGGGAAGAAAGAAGTGTGGTGGGGAATGGAGGGGAGAAAGAAACCCCGAAGAGGCTGTGTGCAGAAAGCAGGGAAGAGGGGGAGGGGAACAGAGCCTGGGGGTGAAGGACAGCGCCTCTGAAATTCAGATTAGCATCCAGAGAACAAACCGGTTTGCTTGACCCCCCTATCATACAAACTGGAAACAGACCAGCAGTCCGCAAAAACAGATGGAGTTAAATTTAGCCATACAAAGAGTAATCTGCAACAAAATTAAAAAAAAAAAAAAAAAAAAAAAAGGTTTACAATTACAGCCCTCACAAAAATTAAGAGGAAGAAAAAGTCTCACTTCGGCAACAAACTGGGTAATCACCCTTTAAAAGCGCAGAGCCTGGATTACCACTGACACATACTTAGACTACTAAAACATATGGCCAATAAAAAAAAAAAAAAGGAGAGAGGGTATGGGGGGAGGGGAAAGGTTGTGACAGCATGTGGTCTGCAAAGGCTTTATTTACTCTCTCCTCAGCTATTACTTGCTTTAACCAGTTGAAGATCTACTGCGAGGCACAGCCTGGGCTATTTTCACTGGGTATTTCATATGCTCCTGTAACACCAACGCAGATACAGCTTAGCACCTCGGTGGTGGGTAAACAGAGCCTTGGCCACGGGCTGCTGAACTGACCAAGGGCCTTGGACGGGCCTTGGACTTTTGAATCCATTTCACTGCAAAGCCACCTCAGTGGAGACTCTGCCCTGGCTCTCTACAAATGGCAAACAGTTCTCACAGGGAAACCGGAGACTGCGATGTTTAAATTCAATTAACTGAAATTAAGTTGACTGAAATTAAACAGAAGGTTTGAACATAAAAGCAAAATAACTGTTTGTACGCATGACAAGAACACAATTTGTTCCTTGAGGTCTGAAGCTTACTGACAGAAGCATAAATCTGACCAGGAGACTTGAACTCAGAACCCTGTAGGCTCAGCCATAGAGCAAATCATTACTGTCATATAGTGCCTCAAAAACTTCCAGGAAAAACACCGCCCTTGGTTTAGAGATAGGGAAACTGAGGCATGTAGAAGTCATGTGCCATTTCTCAGTGGCAGAATGTAGAAATAACAAGATCTTCTGCAGGCCCAAGTCCACATTGTAATATCACCCTGAGCATTCAAAGGAAAGCAAGTTGTTATTTACGTAAATTCATGGCCAACATTAACATTTTTACAGCTGTTTTTCCTGGCCTCTTCACAGCTTAGTGAGAGACCTGTAGCTGAAATCCAATTCTTTACCAAAATTAGTCTCTCTAATCAGGCAGGCAATGATAGTTATCCCAGAGTTCTTCAGGAATAAATATACTTGTTTTTCTAACACAGTCAGAATTGGACTAAATAAGACATGGACCCACAATGCTTCTCTAATGCATGTTAGTAATTTCTCGTTAACATTAAATGAATTACGGACTACAAGAGTTTTGTTTCTTTTGAACATCAGTGTAAATGGCATGAAATGTACCATGGCAACAAAAGCCCCATACTCTTTACATGCTAGTATATAGACCATTATCCAGGAGAAAAATCTACATTGTAATTTTGCATAAGCATTTATCATAGTTTTAGAAGAGGCTTTTTCTCTTACATTCACATATATGTCCTTTACGCTGCTCTGCCACGGTAAGAGAGAGAGAACCACCTAAGATGGGAAAGGAAGGTTGTTTCCATTTCCCCCCTTAAGTAAACTGTCATGCTTTTCAGTGACCAAAGAAATTTCCTTATTCCTTGGCCAAGGTGAAATCCCTCGATACACTGCACGTTTTTTGGTTGAAATCTAAAGGGACACAAGTTTACCTCAAATTTCCCTCAATAATTCCATGATTCTATTAAATGAGGTTTGAGAAACCTGCTTTCCAGTATCTTTTTCTTAGAAAAATCACAAAAGATTTCCTTTAGATTCTCTAGCTCTCAAACTGCTAGTTTAGAACTCTAGGTCTTCTAACTCAGTCTATTATTGTATTAACTTTAACTTGACTCTTTACCTTGAACTAAGCCATTCTTCAGTAAAAAAAAGCATGTCTCTGTAAGTGATCCAAACAAATCCCCATCTTTTTTGCCATGGAACATAATAGCAATTGGCTGTGTTCGGAACATGAGAATATTCTTCAGTTGCCTCTGACTTGCTCTGGTCAGACGTATCAAGCTTAAGCTAAAGTTACAAAAATATGTTTTCTCAATAACAAGTAATTCAGTAGTAGCAGAAGTGGGACCCAAACATGAATTGAATAAAAAATCTTATTAAAATCATAATAGTCCTCCTCTCCTAGGAATAGAATGATAAAGAACAGTGATCCTCAGTTAAAACTTCTGCTAAGTAAAAATAAGTTTATCTGTAGAAAACAGATTCCTTTCTCTGTAGAAACAGAGAAGGAATTATGAAAGATCAGGGATAGGTAAGTCAGTAATAACTGCAAATAGAACACTGCCAGCCTCATTTCCAAAACAAAGAAAATCTCAATCTGAATATTATCCTTCATGAGCCTATATGGTGACATTGCATTTAACTGTTTACTCACCATTTTGATATCAACCTATTTCAAAAGAGATCCTTTGTCCTAAAACTATTTTCTCCTTATGCATTCATAGTTTGGGGCTATTTTTCCTGGCACACAAAACGACAGTATGGACATAAGATTCTCTTATATAATATTGTCTTATAGTTGCACACTGGCTGAAAGAAACAGAGTTTATGTGATTTATTCCAGATCGAAAGACATTGTGACAACACACAGAATAGACCTCATTTTCAACATGCATTTTTTAAGGAGAAATTTATCAGTCCCTCTCAGCATGAACTCCACTTTGGAACAGGTAGGACAGATTTGTTTTAATGAATTTAACCTCCTTCCAGGCATATGGTCTCAAATACACTTGTTTCTGTCCTTGGGGCAAAGGATTAGTTATGAATCATAAAACAGTTATGCTTTCTGACCCTTGTTAACTTGCCAGTCAACTTCTTCCTAAGATGGAGTTTCTCAAAGAACATTCAACATGCAGTTGCCAATTTCTAGTTCTTTCCCTCTTGCTGCGTTTTTTGTAAAACCTCAATTTCCCACAATTTATTCAGATAATCATTTGGAGCAGGAAAAGGTATGTTATTATCCAGACTCTATTCCTCTCTTCATAACTGGAACCAAAAAGCACAACCCTCTTCTTTCTACACTTGGCTGTTTTTCCTCTACACATGGAGCATGTTCAGCTAGATCATGGCAGCTAGAGCAAAACTGCTACCCACACACTGAATCATCACATAAGAACCACTATGTCCAGAAATATAAAACATATGGACACACATGCAACTCAGCTATCAGAAAGATGCTCAAGGGCACGTCATTGAGAACTCCAGTTCCCAAACCTCACCAATTAACAAAATAAGAAGTAGAAGCAATTGATTGAAATAACAAACAAATATCTCCTTTTAATGCATGCTTTATTTTAGTCCTGAAAAAGGTTTAAAAGTAATAGTACTGGGCTTATTTCAAGCTTCCTTAGAGTAAAATGTTTGATTATGAGCAATAATCTAGACAGACAGATTTTAGACAATGCAACAATGTCAATCTACCAGGTATCGTTATTACCCTTTGATGCTCAATCTTCCATCCCAGACAGGTCAAACAATCTCTTACAGAATCACTCAAGCTTTGCAGCCTTCCTATTAACATGTGCCCAGCAATGCCTCAATCACCAGACCATTTCTGTGTTGCCATCAACTAACATGACAAGACAGGCAGAGAGCTGCCAGTGCCAGAACTCAGAGGGCCCCTCCACTGATGTGTGCGACTGGATCTGCAATCAGCATTAATTTCTGACGATATACAGAAAGCACATCTGGCACACAGTGGGAAAAATGACCAGAAAGAAGACAGTAGGAAGCAGGTTATCAAAACAGTTCATGCTGTCAATTCCTTGAGTATCTTTGCAAAATCACCACGCCAGATGAATTGTCTCAGGAAGCTGTATCTTACCAATAGGGAATACTGCCAAGTTTTATGGTTTTTGTGCTGCCCCACTTTACAACAAACAACAAAAATCACAGAATAATTCAGGTTGGAAGGGACCTCTGAAGACCAACCAGTCCAACCTCATACTCTCGCAGGGCCGCATTGGAAATCAACACACTATTCTGGTGTATTTTGGTTCATGGCTGATCTGCACTGATAGTTTTGACTTATTATCCTGTCAAATCTAAATGTGAGATTCTCAGTAGTTCTCAGACTACAATGAAACAAGAACTAAAGGTCTCTTTCTTGAAATAAAAAGGCTGAGGCACAAAACAGTTTTTCTCAAAGAAAATTAAATGTTTTATCAATGCAAATACTTTATCTGTTTCTCAATATGCAGTTTTTGCAATTTGGTCAAACCACTGGGACCTACAAAGCAAATATCCAGTCATGTCAAGGTTATACACTGAGGTTCATACCATACTTGTTTATACAGTGAATCAGAATAGAGAACACAAGCTTATGATACCAGTATCATCAGACATCAGAAGTATCAAAACTATGCAGCATCTGTTGCATTCCCCTCTCTTTTTCAGTCCTAAAAGCCTGAACTGCATGTTGTTGAATTCAAAGTTGAGCCCACTTTCACAGGAAAATTCAATTGAAAAGCATCTGGAAGAATACTGTCTTTTACTAAAATAAGTCCCAGATCCAACACTGTTGGGACAGCATCCTTTAAACACAGTGATGCAAACCTGTTTTTTTTGTTTGGGTTTTTTTTTTTTTCCTTTCAAACAGGCATCAAAGCAACAATGTTAGGATGAATTTTCAACTGTTCTGAACCTACAGGTTATATAGATCTGCCTTTTTCAGCAGAAGGAACTCTGGCAACACACACATGCAACTTCACAAGTTCAACTCAGCAGTTAATCTGTCTGGACTTAGCACATAATCAGAAATGGATTTACTACAGTGACAGCAAATGGAGCTGAAAACCTACACTGCACTGTCTAGGGGAGTGCTTAACCCCTATCTCAAACACAGCCTCCCTCTTTCTACACCAAATCCACATGACAATTGGAATCACCCCAAAGCTAAGCTTGTCAGAAAGCCAGTCAGCTTTGCTGTAGACGAAAATTGAGCATCCATCTGCACAGTCACCAGGCATCTCTCAATAAAACAACCAAGCTGGACAGTCAGCAAGCAGACACTGCTCATTATGATATCTGAGAGCAGCCAGAAGAATGCCTTTTATTTTTCCTTCCTTCTTAGGCTTTTCTGCCACAAGGTCACATCTGCTGTTTAAAATTAAAGTGGTTTTTCTGGTGATGGCCTTTGTTTAAGATCTTCCAAGGCATACTGTTTTTAATAACATTATTAATGGCACATCTACTATACACTAACAATTTCTGGTCTATAAAGGCAAAGTGTGAACACAACGTTCAGACCAGTATAAACTATCTCAGTCAATCAATCATTAAAGAATCATTTAAAGACCCATTAAGATACTTGACCAGTGTGATATTAGATGCCAGTGTGTCCATTTCTCTTTCATATATACACATATATGTATGTGTACATGTACAAATATACACACTATGCTCTCTAGTTTGTCAAATCTACAGCTTGGAAGGTTTCTGGAGAAGGCAACTGCCCATGTATTTTCCCATGTAGCACCCAAAACACTCACAGGCATACAGTAAGAAAGAAAAACATTAAATTTAATGTTTTAAATTAATGCTATATTAATGCTAAGTTAATGCTATAAACAAAAAAACCTCTATGTTTAAATGTCCTATCATTTCATAGAAAATATTCCATAGCTCTTGACACAAAAGCTTGTAACAGCTAACATTTTAATCTTCCTGCCCTTGAAATCCTCCTTGCCTCCCATATCTGCTGTAACCATGGTTGTGGACTTGGAGGAAAAAGGTGAAATAACAATGTGGCAGGCAAGTCCTCTTCATCCTCCTCAAGAGTCTTAGAAACCGCATGCTGACTCTCCTAATGAAAAAAAAAAATGGCAGGAACTAACCTCGAAAATTTGCTGAAACTGCTGCAAAAAGGACTGTGAGGAGATGCACATTTTTCACTCTGAACTTCTGCTTTAAATACCCCATTGGTAGTTAGTTCTGTGTGTCTCTATCCAAGGCATTAAAGTCTTCTTGAATGGCTTTGCCTTTCCCTCCCTTCCCCTTAGGTTTTTCTTCAAAATTGCTCATCTGTGGGATGGTACTGATCATTTGGCTAATCCACCTAATTTCTTACTGCTGTTCTCACAGTCAGAAATTTCCCTCTAAGAGACTAAGATTAGGAAGAGTGACAATGTCTTAACATTTCATCTATACAAATAAATATTTGAAAGTATTTTTATGAGAATAGGAAACAACCATGTTCTTAAATGTCACATACAACATGACTGGCAGGAAGCTGTTTCCCTCTTCTTGGTGCAGTGCCCTGTAGAAGGTTAAGACCCTCTTCCCAGTCTTCTCAAAGGAATCACCTAGTTGCATTAAGAATTTGATTCTATGTAAGTGGCTTAAAGAAATTACAAGATTTAGCTTCCTTTATGAAACAGTTTTTCTCCAAGTGGACTGAAAGTGTAAAACGGTAGGAGAATAAAGTCACCTAATGCTCCAAAGCAACACAGTATTTGGGAGGCTTCCTGGCAAGCCACAGGGAGATGATCAATGAGACAGGATCATCTGCAGCAGTAAAAGTAGAGCTTGTTCTCCTGAATGGCAAAACTGAGATGCAATCGTACACTGTAAAACATGTTACAACCACACAGTATCACCAAGGAGATAGTAAGTAGAGAACTAACAGCAACAAAATACTGAATCAGCAGTAGAAGGACACAAGGCTCAGGACAGGAAATGGAGCACTTGGCTCTCTGCAAATCCTGAACTGACAGTCATCAAGATGAGGTTTTCTCACAGATGCTCTTCATTCTGTGAAATCAGTAGCATGGGTAGGCAACAGTAATGCTCATAAAACTGCTGTGAATGTCCCCATTTCACCAGTGACGCCAGTGTAAAGAAGTAGTTGCCCAGATTCCTTACATCATCAGAAGCAGCTGAGCTCAACTTTCTGGATCTGCACTCCCTTACCAGTACAGCATCTCTCTGAAGGGGGTATGATGGAGAAAGCTCCAAAGAGCTTGGATCTCACTAAGGCCAGAATGCTGTGCCACACTTCACTTTCTAAAGAAGTGATTATTTCCTCTTTACTAGGAAGATTGTGGAGGATCAGGCACACAGCGATTTCCAAGCACTCTGCTTACTCAATTACTCTCGACTGATAACACAACAAGGGACTGTACAACCCTGAGTATACACAGTCTCACTGAGCATTGGCATTACAATTGCATGTGAACCATCTCTATCTTTTAAAAGGCAGCTAGAAATAAAAGGGGGCATGAAAGAGAATTCTACCAAATTAAAAGCATATTTTAACTATCAAACTCCCAGAAAAATTCTCCTTAGCAAGTTTTGAAGTTGGAGGTAGCATTGTAAAAGAAAGGGGCAGGGCCAAGTCCTAATATCTCTCAAATACATAGAACGTAAGAGGAAAAAAGTGTTTCTTATTCACACTAATACTTTTTTATGAAGCCAAATGTAAAATTAGTATGGCTCTATAGAAAAACATGGTCTTCCAAAGAAAGCTACTTATTTCTCTGAAGTTTTGGAGCTGTACACGCCATTCAACAGAGAAATCAGTGCTGCAGAGGGATGTGCAACAGAACTCAGTGCAAAAGACAGAAGTACTAGTAAAATGTTCAACAGCTGAAAATAGTCAGCCATCGAAGTAACAAATTCACACTTTATGTTCTAGGGAAGTCCTATTACTTTTGGTGAGATGTACAGATAAGTCTTCATTTAAAAAAGAAAAACACCACTATTAATAGGGGGGTTTTCAGACCGCAGTTACATTCAGTAACTAACTTGTTCACTCGCTTCAAAGTGCTCTGGTAAGATCATGCCAAGGGTCTTGAAAAGAGCTAATTACATACAATGATGGAGACAGGAGACAGAAGGATCTCTGCACAGCGTTTTATAAAACCCATCACTCCAGGCTTGTTCACGGAACCAATGCAACAGATGTCTGGTAATCTCTTAAGTAACAGTATCTTAGGTCTACCCACACTGTTTTGCTGTTCATAGCTCCATCAGTTCAAAAAACTACCTCAAAAATAACCTCTCCAAAACCTTACATGAGGAGTATTAATTGAAGGTTTCTATCAGATCTTGTCATATTGACTTAGGCTGCTCACTACCATTTTACTCTTCCTGTGATTTTATGTCGCAACATATGGTTGTTCCTATCTTTTGTATTTTATGAATATTTTATTATCTAGTGAAGTAAAACTGCTAAAAAAAAGAATTTAAATGCAAATTAACTAAAGCATTTGACAGTATATGATGCAAAATTTTCAGATCTATGGTTGTTTTTTCTTAAACCTCTGAAGTGCCATGGAACTTAATGTTAACTCAATGAGAATTACATTAAATACAATTCAAAGAAAGCCGTGATTTACACAATCCTTTATGGCCTCTCATGTCCCAAAAATATTTCACACAAGTTGTGACATTACTGTGTGACAGAGCAAGACAACAGAAACCATCTGACAAGGCTTCAGGAGTCATCCAAACTAAACCACATTTTAACATCACAGAATCATTTAGGCTGAAAAAGACCTTTAAGATCATTGAGTCTAACCATTAACTCAGCACTGCCAAGTCCACAAATAAACCATGTCCCTACATGTCACATCTACACATCTTCTAAATACCTCCAGGAATGGTAATCCACCACTTCCCTTACAGCCTGTTAACGATGCTTAACAGCCCCTTCCATGGAGAAATTTTCCCCAATATCCAACCTAAATCTTCCCTGGTAGAACATGAGAACATTTCCTCTTGTCCTATATCTTGTCAGCTGGCAAAAGAGATCGCCCCCCATCTCACCATGACCTCCTTTCAGGTAGTTGTAGAGGGTGAGGTGGTCCCTCCTGAGCCTCCTTTTCTTCAGGCTAAGCAATCCCACCTCTCTCATCCATTCCTCACAAGACTGGTGCTCCAGACTCTTCACCAGCTTCATTTCCATTCTCTGGACACGCTCCAGTACCTCAATGGCCTTCTTGTAGTGAGGGTCCCAAAATCGAACACAGGATTCAAGGTGCAGCCGCACCAGTGCTGAGTACAAGGGGACAATCACTACCCTACTCCTGCTGGCCACATTATTTCTGATCCAAGCCAGGATGTCATTGGCCTTGTTGGCCACCTGGGCACACTTCTGGCTCGTGTTCAGCTGCTGTTGACCAGCACCCCCAGGTCCTTTTCCACCAGGCAGCTTTCCAGCCATTCTTTCCAAGACTGTAGCGCCGCGTGGGGTTATTGTGACCCAAGTGCAGGACTAGGCACTTTGCCTGATTAAACCACATACAATTGGCCTCGGCCCATCAATCCAGTCTGTCATTTCTATAAGAACTCCATAATTCCATTCGTTACTTCCAAGCCAACAACAACAGTGTACAAAATTTGGCTGTTCCTGCAGTGATTAAAAACACTGTCATCCACATGTTCCTCCAATATGCACTGTATTTTTTCTTCTGGATGATAAAAACATTAATTATCCTATTTAATTATTAAGAATCTAACGTTACTTGATTGTTTGCCACCGCAAGCATCTTCACAGAATGGCTCCTTGGTTTTGGGTCATCTCTACTACCTACCTGCAAGTTCAAATCCATTAACAGAGGCTATACTAGCCCTGCTCACAGTTAATGCAATGACTCACTGAAACTTAACTTACTAGTTCCCTCCTTATTATACAAGGATATTTTCAGAGTTCTTAGAAATAAAATGTGTTTGGGATATACAAGATATAAAATTGGTCTATGAATGTATCTCCACACAGAAAATAGCATGAAACAAAATGATCAGGTTTGGAATTTTTAAATAAATAAAACTGAAATTACATTAGGCAAAACTGTTCTCGAAACATATTCCACAAGCAATACTTTTTTCAACACTTTAAGGAACATAATGACAAGACAGGATTTGCAGAAAATCAATTATTCTCAGAGAAAATAACACATTAATTGTAAAAATCTAGTGTTGTTTTATGACTGCCACTGTAATCTGTTCCAGAATATTAGAGATATCTTAATTGCTTACTATATCTAATGAACTCCAGTTCACAGGACTAATTCTCTAAAAGACATGATTGTCAGCATGTCACAGCTTATTACTCCTTCATTTGTTGGTCTTCCCAACAGTCATCCTTCTCACAATCCTGTTTCAGAAGCTAAAGAAAATGAGTCTTCTGCATTGCGTGCAAGAAATGATTATGCAGGAATAGGAAAAACACACACATCTCAGAGAGGCTATCCATATGAGTTACAAAGCCAAAAATCTGAAATATTTTTTACCTCAATGATTTCACAATCCTTTTTTACAAGTCAAGACGTGATGCCTTAATATCATGTCCAAGCTCCATGTTTTGTTAATTACGTCCTACCTAGCTAAATGCCCCCTGTAGTTTCAATTAGACACGGTATTCTTCTCACTTCCCGTCTTGATTATTGTGCACTGTTGCTAAGCGCTAGTTAACAGTTGCCACATTCACCCAAAGTTGGCCGCACTTCAGTAGTCATTCAAAGAATTAAATACAAAACATATGGTACAGAACCACACAAAGCATAAAAGCACTTTTTAAACGAGTCTAAAATGCTTAAAATGAAAGGTACTACAAAATCGGTTACACCACTGAAAGTAAAATCCTTACAGTCCCTACGTCCATTCCAAATTTCCTAGAAATAGTGAAAATTAGAGAGAAATGTATTTAAATTATTTTTTTTAACTTTCAATGATAAGATTTCCTAGAGTATATTTTTGGCATTATATCGAGTCTAGTTTTACATTGAATAAACAGTATTCATAATTTGATAGGCTTCACGGTACAGATTTCCCTTAAAAGATTGTTTCATTCTCTATATCCCATAGCAACTAATTAGACTGTCCTAAATTACACTCCAAGTTTTCTTTTCCCTTGTATCTGCAAAATACTTTGGACATGACTTGTTGAACTGCCAAATATCAATGCCAATAGCTATGAGTTTAAGAAGACCTTGAACCAAATGTGCTTTTTCGAATTCTAGACAAACTTTTCACACAGTCACATCACCTCTCCTTTCATCTGTGATGCCCTCATGAGATCTTAAACTTCACATATTTTAATTATCCCAGTAAATCTTGGTAATCCGGTTGTCTATTACTGCTTATTTCCTTTAGTATTACATCCTGAGCTTAAAAACTGCCTTACCAAAAAAACCCCTCACAAATTCTAATTGTTACATTATCTACAGCCAAACCCAACTAATAAAAATTCCTAGTATGTACAAACTGGATTTTACAATTAAGTTTCTTTTTTCTGTTAAACACCTTAGCCAAAAATTTGTTTTGTACGAACACCACTGATAGCAAGCAGAAACATACACAGTATTTGTTACATGTATTAACAGATAACTTTCAGGGCTTGGACCCCAACTCCTTAAACAGGCAAGCACATTTTGAACACTATTCATCGACTTTCTGGAGCATTTTGTTGTAAATACTCGAGAATACATAAGGAAAAGTAGGCACATGTTCAAAATCTACAAATGCTAAAAATAAGAAATAACTAAATATTTCTCAACAGCTCTCAGAATCCTCACAAATCCTTATTCCTTTGCAAAAGAGTATTTAAAAAGTTAATCCACCAGTTCCATAAGCACTTTTGTCCTATTCACAAACATATTCTTCAGGATAAGGTTTAATATTTGTAAAGATTGTTTTTTTAATCCCACTAGCACATATGTAATAAATTTTTCAATCAGTATTAGACACACTCTTGTTTCTTTTAGAGGGTATATCCCTTAACAAAAAACAAATTTAAGTGTGCATTACAGTATTTAGAAGTGTGGAAAGCCTTAGATGTCTTCTCAGAAGTCATATGTGTAACTATACCTGCAACTGAAATATGCACCTATTTGCTTCACTCTCAGCTAAAACAACGGTAATAAAGGTAAATAAATAAATAAAGCTTCAGTTATTCCTACTCAGGAAATAAGAGACAGCACTTTCTTCTCAACAGCCTTTTATTTCAGTCTTTTAAAAAGCTCTTTGTAACAAGGTATTAGTGAAGTAAGAAGAATATGAAATATTATTTTACTAATACTTAAAATATCAGTCAGTGGAAAAGTTGGAAGAGCCACTGTTTCAAAGAAAATCAAACGGAATTATGTAGAAAAGTTTGTATCTTCAGAGTATTTAAAGCAAACACGCTGACAAGCAGCAGACATGGGAAGTATTTTTCCCTCGGCTAACTTAAGGAGTCTCCTGCACTTCAAACACATCTGACAATTGATAATTCCTAAATTTCAGAATAGGGATAAATATTTGCAGGCTTGGGGCCTAAACAAACAGCAACCCTCGTCCCACCCGCTGGGCAGGCCGAAATCCTATGGTTCACGCGAAGTTTTCGTCTTTCGGAGGTTTCGGAAAAGCCCGGGGAAGCGCCGGGAGGGAAGGGCCAGAGGCCAGCGGTACCTCACGGCCCCTGCGTACATCTGTCAGCCAACGCGGGGAGCCGGCTCCATCCTGGCCGCTTCTTCCCCCTCTATCTTTACTTCCCAACAGCAAATAAGCTTTGCCGATCGGCCGCCACCGCGGTGAAAGCATCACCAGCGGGCCGCCGGTGACACGGCCCGAGGGGCAGCCGACCCCCGTTGGGCTGCCGCGTATCCAGGGGACACCGCCGCCCCTTCGCCATACGGACAGCCCCCCCACGCCCGGGAAGGAGACCTCTCCTCCTCAAAACCAGCCTGCCCATGTCCAGCAGTGCCCCCAAACACCCCACGGCGCGGGCCGCCCACGGCCGGCTCTCCTCACGCCGGGCCAAGAGTCCCGCGGGCGCGGAGGGCGAGGCGGCCGAGCCCCCTCTGCCGGCGGCGGCGGGCACGGCAGCGCCGGGCTGGGGAGAGAGCTCGCCGCCCGCCCGCTCCCCGCCACTGCCACCTGCACCCCCCGCGCCCGCCCCCGCCTCGCCCCCGGGCTCTGCTGCCCGCCGCCCGTCCGCCCACAGCGCCTGCTTTGCTCCCACAGCCCCCCGGCCAAGGCTCTCCCACCCCCACCCTACCCCGTGGGCTCGGGGTCACGTCTCCCCCGGCCCCGGACCAAAACGCCGGTAACAAAGGGCTGGAGCCCGACCGGGGGTGGGCACCCGCAGCCCGGCGGTGACAAGGGCGCTGCCCGCGGTGCCGATGGCAGCCCGCAGCCCACCGGTGCCGCCGCTGCGCCCCGCAGGGTGACAACACCGAGCGCGACCCGGTGAGCGGAGCCGCCGCCGCCCGACCCGCTACCTTTGTGTCCTCACAGAAACCGGCGAGAAGGCGAAGCAAAGCCCCACGCCGCTCCCTTACCTTGCTGGACAGAGAGAGAAAAAGTTGAAGCGCTCTTCTTCTACCCCTCCCTCACTTCTTCTTCTTCTTTTTTTTTTTTTTTTTA